>NC_065450.1:140230031-141430031 GCF_917563875.1 Diabrotica virgifera virgifera
CGCTGTATAACTTTAACCAGCATATCTTATCGAAGTTAATATAGCGTCAAAATCATTAATAGCAAGCAATAAGTAATTAAAACGATTCGATAACCGATTATTTTACGTATTTAATCATTTTCAGCAACAAGAGTGGAATGTTATAAGCAGAGTCTGAAACAGAAGGTACTATACCAGAAGCACAATTTGGTTTCAGAGCTGAATACCCCAGCGAGCTACAAGTGGTAAGGTTTGTCCGGATACATCACAGAAAGATGAAGAAATACACTACTACTCAGTGTTCTCAGACCTCCTGAAATTTCAGGAGACCTACTGATGGCGACCCTCGCCTACTGATCTACTGATGGCGTCCTTAAACCTCCTGATGAAGTGATGGAATTATGAAAATCATCTGGTTTTGTTCCAACTCGATACAAAACCGTTCTTGAATGATTGCGAGGATGCGCAGTAACGAAAAATGTGTTACTGCGCAGCATTATTCGTCATTGCGCATGCTCGTAACGATTCAAGAACGGTTTTGTATGGAGTTTGAATTTTTCAGAATTTTATCCTATTTCATTTTTTTTTATTTTTATGCTTTAGCCGCCATCTAGCGTTGCCACAGCCGTCCCTTACAGATTTTATAGAGTTGCATGCCTACCTATAAACGTAAAAATACTCCACCAACTGATTCTACTGATTTTTCGTGGCGACATCTAGTTGCCAATCTATAAACGTAAAGACTGAAACTACAGAATTCTACCAATTTTTGAGGCGAGCGAGTCTCCTGAAATCTCCTGATCGTTCGTGGCGACACCTCCTGATCCTCAAAAAAGTCATCTGGGAACACTGCTACTACTGCATTTCCAGTAGTGATGAGCGAAACAAGAACAAGACCAAGACCAGGCTAGTCTTGGTCTTGGTCTTGTTCTTGCACGCTTGGTCTTGGTCTTGGTCTTGCAGCTAAAAGGCAGTCTTGGTCTTGGTCTTGGTCTTGCACTAGCCGGTCTTGTTCTTGGTCTTGGTCTTGCTGCAAGAATCTTGCTGGTCTTGCTTTTTTGGTAGTAATAATTTGAACCAAACAATTTCGAATAAAATGTACATTGAAATAAATAAAGATGTGAAGAATGAAACTATATTTTTTGCTTTAAAATTTTAACAGAATGTAGAATGTAGTTTCAAATGGATACCAATTTTAACATTATACATTCACCTAATGACCTAATTATTTCTCTCTATATAAAGAGATTAGAGTATATTTTTATAATGGCAATGTTTATCAGTAGGAAAAACCTGCATTTACAACCCTTGTTGCAATTGCCGGCCTTCGGTTGTGTCACGTTTTGTTTTGCATGCTGTCGATACCTGCCGCCTGCCTTCAGACCACGTCTTGAGTCTGGATTATTGTTTATTGCCCCTGTATTTTAATAAAATGTTAAAGAAAAAGAGGTGCCACAAATGGTCGGGGACCTTCAATTCACGGATTTTACGAAAGGGGATAAACGGTTTATAGTTGTTAACAGATAATGATCTGCTCCTTTCACTCGAACACTAGTATTTACCCTACGAGGGTCAAATTTAAGAACATAAATTAAATTTTTTTAAGAGAACACAAAAATCAAATATTTTTTACTCTATTTAATCATTATTTAATATAATTAACTTTTTTTATAAACTAACTAAAACATACTTTTTAGTAAATATGTACATATTTACCATACCTATTTATAGACCTAATACTATAACATAATATCTAAACCTAATGGGGAGTTATAAACGCTTAATTCTGTAATTTGTTATCTTGCAGTTCTTTAATTTTATTTAAACTACATTGCTCTCGTAACACGAGTTATTCGCACTTTTTATTTTCACATATTTTTGGATTGAATACCCATTATGACATTTAAAAAGTTGAAAATATTCGGATGTGGGTAGTAAAAACTAGAATTTAAAACACACTGAAATGATGCGCATGCATTTCAAGTGCGGCACATACTATTTGTACTACTGGCCCTTTCTGGGGAAAACCTAGATTCTTCCAAATAGTTTTCAACTATGAAATCAGTAAAATTCTTTACACGTTTGTCATCCGGGATTTTCACAAATAATTCAACTTCCAACTTTCGTTGATTGTAAAAAATTAATACAAAAAAATAAATTTAATAATTTCCCAGTATCGGAATTTTTGTCATTATATTCAGAAACTGAACCTAAGCTTTGGATTTTGCGATACCAAGCTTGACACATTACAATCGACAACCAGTTATTTTTTATCCAGGCCACAATGTAGTAGTTTTTCTACAATACGCTGTTACAACTTTTGTGGTTAAAAATCAGGTTTTTATACTAATTATATTTATCAGTGAACTGTCCCATTCTAATTGTAAACATGAGCGCATGTCTAAATTGTAGTACTGAAATTGTTAAAGGCTTAGCCCCGGCGCAAATTGATCCTAAGCCAGACACAACCTGCGTCGGCGGACTGCGTAGACCGTTCTGCGCATCCTACTATCAGTTCATGCGTTCGCAGGTCGAGCTTGGGAAGGCCTGTCGTCAACGTACAGTTTTCTGGGCCTTGGGACGGGTGCGATATATTTTACACTATCATGAATAACATTTTCATGAATTACATATCATGAATGAATAACATTTTATTGCTCTGTTGTATCAATCAGCACCACTCTACAAGTTTTCGTTTATTCGTTTTAATATTGTATTGCAATAGTAGGGAATATAATACAAGAATAAAAAACCGCTAAACGCCGTAAAAATGAGTGGCGCATACAATATTCCAGCTACAAAAGATCTGATATGAAAATTACGTGGCGCGAAAATGTATTTCATTTTGATGCAAAACAAAATTCTAGTTTTATTTTAAAAGATTTTTCCATAATATTTGCTAAATTTGAAGTAAACGCGCCACAAAAGAGTTTCAAATTTCAAACTGTATCAAAGTTACTCTTTTGTGGCGCGTTTACTTCAAATTTAGCAAATATTATGGAAAAATCTTTTAAAATAAAACTAGAATTTTGTTTTGCATCAAAATGAAATACATTTTCGCGCCACGTAATTTTCATATCAGATCTTTTGTAGCTGGAATATTGTATGCGCCACTCATTTTTACGGCGTTTAGCGGTTTTTTATTCTTGTATCAGGAGTTTTTCAAGTTTTTTAGTTTACTTCAAATTTAGCAAATATTATGGAAAAATCTTTTAAAATAAAACTAGAATTTTGTTTTGCATCAAATGAAAATCCATTTTCGCGCCACGTAATATTCATATCAGATCTTTTGTAGCTGGAATATTTTATGCGCCACTCATTTTTACGGCGTTTAGCGGTTTTTTTATTCTTGTATCAGGAGTTTTTCAAAGTTATTTATAAATTAAATGTATGAAGTTGAATGCAATTTTCCCTTATTACTAATGTGACCAACTAGCCCGAAAAATCCGGGACATGGCCCGAATTACGAAGTCGTGTCCAGGTGTCGCGAACAAGGCTTCCGGGCCATCCGAATTTTCAAAGTTTTGGTAAAATTTTATTTTGAAATTTTGAATACGTTATTCTTTTAAGAATTCACATTAAATTGAATTGGTGGGACGCAAAAAAGTCGACAATGTCTGGAATGTAATATGTACTAATTTTTTTTCTTCTACGACGCTACAGCCCAAATTGAGCCTTGGCCTCCTTTATTTTTTGCCTCCACCCTTGTTTGTATGTGGCTGCTCTTCTCCATACACGGACTCCTAAAAGTGCTTGTGTGTCGCTGTTTACTGTGTCTTCCCAGCCCTTTCTTGGCTTTCCAACCGGTCTTTTTTCCAGCATTCTAGCGTTCAGTGCTCTTTGTATTACTAGTACCACATAAAAAATTTCCTTTTTTAAGAACGATTTCCGGATTGGGAGTCGAAACGTCAAAAACTAAGAAAAATGTAGTTATAATTACAATCAATTGTTGCTTAATCCCAACAAAAATATCATTGTCAACATAAAAATGTTATATTATCAATAAAATGATGATATTAAAGTTCTATATTTAAAAAACATGGCCCGATTTTTATTGAAAAGTCCCTGATTTTAAGTATTTTTTTCAGCTTTGTCCCGAGTTCGACTGAATTGGAGTTGGTCACACTACCTATTACACGTCAAGCTTTATAAATGGTCACCTTTGTTGCATTATATCCCAGATAATCTAGTATCCATCGAATGTACACTAGATTTTTTTCTATTCGAAATAGATTGAAACAAAAATATTGAGATGGCCGGTAAATGAAATCGGATTGCCCGTTGCCAGATCAAATTTAGCGTCGTAACCACTACAACTACATAAACCATTTCGGGAATAATCGTTAATTGGATTATACTTTTATAGCTTAATAACTTCTAAACGGCTTAACCGATTTTGATCAGTAAACATGAGTTTGAAACGTATCGATCAGTAGTATCTGATGGATCTAAGGTCAAGTATGATAACTGAAGCTATTACAGGAATTATTGATCTTAAGAAACCGTTTTTCCCACAGGAAATAGATTTTATCATACTTATGAAGCCTATAACCTAAAAATTCGAACTTTCCCGGATATAAGGTATACACCGTTAGATTCGTCTTAGTCCTTCTACAAACGCTAAGTTATTGGCGCAATTAGTAGGTTGAAATGTTGAGTAATTGTCGAAAAACCAAAATTTTCCAAGTTTAGTTTTTCAGTTTTTCGGCGATACTGAGCCGTGTGTATGTCTGATCCTGACAGCTTAGACACTATTTGAAAGCTTAACTCAACGCTATGGATTTGGTGTATTTGCGGTTTTCCTGTCTCTTCTTGAACCGAAGATATATACCCCAAAAAAATATGCTGTTTTGTACCTACCAAGTCCTATAGCTGGCTTATGGGTGGTCAAAAGTCACAAACTACACCGGTTCTAAATCGGCCCTGACCTCCTCTTCAAACACAGAGAAAAAATATCAAATCGGTTTAACTTTTAAACACACATACATACATATCCACAAACATTTTCTCTTTTTTAAATAAAAATTGAGTCACATTTCTAAGCTCTATAACTTTTGAATGGTATAACCGATTTTCAAAATTAGACATGCGTTGGAAAGGTAATGATAAGTTGTATTAGAAGCCGCAAAGGTTGGACTTAATTTTTAAAATTTTTGGGAATTTTGGGGACGAGAACGAAAAACAGACCCTAAATAGGAAGGGCCGTAAAATCTACACCCTTGGACCAAAATCGATGGTTGACATATAAATCGGTGAGTCTTTTTCTGAACTTTAAGATGGGAGTTGGCCCAATTTTCAATTCAGTCAGATTTAGAAAATCGAAAATTTCGTGTATAATATAGTGTCGCTTGTAGGGGGGTGTGGGTGTGCGCCACTGGCGAGAACTGCCGTTCTCTGGTAATGTTCAAAATTAGACATGAGTTGGAAAGGTAATGATCAGTATTGTTAGAAGCCGCAAAGGTCGGACTTAAATTTTCGAAGTTTTTGGGAGTTTTGGGGACCAGAACGAAAAACAGACCCTAAATAGGAAGGGCCGTAAAATCGACACCCTTGGAATAAAATGGATGGTTGACATATGAATGGGTGAGTCTTTTTCTTAACTTGAAGATGGGAGTTGGCACAATTTTCAATTCAGTCAGATTTAGAAAATTGAAAATTTCGTGCATATAATAGTGTCGCGTGTAGGGGGGTGTATTTCTGAGCCACTGGCGAAAACTGCCGGTCTCTGGTAATTTGTTCGATATAAAACTAATAGCTTCGATAACCACTAAATCGAAAACTATTAATTTTATGCAAAAAATGTATAATGAACATTTTTTTGCTTATAATTAATGTTTTTACCAGCATTTGCGGTCAAAATATAATAAAAAATTTCCACCCTCGAGATGAGGTGGCAACCACCCCATGGTAAAAGCGTATTTCTGTATCATATAGATTTTGATCCTTGGACTATCCACTACTTATTGACAAATTTTCAAACAAATCTATCCATTCTGTAAAAATTGCGAAGTGAAAAATTACAGTTCCTGGACTAATTATACATTTGGAGCTCTATAACTTCTGAACGGCTTACCTGATGTTGATCACCAAACATGAGTTTGAAACGTATTGACAAGTAGTATCTGATGCATCCAAGATCGAGTGTGATAACTGAACGTATTACAGGAATTATTGAGCTTGAAAACCCGTTTTTCCCATAAGAAATAGATTTGATCATACTTATGAAGCCTATAACTTAAAAATTCGAATTTTCCCAGATATGAAGTATACACCGTTAGACGCATCCTAAGTCCTTCTACAAACGCTCAGTTATTGGCACAATTCGTAGGTTGAAATTTTGAGTAATTGTCGAAAAACCAAAATTTTCAAAGTTTAATTTTTCAGTTTTTTGGCTATGATGAGCAGTGTATATGCCTCAGCTTGATCGCTTATACGCCATTTAAAAGCTTAACTCAACCCTATTAATTTGATGTATTTGCGGTTTTCCTGTCTTTCCTTGAACCTAAGATATATACGCCCAAAAAATATGCTATTTTGTATCTACCTAGCCCTCTAGCTGGCTAAGGGTAGTCAGAAGTCAAAAATTAGACCGGTTCTGAATCGGCCCTCACACCTTCTTGAAACACAGAAAAAATCATTCAGATCGGTGTAACTTTTCCACACACATACATACATACATACATACATACATACATACATACATATCCACAAACATTTTCAATTTTTTAAATAAAAATTGAGTCATATTTCTGAGCTCGATAACTTTTGAATGGTAAAACCGATTTTCAAAATTTAACATGCGTTGGAAAGGTAATTATCTGTGCTATCAGAAGCCGCAAAGGTCGGGCTTAAATTTTTGAAATTTTTGGGAGTTTTGGGGACGAGAACGAAAAACAGGCTTTAAATGGGAAGGGCCGTAAAATCCACACCCTTGGACCAAAATTGATGGTTGACATATGAATGGACGACTCTTTTCCTAAACTTTAAGATGGGTTTTGGCCCAATTTTCAATTCAGTCAGGTTTAGAAAATCGAAAATTTCGTGTATATATAGTGTCGCATGTAGGGGTGTTGTGCGCCACTGGTGAGAACTGCCGTTCTCTGTGGATATCTGATTAAAACAGTGAATTTTTACATGCTAATTATTTTTAATTTCTTGTGAAGTATCTAGTTAGTGTGGCTTGAGCCAATAAATCAAAGATATGCGTTTACAAGAGCCTATTATTTGAAAAATAAGGAGTACCATAATGTGTCATAATTATAATCTCCTTTATACAGATCAAAAAATTGTTTAGTATGTATTTCTAAATCCACACAATCATTGGAAAATGATTCATGGTAAAAAATATCTATTAATGACACTGTTATCGACAAAGTCGATCAATTTTAAACTTGTCATGATTTATATTTATTAGACTTTTGTTTATCGTTAAAAATTAAATGATGGTTGTGAATTGTATTTTTTGTGTTATTTAATATTTTAGCAAAAACGTAATCAGCAAAAATCTTATTTAAAACATGCTAATCGTTTTTGCAATCACAATCAATGCAGTGTTTAACTTATGCTTGTTATTATAAAGGTATGTAGAAATATAATACTCAGTGTAAGATATCTTTTTATGCACCCGCTTATGATCAAATTCGATGTTTTCGAAAGTCATACCGCTACGACTATTAGGGACGTGTAAGATATTATTAAAACGTTACTATATAGTTACATGTACGGAACTACCGTTTTTTAGTTGCCTACTCAATTCAGTACAAGGATCGGATACATCAGTATTTGTACTCAGTACCACTGAGAACCGGTATCAATAGTAACCGTTAGGCGTTTGCACTTATTTTGCCCGTCTCTATTCGTTACGGCGACAGCCGACGGTCGGGTTAGCTTGTGTTCAATATGCGGCACGCTAGAAAAATAACTGCACAGGTCACCCGTCCCACGCGGCGCACAGTGCTGAATTTCGCCGAAAACCTGGCCGAAATGTTAAAATCCAAGTTTATAGGTATACCCTGAGAAATTTTATATGAACCTTGCTCTGTAGGATTTTGAGAATCATAAACGGCCGTTAAGGGTAGAACAATACAAGCAGATCATGCATGGGTGCCCATCTAAAAATTTTTTAGGGGAGGGGCCAGACGTGAAGGTGTTGCACATTACATTTTGTATACTTTGGATGACAATATATTATAGTTTTTAAACCAACAGAAAAGCTAGGGGGGCCGTGGCCATGCCCATGGGCATGGGCGCCTACGATATCATATATTTATATTAGTGTAAAGTTGTGATTGAACGACAGCGGACCAAATAAAAATTAAGTGTATTATACAATATTATTGGGGCATGGTTTTTTTTTTCAATTAGAACTATAGACGTGTATTATTTTGTTAGTTTATAGTGGATGCTATGTCTGGAGGTAAGTGGAGTATTTTAATATGCTTTTTAGACTTTTTTTCGTAAAATAGACTTTATTTACGTTTGAAAATTGGCAAGAATTTTCAATCGTTTTAAGTTTATTTTGCTTAATAAATAGTTCAAAATGTATATAAATATTCCTCAAAAAATCTTCTGCGGCCAAATGCATCCTTAGCGGAATTTTTCTTTTTAAAAAAATATAACATGCTGGAGAATTTGTACATGAAAAGACTTTAATGTTATATGGTCAGTTAATAAAGTAAGAACAAAACATGAAGCATCTGATCCAGTATATTTACAGTTTTTTTACACAAGAGCCGCCGTTTTTTGTTCTTTTTTTTTGCTTTCTTCTTCTTTTTTAATCTTTAAGACCTTTTACTCTTATGTATAATCCTATGTTTTTGCTTCCTTACTTTTATATTTTTTAATAATTTTGGTCGTGTGAGCCAAAAATTTTAATTTTTTAAAAATGAAATGCATAAACGAAACTTTGTGTTAAGGAGCCACACATTGGCAGGTAATAATTATAATTAATCGGATCCATTTACAAAACAATTAAGATGTATTAAGAGTTGACCTACTTATTTTTGGCTTTTTAATATAAAGTATCGTTTATGCATTTTATTTTTTAAAAAAAGGCAAAATTTTTGGACGCACACAACCAAAATTATTAAAAAATATAAAAATAAGAAAGCAAAAAGATAGACCTATACATAAAGGTAAAATGATTTAAAGATTAAAAAAAAAGAAGAATAAAGCAAAAAAATAACAAAAAACTGCGGTTCTTGTGTAAAAAAACTGTAAATTTACTGGATTAGCTGCTTCATAATTTATTCTTACTTTATTAACTGGCCCTAACATTAAAGTCTCTTTTGTGTAGAAATTCTCCAACATGTTACAGTTTTTTAAAATGAAGAATTCCGCTAAGTTTGCAACTTGTTGCAGATGATTTTTTGAGGAATATTTATATACATATTAAATTATATATTAAGCAAAAAATCTTTGCTGACCAAAGCTGACTTTTTTACTTTTCCCATTTTAAAACTTGGTAAACAGAAAACGATTGAAGATGCTTGCCATCATTTTGTAAATATGTTGTAAATAAAGTTTATGTTGGGAAAAAGAATCTAAAAAGTATATTGAAATACTCCACTTACCTCAAGAAATAGCATTCACTATAAAATAACAATATAATACACGTCTATAGTTTTAAACGAAAGCCTAACAATGCCTCAATGGTATAACACACATTAATTTTGTTCGGTCCGCTTTCGTTCAATCCCAACTTTACACTAATATAAATATGTGATATGCTTGTATTGTTCTACCCTCAATGGCCGTTTATGATCCTCCGAAACCTACAGAGCAAGTTTCATATAAAATTTCTCGAAATATATAAACTTAAATTTTTGCATTTTGGCCAGGTTTTCGGCAAAATTCACCACTGTGCGGCGCAGGTTGTGACTCGCTTAGGTTCAATATGCGCCGGGGCTTACTCACGGTACACAGAGAACCTTACTATCGGAAACCGTTGAACCGTTCAGTGCGATCATTGCCAGGGCCGAATACACTTTAAGTGTGCCGGTTTAAAATCCGACGACAAAATCACGCGTAGCCGAACTAGGAATATTAAAATATTTTGCAATAGGTACATGCGTTGATCGCTTTGCCGACCTTAGTTCTTTGAAAGATGTTATTCAGTCTCTGCAAAATAAAATCGACATGCTTGAATCAAAACTCTTTAGTCCAGTGGTTTTCAATGTTTTTGAATCATGTACCACAAAATTCTTATAAAATTATTTTTGGTACCACCTAACTGAAATACCTATGGATGTAGGTAATCTAATTAACTACAAATGCTGGATTTTGGCTGTGTTTTTGCGTTTTGTGTACCACCGTACATAATGATATGTACCATCAGTGGTACATGTACCACAGATTGAGAACCCCTGCTCTAGTCAACATATTCTTAAGACAGAGTCGGTAAATACAGAGGCAGTTATTTCTGAAACAATGGATCGGATCCATCGGTCTAGTAACATCATTATAAGAAATGTTCCAGATTCTGACAACGATATTAATGCCGTTAACGCTATTTTGAATTCTATTAATACAGATCTTTCCGCAAATGCACCAACATCTGTCTTTAGATTAGGTAAACCAGACAGTAATCGTAAATTTCCACGTCCATTAAAAGTTATTTTTCCGAATGCACACGTCGCTAAAATTATTTTAAAAAACAAAAGGAAACTACTGAACACGCAAAACAAAAACATAAAGATTGATGACGATAAAACTCCAATGCAAGAACAATACTTAAAAGACCTGCGTCTTAAATTAAATCAACGCATCGAGAATGGAGAAAAAAACGTCACAATCAAGTATCAGAAAGGCATTCCCTGTATAATTGATCTTTCACCAAAAAACTGAGTTCGAGCTTTCATCAATGGCGTATTATGTATACTAATCTTTGTTCTCTGCAAGCGAAATTTTTAGATACCATTACTTTTATTCAATGCGAAAAACCTTCACTGTTCTTAGTATCCGAATCTTGGTTGCACAAAAATATTTTGGACTCTATGGTAAATATACCTGGGTATAAAATTTTTAGAGCAGACCGCATAGGGAGAATAGGAGGCGGATGTTGCATATATGCAAAGGAATCTGACTTCTGCCAATTTAACATTGTTTGTGAAAACTTCTCTGATCACCATTATGAAGGGTTGACGCTTAATTTTTCTTCTAAAAAGTTAAAAATAAATTTTGCTATAGCTTGTATATATAGACCTGGTTACAGTTCCGTTCAAAGTGATCAAGAATTATACAGTCAATTGGAAACGCTCATAGCCAAACATAAAACCAGGCCCGGCCCCAGGAGTGGGCGAACTGGGCGGCTGCCCAGGGCGGCAATTTTAGGGGCGGCAAATTTTAAAGAACACCAATTTTTGAAATTGAAGAAATAATAAATTATTTTTTAATATTATAAAAAATCAATATTATGAACAAGATGGGCAAAAACGCAACTGTAAAAACGAGAATTAAATAATAAGTGAAACAATATCAATTGCAAGGTTGATTCGACGGGAAATCGACAACACCGCCTTCTTCTTCATCGCATAAGAATAGTGGGATCAGAACTACCCCTCACCCTACCTCCCTCCCAGGATTGTTGTTATGGTTCTTGTGCAGTAGCACCGACTGATATCTGTTGACTCACGCTTTTCGTATAACTTGTTACCAAGTTTCCATAGAGCATAGATGTGCTGTTAACAATTTTATTGTGTTTTTGTATTTCGTTTAATTGTATAGGCTTGTAGGTATTTTACTGTGTTTAGTTTTTAAATCAGTTTAGATCAATTGTTGTGCAGTGTAATTTCCGTATCGTTGTGTGCCAGAATACTACTAAGTGTTTAGTGTTATTAAAAATAATTGTGTGAGTGCAATAATGGATGGTACAAAACCTTTTTCTGCTTCTGCCAGTATAGGAAAAAGAGAGCAAAGAAGGAGATTGAAACAAAAAGGCTTAAAATTTCCCTAGGTAAATTTTTAAAGTCGTTACACACTGATTCTGACAATATTGCTCAACCTAGAGAGCATACAGCTGTTACCGCTTCCTTTGAGTCTGACAAGATTTACCCAGACTTAGGCCTATCATCAGCATCCACGTCAGCTGCCGCCCCCTATCAGTTCATCGACAGTCATCTGGGACAATGATCAGAATCTACGTCAGCTACTGATGCCACTACTACCGTCACAGGAAACAATGTTATTACTGATTATGATCCAGAAAAGTGGTCCAATAAAATTAATGATTTTGTTAGAGCAACTTTGGTAACAAGAGGCCTCTCCGCCAAAATTATTCGTTGCAGAGGCTCAGTTGTGCCCGAAATATAATTCAGATCTTAGATTTACAACTAACTACTACAGTTACAAAATGTGCAATGGTCAAACTGTTGAGAGAAAATGGTTAATTTATTCTAAGACAAATAATTCTGTGTATTGGTTTTTCTGTAAAATATTTTCCAATGTCAAAATTAAATTTGCTTTGTCCAGTCGCGCTAAGTCTCCAGCCCATCTACAGTCACAGCGATAGTGGGTAGAACTAGCAATTCGACAAGAATCGGACAAAGCCATAGTGAAGAAACACAAAAAGTTCTAAATTCAGAAACTCGTCATTAGAAAAATGGAATAGAACGACTTATATCAATAATATAGTTTTTAGCACAACACTTCCTTCTATTGAGGAGCAATACTGATAAACTTTTTCATCACAACAATGGTAATCTTTTAAAGCTTGTTGAGCTCTTTGGAAAATTTGACCCATTTTTGTCCTATGTTTTGACCATTCACTTAACTTAGTCGTGAACAATGCTGCTAAAGCCTCACAGTTTGCAATTCCTTTCTTTTCCTTCGTGGCAAAAATTTAGAACTTTTTCTGAGCATCTATTTATCGTTGGGCTATACTGAAGATTCATATTTCTAGCCTTACATTGAAACCTTTGTCCGAGACTAGATGGAAAAGTAGAATTGATGCAATTACTACATCAGATACCAAATTGAAGAAATTTACGACGCTCTTGTAGAAATCACTGTGATTTCTACAATTTGGCCATGAGGCTGAAGATGAAAGTATGGACCTAGATCAGGAGAGACGATATTAAGTTGACTTCTTAGAATTCTATTTAACAATTATAGACACAACCGTTATTGCATCAAGTGATAGATTTCAGCAAATTAAGGGCCATGGTGAAATTTTGGAGTTTTTGGGTTTACCAAGGGGTGGGTTTTAAACTGGGCGGCGGTCGCCGATCTTGCCCAGGGCGGCAAAGCCCCTAGGACCGGGCCTGATAAAATCTTAATTGTTTTTGGTGATTTCAATCTAAGCAACATTTCTTGGCCGCTGATCAATCACCCTCATGATACTCAATCTCAGCTTTTTATTAATTTCTTAGAAAATTCTGGATTAGAACAAATAATCAATGAACCGACTCGTTTTCGTCTGAATCAACAACCTTCTCAGCCAGATCTTACTTTAACCTCTGATGTTAATCTTTTAACTAATATTTCGGTTACATCTCCAATTGGAAAGTCGGACCACGCAGTTATTTCAACTTCCATACAGATCCTCAAGTCAGAAATATTACAAAATAATATGCTAATGACATATAAAATAATAAACTATCATCGTGTAAACTTAGATGTATCTACTGCAAATTGGGCAGATATGTTGAATGGTAGGGATGTTAACAAACAGTGGGAAATTTTTGAAAATTTTCTGAATGAATCCATGCGCAATAACTCTCATTATGTGCAACGTAGATGTAATCCTAATAAGCCACGGATAAGTTCAGAAATATTTGAAATGATAAAATTTAAAAACTCATTATGGAAAAAGTATTTGCGAAGTAAAACGAATGCTGACTACCTCAATCATCGAACTTTTTCTAATAACTTAACATCAACTACTTTTAAAATTTAAACAAAATTTTGAAAACCAACTGTCCTCAAATAAGAACAAAAAACCTCGTTATAAATATGTCAGAAATTCTATTTTATCTAAAGTTTCGTTACCTATTTTAAAAACCGAAACAGGCGAACTAACCTCAGTGAAAATGGAAGTAGCTACTATTTTTCCCAAAAAATTTCAAGAAGTGTTTACAATCGAGGAGGCTCTTCCGAATACTTTATGTGTTGTTTCTACAAGAAATAACTACGATATTAGTGACATAGACTTTGATCCAGAGATTCTTAAACAAAAAATGTTGTGTTTAAAATCCTTTTCCGCTCCCGGATTAGACGGTTTCGCCGCAATTTTATTTAAGAAGTGTGCAAACTCGATTATCCATCCGTTAAGTTTTATAATGAAAACCTCATTTTTGTCACACACTTTACCTGATGGCTGGAAAATCTCTAGTGTTACTCAAATTTATAAAAAAGGTGACAAGTTAGATCCTGACAATTATAGACCAATTAGTCTAACATCCATTGCAGCTAAATTGATGGAATCAGTTATTCGCGAATCGGTTATGAACTTTCTCTTAAATAATAATAGAATTCCTAATTCCCAGCACGGTTTTGTACCTGGAAGATCGGTAGTTACTAATATGTTAACATGTGTTAATGACTGGTCTCTTTGTTTGGACAGTAATCAACCTGTTGATATTATATATTTAGACTTTGCTAAGGCTTTTGATCGAGTTCCTCACAAGAGACTACTATTTAAGCTCGAACATAACCGTATTAGAGGAAACTTACTTGAGTGGATTAAAGGATTTTTAATAAACCGTAAATTTTGCGTACGCGTTAGTGACTGTTATTCCTCAATGTTTAGTGTATACAGTGGCGTTCCGCAGGGTTCAGTGTTGGGGCCGATTTTGTTCCTAGTATACGTTGCTGATCTGCCAATTCACCTTAAAAGTAACATGTCGCTTTTCGCTGATGACACAAAGTTATATGCAAATCTCTTTTCTGGTTACAATCAATTACAGACCGACCTTCAAGAGGTTGCTAAGTGGGTAGACGATTGGTGCTTGCCATTAAACACATCCAAGTGTGCAGTTCTACATTTAGGTAAAAACAATCCAAGGAATCGGTATGTACTTTCAAATGTTTCTCTAAAAACTGTTTCGCAGCAAAAAGACTTGGGTGTACTTGTGACGGAAACATTATCTAGGTCTGAACATATCCAGTCGATATGCAATAAAGCTAAAACATCAGTTTACTACAGATATCGCCAAAAAATTTTGTTGCTCTCTTTAGTGTATATGTAAGACCTATTTTAGAGTTTGCCGGACCCGTGTAGAATAGTGTTGCCCAAATGCAAGACCAAGACGAGACTTAGATAGTCTTGGTCTTGGTCTTGCGCCAGTACACCTGGTCTTGGTCTTGGTCTTGGTATTGCGCTCCCGGTCTTGGTTCTTGCAGCAAAAGTCTTGCAAGTCTCGCAGTTGCCCATTAGCATATTTCATATCTTAGAACAACGTAACAGAGTAGGTACATTTTAAGATTGAATATCATAGCCGTAGTAAAAACCAACCAAATTAATAAATCTCTGACACCGGGTGGGGTTTGAACTCACGGTGTAAGCGATCCGTGCCCATATTCTAACTAAAGTTTATTAGAAACATGCATTTTTTAGTGTATTTGCTATTCACTATCTGTGATTTGAAAAGCATTCAATTCGGTGACAGATCTGCACAATATGTTAATGCCAGTTCTAATTTTTATCCACTACGATGGGTTGGACAGACCAGTATGGGATTCAGAGTTGATGGCACGTCAGCTGCTTCACAAGCAGAGTGAAACTTACTCTTCAATATCTCACTTGTTAGCCTTATGTATAAGGCTATAGAGCCGTATTCTTTAACAATATCGCTGGAAAAATATTGTTGCTAGAGAGGTAAAGTGTCATTGTATACCGGACACCGGGTATACCAATCAAACTGTGTTTTTTTCTCAAAGTTCGCATCATTTTGTGGAATATTCTAGCATGTAAAATACTAAAATTAAAACCCAACTGTAGTCTAATGTTTTCTTAACATGCTGTTTTTGATTCATTCGCTTATGTTGTATAACTAAAATTAGGTATTTTAACAACTAGCCATGTTTTTCATTAATACAGGGTGTTTTTAAATAAGTATGGCAAACTTTAAGGGGTAATTATAAACAAACGAGTCATGTTACGTATGCATGCCAATGGTGAATATTAAATTCTTAATTGTATGTCAAAAATGCGCAATAACTACCTCATAAAACTCACTAAATTTCATTTGCATATCTCAACAGGTTTTAGAGTAATAAATAAATCCTCAGTTTGTAAGAAAAATTTTAATACCCCTATTCCGGAAACGAAGCATTTGCGGACATACCCTCCTATTAGAGGTAAAACTCAATAAGTGCACTTTTTTGAGATTTTGACATTTTCATCAATTTGAACTCAATACGGTACTGTCCAGCCCTGGAGAAATCACCTGGGGCTGTATTCTATTTGCTGAGATAATTATTTATGGTATACTTCACTAAGTGCATGATTGTGAATTTCGGTTTCAGGGTAAAACTCATTAAAACGTATTATTGCCCTTAGTGAATTTTTCCTTACAATCTGAAGTGCCTAATCGGTAATACATATTTAGTGATCTTTCAAACAATACATTATTAAACATAACTGTTTATTATTTTTGTGTTCATTATCTATTCTGCGATTGATTAAAGAAATGAGTTTAAATTATTTCTTTGTAGCAAATATATATCTTACATAGGTAATCTATTTTGCGACTTGTGTGTTATGTATATTGTATTGTTGAAACTGAATATTATTCGTGTGCATTCTCTGTTCGGCAATTGATTAAAAAAATATGGGTTTAAATTTCTTTGTAACAGATAGCCACGCCTTACATAATGGGTAACATTATCTATTTTGAGCGGGCGACTTTTTGTGGCTGTCATAAACGCCGGAATAATGGCATTTATTTTCAAACAACGAAACTTATTGTTCATTTTTTAAAGAATAGACTGTTATTTTTGATAGATTGTTAGTAGTTGTAAGTCAGCAAAATTTTGTACATATAGGTACCTTTGTATTATGTATAAAGTGGATGTTGATATTTTAACAATAACATTACTTCTGTTTCTATCACATGTGATTTTGTATAGAGGCAACTGTTTTGTATAAACTTATTTACTTAATTATTTATTAACATTGTATTCATTACCTGTTTCATTTTGAATCCCAACGTCATGATAATATGATACATTATGGAGATAAATTCATTAACTTCTCAATATCCAATAATTGTGTTCATGGAAAAACTCATCAACTACGAAGTGTAGCCATTGAATTTTACCTCTAATAGGACATACTATGCTTATAAATCAAACTTCATTATTTTTTGCGCTGAATTACTTTGTAAGGTTACCATACTTATTTAAAACACCCTGCATTGATGAAAAACATGGCTAGTTAAAAAAGTACCTAAGTTTTTTATTATCCAACATAAACGAATGAATTAAAAAACAGAATGTTAAGAAAATATGTATTTAAAAACACAGTTTGATTGGTACACTCGTACCAAAAACCTGGACAATTAAGTTCAGAGCGAAGAAATCGTATGCTGGGAAAGGCTGTGCAAAATATTTTATTCTCCTATATATTCCCTAAAACGACCTTCAGTTCTAACCGCAAGACGCAAGAGTCTCGCAGACTTAGTCTTGTTCTTGCTTAAGTCTTGCACGGTAAGTCTTGGTCTTGGTCTTGCTAAAATTAGGCGGTCTTGGTCTTGGTCTTGGTCTTGCGAAAACGCAAGAACAAGACCAAGACTGCAAGACCAAGACCGATTTTGGGCAACACTAGTGTAGAATGTCGACTGGCAAAGGGATTCTGATCGACTTGAATCTGTGCAAAGATGGGCAACAAGAATTTCTTATGGCCGTCGTCGTCCTTCCTACGAAGAACGGTTAACCTACTTAAATTATCCTACATTTATGGACCGACGACTTCGTGGGGATTTAATAATTGCTTATAGAGCGTTACAGGGAAAGTTTGGGATAGATCTCTCACATCTTTTCCCTTTGAGTAACGACCTTAGATTGCGGGGTCATCCATACAAATTAGCCAGACAACAGTTTCACAGGAAATGTCGTG
Organism: Diabrotica virgifera virgifera; assembly: GCF_917563875.1. Lineage (NCBI taxonomy): Eukaryota > Metazoa > Arthropoda > Insecta > Coleoptera > Chrysomelidae > Diabrotica > Diabrotica virgifera. The sequence continues at coordinate 140,248,066 of NC_065450.1, forward strand.
AGAACTCTATATCCAATAGAATATTTTATACCTGGAACTCACTTCCACACGACGTCGTCGGGGCTGTATCTGTAAATTGCTTCAAAAATAAATATGACTCTTTTAGTTCTGTATCACGGGAACAATAATTTTTCGTTTCTTAAATTAAATTAATTTATAAGTCGTATGTAGTCTTAAGTTTAGGTTTCTTTTTGCATAGTTCTTTTTAGACAAATGGAGCTATATAGCTCCTAGACCTCGGCTCCTTTTTCTTTAATAATAATAATAATAATCCTTTCACAGCATTGTGAATCCCTTTTCAAAATCTATTATGATATTTTTTGTATTCATTTTAAATTTAACGACCTACATTTTTCCTCGATTATGCGAAAAGAATTGAAATAAGTGTCAGTATTTTTATTAGACAAAAAAGCGAAAACTACTGGTACATAAAAACAGTTTTTAATTGCATTTTTTTTTAAATGGATTACCCTATCTATAATTACATTTTTTTGTCTTACAAGTAATTTCAATTGTCCTTGAACTGTCGCCGTTTGAAAACTTGCCTTCTGGACACTTTGAAGGTTGAGAACATGCAAACCGTTTGACTTAATCAAAACGACTTAAAAATATAACCAAAATATTATGTATTTTAAAAATTCGATATTGTTTAAGGTTTCTTACAATGTCAGTATATATTATTGAACTAAAAAAATAACCCCGTGTGGGATGCGGGCCGCCCAAGTAGAATTCACCCACAGTATCTCCTGACTTGATCGTAAAAGGCGACTAATAGGAGCAGCATTCCGCTGTTCTCTTCCTTAAAATCCTGTCGACACCTAACCCTCAACGACCAAACCCCGATACCCACCTCCAAATCACCCCGCGTGAGACTGGAGTCCTTTTGTCCGTGGGTGAGTGGCAAGGGCCGTCTGGACGTGGGGGAAGCGGGGCATGTATATGTCGCGCAACCTATCAAACTGCGTTCAGAACGTCCAAACCAGGCACGCACTCCTAAAGGGGAAGACTGGTCTCCAGAGTCTTGAAAGACAACCAGTCTAAAGTTCTCTTACCTTAAACAAAAAATTACCTGGTCCTCCAGGTTGGGGGTTGAGACGTCAGGTTGGTTCCCTGTCACTTATAAAAAACCGCATTTAACAAAAAGTCTAAAAGTTGCCTCGGAGCTTCGGATGGATTAAACAGACAACGACAACAGCTACGAAAATGGACAATGAACATTGGCACTTGGAATGTACAGAGCATTAGCGGAAAGGTGGAAGAAGTCATCCAAGAAATTACCAAATTGAACATGGACATAGTTATCTTGACTGAAACAAAGAAGAAAGGATGTGGTACAGAGATATTGAAGAACTATGTACATATATATAGTGGGGTTGAGAAACATCAGCGAGCAAAAAGAGGGGTATCCGTAATGATACATAGAAAACATCAACGCAAAATAACATATTTTGGAGCCGTAGATGAAAATATCATAAGAATCAACATGGCAATTAACCAAAAACCTGTCACTATTCTCGATATATATGCAGTCTCTGATGATCAGCCTTATGCTGTTAAAGATGAATTCTTTGAGAAAATCAATGACGAAATTACTAAAATTGGAAGTACTAGGGAAGTGATCATAGCAGGAGATCTGAATAGTAGAGTCGGACAGAAGGTAAACAACAAAGTGGTAGGTCCACATGGAGAAATAACCCAAAATGACAATGGTGAAAGATTAATTCAAATATGCGAAAACCATCAGCTAAAAATAACAAACGGGTTTTTTAAACACAAGGAGATACACAAATATACGTGGATTCAGGTAACCAGAAATTTAAAATCGATCATAGATTACGCTATTACAAAACAAAATACAACATTACAAGTAATGGATACAAGAGTATATAGAGGAGTATCATGTGATTCGGATCACTTTATGGTAAAATCCGAAATAGTTTTTCCGTTTACATCCAAGAAAACAAAAGAACCACCTGAAGTCACAACACAACAAATTACAACCTGGACAGCTTACAACATTAAAGTACGAGAACACTATATCAACGAAGACTAAATGAAAAATTAGAAGATATAATCCAAAATGTATCCGTGGAAGAAGTGTACAAAAATATAATAGACAGTATGCAAACAGCCGCAAAAGAAGCGCTTGGTTTAAAATCCGAACGCCACAGTAAAAAGCTATGGTGGACCGAAGACATACAAAAGCTAATAATAGAGGAAAAGAAAGCGTACGCACGGTGGCTAAGTACTAAACATCAAGTAGACAAAGACAAATATTTGGACCTACGATGAACAACAAGAAGAGCAGTAACAGCAGCAAAAAAAGAAATTTGGGATAGGAAATGCCAAGAGATCAACACTTATATAGGCGGAAGGAAGTGTTCAGAGACATGGAAATTTTTAAACAAAATAAAGAACACAGAAAGAAATACTACTTCTATTCAGTTAATATCAACAGAAAAATGGAAAGAATACTACGAGAGTTTGCTAACAGAAAGTAGAGCCGAATATACCACCCAATCACCAACAGAAGTATTCGTTGAAGGCGAAGAGATAGTAGTGGGAGTTGATATGGTGAAGAAAGCTGTAAATGAACTAAAAAATGGTAGAGCTCCAGGGCCAGAAAATATTCCTGCCGAATTAATAAAATGTGGCACAGATAAACTCTTTCAAGCACTTACTTGGTGTATGAACAAATATATAAACGGTGTCACACCACCCAGTTTATGGAAAGTAGCTTATATTTTTTCCATTCATAAAAAAGGAAATAAGTTGGATTGCTCAAATTACAGAGGAATATCGGTAACTAGTACACTAAGCCGGGTGTACGGGCGCATTCTTAGAAATCTCATTGAGATGGAGTATAGGGAACAAGAAGAAGAAGAACAGGCTGGTTTCCGCGCTGGAAGGACTTGCACAGATAATGTCTTCTGCCAAAAACAATTAATTGAAAAAAAATCAGCAACCAATCAAGAGACCCATCTCATGTTTGTTGACCTCCGTAAAGCATACGACAGCGTTCCTGTGACTAAATTGTGGAAATCACTACAAGAAACTAACATCAGCTACACTCTAGTCAACGCCTTAAAAAATCTATATGAAAATTCTACATCACAAGTAAAAATTGGCAACACACTATCTAAAAAGTTCATAGTTAACAAGGGTCTGTGCCAGGGCTGCTGTATTTCACCAACTTTGTTCAAGACATATGTTGCAAAAGCACTAAACCAGTGGAAACGTAAATGCCACGGTATGGGTATAGACCTCGGAGAGGTTTGTTTATATACCTTACAATTTGCTGATGACCAAGTGATCATAGCTAATGATAAAGACGACCTACAGTATATGGCAAGAAACCTAAAGGAGGAATATGAACAGTGGGGCTTGGAAATTAATGTGGAAAAAAACTAAATACCTACCCATAGAAGCTGAGTTATCCAATATCGAACTAGAGGATAATGAACAAATCACACCCTGTAGTGAATACACGTACCTGGGAGTAATATTCGATAGAACGGGAAAAGACGATGAGGAAATAAAGAAAAGGGTAACACAAGCTAGAAGAACAATTGGCTGCCTAAATGGAATACTTTGGAGCTCCAAAATAGGATTACAGCGAAAATACAATATCTATGAAACACTTATTAAAAGCAGCCTACTTTACGGAGCAAAAACTTGGAGAATAACCGAGAACAACAGAAAAAAATTAGAAGCTGTAGAAATGGATGTGTTTAGAAGATCGTTAGGTATATCCCGTAGGGAAAGAGTTCGAAATGAGGAAGTAAGACGACGAATTGGAATAGATGGCTACTTAACAACAGACATTGAGAGGAAACAGTTGATTTGGTATGGCCATGTTCAAAGAATGGAAGACACAAGATTGCCCAATATAAATAATAAAAACCAATTTTTCTCAAAAAAGTGCAAGAGTCTTGCAGGTTGGTCTTGGTCTTGCAAGGTTCGGTCTTGGTCTTGGTCGTGTTCTTGCAAGCTTGGTCTTGGTCTTGGTCTTGCAACCAAAAGGCGGTCTTGGTCTTGGTCTTGGTCTTGCTGCAAGACCAAGACCAAGACCGCAGGACCAAGACCAGTCTAGCTCATCACTAATTTCCAGACATCACTAAGGCATTTAATAAAGTGTGGCATGAAAGGCTCATCCAAAAAATGAACCAATTTGAATACAACAAGTAAACTTATCGTCGTACCTAACCAATAGAAGTTCAGGGTTCAGATAATGTATTGTTTGAAGTCGGAATGACTGAGGCTGGAGTGTCACAGGAAAGTAGGTATACTGCCACCCTTTTTGTATAACATCTACACAAAGGATACACCAAACACCCCGCGAATCACGTTCAGTCTTTATGCCGATGACACAGCAATATGTCACACACATGTCGACAAGCACCTCATCCCACAACAAGGAGGATTCAGACCCGGCAAATCCTGCATCGGTCAAGTCCTCGCAATAACACAATACATTAAAGAGGGCTTCGAAGAAAAACTTATAACAGGGGTCGCTTTCGTAGATTTGACAGCAGCCTATGACACAGTAATGCACAAAACATTGCTCCACAAATTGTACGACACTCTCAATGACCAGATTGCAATCCAGTACCATTTTCAATCCAGCTGGATTTTTGCAAGATTGGCCTAAATCCAGCTGGATCCAGCGCGGATCCGGCAAGATGTGGATCAAAATAAAAACACGATTTTAATGTTTTTTTTTGTTTGTATTCTAAATTCCTAAACAATAGAACCATGAATTATTTCATTTTTGGAATTTATCTATTACACTATTCACACCTACTTTGCACAGAACTGCACATATAGCCGTTTGCGAAGAAAGCTCTTTCGGCCTCTATGCTGGTTGTAGACTGGTCGTATAAGGTCATTAAATAGTCAAAGACCATGGACAAATGATCGCCTTTCACTTCTTCTGTCTCACAAACGGCCATTTCCTTTCCCAAAATCTTTTCGTAATCTTTTACAGAACCAGTTTTTTTGGTTATAAAAGTTTTCTCTTTCTCGTTTCAATTCAATCTCAAGTTATTGTTCCAGATTAAAATTCACTGTTTCCGGATTAGTTGACCTATCTTCTTTCATTATATTCTCTTGCACTGGTTCCACTATCACTTGCTTAATTATACGACTCAAGAAATTTTTCTTCTCTTGTCGCATTGCATTCTTTTTCGGCATGGGGAAATAACCAGGATTGTTTAGTCTTTCGTCATACTTTTTTGGATTTTGTAAGTACACTAATGTACCTGTAACTTCACAGAGGCGCCGTTCCGCGATTCTGTTGCGTAATGCTTCCGACGAATCGGCACTAAGGCTAGAGTCCTGGTTATTTATTTTGTCTAAGACAAATTTCATGGTTGTGTCGGCCTTTATCAAATCCTGTCTCTTAGCTTAGAGGACTCTATTCTACAAAGAGCTTCTACAGCCAGTTTCACCGGTTAAAGAGTAGCGATCAACTCGTTGATTATTGACCACTCGCCAGCAGAGAATATTATCGCAGAATCAATGTCCGTCAACGCTTTATCGATGCAAACTTTTAGGCAGTAGAAATTTTCCAGCATAGTGAGCTACTGCTAGCGGGATAGAATGGCAAGTTGCCGACTCACGGCTTTGAATAAAGAAGCTAATGAAAGCATTAAGTAACTTATTTAGAATTTGACACGTTTGCGGATCCGCGCTGCTGGATGCAGCACGGTTTGCTGGATCCAGTATGTAAAAATAGCGCTGAATCCAGCTGGATTTGCTGGATGCTGGATCCAGCGATTGCAATCGCTAATGACCACCATCGAGGTAAGGTCGTATATTTCTTATTGCAAAACAGTTTTTCCGTTGTGCTGAAGGGCAAAGTAAGTAGGTGGAGAGTTCAAAATAACGGCCTTCCACAAGTGTTTTAGCACCAACGCTTTTCAATATATATATTTCAGAAACTCGAAACTGCCTTAAAAACAATGTCAGCGAACCTACTACCTGCAGAATTCCCTGAGACCGAGACCCACTCCTTTTAAAACCCAAGTCTGTACCTTCCACCTTCGCTCAAAGGAAACCAATGGTAATACATTAGAACACACAGACCAACCTATAATATCTTAAAGTAACTCTGGACCGGTCCCTCACAAACAGACAACATTTAATTGCATATTGCATAAAAAACGAGAGGGAAAGTAATAACTAGGAACGGCAGACTCAGAAAGCTAACGGAAAGTAAACGAGGTGCATCTCCTGGCGTCTTAAGAACGAACACTCGATTCTAGATCCTGACCCGAATATTAGCGGCGTGTAATTTGTGTTGCCTGCCTATATAAACTTAAATCGCAAAACGGGCCTGTTTATTATCGGTGGCATATGGCATATGTTAGTTCACTATTCCTGCCTTTTTTCCTTTTTCCGCAAAAAAACTAGCATTTGTTTCAAGCTCTATTTTATTCTTCCAAGAAATAAAGTCATCATGGTTGGAAAACTCTTTGTATCGTATTGCATAGGAATGCTATGAGAAGTTTCATAATGTTTAATAAAGTCCTTTTTAAAAGTTGCATGATAATTACACAGAGAACATTTTATGTTGAAATGTTTTAGTTTCTGCAGAAACCGAAGCAGAAACTGATACATTTGTGTGCACTTTTTGACATGACTTATATTTAAATTGTTTATCACAATGTGTGCACTTATAGACGTTGCCTTTAAGCACTTTAAAGTTGAAATTGCATCCAATTTGTCGGGATGCTAACTTTTTACATGTCTTTTTAAATCATGTTTACGTTTATACACTTTTCCGCATTCCACGCACTTATTAATTCTTTCCACACCCACACCGAACATTTTCGTTGTCAAGAAAATGAAATACCTTTAATACCTACTTAAAAGCAAACACAAACACAGAACTGTGAACAGTAGAAATCACAAACCATATATACTCATAGACGTTTCACGTAAATTGTCAAGGTCAAGACAGCAAATTAGTTACCATTCCAATCCAGAGATGTCGCTGTCAGTAAATTCTCTTGTCATATTTAACAACTGACAGTTGACAATTAAATTAATTTGTTATTTACTTTTTATTTTACAGTTTGTGGCTTAATTATTTTATTATAGTGGTGTTACGTTTTTAATTAGATTTAATCACAATTTTAATCTATTATATTAACCTCCTCCCCGTTTTTATGAGTAGAATTTTTAGTTTACATTGATCATCCCGTGTTGTGTTTCTCCACATTTAAAAAAACAATATATTAGATCCTGAAACAGTTTATTCCAATAGACAAGTGTGTCATCAACATTTCGGGCCTATATATTTTTGGAAGTTTGTAAAAGATTATAAGGTAATATTTATCTAAACAATCATTCTACAAGATTCTTTCAAAAATTTTCATTCAACTCAATATTACACATCAGTGTCTCAGTGCTTTCATTTGACACATGGCAGTAGTGTTTAGCATTTTGAAAACAAATTGGAATATTTGAAGTTTTCAGTAAAATATTGAATAAAACATCGAATTGTCTTTCTGTTGTTTTAATTTCCTGCGAAATTTCATCAAAAATCACGCAAAATTTATAATTTGAAATTCCCACGTAACTATAATTTGTCAATTTAGTTCCCATTCCAATCAAGAGATGGCGTTAATTCGATCCGAAAGATTAACATGGTCGTGAAACGTCTAAAAGAGTATGTATGGTTTGTGGTAGAAATGATTGAATCGGAAAATTGATCTAACAGCTTCACTGTTCTATACAAAGAGTCTACATTCTACCACTTCCAATACTATTGTAATATTAAATATCATGTAACCGCAGTAAATCGGTTTTTATTATCACTAAATAGTCTTTTCAGCGTTTTAAATAACTCAAAAGGCCCATTTCGTCGATTCGAGTTTATATAGGCAACCCAAATTACACGCCGCTATCCTCGGGTCAAGATTTAGACAAAATATTAAGAACAACGGCACGGGCACTGGGTTTTTCAACTGCTGAATATGCGTGCCCCGTTTGGGGCAAATGTGCCCACATCAAACAAGTGGATCCTGCGCTAAATGAGACATGCAGGCTAGTAACGGGGTACATAAATTTATCATCTCACTATATGATTATTATATGCGAAGATTCTGGAAATGTGTTCAAAAAAGCGCAAGAAAACTTAATGTAATGTAGTAAATATATGTGTGGTTAATAAATTCACTCAGCAGGTACATAAATTAATACATAATATTAGAGTTTATCTAAATTATTGTCCTTCTAAAATACTTTCTGTAGTAAATAAGTTTGTTACTTACCTTTAGTAAGAATAGCAGGAGCCTTATAATTTAAGCTTTTTGTAATTCCCAGAAGACGCCATGGGTCCAGTGTTCCCTGAACAAATACAACGTTAGATACTTTATTGACAATGGATAAACCACCATAAAATGCATTGGTCCTATTTATAGCTTGATCCAGAAACATTTTATTGTAGGGCGATTTAAAAATATCTTGGCATCTCTGAATAAAGAAACTAAGGGGAAATTGAGCGGAAGTTTGAAAATAACCAAATTCTGTACAGGTTTGATATGCCCATTGGCGATCTACAAACAAGAAAAGATGAATGATTAGAGACCTTTCTATAGTAAACATTGCCTACTTTGCCCACTGTAAAAGTTATATTTAAAAAAAAATACTTATCATCATAGCAAAGTACCAGAGATGTTTACGCGCATACTAAGAAACATGCAGAAATCAAAGCAGCCTGATCTAATCTAATCTAACGGTCTTCCTGTAAGGCTAGAAATTTGTATAGTGATAATTCATAGCACATCAAGGCTAAAAACCATGACCTGGCAGGCATCAGCACTGCACGTGTATCTACCAGGTGAATCGAAAAGTGCATAGTTTAAGAGTAAAAAAACTTTCTCCTGTAAAGTTTAAATTTAAGTATGTGTTTGAGTAAGTAATTTAGAAGAAATGTGTACAATGACAGGCGATTCTAAACAGCATAAGACCTTGCCAGGCAAGGGGAAAGATTAGGGTTTTTTCCTAAAATTATTTTTTATGCATCGAACAAAGTTTTTTTTTAGGTTTTTTGAATCATTTCAAACAGAAAAGATCTTTAGTGACTTTTCTCTTAGGTTAATAGTTTTTGACATATATAAGCGATTAAAAATTTAAAAATTGCAAAATCGGCCATTTTTGACCCTGAATCGGACATTTAACTGAAAATTTCAATGTTGCCAAGGTAGGTAGATATTCTTTAAACATCGATTGATGCAATCCCAAAAAGTTTTTTGCAATACAATATCGAAAACCGCTTTGTTGTTTAATTGCTAATCAAGCGGGCGCGACACTGTAGTATAAGTGTGGACGTTTGAGTTTGCATAAATTCATTATCTCGAGAGTGGGCAAATTTTAAGGAAAATACTCAGACAGGTCGATTTTTACTTTTAAATTAGGACTTTTTGGCATATATATAATACTAGTGACGTCATCCATCTGGACGTGATGACGTAATCGATGATTTTTTTATGTATGAGTAGGGGTCGTGTGGTAGCTCTATTGAAAGGTTATTTAATTCTCTATTCACTAATATAAACATTAACATAATTATTTATACAGGGGGTACAAAAAAATTTTTTATTAAATTAATTTACACAAAAAGAAGAAAAATTGTTTGCATACCCTGTATAAATAATTATGTTAACGTTTATATTACTGAATAGAGAATTAAATAACCGTTCAAATGAGCTCCTACACGACCCCTACTCTCATTAAAAAAATCATCGATTACGTCATCACGCCCAGAGGGATGATGTCAGTAGTATTATATATATATATATATATATATATATATATATATATATATATATATATATATATATATATATATATATATATATATATATGTTATGATCTGCTTTCTATTACTTTGATATTAATTAATATTTATTTGATTAATTTATTTAATTATTCAATTAATTATCCAATTGTTGCAAATCATTCAAAAAAAATTAAGAAAAAATCTCAGGGTGCCTTTTTTATAATACAAAAAAATATCTAAATTATCTTATGTTATACTTATCTTCTCTCGTGGTTTCAGTATCTCTTAGTTGATTCTTATCGGGAGAAAAATAGGAAAGGAAAATAAATAGAAATACATAAATAAACATACAGAAATATCTTTTATTATCAAATTCTATACTCTCAAAATCGATCAATTAAAACCTGTGGACATAGCTGTCCGAATGAAATTTTTACTACTTAAATTTATTCTAGTTCAAATAAAAATTTATCGGTTTGTTTTCGATGACTTTGATATAACAGGCTAAACAAACAAATTTAGGTATTCGCAAAAATTACTTATATTTCCTATTTAATTTTTGAAATATTGGAATCTTAATTCAAATGCTTTTACTCAAAATTTTAGTTTCCGAACATAAAAAAATCTTTCACATAAATTGACTGACCTTTTGCTTCACTCACAATGATGTCTCCTCTTGACCCAAACAGCTCTCCCTTGTTGACTATGTTAGGCTTCCCATCAAAGCCCTCTCCGTTCTTAAGCTTCAATCCAGCAGCATACCAGCACTAATTCTCCAAAGAAACAACGAGCCAGGCCTCTTTTAACCAGTACTCGATTCAAACAACTCCAAAATTCTCTCCTCTCCTTCTCACAATAATACAGAATCAAAGAGGTATTTCTTCTCAATTTGATCTGTCTCTCCTTCCACTTTTCAGCTCCACTCTTCACTATCAAACAACCACTGGTACTTGTTTTTTAACTATCCACGAAAACGTTGACTGCTCTTCAGCGATGCCGATCACATAATAATTCCTCTTTCCAAAACTATCTGAAAATTCAACCTTCTCTCCTTCCCATTCCAAATTGCCAAACCAATCAGAGACATTTCTTCTTCCCCATTCTTTTTCTTTCACAAAAACCCACGCATTCTTTCAAAAATATTCCTACCATCATAATAATTACTTTCGGGAAATTTTACAAAATTTACTCGGGGTTAAACAAAAAGAGATTAAAATTCCAAACTTTCTTTTACATTATTTTCTAAAGAACTAATAATTACAGCTACCTGTGGTTTTACTTTTCCCGTAATAACAAAACAATCTTTTTAAATTATAATCCTAAATTAATGTTCTTTTCACTTTTTATTTACAAATGTCTTTAATTCTTCATGGAAAATCTCATTAAAGGAGAAACCCACTTGCGTGAAAGCTAACTTCTAATAAATATTTACAAATCAATATACAGGGTGTATCAAATTTATGTGCCCGCGTTATATTAAAAAAAAAATAAAAATTTTATTCTATCTTTGATTGATAAATTGATACACAATAATATACTTATATATATATATATATATATATATATATATATATATATATATATATATATATATATATATATATTCTTTAAAATAACAGCTGACCTGGTAGATAAAAATTTTTTTTTTTTTTTTAACATCCCATTTATTTACAATCTGTAATAATGATTACAATAAGTAAATTGTTTAACAATTAAAAGAGACTTGCAGGAGACTGTCCAGTGACAATAACCTATAAAATCATAATTTTAGTACTTAACAAAATTATTTGTGACTAATAAATAAAACCTTATAAATAAAACTCTATAATAAATAAAATATTTTTGAAAATTTAAAATTTAAAATCTTGTTCGTAGATCGCTTGGAGTGTAGCGCTTTAGCCTTCTGTTTGCCTGGGGTCTCATTAGGTTCTTCGCTAGCCTGTTGGGGTGGTTTTGTAGTCGGATGTCGTATTTTTGGGCGTAACTGGCAATTTCTTCTTTGACAGTCTTCATTTGGAGATCACGATTGATGTGTTCATTGGGCATGTACCACGGTGCATTTGTGATAATGCGCAAGGTTTTCGATTGGAATCTCTCCAGGATGTCGATATTGGATCTCGACGCAGATCCCCACAGTTGGATACCATAGCTCCATATTGGCTTAATCACTGCCTTGTATACTAAAATTTTATTGTACAAACTCAGTTGTGACCTTTTTCCTATCAGCCAGTACATTTTATTGAGTTTCAGACCCAACTGTTTTCTTTTCGTGAATATGTGTTTCTTCCACGTTAATCTGCGGTCCAAGTGCATACCTAGGTATTTTACGTCATCCTTTTGTTGTAGTACTTGATTATTTATTGAGACGGTTGGGCACGTATCTTTTCGATTAGTGAACGTTATATGTACTGACTTGCTTTCGTTTACTTTAATTCGCCATGTTTGTAACCAGATATTTATACTGTCGAGATTTGTCTGGAGCAGTTGCGAGGCGATGTACGGGTTTGAGTGAGCTGCAATGATTGCTGTGTCATCTGCATATGTGGCTGTGATGATGTTTTGGCTTGTAGGAAGATCTGCTGTGTAGAGTAGGTAGAGAACTGGTCCAAGGACACTACCCTGAGGTACTCCAGCGTTGATTGGATATAAGTTAGTGCACTGATCTTTAACTTTTACAAGGAAATGGCGGTCGGAGAGATAGGACTTGAGGATTAGAAAGTAGTCGAGAGGAAGGACTTTTCTTATTTTGTATAGCAAGCCAGTGTGCCAGACTTTATCAAAAGCCTGCGAGACATCCAAAAAGGCTGCAGAGCAGTATTGCTTCTCTTCTAAGGCTTTGTTTATGGAATTGCAGACTCGATGAATTTGCTCGGTGGTAGCATGTTGTTGTCTAAATCCAAACTGGTGGTTGGGTATTAGCTGCTTTTCCACGAGGATTGGCTGTAATCTGTCTAGTAAGAGTTTTTCAAAAACCTTTGACATCACTGAAAGTAGACTGATAGGTCTATAGGACTTAACTTCTTCTACAGGCTTGCCTGGTTTGGGTATTAAGATGATTTGTGCCACTTTCCACAAAAGGGGATAGTAACCAGTTCTTAAGATTGCGTTAAAAATCTGTGTCAAATATTGCACGCCTTTCTTGGGAAGTTCTTTTAAAATTCTTGCAGTGATTAAGTCGAACCCTGGGGACTTTTTCGGATTCATATCTGTTTGGATTTTGTTGAAAACTTGTTTGGCTGTGAATTTCTCCAACGGTGCTTCTAGTTGGTATGGATATTCTAAATACAATTGAATATTATCTTCTGCATCCGAGTTGTTGTTTTGGGCATGTGGTTGGAACACTTCCTCCAGGTATTTGGCAAATACTGTAGCTTTTTCGTTGTTACTTTTAGCCCAACGTCCGTTACTGGCCCGGATAGGCGGATTAGAGAGTTGTGGTCTGTTAATCTTTCGTGTTGCCTTCCATAGCGAGTATTCGGAGGTTTCCGTAGCAGATAGATTTTGTAGATATCGTTTTATGTCGTTGTTTTTATTGTTGTTTAACAAAGTTTTTAGTCGCGCTGTAGCTTGGTTTAATCTATTTTTATCCTGGGGTGCACGGGTTCTTTGCCATACTTTCCTTAGTCTTCTTTTTTCTGCGATTTTTTCTTTTATTTCGTTGGGTAAATCTTTGTGTATGATTGTTCTTGGTTGTTTAGGTGTTGACTGCCAGCCAGCTTCCTGAATTACCCTATTTAATTGATTTACTGCTTCGTCAATTTCGCCATCCGATTTTAGTGGGATGTTTAGGTCCAGTCTCTCATCAAGGATAGCCCGGAATTTAATCCAATTGGTATATTTACTACTTAGATATGGTGGAGGTTGTGTTTCGAGGATATTCGTAGATATCATGACCAAGACAGGAGAGTGGTCGGATGAAAGATCGAAACAAGATTGTGCTGTCTGGGATTCAAGTGGTATTCCTTTAGTCACACAGAAATCAACCAAATCTGGAATTTTGTTTGTGTCTGTGGGCCAGTATGTGGGTTCGCCAGTAGATATGTATTTAAGGTTGTTGGTTTCCATTGTCATGTATAATTGCCTACCTTTCGGAGTTATTAGCCTGGATCCCCAGTGAGTGTGTTTTGCGTTATAATCGCCGCCTGCTAGAAACCTGTTTCCAAGTGTGTTGAAGAATTCTTGGTATTGATTTTTGGCTATAGTATGTCGTGGTGGACTATATATTGCAGTTACTGTTAAAGGACCGTTCCAGTCTTCTATGCTAATACTTGTTGCTTGTATATAGTCTCTTTTAAACTTATTTAACTCGTGGTGTTTTATAGATGACTTAATTATGATTGCAGTTCCTCCATGTGCAGTGCCATCTGGATGTTTGGTGTTATATATTGCATAGTTGGGAATTCTCAGATAGCTTCTATTTGTAAAGTGTGTTTCAGATATTAACATTATGTCGATGTTGTGTATTAGTATAAAAGCTTTAACTTCTTGAGCATGATTTGTTAGCCCGTTGGCATTCCAAATAGCTATTTTTAAGAATTTGATCATTTTGTTAATTTAGTGACGACGGTGGTGAGAAGGTTTAACAGTGTACCCATTTGTTCCATCAGGACTTTTAACATATTCTTTAGTTCAGCCATGTCATTTGAGGCGGGAGTATTGGTAGTAATTACTTCTGTTTGGTTTGTATTACTATTCGTAATTTGTTGTGAGTTATTAACGATTTGGGCGTAGGTAACTCCTGCTTGGACATGTTGTGCATGATTAATTGGCATGCTAGGCCTGGGTCTAATCGTTGGGAATTTTTTCGTTTGTAGCTCCTTGTATACCCTGCAACCTTTGTAGTTTGCTGGGTGGTCTCCCTCGCAGAGTACACACTTGACGTTGGCACTTCTTTCTTTATTAGTGCATTGCTCTGCTGCATGATCCCCTGTGCACTTTACACATCGTGGTCTAAGGTGGCAGTATGATTTGGTATGTCCGTATCGTTGACATCTAGAACATTGTGGTATCTCTCTTTTCTGGTACGGTGGTTCAATTTTAATCTTATGGTTTAATAGGAACTCAATGTCATATATATTTCTATTATTATCAGAAGGTTCCAAGTCGACGAAAAATAGTGATAGCTGATCTTTAGTTTTAGGGTGTTTGATGTTCCAAATGTTTCTAACAGTGTGGCCTTTCTCTTCTATTTCCTTTTTTATAAGATTTTTGTCCATCGAGTAATGCATGTTCTTAAGAACAACCCTGAAACTGCGTTCGTTTTTTATTTGATAAGTATGAAACTCTGTCTTTTTTTCCGATAGGGCTTTTGTTATTGTACTATAGTAGTCAGCAGATTTTGGCTGAAGATTAACTTTTAGCTAAGAACTTTTAATTCGTAATTATTTTCAGCAATTTGGTTTAGTAATTCGATAAGTGGGGGTATGTGTTTAACCCCCTTAATAAATATTGGAGGCGGTTTGGTTATTTTCTCTTTTTCACTTGTGCTTTCATTGTCATTTATTTCATCATCTTTTGACTCGCTATTTAGTGCCTTGAATCTGTTAGAAGTGGTAGTCGGCGAGTTCAGCCAGTAATCGTTTATTTTTGTTTGCTTTACAATTCTTTTGTCTGGACTAGTTCGATGTCTTTTGTTGGAGTTTTCGACTGTTTTCCATTCGGTTTGATTTAATGAGGTGGAAGGTGGGTTAGTATATTGGGGTTGCTTTAAGGGTTGAGAGTAAGATGTGTTTAATGGTTGAGAAATTTGCATATTACCTTGTAATTGTTGATCAGTGCACATTTGGTATTTTGGAGCGTACGCCACTGGCTGCTGACTAGTACCCATTGCGTCGCATTGCATAGGTTCGTTAGATTGCAGAATATTCCGATTTATCGCCGTCGAAGCGGAATCCATTTTCGCTTTTTGGGTCCCATTAACAATCGTTTAATTTGTTTCACCACAAAAACTGGATTTTTATTTTTGTATTTATATTTAACTATAGATAAGCAAACTGGTAATATCGACTGTCTCGTTCGAAATTCAAACAAAGACTAGATAAAAATGGGGTTGAGGTTTATTGGGTATACAGCTGAATAAAACCAAGTGGTACTCTGTTTAACAAATCGTTATATTTCGCTGATTTTCATCAGCATCATCAGACGAAAGCTACAATATTTAAAAAATGGTACAATGTTATAATATGATCTTTTTTTAAGATTTTCAATTAGGTAAGATAAAAATTGTTAAAAAAAGATCATATTATAACATTGTACCATTTTTTAAATATTGTAGCTTTCGTCTGATGATGCTGATGAAAATCAGCGAAATATAACGATTTGTTAAACAGAGTACCACTTGGTTTTATTCAGCTGTATACCCAATAAACCTCAACCCCATTTATATATATATATATATATATATATATATATATATATATATATATATATATATATATATATATGTATATATGCCAAAAAGTCTTAATTTAAAAATAAAAATCGACCTGTCTGAGGATTTCTCTTCAAATTTGCCCATTCTCGAGATAATGAATTTATTATACAAACTCAAACGTCCTCACTTATACTACAGGGTCGCGCCCGCTTGATTAGCAATTAAAAAGCAAAGGGGTTTTCGATATTGTATTGCAAAAAAACTCTTCGGGAATTCATAAATCGATGTTTAAAGAATATCTACCTACATTGGCAATATTGAAAGACCTTTTCTGTTTGGAATGATTCAAAAAACCTAAAAAAACTTTGTTCGATGCAAAAAAAATAATTTTAGGAAAAATCCCTAATCTTTCCCCTCGCCTGGCAAGGTCTTATGCTGTTCAGAATCACCTGTCATTGTACACGAACTGTCATTGTACACATTTCTTCTAAATGATTTACTCAAGCACATACTTAAATTTAAACCTTACAGGAGAAAGTTTATTTTACCCCTAAACTATGCACTTTTGGATTCACCTGGTAGATACACGTGCAGGGCTGATGCCTGCCAGGTCATGGTTTGTAGCCTTGGTGTACTATGAATTATCATTATACAAATTTCTAGCCTTACAGGAAGACCATTACTCGGAGGGTTCACTAGCTCTTAGACTATAACCTAGCGACTCAGGTGTAACGCTGGTCGTAAGGTAAGAAATTTGAACACGTTTTTGTAGTTTTTCTACAGTAAAAGCTAAACATTGCTGGGTGTACACTAGTAGGAATATTGACTAAATTTTTGTTCGTACGTCTTATTTAGTATTGCCTTAACTGAATCTGCAATGGAACGTTTATCAGGGATTAGGTACATGTTTTTTATTTGTAAAACAAAATCCACTACTACTAGCTTAGCTACTAGGTACTCGACAAATAATACAAAAATCTAGGGAATTCAATGTCCCACCATCATCAATCAGCCCTGATTTGTCCATTGTCGAACATAGGCCTCCTCCAGATATTTCCATCTTCTTCCGTTCTGCGCCTCTGCTATCCAATTGGTCACAATTCTGTTGAGGTCGTCGGTCCACCGCGTTGGGGGTCTTCCTCGGCTTCGCTTGTTTGCCTGTGGTCTCCACTCAATCAATTTTTTGTCCATCTGTCGTCTTTCATTCTTGCAACATGTCCCGCCCATCTCCATTTTTGCGTTTGTCTTTGCCTTTGCCGTAATACGATCGATAATATCTTCGACTCTGGATCGCCTACGAACTTCCTCGTTTCTTACTCTATTTTTTAAGCTTATTCCAAGCATTTTTTTTATGGCATAGACTTGGGTGTTAATTAGCCAGTCACAACTTTTTTGTTTTCTATTCATACATAAAGAAGGCAATGAGGTCCTTAGAGTTCCATAGCAAACTCTTTCACAGCTCTCTACTCAGTTCAAAAGCTGCAGCTGGCCGCTATATTCCAAGCATTGATCTCTCCATCTTTCGTTGTATCCTTCTCAATTTTTCAACTGATGTTTTTGTGAGAGTTAAGGTTTCTGATCCGTATGTGAGGACTGGTAAAACGCACTGGTTAAAAGCTTTCCTTTTTAAATAGATTGGTACATATTTTAAACACTTCTCTCATTTTTCCGAATGCAGCCCAATCTAAACTTATTCTTCTGGGTAGTTCGCATGTTTGGTTGTCTCGCGTTAACCTTATTTCGTGGCCCAAATACACATATTTTTCCACACGTTCTATGGGCGATTTCTCGATTTCTATCAGCTCATTGGGGACGAGATTGGTCATCATTTTTGTTTTTCCATAATTTATCTTTAAAACGACTCTCTGTGTTACTTGCTGTAGTTGTTGTAGCATCTCTAGCTTCCCATAAGTCGTCTGTTATGAGAACAAGGTCATCGGCATATCGTAGGTGATTTAATATATCTTTCCATCGATGTTAATACCCTTTGAACCCCTCTCGAGTCGTTTAAATCGGTACTCCATGACTGTTATAAATAGTTTTGGCGACAAGGTATCTCCCTGTCGCACTCCTCTGCCAATTTCTACTTAGTCATGCAATGACTAGAAGAACGCAACTATGTCGGTGAAACTACATAAAAACACGGACCATATCCCAATCGGCAGAGGAGTCCGACAGGGCGATACCTTATCGCCTAAACTGTTTACCGCAGTACTAGAATATGCTTGTAAAAAACTTAACGGGGAAGAGCGAGGCCTGAATATTGATGGTAGAAGATTAACAAATTTGAAATTCGCAGACGACATAGTTTTATTCTCTGACAACCTCAAGGAGATATGTACAGTGCTACATGAACTTCAGTTAATGTGTGCCAGTGTAGGTCTTAAAATAAACATCTCCAAAACAAAATTCATGACAAACCTAGACCCAGTACCTAGCGGAAATATCAATATTGGAGACAACGAAGTAGAGCTAGTGGAAAAATACATATACCTTGGACACGAAATAAAGATCACAATAGACAACCAAACATGCGAACTACGAAGAAGAATAAACCTAGCATGGGCAGCCTATGGACAACTCAAAGACATCTTTAAAAGCGGTATACCAATTTCTTTAAAACGTGTTTTACAAATTTGACCAATGTGTGTTGTCTGTGATGACTTATGGTGCCGAAACTTTGACATTGACAGCTACAACTTCTAAAATGCTGCAAATAGCCCAGAGGAAAATTGAAAGGTCAATGCTGAGTATATCGCTTCGTGACCGAGTTAGAAATGAAGACTTAAGACGAAGAACAGGAGTTACCGATGTAATTTCCCGAATTGCCACCCTGAAATGGAACTGGGCCGGACACGTCGCCCGAATCAGTGATGGGAGGTGGACGAAGAGATTACTTAAGTGGAAGCCGAGATTAGACAAAAGAAGTAGAGGAAGACCACCTGCTCGTTGGACTGACGATCTCAAGAAAATATCAAGAAATTGGATGCAAAGTGCTCAAAATAGAGCACAATGGACAAAAATGAGGGAGGCCTATGTCCAGCAGTGGATGCAAAGGGCTGGATGATGATTATGATGCAATGAAAGCTAACAGTTGTCGCATTTTCGTATATATTTTGAATAATATTCGCATACCTGTGGTCTATTCTGCATTCTGATGGTGCTTTTAAGAGAGGTGCTTTTCCACTGTGTGAAATGCTTTGTGGAAGTCAACAATGGTAAGAGCAATTTGGTCTATTATATTCGATAGACTTTTCAACTAGAGTTTTAAGGCATTGCAAATGGTCGTTTGTTCCGTGTCCCGATCGATATCCTGCCTGTTCTTCCAACGGATAGAAATCGAGTTTTGCTTCCAGTCTGTTTGCCAGTATTCGAGTAAAGAGCTTGTATAGGTGGTTTAGCAAGCTAATTGGCCTATAGTTGTCAAGATCTAATTTATTTCCTGTTTTATGAAGGAGGATTATAACCGAATTCTTCTATTTATTTGGAATGTTTTCATTATGCAGACATAGACTAAAAAGTGTTTGGATTCGTGACATCAAAAGTGGACCTCCTAGTTTAATTGTCTCGATGACTACACCATCTTCTCCTGGAGCTCTATTATTTTTCATATCTTTGAGGGCATGTTGAATTTCCTCCCTTGATATATCTGTACCTCCAATCCTACATTCCGTACCTTTTGTATTGGTTGTTCGATAAGCTCTGGAATAACTTGACTTTTATATAACGTTTCATAGAAACTTTGCACTATATGTAATATGCCTGGTCTATCTGAGTTGGAAGAGTTAATTGATCTCATACGACTGGCTGAAAACAAAAGTCAAATGTTTGGTCTGAAGTTAAACTTCTCAAAGAGAAAGATCGTGATAGTAAATAGACTAGGTACATAACAATCATCCATCAATAACCACGATTGACCGGTTTGAGGATGTGAACTCAGTGGCGTAGCTGAAGATTGGGCTCCCCTTCCCGAAAATTTTTGTATGCTCCGTATTATAAACATTTACTAAAATATGTGTAAATGACAATATTTGGCCTTTCTTTAAAAGTCTTCATCTGTTCGTGTTAATAGATTTTTTGGGAATAGACATGAAAACCTATTATACCTTCATGACTCTTAATCCGACAAACCTAAACCTATTAGTAAGTTGTTGCAATATTATATCTAAAACATTGAAAACATTAACTTCCAAATTTTTTTTCTGCAAGTTATTTTTTCGTCATAGCTGAGCTCATCGTAAATTTTTTATACGTTTTTTCCGTTTATTTTTAAATTCTGGTTTAATCTCCACTATTCTGCTATTCCTGCTGCTTCTGCTTTCGGATAACGAATTTCTCATTTCTCGAAGATTATCACGAGTTTTTTCAAAAAGTTGAAAAACCGTAAACTTTGCCGTTTCAGATTGCAGAAGTTTTGATGTTAGTTAAATAAAGTTAAGTATTTTTGATTGAATGTTAACGTTAACGGCAAATTCAAAATTATTCATATGCTCTAATAATGCATTAGCTTCTAATTTTTCATATTTTTTTTTGATAGCAATGAAATTTTCGGTAAAGATTTCATTACTTGTCGGAAAGCTCGACTAAAGCAATAACAGCATCATGTCTGGATGACCACCGGGTTTCACATAACATTTTTAAGGTTGGCAAACGCGATGAATCGAAAGTGATAATACTACATAATATGTAGTACATCCCATCTATTAATACTTGCACTAAAAAAAACATATAATCTCTTAATTATGTCGTAAAAAAACCAACTCCTGTACAACAGCAACGGCATCATTCAACACTACGTTCAGATTATAAGATGCACATGAAGATAGGAAACTGTTTTTTCAATGTCAGTTATGCGCCTTTGTACGACTGAATATACACCACTCATAACGCTTGCCCCATCATACCCCTTTCCTCTGCATTTGTGTACGGAAAGGTGCTTTGATTGTATAAATTTTAAAATCATTTACAGGACCTTCTGCACTTTGGTTTAATATGCAAATAAATCCGAAAAAACTTTCAACAACTTCTGCTTTGGAAGGTAAATTATTTTCATTGCAATTTATTTTTACATACCGGAAAATAAAACTAAGCTGATCGTGTTTTGAAATATCTTGAGTGGTATCAATAATTACTGAATAAAAACAAATTTTTTTAATTAAATTAATAAATTTGTTTTCAGTTTCTTGAGCCAGCAAATTTATAACTACGTTTTGTATTTCATGGCTCAACTAATTTGTTTAAGTTATTGTTTTTATCGATTAATTTAGCTAAAACAGGATCATAATATTTAGCTGTAGTAAATGATCTACCGACAAAAATTCCCTTTTTGGGATTCACTTTCATCTAAACTACCAACATGCCCACGAAACGCTAAATTGCACCTTGCACACGGAAAGAGTAAGAGTTACGTCAATTACCAGCTTCATTACTTTCTTCCAAATTCCCTATTTAGATGCTTATTAAGAAAATATGTTTTGGTCCCCAATTTAAGGAAAGTAGAAGTATTAAGCTTGATGGCTTTAAGGGGCCCCCCGCCTTGAGGGGCCCTGCGGGCCTGTCAGCTACGCCACTGTGTGAGCTGATACTTATATCTGGGATCATTGATCACAATCACAGAGGTCACAAGGTTATTAATTCCACGAACTCTATAAATGAGGTTGATCAACTGCACTTATCATATAGCACATCTGACAAAGTCCCGAGAATAATAGTTAATGGAAAATGTGTTGTAAACCAATTTGATGAAGTACATAGAAGTAATAAATAACTGACGGCTTCAGGAAAATATATTCATGTCTAGTAATAAAGGGCACTCTCTACTACTTTCGGTCTAGTAAAAATATTATTGCAGCAATATTGTTAAAGAATAAGGCTATAACATATTAAAAAAATCACTTAAATCGGATAACAGGTTTAGGAAATTCGAGACATTAAAAATGACCCTTTTGTGGGGTGCCCGTTTTTCGTGCCGGTCAGTGTGTAAACGATCATAACTTCGAAGTGGTTAAAAATATCTAGGAGAAACAATCACCAATGACAAAAAAATAGAATGAAAAGTTGAAATGGAAATAATGGCAGGTATTTAACAGATCTCAATCATGAGTTAGAATTTCTCTTCAGAAAGAAAAATATAGTCCGATATATAAAGGCCAATAGACCCAGATGGGCAGGGCATGCGATACGTAGTATCGACAGTCGCCTTATAAACAATGTGTTTCGGGAAAGGCCAGATGGGAGAAGGTCTGTAGGACGGTCTAGAAAAAGGTGGAACGATGCAGTCAACGAAGATCTGGAGAAAGTGGGAGTGAGACATGGGAAATAGTGGCACAGGACCGACAAACATGGAAGTCAATAGTTAATGCGGCAAAGACACGAATAGTTGTAACGCCATTGATAATGATAAAAAAAAGAGTACTGAGAATTAACAAGTTACTCAAAACTCTTTACTGGGGATAACGTCAATAACAATTATTTAGTACTTCGGGTATACCGTATCTAACAAATAATACTTTTATTACCTCCAAAACTTCTAAGGCTACCCCAAGCAGTATTCGTAAATTCAGAAATTTCTATATCATATTTGTAACTGAAACAATTCCCATTTTGATTAACATTAAAAGCATTTGCTAAACGGTTGATTGCAGGCTCATTATTAGATTGATCTAATAGAATACCACACAACCAATCTACTGTTGTAATGTTCTGTAAACCCCATAACTTTTTATTGTACTGAATCATGTCAGCAAAAACCATAATTAATTTCCTGAAGAAGTTGGACATATCCAAAGGATTATTAACGCTCAGTGATATATCCTCACACAAATGGAATAGTTGGTTAAGGTTTTTTTGGCCGGCTACAGTCTGCAAAAGAACTTGAACTTGGTCGAAACTCTGCTGTAATGCATTGATACACGTTTGGCTGCTGGCTCGAAAAGAAGCTGCTACATCCTCTAAATATTCTAAAATAAAGAAAATAAATTATAAAAGCATGTATAGTATAGTCCTAGTAATCGCTTTAGTAGAATACTTTAAGACCTTAAGACCCTTTCCAGTGGAGTAGCTCAGTGGCGGCTCGTGACCTCAGTATCCGGGTAGGCGACACATATAGTGTATAATAATATGTAACTACCTATATAGGTACAGGGTGTTTGATAAAGAATGGGCCATAGCTTAACCTTACATTCCTGAGCTTAAAATTGGTCGATTTAAGCTAACTTACCTTAGTACCAAAGTTGATAATACGAAATACAGGGTGTCAAAGTTAAATTTATTTTATTTATTCTTGAATATTTCCTGACAGACATGGGATAATAACACAAAATTTCTTAAGCGGGGGTTTCTTGGGACGAGAAATCTAAATTCGCCACCAAAAATGATCTATTACCCAGAGGGCGCTACATACGTCTTTCAGCGCTCATTTAATACGTTCAATTTTTTTATCTCCCACTCCAAGTAGTTTTTGAATCAACATTTTTATCCTCTTAATATTTTTACTTTAAAAAGGTATACTACATTCATCTAGCTAAGCTCAACTGTTTTCGAGATAAACGCATTTTAAGTCTGCGATACAACATAATTTTTGCATATAATTGTAGTTAGACCCGAAAAATAAACTTGAAACCATAATAATTGTGCCAGTTCTCATATTTATGTCATTGCATCGAAAATTCCATTTGAAGAAATTTGAGATACATTTTTGTAAATTTTTATGATTTTAAGTTATTTTTCGGGTGTAACTGTAACTACAATGATACGCAAAAAATTATGTTGCTTCGCAGATTTAAAATGCGTTTCGTTGAGTTTAGCGAGATGAATGTAGTATACCTTTTTTAAGTAAAGATATTAACAGAATAAAATTTTTTATTTAGAAAGTATGTAGAGTGGGTAATAAAAAAATTGAACCTATTAAATGAGCGCTGAAAGGCGTATGTGGCGCCCTCTGGATAATACATCATTTTTGGTGGCTAATTTAGATTTCTCGTCTCAAAAAATCCCCGCTTACCAAATTTTGTGTTATTATCCCATGTCTGTTAGGAAATATTCAAGAATAAATAAAATAAAATTTTTAACTTTGACACCCTGTATTTCGGTTATTATCAACTTTCGTACTAAGGTAAGGTAGCTCAAATCGACATATTTTAACCTCAGGAATCTAGTGTTAAGCTGTAGCCCATTCTTTACCAAACACCCTGTATACAGTGTGTCGCATTTAAGATGAAGACACCCTTATATTTCGGCTATCAAAATAAATGCAGATTTGAAATTTTGCAGTCATTCATTTTGATGGTTTACACTTTTTAAGATAGTCAACTGAAATTTAAATTTTAAACGCGGCCTACTGCGAATTCACAAATAAGACGAGTTTTCAATATTTTGTTTCGCGTTAAGAGATATCGCAAAAAGTTATTTGGAAAAATTGTTAGAAATATTATTCTAACCCCACATACCAAATTTCATGACAAAATTCGAACTTTTCGTCTTTTTCAGATTTGGTAGTCAAGATCCTTGAAATTGGCAGTTCCGAGATGCAGCTCGGCACAACCAATGTCAAAGGCTCACAAAAATCTAGCCTACCTATAGCCCGAAAATACACGGCCAGGCAAGCGACAATACAGCCGCTGTGCTTAGCGTAAAGAGTGAGACAAATGCGAATTCTGTTCGGCCAGTTCGGCTACTTTTTAGAGAGCCTGCCCTAGGGTAAAGCCGTCGTCGTAGTAATGCTACGCTACGGGGAGCGTACAATAATTATTACAACTTCAGAGATGAATTAAAAAGTAGCCTTGTTTTATTTTAGATTTTTAGATACTTAGGTATTGTATCAAAATTTATAAATTACAGTTTTGAAATAAGTAATTTATATTAATAAATAATTTATTATTGTACATTTGAAGAGGTTAGGCGGCGCCTACCTTGCCTACCCTGACGGGCCGCCCCTGGAGTAGCTGAAGATTGCGGGGCCCCCTCGCGACAATTTCTGTGGTCCCCGTATTATAAACATAACGACAACTAATAACAGTATAATTACTAAATGTGTAAATAACAATATTTGGCATTTCTTTATCATTACGAAATACTTCACACCCAAGAGGGCAGCACCAACACAAACAAAAATCAAAGTCGAAGGAGTAAATACGGAATCCACAGAATACTTATACAGGAAAAGAA
Organism: Diabrotica virgifera virgifera; assembly: GCF_917563875.1. NCBI lineage: Eukaryota > Metazoa > Arthropoda > Insecta > Coleoptera > Chrysomelidae > Diabrotica > Diabrotica virgifera. The sequence continues at coordinate 140,273,394 of NC_065450.1, forward strand.
TATCAGAGAAGATTGCTGAGAATGGAATATTAGAAAACGATAACATCGATGAAAGCTGGCGAAAACTCCAAGATAACATAATCAACGCTGCAACAGAATCACTTGGAGAGAGAAAAGTAACGAATACTCACATATTAAAGAAAACCCCGTGGTTTAGAGAGGAAGTGAAGATAAAATGTGAAGAAAAGAAGAAAGCCTTTTTACAATACAGAACAAAACAAACACAACAGGCATAGAACCACTAAAAACGAATCAGAAACGAAACGAATACTTTAGTGAGACAAATAAAAAGGGAGCACTGGCAGAGTTTCTCAAAACAGATGGAACACGACTTCTATGGAACACAAAAAGAAGTATGGAGAATGATCAGAGGGCAAAGAAAGGAGAGGAACGAATTAATAAAAGCGAAACACATTCAGAAGGAAACATGGGCAGACTACTTCCGATCTCTATTTGCTAAAGGCGACGATAATGAACCGCCAATACCTGAAGTTACGACAAACGAAGAAATAAACATCGAGGAAGGGGAGGTAAAGGAAGCACTAAGAAAATTAAAAAATGGAAAATCTCCAGGAGAGGACAGAATATCGAACGAACTCCTAAAGTACGGAGGACAAGATCTAACTAAACAACTATTAAAACTAATACAAAAAATAATAAAACAAAACAGAATACCACAAGAATGGAGATCAAGCATCCTAATACCTCTCTTCAAAAAAGGAGACAAATCGGACCTGGAGAATTACAGAGGAATTAACTTATTAAACACAACATTAAAATTAACAACCAAAGTGATAACAAACAAATTGAATGAAATTATATCATTAGCAGAAGAACAACAAGGTTTTTGGTCGGGAAGGGCATGCACTGACGCTATATTTGTAATGAGGCAAGTTCAAGAGAAATCGTTGGAATACAACAAACCGGCATATTTATGTTTCGTGGACCTTAAGAAAGCATTTGCCAGGGTTACATTAAAGGACATTATCCATTTGTTATACTCGAGAGAGGTACCTCTAGGAATAATTAAAACGATCGAAAGCATCTACCAGAACAACACAATAAAAGTAAAAGTGGAAGATGAACTAACTGATCCAATTGAAGCCGGCAATGGGATAAGACAGGGGGATTCCTTGAGTCCTTTATTGTTCAACCTGATCATGGAAGAAATAATAAAAAAATAAGAACCAAAAGAGGATACCAAATGGGAGAAAAACAACTTAAAATAATTTGCTATGCAGACGATGAAATACTAATCTCTCAAAGTGAAGATGATTTACAACGTATGCTGCACCAATTTAACATAACCGCCAGAAAATTTAACATGTTAATTTCCCAAAAAAAGACAAAATGCATGGTTATAACAGCAGATCCAATAAGATGTAAATTGGAGCTAGAAGGTCTGATAATAGAACAAGTGATGGAGTTTAAATACCTAGACATCACACTATCTAGCTACGGAAGGCTCGAAACAGAAGTGGAAGATCAAGTGAATAGAGCAAACAGAGCCGCTGAATGACACAATATGGAGAAATAAAAATATCGGAAAAGAAATGAAAGGCAGAATTTATAAAATAGTCATCAGACCAATAATGACATAGGCGGCAGAAACACGACCCGACACAGAGAGGACAAAACGATTGCTCGAAACAGCGGATATGAAAACCCTTCGAAAAATCGATGGTAAGACTCTATGGGACAGAGCTAGAAGTACAGATAGGTATACGACGGAGATGCAAGGTGGATAACATTAATAACTTGGTAAGAAACAGAAGAATAGAATGGAATGACCACATAAGCCGAATGACAACAAATACGGTAGTCAGGACGGCGAGAGACGGCTCCCCAATAGGAAGACGATCAGTGGGAAGACCACGAAAACGTGAACAATACATAAACGCCAACAGTGAAAAACTAATGTAAATATACCTAAGTAATTAAACTAATTAGGGACAGCTGATAACAGCGATAGGTGAAGACGGGTCACGACAAAATAAATTGCGACGTTGCCGGTTTTCAAATAAAGTATATCCAATTAGGAAATCGAAATAGAAAGAAAGTAGAAATAAAGTGGTAATTGTAGTCCTGATAGTGACTGGAGATCCGCCGGGTCGACTGGTCAATAGTCACTTGCGCGGGGCTACAAGTACTACAAGACCTATAGAATTGCAACCTTCTGTCCTGAAGCTTTAGCACGAGGAAAAAAAATGGGTAGTGACAATGAATATGATACGGAGACCAATCAAAACAAAAGGCGGAGGGGCGAAGGGGGAGAAAAACTGGAGGAAGATAAAATGGATCGAGTATTAGAAATCTTAGCAAAACTAACCACTGACATTCAGGAAATGAAAGAGGAACAGAAGCAGTATAGACAGGAGATTAAGGAACTAAGGGAAGAAAATGATCATATAAAAAAGGAAAATAATGATATGAAGCAAAAAATGGACAAAATGGAGGAGAGGATGGATAGAATGGAAAAAGAAAAGAGAAGAAACAATGTAATCATACAAGGAATGGACATAAATACATACGATCAGAATATATTAAAGAAAATGATAGAGGATTTCTGCGCTAAAACACTGCAGGTGGAAATAAATATTAAGGGGGCAACAAAGTTAGGAAATAAAACCTGTCTGGTGGAACTGAAGAACGCAACTGATAAAGAAAAGATAATGGTAAATAAAAACAAATTACAAAAGGTTGGCCAGGAAAAGATATACATTAATGAGGATATGAATAAAATAGAAAGGGAAATACAAGGAAGCATAAGAAAACGAGCAAAGAAAGAGAAAGAAGAAGGAAAGAATGTAAAAATTGGTTTCCAGAAACTGACAGTAAACGACGAAGTCTGGAAGTGGAACGCCAAGGTGAACCGCTTTGAGGTGTAGCAAAGTTCAAAAAACTAAAAACGGTATGTAACAGTAAAACGACCGAGGCAACGATTAAGGCAAATGAGAAAGATATACGAAAAATAAATTTTGGAACTTGGAATGTGAGAGGGACGTATGGTGCAGGCAATCTGAAAGAACTAGTAAGAGAAGTCAAGAAATATAAATTGGACTTGCTTGCAGTACAAGAAACCAAACAATTAGGAACTGAAATAGTGGATGTAGAGGGCACAACCTTTTTTAAAAGTGGTGGAAAAGACAGAACCAGAGGAACAGGTTTCATACTACAGGAAAACTTGAAATCAAGGGTAATAGCTTTTAAGCCTATATCTGACAGACTGTGTTCTTTAAGATTGAAAGGGGAAAGAAGAAATATAAGTATTATAAATGTGCATGCTCCCATAGAGGATGCGGATGAAGATGAGAAAGACATGTTCTATGAGCAACTAGAGGAGGAATACGAAAAAACACCGAAATACGATATGAAAATAATAATGGGTGATTTCAACTCAAAGATTGGAAAAGAAAATATATATGAGAACATAGTAGGGAAACATAGCAAACATGATATAACAAATAATAACGGGCACCGAGCATGTTTTGCAATGGAGAGAAATATGGTAATAAGAAGTAAACAACTCCGCTGGAAGGAAATTCACAAAGGGACATGGAAGTCGCCCGACGGAAAAACAATTAACCAAATAGATCATGTAGTAATAGAAAAAATGGACATGAATTTTATATCAAAAATAAAAAGCATGAGAGGAGCAGAATGTAATTCAGACCATTACCTAGTAAGAGTGACATGCATGAGAAACTGGGGTGCGACCGGGAAGGGAAAAAGGAAAAGAACGGAAGGTAAGAGAAAATACAATTCGACCCTATTGAAAAGTGAAGAAGTAAAAGATAAATATAAAGAGAAAATAGAAATAGAACTGGCAACATGCTCACAAGAAATGGAAATCGAAGAAAAATGGGAGAAAGTAAAAGCATCAGTAATGAAGGCAAATGAGGCAGTTCTAAACAGTACAGTGAGAAAAGGAAAAGTAAATGACTGGTATGATGAAGAATGTGAAAAAGCAGCTGAAGCAGTTAGGAGAGCTAGACAAATAATGCTATTAAAAGAAAATGAGAATAACAGAAATATGTATAGGGACGCAAGAAGGGAAATGAAAAGACAATGTAGGAGAAAGAAGAGAATATCCAAAGAAGATAAGCTAAAGGAAATTGAAGAAAAATTTCAAACTAAAGAAATAAGGTCATTTTACCAAGAGGTTAAAAGAATGGACAAAGGATATCAGAGCCGAAGCATCTATATTAAGAATGAAGAAGGATTACTAATAAGTGAAACAGCGCAGGTGCTAGAAAGATGGAAAAATTATTTCGAAGAGCTATTAAATAATGTTGAGGAGGACGAGATGGATATAACACAGAACATGGAAGAAAACGATACGATAGTAAGAACGCCAACAAAACAAGAGGTAATGAATATAATCAGCCAACTTAAAAACAACAAAAGTCCAGGAGCGACAGAAATAACAGCTGAAATGTTAAAGGCAGGAGGAGAACAACTGTACGAGCAACTATATTGGCTGGTGAAAAAGATATGGGAAGAGGAAAAAATGCCAAATGACGATGCTGGCTAGAATCTGCCCCATACATAAAAAAGGAGATAAACAAACATGTGAAAATTATAGGGGAATAGCACTCCTAGAGACAGGGTATAAGATAATAGCACAATGCATACGTGGAAGACTGAACGAATACATGGAGGATACTGTGGGAGAGTACCAGGCAGGCTTTCGATCCCACCCTTCGGTAACAGACCAGATTTTCACGCTAAAAGAATTACAAGCAAATTGCTATGAGTACAAAACGACCCTGTATGCGCTGTTCGTAGATTTCAAACAGGCATATGATCGTATAAATAGAAAAGAAATGTACCGTGCTCTGAAACAACTACAAATCCCCAAAAAATTGATTAGCTTGATTGAAATGACGTTGGCAAAAACGAAAAGCGAAGTAGTGTGGAAAGACATCTCAGAGGACTTCGAAATCAAACAAGGACTCAGGCAGGGTGACCCGATGTCAACCACGTTGTTCAATCTTGTTCTTGAAGTAATAATGAGGAATTGCAGCATAAAAATGGAAGAAACCATATTTAAAAACGAACATCAATGTATTGCTTTTGCGGATGATCTAACAATATTAGCAAAATCAAAGAAAAAATTGAAAAGAATTGTGAAAAAGATAGAAAAAGAAGCAAATAGGTTTGGTCTAAAGATAAATAAAAAGAAAACTAAATACACAGCAAGACAATGAAGAGTTTATAAAAATACAAGGGGAGAAATATTACATATACAGTTTTGATAGAGTGGAAGAGTTTACTTACCTTGGTGTGAAAGTAAAGGAAAATGGACATGAAGATAAAGAAATAGAATCCAGAATTACAAAAGGCAACCAGAAATACGGAATGCTGAGATCCTTAATGAGGTCGAAGTTTGTTTCAAGAAAAACAAAAGAAAGAATTTACAAGACAGTGATTAGAGCTACGGTTGTATATGGAGCTGAATTATGGGTTTTAAGAAAGGCAGATGAAGAAAGATTAGAAAGATGGGAGAGGAAAATTCTCCGATCAATTTACAGCGGCATAAATACACAAATGGGATAAAGAAGAAGGACAAATAAAGAGTTGGAAGAGCTGTATACGGAACCAAAAATCACCGCAATAATAAAGGCGCATAGAATAAGATGGCTGGGACATGTGCAAAGATTGGAAAACCATAGAATTACCAGGATGATATTGAACAGGAAACCAGTAGGGAAAAAAAGGAAAGGAAGACCCCGTAAAAGATGGTTTGACAGCGTCCAAGCAGATTTACGAGAATTAAAAATAGATAACTGGAGAAACAAGGTATTAGACCGAAAAGAATGGAGAGGAGTGGTAAGAAGAGCGCAAGAGAAATTGTAACAGAAGAATGTGCCAAGAATTGTAAAATGAGAGCTATATATATGTATATATTTATATGATGTATTTTTTAAATAGACAAATTAATATTGTATATTTTAGATATGTATAGTTAAAAAAAATGTAATTGTGTTTTTCACGCCCAGGGCCTACATGGCCTGCTGAGCAAAATAAATATAAGAAACAAAAGAATAGAATGGAATGACCACATAAGCCGAATGACAACAAATAGGGTAGTCAGGACGGCGAGAGACGGCTCCCCAATAGGAAGACGATCAGTGGGAAGACCACGAAAACGATGGAAAGACAACTTACTAGAGGCACATTGAAAAAACAGACAGAGTGATGTCTATACAAAAAGAAGAAGAAGAAAAAGAAAAGGTCTTTCTTTAATAAGTCTTTATCTTCTTCTTTAAATGCCGTCTCCCAATCGGAGGTTGGACATCATCATCACTATCTTTAGAATGACACTGCTCTGAAGAGTTCTACAGAACTGCATTTAAACCAGTCCCTTAAATTCTTTAACCATGACACTCTCCTTCTTCCTATACTCCTTCTTCCTCTTATCTTTCCCTGTATGATCAGTTTTTGCATTTCATATCGCTGTCCCCTCTTTACGTGTCCCAGATAGTGTAACTTTCCTATTTATATTGTGTTTATAACTTCGTAGTCTTTGCCCATTTCTCGCAATACTTCCGTGTTCGTTTTCTTCTGTGTCCATACTATTCTAAGGATCCTTCTGTAACACCACATTTCAAATGACTGCAGCTTATTTATGTGTTATTGCTTCAATGTCCAGCTTTAAAGTCCATATTGCAGTATCGAGAACACGTAGCATCTCAAAGCTCTTACTCTCAATTCTGACCTAAGGTCTTTTTTGCAGAGAATTGTTTTCATTATGTTAGAAACGCATTTCTTGCTATTTCTATCCTGGTTCTTCTTTCTGTTGTTTGATAATTTTTCTCTGAAATCCAGGTTCCTAAGTATTTGTATTTATCAACCCTTTCTATCGATACCTTTCCCAAATGTAGTATGCTTGTTTGAATGTTTGTTTTCTTAGATTGTATCATGTACTTATTTGGTCTTTTTTATATTCATTTTTATTCTTCACAAAAACTGTTTCCTTTGTTTAAGTAGTAATTGTAGTTGTTCAGTAGAGCTTGCCATAATCACGGTGTCATCTGCATATCTTATGTTGTAACCTCGGAAACCTTTTTTTTTGGATGGTGCTAGAAAGGTCACCAATGAAGACACTGCGACGGCAGCCAGATGGTAGGTGGAAAGCGAGTCGTGTGTTCGAAACTAGCTTTTGGAACGTGGAAGGGAGTCAATAGAAGAAATAGGTAAAGATAAGACAAAGGAAGGTAGATTAGAGAAGAGAGAGAAACAGATAAAAAGATAGATAGGTAAAGTTACCGAAGATAAGAGTACAGATAAAGGGCGCCACTTAACTTTTTTGGGTTGCAAGGGGAAAATTAAGAAACCTTAGAAACGAAAACAGGTGGTAAGGAAAGATAATGAGGTTCTGAGACCAAATACAAGAAAGGATATAGACAGTTAATTAGTAAATATTTAGCGGTAATTTCTTTTCAGGGAATTTATTATGAGTAGATAAATAAAACTAGTGAAATAAATAAAAAACAATATATTAAACAAATGGTTCACCAGAAGGGTGAGTCCCAAAAAACACAAAAAATAAAGAGAAAACAAAATACACCAATCAAAACTGCACCAACAATTAATGTGTTGTGGTGTACAGTTAGAAATAAACAATTATTATAATAGAATACATACAAGTATCATATTATAACAAAAACATGCACAATTAAAAACACAGTACAGAGAGCCTGGTTGTGAATAAAAAAAATAATCAAGCATCTATCATGAAAAATCTCTCTTTACTGTTTTAGGGCTTATCTCGAGATAACTGATATGGAAATTTAGTATATATATAATATCGGTTTACAACGTTCTTCGACGTCTTCCGATTTCCAATCTCCATCTCGTTCTGTCATTCCATAGATCGTCCTCGAGTTCTCTGTCCCTGATTTCTCTATCAACTCCTTCTCTCCAACTTCTTCTAGGTCTTCCTGGTCTGCGCCTTCCTCTTGGTTGCCATTCGAGGATTTGTCTTGGTATTCTATTCTCCGGCATTCTCCTTACGTGTCCGTACCAGTTGAGTTGTTTCGTCCTGATGTCGTCAACAATAGTATGTGTATCCCCCATGATATCTAGGACTCTCTCGTTTGTTATTCTGTCGCGTCTAGATATTCCCGCTGAACGGCACCAGAAGTCAATTTCTGTTGCTCTAAGCATTTTCTCTGTTCTGTCTTTTAGGGGCCAAACTTCGCATCCATATGCTGTGATGCTTTTTATTATAGTGTTATATATTCTTTTTTTATTCTCCTTAGAAATATTTTTATCCCACAGTACGCTGTTCAGTAAGGATATGCCTTTCCTCCCCTGTATATTTCTTTCCTTAATAGCTGCATCTAATTTTCCGTCTTGAGTGATCTTTACTCCCAGGTATTTTTAGTCTTCACATAATTTTATTTCTTGATTTTCCTCTACTCGGAGGCTATGTTGGTCTCCTCCGATACTCATGTATTCAGTTTTTTCCATATTCACTTCTAGGCCCCACTCTGTAAACTCTTCTAATAGTTTAGTGATTGATAGAAAAAATAAAGTACAAAGATAAGATAAAATTAAATGCGAAGCATACAAAGTTAACAAACGCTTACAGTTCAAAGATCAAAATCCACCCCGCACTTGGTTTTATAAACAAAAAGCCAATCGCACAGCTATTAATGAATTACTGAATGTTTGTACTTAGTTTTGATAATGAAAAGTTTTTATGTAATGAATAAAAAATTATATTGATGAAATCGCTGATGAGATTACATCGGAGGTTAGCCTTAACCACAGATGAAGATATTTTTGAGGTAGATAGCCCATAGATTGCTCTATTTTTGGAAATAGTTGTAAGTAGTATAATTAAGACACTTACAGTTACTCTGCCTCTTAATTTGCACTGATTCTGTATTTACTTTAACTAGTAAGCAAGCACTGAAGTTATTTGGTAATTTGAATCTAATCGGATGTTAGATCCAATTACAGATACGATAAGAGAGTGAATATCACTCAGAAAAGATATATTGTAGATAAGGTATATTGTAGATAAGATATACGGTACTCTAGAGACACACGTCTGTAGTTCAAGCTCTTCAGTCGCCAAGTCCCTTTTTCTCATTCGCAATCTTTGCGATGCTTTTCTTCTAAAAAAGTGGGAGTATGTGCCCTCTCAACAAAATTGCAACTCTTCAAAAAGATCCGACCTATTTTGGTTTTTAGGTAAAGTAACGGTACATCATACAGATATCGAAAAATGAAGTCAAGAGACCTAACGGTTGTTTTCAGAAGGGAAAGTGATTCCTTTGAAATATAACTAAAACGGAAAGTGACCATAAAACATTGCAATACCATGCCGCTTTGAATAGGATGTCATACCTAACAGAATGTTAGTAGGCTGGTAAAAGGTTTTTTTACACGATATCGGTACAGAACTTTTATTACTTTATTTCCAAACGTTATAAAAACGGGAATAGTTTTATGATGCGAATACTCGTAGTTTAAAATTGCCTTTATGCCGAAAATTTCTAACAATACTATTTTGTTAGGGTCTCTATATATTCTTTGCGTTTGTCGTACCGACAACGAAATGAGCCAGTACCGCTAATTCTACCGTTAAGGTAATAAAATTAGCCAAGGGTAGCTATTTACGGAAACGGCCATAGGAATACCCGTAATGAGTGCTAGTGGGCTTAAAATTTAACCCAACAGGTATATTAATTATTAACTAATCCTATTATACAGGGTGTCCCGAAAAGATTGGTCATAAATTATACCACACATTCTGGGGTCAAAAATAGTTCAATTGAACCTAACTTACCTTAGTACAAATGTGCTCATAAAAAATGTTACAGCCCTTTGAAGTTACAAAATGAAAATCGATTTTTTTCAATATATCGAAAACTATTAGAGATTTTTTATTGAAAATGGATATGTATTATTCTTATGGCAGGAACATCTTAAAACAAAATCATAGTGAAATTTGTTTACCCCGTAAAAAATTTATGGGGATTTTGTTCCCTTAAACCCCCCCAAACTTTTGTGTACGTTCCAATTAATTCAATATTGTGGTACCATTAGTTAAACACAACGTTTGTAAAACTTTTTTGCTTCTTAGTATTTTTTCGATAAGCCAGTTTTTATTGAGATGCGGCTTCTTTTTCAATATATTTACGTAAAAATTTTATGGGGGTTTTGTTCCTTTAAACCCCCCAAATGTTTGTGTACGTTCCAATTAAACCATTATGGTGGTACCATTAGTTAAACACAGTGTTTTTAAAACTTTTGCTTCTTAGTCTTGTTTTCATAAGTCACCTTTTATCGAGATGTAGCTTCTTTTTCAAATCATCATTCTCTTTGCCTTATCCCTATGCGGGGTCGGCTTCCCTAATTGCATTTCTCCACCCAATTCTGTCTTGGGTCATATCAATGTTAATCCCCTTTACCAACATGTCCTGCCTTATCGCCTCCCCCCAGGTCTTCTTTGGTCTTCCTCTCCTACTCCTTCCAGGAATCTGCACTTCAGCTATTCTTCGTATTGGGTGATTAACGTCTCGACGTTGAACATGACCAAACCATCTTAACCTATGCTCTCTCATTTTGGCATCAATTGGTGCCACACCTAGACTTCCTCTAATATACTCATTTCTAATTTTATCCTTCTTTGTCACTCCACTCATCCATCTAAGCATTCTCATTTCCGCCACATGCATTCGTTGTTCCTCTTTCTTTTTCACTGCCCAACATTCAGTTCCGTACATCATAGCCGGTCTTATGGCTGTTTTATAGAATTTTCCCTTCAGCTTCATTGGAATTTTTCTGTCACACAACACACCACTCGCTTCTTTCCACTTCATCCATCCAGCCCTAATTCTACTGCATGCATCTCCATCTATTTCTCCATTACTCTGTAATACCGATCCTAGGTACTTAAAACTATTGCTTTTCACAATCATTTCACCATCCAAAGATACCATTTTATTTGTAGTAGCTCCATCTTTAAATGAACATTCCAAATACTCTGTTTTTGTCCTACTAAGTTTTAAACCTTTTTCCTCCAGAGCATGTCTCCACTGTTCCAGTTTTTGTTCTAAGTCTCTTTCACTATTTCCTACTAACACGACATCATCAGCATACATTAAGCACCATGGAATGTTACCCTGTAGTTTCGCTGTTATCTGGTCCAAAACTAATGAGAATAAATACGGACTAAGCACCGAGCCTTGGTGCAATCCTACTTTCACATGAAATTTATCAGTCTCTCCCACACCTGTCCTAACACTAGTCGTAACTCCCTCATACATATCCCTCACAATCTTTACATATTCACCAGGGACTCCTTTCGTATTGAGTGCCCACCACAGAATCTCTCGAGGAACTCTATCATATGCTTTCTCAAGATCAATGAATACCATATGAGCGCTTGTTTCTTTACTCCTGTATTTTTCCATCAACTGCCTTATAATGAAAATTGCATCTGTTGTTGATCTACCCTGCATAAAGCCAAATTGATTCTCGGATATTTCGGTCTCTTCACGTATCCGTCTGTCAATTACTCTTTCCCATATTTTCATGGTGTGGCTAAGCAATTTTATAGCCCTGTAGTTTGTACATTGTTGTATATCTCCCTTGTTTTTGTAAACAGGTACCAGTATACTGCTTCTCCATTCGTCTGGCATTTGTCCGACTTCCATAATTCTATTAAATAGACCTGCTAGCCATCTTGTTCCTGTCTCTCCCAATGCTCTCCATACTTCCCCAGGAATATCATCTGGTCCTACCGCTTTTCCTTTCTTTATTTTTTGAAGCGCTTGAGCCACTTCCTCGTTGGTTATTTTGGTGACCATTGCTGCTACTGTCTCCGTTGACTCTACAGGCTGTCTGTCAAATTCTTCATTTAATAAGCTGTCAAAGTACTTTCTCCATCTCTTTTTGACTTCCCTTTCGTGAACTAGTATTTTATTATTTTCATCTCGGATACATCTAATCTGATTAAAATCTTTTGCTTTCTTTGCTCTCTGTTTGGCTATTTTATATATCTTCGTTTCGCCTTCCCTGGTATCAAGTTGATCGTATAGGTTTGAATACGCTTCTGCTTTGGCTTTTGCTACTGCTACTTTCGCTTCCTTTTTCGCCACCATATAGTTTTGAAGATCTGTGTCGGATCTGGTTTCTTGCCACTTTTTATATAATTTTCTCTTCTCTTTTATTTTTCCTTGTACTTCGTTTGACCACCACCAAGTCTCTTTATCCTCGAACTTTTTTCCTGACGTTTTCCCAAGTATTTCAATAGCAGTCTCTCTAATACTACTGGCCATTTTTCTCCAAATTGTATTAGGGCTTCCTTTCATGTTCCAACATATTTTTTCTACTATTCTTCTCCTGAATAGACCTTCTTTCTCATCTTTCAGCAGCCACCACTTGATTTTTTGTGGTCCTCTCCGATATTTTTGTTTAGTTTCGCTTTTTACTTCGATGTCCAGAACAAGCAGTTTATGTTGTTGGCTTACTGTCTCACTCACTATTACCTTGCAGTCCTTGCATTCACGTATGTCTTCTTTCCTTATCATGAAGTAGTCTATTTGGGATTGATGTTGTCCACTTTTGTAGGTAATAAGTTGAGTTTCTCTCTTTTTAAAGAATGTGTTAACAATCACCATATCCAATGCTGTTGCTAATTCAAGCATGTCATCTCCAGCTTCATTTCTAGTTCCAAAGCCTAATCCCCCATGTATTGTTTCATATCCTGTCTTGGTTTGGCCCACATGTGCATTGAAATCACCTCCTATTATAACCTTCTCTTCTGCTGGAATATCACTCAGTACGTCTCCTAATTGATCATAGAAAGCTCTTCTTTCATTCTCACCCAGACCTGTTTGGGGAGCATACAAACACACAACATTCAATACCTCTTTATCAATTACAAATTTCACTGAAATCATTCTATCACTCGTTCTTACAACTTCTACTACGTTATCTTTCATTTCACTATCAGCAATTATACCAACTCCATTTCTAGTGTTACTACTCCCTACATACCACAATTTGTATCCTTCACCTAGTTCTTTCGCCCTTTGTCCTTTCCACCTAGTTTCTTGAATACAAGCAATTTGGACTCTTCTTCGTTTGAGCGCATCCACTAACTCCAGACTCTTACCTGTAAGACTACCAAGATTCCAAGACCCTATCCTGATTTTTCTAACCTGTAATGGTGTTCCCCCTGAGATAGTCCTCACCCGGAGATCCGAACGGAGGCTCATTTTACTTCCGGAACATTTTACCTCAGGAGATGCCATCATTTCAGTATAAGTTTTTATTGCGTTTGGAGAAGGTCTTTTCATTATTATGGCCTGAAAAGATTTTTGGATATTTGATGCCTGAATGCCTTTTCTATCAGCACCATACCCTGCCCTGCACGTTTAGCCAATACACCACCAATGCAACCAAAGTGCAGTATTACCCCACACCCGCCTGCATTTTTCTGTATAGGCCAGGATCCCTACTGTAAGGACTGCCCTATAAGCCAATGTATTGTTGCCCGTATCCCGCCGCTAGGAGGCACGTACTTTGGTTATTTCGGGATACTAGCTTCTTTTTCAAAATATACCTAAAAATGTAAATTATAAATAAATTTTCAGAATATTAACAGGTCTCTATAATCGTACTTAACCATATACAAATATGTGGTGGATTCGACAAATATTCAAAATCTAGCGATAAACACTGGCTTATCGAAAAAGTACTAAGAGACAAAAAAGTTTTAAAAATAATGTGTTTAACTAATGGTGCCACAATAATAATTTAATTGGAACGTACACAAAAGTTTGGGGGGGTTTAAGGGAACAAAACCCCCATAAAATTTTTATGGGGTGCACAAATTTTACTTAAATTTTTTATTAAGACGTTGCTGCCATAAAAATGCCACGTGTCCATTTTCAATAAAAAATCTCTGAGAGTTTTCGATATATGAAAAAAAAAATAGATTTTCATTTTGTAACTTCAAAGGGCTGTAACTTTTTTTGTGGGCACTATTGTATTGTAAGTGAGGTTCAATCAACCTATTTGTGACCCCAGAATCTGTGGTATAATTTATGACCAATCTTTTCGGGACACCCTGTATAAAAAAATGTTACAATGTTTATTTTTATTTTATTTATCAACGGGCAATCACCCAATTAAAATACAGTATAAACATTAATCACAGGGGATTTTTAACCTAATCTACAGTAAATTTAAAAATTTAATCATACAAACTAGGAACATTAAATAACAACCATTAACAAAAAATGTACAGAACACAAGAACATTAACTTATCACACACAGTTTTTAAGCTGAGCTTTAAATTCTTTTGGAAAACTATAACAATCTAAACTTTCCGAATATTGGTTAGCAAACCTAGGTGTTCTAGACATGAAGGAGTTGTGTCCATAGTTTGTGCGATGGGGTCTAACGTAAAAGGGTTGATTTAGCCTTGTTTGTCTACTGGGAACATGGAGGCTAATTTTCTCCAATAGTTGAAGACCAAAATTATTGGAGTGTAGTATGCTATAAAACATTGTGAGATCCTTATGCATGCGTCGGATTTGGAGAGAGGTTATGTTGAGAGACTTTTCCATATTAGAATAGTTAATTTCATCAACTCTCTGGTTTTGTTTAAATGCAACAAATCTTAAGAACTTGTGCTGAACTCTCTCAATAGCTTGAATATGGGTGTTATAGTGTGGAGACCAAACACATGAACAGTAATCTAGGTGAGGTCTCACAAGTGAACAATACAATATTTTTATGGATGGGATATTTAGAAAGTCTTTAGCACAACGTTTGATAAACCCTAAAAGTTGAAGTGATTTTGAGACAATAGATGAGATATGGGGGATGTAGGATAAGCTGGAATCGAGCACAACACCTAGGTCTTTTATCTGAGATACAGAGTCTAAAGGACAATCCTTAATAGTATAGATATGATTTGTAGGAGTTCTATTTCAACCAAAAACCATTAAGTGACAATTTTTAACATCAAATTCCATTCCGTTGCTATCACACCAATAGCTCAACCGATCCAAGTCAGATTGTAATTTTTGATAGTCACCATCATTCTCGATTTTCAAATATAATTTTAAATCGTCAGCAAACATTAGGAAAAAAGCAAAGTGGAAACAGGAAGCACTATCGTTAACATAGATATTGAATAGAAGGGGTCCCAGATGTGACCCTTGTGGCACTCCTGAAGGTACCTTAATTTCAAACGATTGAAAACTCTGAACACGTACTATTTGTATTCTTTCAGATAGGTAGGATAACAACCATTCTAAAAGTTTACCCTGGATACCCAGACCTCACAACTTATTGAGTAAAATCTTGTGATTTACCCGGTCAAACGCCTTTGTAAAGTCTGTGTATATAGCATGAACCTGGAAGCCACCCTCAAGATATTCCACAAGGAAGTCGGTAAATGTCAATAAATTAAGTTCTGTGGAGCGGCTAGAGAGAAATCCAAATTGCTGGTCGATAAAACAGCTTTTTAAACTTGCTGACAAATAGTCACAAACAAGACTCTCAAAAACTTTGGGAATACAACTCAGAAAGAAATGTTGGTAATAGATCTTCCGTTAATTATTATTCCTTCACTTTGAGATAGTAATCACATTAACAGTAGCGTGAAACTGGCTACAAGCGGCCCAGTGTAGAGAATACTGAAAAGAACTGAGGGAGGCCTATGTCCAGCAGTGGACGCGATTAGCTGATTGATGATATACATTAACGAGTTATAGAGGCATAATACATCTCTGCCTAATTCCTCTCCTAATTTCAATTTCTAAACTGGGTTCGTTATCGATTACAATTTGTGCTCTTTGATTCCAGTAAAGGTTTGTTATTATTCGTAAGTCCCTTTTTTATATTTTTTGTCTTTAGAATTTGGACTAATTTTTCTTGTCTTACTTTGTCCAATGCTTTCTCAAAATCAACTTAACAAACATGCACATCCACATTCATATCCAAGCATCTTAAACTCTCTAAAACATTAAAAGCAAATAACTCCTCTCTGGTTCCTAGTCCGTTTCTGAACCCAAACTGACTATTCTCTATTCCTTCTTCCAGTTTTTATTTATACGACCATGTATTATTTTCAAAAATAGTTTGAGAATGTGACTTATTAATGATATTGTTCTGTATTCACTGCAATCTTTAGCGTTTGTATTTTTAGGGATACCACAAAAGGTGGAGAGTAACCATTTTTTTTATTATTAGAAATAAAAAGTCGCATCCACCAAAAGGTTATTAGCGACGGAACAAAATATAAATAACAAAAGTAAACAACTACAGATTGTACAAAATGTTTATGGATCTTAGATAATTAACTATATTGTCATAGGAACAGTTTTGACCTAGAGCCTCTGGTAGAGCGTTTGGGATATTATAGCGCTGTCTTTCTTAGTCATATTTACTACACCTTATTAAAAAGTGATCGACTGTTAATCGGACGTTACACTGATCACATATAGGTGGATTGTTCTTTGTGAAAAGGTAAGAGTGCGTTAACCTGGTATGTCCTAGACGTAAACGCGCAATCGCAATTTGTTCTCGGCTATTGCGCGACGATGGAATCCACTGAGACACATTATTTTTGATTTTATTTAGCTTAGAACTATTTTGAGACCACTCATTTCGCCTCAAACACAACACTTTATTTTTAAAATAAGCTTTTAAGTCACTGGAAACACACTTGCCTATCGGCTCTGAAAAATCACTTAATATTGCCTCTCGTGCAGTCCTGTCAGCTTCTTCATTTCCTGTTATTCCGACGTGTGAGGGAACCCATAAAAATTGGAAATGTTTCGGAAAAATGTGTTTTAATGAGTTTAGAGAGCTAAGGGAATCTGTTATGATCAGGGCTTTTGTGAGTGTAAGCTCGTTAAGAAGTTTCACAGCACGGTATATGGCGTAGAGTTCAGCTAAATATGTGCTACATGCTGGGGGTAAACGGAAAAGAAGATTGTTCTGTACGGTCTTTGCGGAAACAAGTGAAATGTTTTGAATTGTACAACTGATTGGTCTTTAAGTTTGTCTCCTGTAGACAAATAACATCTGGAAAATATTCAGATAAAAGCTGTAGCATAGGGAGACGATGGAAAAATCCATCAATGTTCCATTGAAGTATCCAGTTGAATGTTGTTAACAGATTCGGAGTTAGATGATACTGAACAATTGTCTACAGAAGAGTCACTGTCTAACTCAGAAATCTCTTTCACTAAATGGTTGTGTAGTTTCTTTTGAAGTTTTGTAAACTTGGTTTTTGTAGATCTATCATTTTCATATTGATAGCTGCTTTGTAAAAGATGGAGTAAACCAGCCATATCAGTTGTAAATTCTTTAACGACGCTAATAGTGTCAGGGGAGCCTTGGACATTATCAATCAGTAAGGATAATTGGTGATAATTTAAAACGAATGGTGGGGTATGATTATCAATAAAATTTTCAAGAGTTTCCCGTGTAGATGGGACTTTAGATGAGCGCGGTTTTTTTGGTTTAGAGGATTTGGGTTTTGCAAACAGACTTTGTGATGAAATTGCTGAGTCTGAAGGAGGTGTATCGATCTCACCAATACTGCGTTTTATGGAAGAACTTGCGTTTTCGCAAGTGCTATTAGAGTTTTCACTTATAGGTCTGGATCCCGCGTATGAAAAAAAAGTTGATTAATAGCAAGCTGAAAATTGGTTAATAACTTAAGGGTGTCTAGTCGGATAAACTTTGATATATGGGAACGCTGTAAAAGGGGCAGTTTTAATTGTGGAACAGGTTAAAAATTTGGAACGGTCAGACCACGATAACGGCACATTTATTTTGTCCGACAGAACAGACTTAAACTCTCCGAACAGAGATTAAACTCTAATGCAAAAATCAGACTGCTATTTATCACCTGTCATAATTCCTGTCATTTGACATATTCTACATGTTCCACTCATTAAAACGCCCATTTGGTGATAAATAGCAGTCTGATTTTTGCATGAGAGTTTAATCTCTGTTCGGAGAGTTTAAGTCTGTTCTGTCGGACAAAATACATGTGCCGTTTTCGTGGTCTGACCGTTCCAAATTTTTAACCTGTTCCACAGTTAAAACTTCCCCTGTTCCAGTGTTCCCATATATCAAAGTTTGTCCGGCTAGACACCCTTAAGCTATTAACAAATTTTCAGCTTGCTATTAATCAACTTTTTTTTTCATACGCGGGATCCAGACCTATTAGATGCTGTGGCTTTATTACAGACAGAAGTCGAGCTTGAAGTTTTATTTGTAAGATTGGTTGAAATGGTCGTTTCAGAAAATTGTGGTGATGTATCAGTTTTATTAGAGTTTTCTGCAGTTGTATCTAATGGAAAAGGTGCTGATAGATTGGAGGATATTGCTTCCGAAGTTTGTGAAAACGGTATTGCCGCTGAATGAGATTGATTGAAAGTGTTGCTATGAGTAGGAGTATTAGTAATTTCTTGGTCATGGAGATTTGTAGGTGTAGGTGATATGCTCGGATTTGATAATGGATAACTTGATGACTGCTGAGTGTTTGGTACCTTGTATAATATACTTGTTGGATCTGTTTGATTTGCTACTTCATTGTTTGACGCAATATGAGTTGATTCCGTTACTGAACTGTTATTGCATTGGGATGATATATGTCCTGTATTTTTGCAAATATAAGCAGGTGAGTGTATCTTGTGACAAAAATATGCGGTAAGGTGTTTGGTCGAAATTTATTAGAATAGAATCTGGAATTGATGATGTTATAGGGCTTACATAAACTTGCCTCCGAAAGCTCAATATGTGACTATATTCGGGAAGAGTCGAGCTAATTTTCAGAAATGTTATTGGGGAAATAAGCTTTAAACCGATATTCTGTAATTCTGCATTAAGATTAGTCTTTCTGCTGGAGAGACAAGTCTTCGTGCTGTTACAACTTCGCCGAGTACTTTTATAGAGCCATGTTGTGTCATGAAATTATCTACTACGGTTTTGTTTGCCAAATACATGCAGATTCTATTATGAGATAATCTAGATGAAAAAATAATATTTTTTGGGTTGATGATTGTGCCCAAAGAAATAAGATAATCCTGCAGTTTAGCATTATCGATACAACTAAATACAATTGCTTGCGTCTTACTCGGAAAAGAATGTGAAGCGGCTGATGCATAACTGTTTGCGAAGTTTGAACGTTGATTTACTGGACTGGTTAGAGTGGAAGGTGTAGCCTGAGTAGTGTAAAGTGTAGGAGTGTAAAGCCTCACTCCGACTCTGGTAAGTGACAAACCAACCACATGCTAACTAACCTCACAAAATTATTGTACGATGGTGTATTATTATTATTTGACGTTTTTTTTGCAAAATAATAAAATAATAATTACGTATGGATAACATACAGTAGTATCTAGTAGACAAACACTTTTGTTTTTAAAAACTATTTAATAATACCACTTGTTTTTACTAAAAACTAGGAGTACAAAATCAGTACAACTTAACCTTGCCAGGGCCGGTCTCCGAGAGCACAGAATAACTAACCATATGGTTAGTTATTCTGTGCCGAGAGTAACCATTGTTTTGGTATGTTTCCTGTTTTGTACATACCTACACTGTGTTAAACAAGTCTATGATAATGTCTAAGGTTTCATAATTTATACTTGGATTTGGTCTGAACCTACTGCTTTACCATTTTTGCTGTTTTTTAAGTCCAATTTAATTTCTTCTTTTAATATCTTTAAAACCATATCATATTATATTTCTACTTTTATCTGTTCTGTTCTATTGTCTTATTGTCTTTGAACCACTAACACTGATAGTGTGCTATTCTATTGATAAAACTGTGTGTTTCTATTGATATAACTTTTTGTCAATCATGACTTTCTTGAAGATTATATTGTTCACCAAATATGGAAACACTATTCATAATAATGTTTGACCTTGAAACCTATATTAAATTTTCAATTTTGGTTTTAAATTTTTAATCTTCTGTACTACCTCTAAACATAATATATGGCTCAACTTTAAAAATTTACCTGGAAAATCCAATTTTGCGAGAAGTGGTGCACTTGTAGATACAGCCCCGTGTACCAAATCAGGGTGCTTCAGGCGCATCCAGGCGGCCAAGTTTCCGGGATAAGAACATCCGAAAACAATCCATTTTACATCAGGAGTCAGATTGTATTGTCGGTTCATAGTTTCAATGAAGAATGCTAAGTCGCCCAATGCTTGCTGACTTGTTAGATATACAAGATTCTCAGTACTTAAATCTCTAAAATACAAAATTTATTCTAAAATTTATTTTTAATTAGGTGAAACATTTTAATGATAATCCCATCTTCAATCTTCACTTATGAACTGCTGGACATAGATGTCCCATATAATTTTCCATCTATTTCGATCTTGTGCCTCTTGCATCCAATTCCTATGATAGCGTTTTAGATCATCAGTCCAACGTGTTGATGGACGACTTTTAATTCGGTAGGGATCATCGCTTGGTCTCCATTCCAGTATCCGCTTTGTCCATCTGTTGTCTGTCATTCGAGCCACGTGACCTGCCCAGTTCCATTTCAGTGTTGCCATTCTCTCTACTGCATCAGCCACTCCTCATCTTTGTCGTTACTGGTGGTTTGGGATCTTGTCTCGTATAAAACGCCTAACATAGCTCGTTCCATCGCCCTTTCAGATACACAGATCTTTGGCACTGTTCTCCTTGTCATGGTAAACGTTTCCACTCCGTAAGTAGCACTGGCAAAATACACTGTTTAAAGGTTTTTCTTTTTAAGGCGTATTGGTATGTGAGATGATTTGAAAATATGGTTCAGTTTGCCGAATGCTGCCCAAGTCAGTCTTATACAAAGGAGAAGCTCAACGATCTGGTTATCTTTTCCTATGCGAATCTCATGACCTAGGTATTTATAAGCCATTACCTGGTCTGTGGATCTTGTTCCTACGCATATATCTTCGCTGACTACAAGATTTGTCATCATCTGGGGTTTAGATATATTTTTGAAGTGAAAACTTCTTTAGGGACGTTGCCGATTTTTGGATAGGGGAAAAAGCATTGAATTCGCGACCGTCATCGTGAAAACTTCTTTAGGGACGTTATGCGATTTTTGGATAGGAAAAAAGCATTGAATTCGCGACCGTCATCCCGACCGTCATCGCTTATGCTACATATTATTTGTATGTATATATAAATTGTATAGAAGTATTTAAATTTAAAATAAATGTAAAACCTAGTTTTGGATGGGGAAAAAAGATTTATTTCGCGACCGTCATCGCGACCGTCATCTCTTCGACGAAATAAATTTTGTACGTATATTTATTTAATTGAAAACTTCTTTAGGGACGTTGTGCACTTTTTGGATGGGAAAATGTATTAAATTGGCGACCGTCAACGCGGCCGTCATCGCTTCGAAGAAATAAATTTTTGAAGTGAAAACTTCTTGAGGGACGTTGTGCACTTTTTGGATGGGGAAAAATATTAAATTAGCGACCGTCATCGTGACCGTCATCGTTTCGTCAAAATAAATTTTTGAAGTGAAAATTTCTTTAGGGACATTGTGCACTTTTTAGATGGGAATTAGCGACCGTCATCGTATCGAAGAAATAAATTTTTGAAGTAAAAACTTCTTGAGGGACGTTGTGCACTTTTTGGATGGGGAAAAAGTATTAAATTAGCGACCGTCATCGCTTCAACGAAATAAATTTTTTAAGTGAAAATTTCTTTAGGGACGTTGTGTACTTTCTAGATGGGAAAAAGCATTGAATTAGCGACTGTCATCGCGACCGTCATCGCTTCGGCGAAATAAATTTTTGAAGTGTAAACTTCTTTTAGGGACGTTGTGCACTTTTTAGATGGGAAAAAAGTATTGAATTAGCGACCATCATCGCTTCGACGAAATAAATATTTGAAGAATAAACTTCTTTACGGACGTTGTGCACTTTTTGGATGGGGAAAAGTATTAAATTAGCGACCGTCATCGCTTCGACGAAATAAATTTTTGAAGTGAAAATTTATTTAGGGACGTTGTGCACTTTCTAGAAGAGATTTAGAGGCATTAGGTCTTCTAAGCCTGAATGGTACAAATATCAATCTAGTGAGTAGAGTATACATAACAAATAATCAATACACGAAAAAAATGTGGGGTTTACAACGCTACATGTTTTATTATAGATCTATAACAAATGCATCAGTGGTGTGATGATCAAAGGTGTAGCAAGATAGCGTCATTTTCAAACTGAAGGAAGCTGTAACAAGGTATGCAAAAATTATATATTAAAGACTGCGAGAAAACCTGACGAATGTAATGATTAGATCAGAACATACTAGCATAACAAATGCAATTGGGGATACAGAACGGATGACTTTTGACCGTATATTACCTTTCCAAGTCGACATTTGCTAACGAGAGGAATGGGGCAGAGAAAGCATACGTTACAGTGTGCGTCGAAAACTACAGAAGTATCAGTTGCCGAATATGAAATACTGACTGGCGGCACATAACATTGTCACAATGAGGTGGCTTTCAGGTCATCGACAATATACCGCGATGAAAGTCCTGATGCACAACTACAAAATATTTCTTTGGTCCAGAATCGACCAAAGTAGTATCTAAAAATACCAACCACGACCTAGATTCTTGGAATCCAGACTTTTGGACCAGGATTCTGTATCCTGAAAAAATCTGACTGAAAAATCCGGTAGCAATAGTGATGGAGTACTGCTCAAAACAAGCATGAATTAGCTTAGAGTCATAATAAGCTTGCCCACCAGATATGTGCCAGTCAAGAAGCATCTGCTAATAAAGAGACTGTTGCATGGAGACTTAGCTGCGAGCACTGTAGTAGAGAACCTGAAAATTAAACCATAGCTTTCATAGCTGTGGAAAAAAAATTTAGGGCACTCGTAGGAGTGCCGACAGAAGTGAAAACTTCTTACGAAGCAATGCTTATACGCAATTCAACCTATAGTATATAAATAACTAATACCTCGCCGTGTCGATAACAAGCACAACAGTGCTTTTTCACCATCCAAAGAGAACTGCTATATCTACATTATATACGCATTGGGTGCGTACTATACTATATATATATATATATATATATATATATATATATATATATATATATATATATATATATATATATATATATATATATATAGGGTGAGGTAGATAACTGGCCTATTAGAAATATCTCGAGAACTAAAGATAACAGAATCATGAAAATTGGAATAAAGGGTTTTTAAAGGATGATCTATTAAATGAAAATATTTTCATCTCTTTGCAACTTCCGGTTATACCGGAAGATGCTTATAACTTCGTTTTTTAAATGGGACACCCTGTATATTTTTACATTTTTGGATTCTATTCGATGTCTTCTTTCTTAAAATATAAGGTTTTGTAATATTATACAGGGTATTTTAAAAGATAATTACGTTTTTTTATTAATTTTGTAGCAACATTCACACCCTGTAGAATTGTAGCAGTTTGACATCTAAAACTCTACTTACGTTCAAATGATTTTTAATATACTCTACTATTGTTAAGAATCATTAGTATAGCTATATTTTTAATTTTAGTATACAGGGTTGGTCGAAACTCGGAATGAGTATTTTCTGAGTTTTCCTAAATAGAACACCCTGTATTTTTGTATTGTAGTGAAATGATATTTTATAGTACTTTTTTATTTCTTAAGCATTCCCTATACCTAACTGCTTTAATTTGTGAGTTATTGGTGATTCAAGCTAAACATTAATTGCAACAAAAAATACGTAAAATTTTATTAGGTTGGCCGTGAAAATACTCAATCCCAAATAATTTTTCAGAAATAAATACATATTAATCCAGAGTGGTCCTTAAAATTACCAATAATGGTTTAGCTATCGAAATACCTACTTAGTTAAGATTGTTGGTGCGATTAACAATTAAGCACAAATGAAAGCAGTTAGGTATAGGGAATGCTTAAGAAATAAAAAAGAACCATAAAATATCATTTCATTACAATACTAAAATACAGGGTGTTCCATTTAAGAAAACTCAGAAAATACTCATTCCGAGTTTCGACCAACCCTGTATACTAAAATTAAAAATTTAGCTATACTAATGATTCTTAACAATAGTAGAGTATATTAAAAATCATTTGAACGTAAGTAGAGTTTTAGATGTCAAACTACTACAATTCTACAGGGTGTTAATTTTGCTACGAAATTAATAAAAAAACGTAATTATCTTTTAAAATACCCTGTATAATATTACAAAAACCTCATATTTTAAGAAAGAAGACATCGAAGAGAATCCAAAAATGTAAAAATATACAGGGTGTCCCATTTAAAAAAACGAAGTTATAAGCAACTTCCGGTATAACCGGAAGTTGCAAAGAGATGAAAATATTTTCATTTAATAGATCATCCTTCAAAACCCCTTTATTCTAATTTTCATGATTCTGTTGCCTTTAGTTCTCGAGATATTTCTAATAGGCCCTTTATTTGCCTCCCCCTGTACATATACATAATATTTAAATAAACGTACAGAATTTATTTCAGCGAAGTGATGACGGTCACGAATCCAATGCTTTTTTCCCATCCAGAAAGTGTACAACATCGCTACAGAAGTTTTCACTTCAAAAATACTTTAAACAGTAAATACTTATAATGATTGGAGTAGGGATAGTGTGGCCCCTCATGCGCTTGCTTCGAAATCTCCTTCGGGTACACACTCTATCTCTCCTCCAACCATTATAACTTCGTTCCAACTTATACATACGCAATTCAACCTATAGTATATAAATTACTAATATCTCGCCGGAGCGATGACGGTCGCGAATTCAATGCTTTTTCCCCATCCAAAAAGTGCACAACGTCGCTAAAGAAGTTTTCACTTCAAAAAATAACTACATTAAAAATTGTACTCACACAGTCGGATGGCTATTACCATAGTATCTGTGCTCGAGTTCAAACAAAATGGCTTTATATTGGCGAGCATATGTGATCCATGATCCGCCGGTCACCCAACTACTACTTGCTTCATTCTCTCCTCCGATTTGAAGAAAAGCGAGATTGCGGTTACCGCCAGCAAATTCATCATTGACAAAATATCTCTGAAAAGCAAATCATAAATAGTTTACCATCAACAAATTAAAAAAAAACCAAAGATAAATTATTTATAGAGCTCTGAGAACTCTAACCAAAAATTTCGATATAATTTCAAAATTAATGTCATTAAATTGTCTGCGGAAAAAATTGAAGCGAGCCATTAAACTTAGTTTAGTTTTTGGTGCTCTTTCTAGTTGTTTTAAGGTCACAATTACTTTATATTTTTTTCTTAATTCGGACCTGGATTTTTCTTGTGAATAATGTAAGGGGCCGTTCCAATGTAGTAAATAATTATTGATTATTTTTAAAATGAATATTTATTCGTTAATAGGCCTGGATCCCGCGCGCCAAAAAAAAAAAGTTTATTAATAGCAAGCTGAACATTTGTTAATAGTGTATATATAAACTTTGGTGTACGGGAACACTGGAATAGAGGAAGTTTTTATTGTGGAACATGTTACAGGTTTCGAACGTCAGACTACGAAAACGTCCCATGTATTTTGTCGGACAGAACTTCCAATTGATTTGATACCCTTCATTAAAGTCTCATGCAAAAATCAGACTGCTATTTACCACCAATATCATTCCTGTCATTTGACATGTTCTTCGTGTCGGACTTTTTAAAATGCCCAACATATTGTCAGACAAAGATTTTTTTATATATTATATAAAGTTTGTTATTGAATAAACTTAAAAACAACCTGCTAGTTTTCACAATCATAAACTTGTCAGGATGACACGTCCACAATTAAAATCACGTTCCACAATTAAAACTTCCCCTGTTCCAGTGTTCCCATACATCAAAGTTTGTTCGACTAGACACCGTTAAGCTATTAACAAATTTTCAGCTTGCTATTAATCAACTTTTTTTTGGTACGCGGGACCCAGGCTTATAATTTTAATAATTTATTATTAAAAGTGCTTTAAAAACCTGCTTTTTAAACACAGTTATTAAAAATTTCAATATATCTAATTTCAAAATTAAAGTCATTAAATTTTCTGTGTAAAAAATGAAAGCGAACCTATAAACTCAGTTTTTTGTATTCTTTTCAAATATGCAAACGGATTTTGAAAATTTCAATATACAGGCTGTTTTTTCAAGGTCACGATTATTGTTTTTTATTAATCCGGACCTGGATTTTTTTGTGAAAATGGGTCGTTCCAATGTAGTAAATAAGTTTTTAATACTTTTAAAATGACTATTTGTTCATTCACTTTAATAATTTATTATTAAAAGTTAATAATACCTGCTTATTATTCTCAAAGGACTTTATAAAAGCTTTATAAAGGACATCGCACACATCTTATAGAAAATATAATGTCACTCAAAAGAAATAAAATTTACATGAATAGATGCGTCCTGAAATTTCAATAATTTGATACCATTGCGCCAACTCTGAATTTTGCTTAATTATGGCGTTAATTGTAATTAAAGTTGGCACAAAACTGGCATTCATAAATAATATTAGTTTAGCGGCTATTGAAATCAGTCTATTCACCACTAGCTTAAGCCGATTAGAGGCGGTACAACTAAATTGTACATACCTACTTTATTATCAATAATAATAGGAAAAGATAAGAATAAGCCTCTGCCTTAATCCCTCGAGAAAGATTTATGGAGTAAGCGAATCACAAGATCTTTTTCTCTCTTTGACACACGTACAATTCCTATTTGATTTTAGATTTATTTTTATCAATTTACGCTCTTGTTAATCAAAATACAGAGTGGCGCAATGGTAACAAATTATTGAAATTTCAGGACGCATCTATTCATGTAAATTTTATTTAATTTGAGTGACATTATATTTTCCATAAGATGTGTGCGGTCTCCTTTCAATATAATTTCGAAAATAAACTCATGAAACTAATTTTTTGTGCTCTTTTCAAATATTGAAAGGGATTTTGAAAATTTCAATATACAGGGTGTTTCAAGGTCACAATGAATTTATAATTTTTTAAATTCGGACTTGAATTTTTCTTGTGATTAGTAGTTGGGCGGTTTGGATTCTTAAGTTATGGGTCCAGAAAAAATGGGCAAAACCGATAAAACACAAATTATCCGATTTCGATTCTATAAAGTAGGTTAAAGAGGTAATAGTTATTTATGATATAAGTGTTAAAAGTACACGTTATATATATAAATGTGAAAGTTTGCAGAATGAGCGATAGCGAATTCGGCAATTCACATAAGTGCCTTAAAAATGTACTTTTTAACACGCATATCATACAATATTTTTTCTACAAACGTAATTACAGGACAATATCTACAAAAACTTTTACTTGAACTTGACTGACATTCCATTTTTATATTTTTTTGACATTACATCAAAATTGCCTACACGGTAAATACGAACTGCAGAGCCTTCAAAATTTTTTAAAGCACTAGTGCCTTAAAGTAGCATTTTTAACGCACGCATGGAGTGCTAAAAATTGCATTTTTACCACGGTTGTAGAAAAATGGAGTTATACCTATCCCTTTTATTGACAAAAATAACAAATTTATATATGGTCCAGTTTTTGTTGTGCAAGATTTGAAGGAATTTCTATTTAAAAAAAAATTATGTTGCGAAATGATTATGCGAAATCTATAAAATCGATTTAAATGAAATTTGGTGAACTATTTTATTATAAAGATTATGAAAGTAGAAAAAACGATGTTTTTAGTGATCTTTAAATATTTTAATTTTTTATTAATATCTATTCATGATTTATTTAGCAAAAAGTGAAGCACTTGAAACAAATCTGAGAGTAAGCAACTAAATCATAAAAAACAATAGGGACTAACTTCGTCTCAAATTGTCCTAGGGCAATTACTTCTCTTTTTAAATTTGTAAATAATGCAATCTTTCCAAATATGAAAAAATAATTTTACTACAGGTTATTCTATACTAAATTCACAATCAAGATGCAGTAGAAATAAACAAACCAAGATACTTCAATGTTACGAGTAGCACCTTCAAATTATGTTTTACAATGTATACACTTTGTAAATCATGATTTGAGATTTATATATTGTATATTTGAAACATTGAAGTGTCTTGGTTTGTTTATTTCTGCTGCATCTTTATTATGAATTTAGTATAATTGTTTATAAGCAAAAAATCGACATATTTTTGCAAACTTTTGCAGTGTTTAAAGTAATGCTTTGCCATTTTTTAAATAAAATTGATAGAATAAATCTTATTTTATAAACTATCCGACATATTCTGACTTACAATGCTGCATAAAAAATAATTTGGGATAAACAAATTAAATATCTTTTAAACTATTTGACCGATCGCTTTGAAATATTGAGTATAATAATTTAATTACTACGTGTCACAACATTCTGTGTAATAAGAAGGTTTTAAATTGATTTTTAAAAAGTTATTAATATTTATGAAAAATCAAAATTTATTTTGAGACGTAACTTATTTACTATTTATGATAGAAACTAAAAAAAAACAAAAATAAAGGGCTTTTTAAAAAGTTTAAATTTTGTCATTATTTTTCTCCGAAAAGTGCTTCATTTTGTGGTTATTTCACGTTGAAATATTCGATTTTAAATTTGACGAATAAAAACCTACTTTTCATTAGCTACGACTCTGGCTTCTACTGGGTCTACAGACTTCATTGTAAACATCTTTTTTTTTCACTTTTTTATAAGCTATATTTTTGCTATGAATATTTTTGAAGTGAAAACTTCTTTAGGGACGTTGTGCGATTTTTGGATAGGGGAAAAAGCATTGAATTCGTGACCGTCATCGCGACCGTCATCGCGACCGTTATTGCGACCGTCATCGCTTATGCTATATATTATTTGTATATACAGAGAGAGTCTGTAAAGTGGAATAAATTCAATATCTCAAATACTAATTGTTTTTTTGGAAAATGCTCAGACCCGTCGATTAGTATTTCAAATTGTCCTTTTTGACATTCAATAATAATGTATACAGGGTGTCCCAATTTAGAGATATGACGTCATCGTCGATTTTCTTAAATGGCAACACTGTCATTTTGATAGCTAATTTGATAGGGTTTGTAAAGTTATACATAACTGCAAAATATCAAATTTTTATTCTCTACCATTTACAAGATAATAGAAAATAACAAAGTTATATCTGTAATTTGGAATATATTCAATAATTAAAATACTAACTGTTTTTTTGAAAAATGCTCAGACCCGTCGATTAGTATATCAAATTGTCCTTTTTGACATATAATAATAATGTATACAGGGTGTCCCAATTTAGAGATATGACGTCATCGTTGATTTTCTTAAATGGCAACACTGTCATTTTGATAGCTATTTTGATAGGGTGTGTAAAGTTATACACAACTGCAAAATTTCAAATTTGTATTCTCTACCATTTAGATGATAATAAAAAATAACAAAGTTATTAAAAAGAAGTAATCAACTAATAATTGAATTTAATTATTTCAATAAATTAAGCAAAAACTCATAATGTTGCCCTCAATTATTGTCAAATTGTCAATGGGCAACCTTATGAGCATTTGCTTAATTGAAATAAATAAATTCAATTATTATTTGATTACTTCTTGTTCTTCATAACTTTGGTATTTATTATCTTGTAAATGGTAGGGAATAAAATTTTGAAATTTTTCAGATGTGTATAACTTTACACACGCTATCAAAATAGCTATCAAAATGATAGTGTTGCCATTTAAGAAAATCAACGATGACGTCATATCTCTAAATTGGGACACCCTGTATACATTATTATTATATGTCAAAAATGACAATTTGATATACTAATCGACGGGTCTGAGCATTTTTCAAAAAAAACAGTTAGTATTTTAATTATTGAATATATTCCAAATTACAGATATAACTTTGTTATTTTCTATTATCTTGTAAATGGTAGAGAATAAAAATTTGATATTTTGCAGTTATGTATAACTTTACAAACCCTATCAAATTAGCTATCAAAATGACAGTGTTGCCATTTAAGAAAATCGACGATGACGTCATATCTCTAAATTGGGACACCCTGTATACATTTTTATTGAATGTCAAAAAGGACAATTTGAAATACTAATCGACGGGTCTGAGCATTTTCCAAAAAAACAATTAGTATTTGAGATATTGAATTTATTCCACTTTACAGACTCTCTCTGTATATATAAATTGTATAGAAGTATTTAAATTTAAAATAAATGTAAAACCTATTTTTGGATGGGGAGAAAGGATTTATTTCACGACCGTCATCGCGACCGTCATCTCTTCGACGAAATAAATTTTGTACGTATATTATTTATTGAAGTGAAAACTTCTTTAGGGACGTTGTGCACTTTTTGGATGGGAAAATGTATTAAATTGGCGACCGTCATCGCTTCGAAGAAATACATTTTTGAAGTGAAAACTTCTTGAGGGACGTTGTGCACTTTTTGGATGGGGAAAAATATTCAATAGCGACCGTCATCGCTTCGGCGAAATATATTTTTGAAGTAAAAACTTTTTAGGGACGTTGTGCACTTTTTTTATGGGGAAAATTATTAAATTAGCGACCGTCATCACTTCGACGAAATAAATTTTTGAAGTGAAAATTTCTTTAGGGACGTTGTGCACTTTTTAGATGGGAAAAAAGTAGTATTGAATTAGCGACCCTCATCGCGACCGTCATCGCTTCGAAGAAATAAATTTTTTAAGTGAAAACTTCTTGAGGGACGTTGTGCACTTTTTGGATGGGGTAAAAGTATTAAATTAGCGACCGCCATCGCGACCGTCATCTCTTGGCCGAACATATTTTTGAAGTAAAAACTTTTTTAGGGACGTTGTGCACTTTTTTGATGGGGAAAATTATTAAATTAGCGTCCGTCATCACTTCGACGAAATAAATTTTTGAAGTGAAAACTTCTTTAGGGACGTTTTGCATTTTTGGATGGGAAAAAGTAATAAATTACCAACCGTCATCTCTTCGACGAAATAAATATTTGAAGTGAAAACTTCTATAGGGATGTTGTGCACTTTTTGGATGAAAAAAAGTATTAAATTAGCGACCTTCATCGCGACCGTTATTGCTTCGATGAAATTGATTTTTGAAGTGAAAATATCTTGAGGGACGTTGTGCACTTTTTGGATGGGGAAAAATTATTAAATTAGCGACCGTCATCGCTTCGACGATATAAATTTTTAAAGTGAAAACTTCCCTAGGGGCGTTGTGCACATTTTGGATGGAAAAAAGTATTAAATTAGTGAACGTCATCGCTTCGATGAACTAAATTTTTGAAGTGAAAACTTCTTGAGGGACGTTGTGCACTTTTTGGATGGGGAAAAAGTATTAAATTAGCGACCGTCATCGCTTCTGCGAAATAAATTTTTAAAGTGAAAATTTCTTTAGGGACGTTGTGTACTTTTTGGGAAAAGTATTAAATTAGCGACCGTCATCGCGACCATCATCGCTTCGACGAAATAAATATTTGAAGTGAAAACCTCTTAAGGGCGTTGTGCACTTTTGGATGGGGATAAGTAATAAATTAGCGACCGTCATCGCTTCGACGAAATAAATTTTTCAATAGAAAATTTCTTTAGGGACGTTTTGCACTTTTTGGGTGGGAAAAAGTATTAAATTAGCGACCGTCATCGCGACCATCATCGCTTCGACGAAATAAATATTTGAAGTGAAAACTTCTTGAGGGACGTTGTGCACTTTTTGGATGGAAAAAAGTATTAAATTAACGACATTCATCGCTTCGACGAAATAAATTTTTGAATTGAAAATTTCTTTAGGGGCGTTGTGCACTTTTTGGATAGGAAAAGTATTAAATTAGCGACCGTCAACGCGACCATCATCGCTTCGACGAAATAAATATTTGAAGTGAAAACTTCTTGAGGGACGTTGTGCACTTTTTGGATTGCTTCCAAAAAAATAAATTTTTGAATTGAAAATTTCTTTAGAGACGTTGTGCACTTTTTGGATGGGAAAAAGTATTAAATTAGCGAACGTCATCGCGACCATAATCGCTTCGATGAAATAAATATTTGAAGTGAAAACTTCTTGAGGGACGTTGTGCACTTTTTGGATTGGTAAAAATATTAAATTAGGAAACTTCATCGCTTCGACGAAACAAATTTTTGAATTGAAAATTTCTTTAGGGACGTTGTGCACTTCTTGGATGGGGAAAAAGTATTGAATTTGCCACCGTCACCACTTCGCTGAAATAAATTTTGTACGTATATAAATTATGTGTATGTATACATAAATGGCATAGAGCATAGGCATTGCGTGTATGATATAGATATAGCACTTCTTTTTGGATGAGGATAAAGCATTGAGTCGTAATTTATTTACTATAAGAAGTTATCACTTCTGTAGGCACTCCCATGAGTGCCTTCAATGCCACAACGTCCCTCAAGAAGTTTCCACTTCAAATATTTATTTCGTCGAAGCGATGATGGTCGCGATGACGGTCGCTAATTCGATTCAAAAAATGCACAACGTCCCTAAAGAAGTTTTCACTTCAAAAATGTATTTCGCCGAAGCGATGACGGTCGCGATGACGGTCGCTAATTTAATACTTTTACCCCATACAAAAAGTGCACAACGTCCCTCAAGAAGTTTTCACTTAAAAAATTTATTTCTTCGAAGCGATGAAGATCGCGATGACGGTCGCTAATTAAATATTTTTTCCCATCTAAAAAGTGCACAACGTCCCTAAAGAAATTTTCACTTCAAAAATATATTTCGTCGAAGTGATGACGGTCGCGATGATGGTCGCTAATTTAATATTTTTCCCTATCCAAAAAGTGCACAACGTCCCTCCAGAAGTTTTCACTTTAAAAATTTATTTCTTCGAAGCCATAACGGTCGCCAATTTAATACATTTTCCCATCCAAAAAGTGCACAACGTCCCTAAAGAAGTTTTCACTTCAATAAATATACGTACAAAATTTATTTCGTCGAAGAGATGACGGCCGCGATGACGGTCGCGAAATAAATCCTTTTTTCCCATCGTAAAATAGGTTTTACATTTATTTTAAATTTAAATACTTCTATACAATTTATATAATATATACAAATAATTTATAGCATAAGCGATGACGGTCGCAATGACGGTCGCGATGACGGTCGCGAATTCAATGCTTTTTCCCCTATCCAAAAATCACACAACGTCCCTAAAGAAGTTTTCACTTCAAAAGTGTTCCCAAAAGCCAATATAATATGTATGCCTAAACCACCAAAATGTTTTGGGTAAAATTGAAAATTGTTATGATATACTACATATTTTTAATAATATTTAGTGATGTTGCAAATATTCCTGGGTACTACCCAGAGCAACACAGGACTCTTCACACGTGGTTGTAATTTAAGGATTGAAACCTCACATATTGGAGTTAAATTGCCAACGCCAACAGTTAGCCAATAGTTGGCCATTTAACTCCAATATGTGCGGTTTCAGTCCTTAAATTCCAACCACGTGGGAAGAGTTCTGTGTTGCCAACAATTGGCCATTTAACTCCAATATGTGAGGTTTCAATGCTTAAATTCCAACGCCATGGGAAGAGTCCTGTGTTGCCCTGGCTAATATCCAGGAATATTTGCAACATCAATAAATATTATTAAGAATATGTAGTATATCATAACAGCTTTCAACATTTATAGGTTTTTTACCCAAAACATTTTGGTGGTTCAGGCATGCATATTATTGACTTTTAGTAACACTGATGATGAATTTTTTAATCCGAAAACGTTTTGTGATTTAATGTAACTTTTATATTTAGAGAATTTTAAATATACCTTTTATAAAGGATTTCGTATTTTTGTGATTTTTGGTATCCAGCCAGCTACAGGAATTTTATTTTTATTCGTGAATATTGCAAAATATTCTATCGTTATTATTTAAGTTTTTATCAATATAGCTAGAACTCTGTAAAATAGTCAATTTATCAATATAGTCAATTTATCAATATAGTCAGAAAATTTTATATAGTTTTACCTGCCACCAGTATCGTCCGTTATTAGGGTGAAAATGGTCTAAATATTGGGAAAACGTTCTTTCATATTTGTCAGGTGCTGGAACATCCGCTTCAGAAGTTCCGAAAATATGTATTAAAAGCACAACCGTTGTAAATAAAAGTAATGTAACCATTACTTCAACTATTCTGGTAACACTGCCTATAAAATAGGGCCGTATGTATTAGTCTCTTATACCTAAAGATAAGAAATAAAGAAAAATAATATTAGTAATAACAAATACTTTCGAAAAATAATTGTAAATACTTAACCTTTAACTACACGCGCTGGCGTATTTTGTACGCCAGATATAAGAATCCTACTGCAAATATATTTAAAAATTTAATTTTTGACCTTGTTTATCTCTCTAACCTATCACTGGAATGTGCTTTACAATTTGGTTTTAGTTTCGTTATAATCGGCGTTCTGGAAAGATCGTAATTTACATTTTATTATTTGTTGTTTCCGGTGGTGGACAATATACGCCACACGAATATATTAATATAAGTAGTAATATAAGTTACATATTTAAATTGTTTTTTAATCATTATGGCACAAAATATATTTTTCTTTATAAACAATACTTTTTCTACTGTAAAAAATCACATTTCAAAAAAATTTTTATTAGTGATTTTATTTATCATGGAATCCAGTTATTCCATGATTCCAGTTATAAATCCCAATTGGCTTACTGAGAAGAAACTCCAAGTATTCAGTGATGCCGAATAAAGTTTATAACAAACAACTAAGTGTATTTTTTCAAAAAAAAAAAAAAAATAAACAAATCCGCTGTTTTTACGTGTATTTTCTTGTGGCGTATAAAGTACGCCACGCGTGTAGTTATGTTATAATTTGATGCGCGGGTAGTTAAAGGTTAAGTAGATAGTAAGAATATATTTGTATTTGAAGTTATGTTACTAATTGTCTTACGTATTTCCACATGCAATTTTATACAAAAGTTGTTTGTAAAAGGATTATACAGGATGTTTTAAATAAGTACGACAGACTTTAGAGAGTTATTATGCATGAAAAAAAAAGACGTAAAAGATTTTACCTACCTATGTCCGCAAATCCTTCGTTTTCGAGATACGCGATATTAAATTTTTTTTTGCACACTGAACATTTATTTATCGCTCTGAAACCGGTTGATATATGTACATGAATGATTTTAGGAGGTACTTATTGCATATTTTTGACATACAATTAAGAACTTTATATTCACCATTGGCGCGAACGCGGGTAAAGGTCTGAATTTTTATTAAGTAAAAATAGTAAGCAACTGAGATACATTAATGCTAAAATGT
Organism: Diabrotica virgifera virgifera; assembly: GCF_917563875.1. Taxonomy (NCBI): domain Eukaryota; kingdom Metazoa; phylum Arthropoda; class Insecta; order Coleoptera; family Chrysomelidae; genus Diabrotica; species Diabrotica virgifera. The sequence continues at coordinate 140,308,740 of NC_065450.1, forward strand.
ACTGGTGTACCAGTGAGTAAAAAAAATGGTACGCCACTGAGATATTTTAAATAAAAATTATTTTTGAATTTATCATTCAATTTTTGACAAAAATGTCTAATCATTTACACATTTTTCATACGAGGGTCGTTTTTATTCAAAAAACTAAAACGTCCTAACGCATATTTTTTATTTCTTTAATACATTATCAAGAAGTAAGTATTTAATTGAGAAAAAATTCATTTCTTTGCCACATTGATTGTCGTATTTGGGTACCTCATGTACTCCTATTGTCTCACAGTTGACTATCATTCGATTCCTCATGTCATCAACATTTTCGACGGGAGCGGAATAAAGAAAACCCTAAATGCAAAAATATAGCGGATTCAAATCCAGCGATCGAGCAAGCGTATGTGTTGTACTTCCCTTACCTATCCAATGATTTGGATATATTTCATCTAGTGATTACATACATTAATGCTAAAATTCACTGGTGTACCATCGTGTATGAACCATAAGTGTTATCTCAGATGTAGAGAAATTCCTTCTAAAAGAACAGTAACTATTCCTGCAGGAAACGGGTAAGATTCGCCTGTCTGTCATTTTAGGAGGGAATATGTACCGATTCATCAATTACTCCAAGCCATATTACAAAAACGTGTGCTGAAGATGAGCATCAAATTATCCACGTGGGATTTCCTCCATGTGATTTTTATTGAATTTTCGTATACAATTTGAAACCGCGTAATTTCTTTCGAATATTCCAAGCTTTTCTGCGTGGAATCAATTCCAAAGTTCTGTGTGGACTACCGTTTGTTCAACAATGTTACCAAGAAAGATAGTTATCCTCTGTCTCGGATCGACGACACGTTGGATACATTTGGCTGGAACTAAATTGTTTTCTACGTTAAACTTAAAGTCAGCAACAGTGGATAAGAAGAAGGCAGCCTGCACCACAGGATCTGGATTGTGAAAATTCAACGATGTCATTCGGACTCTGTAATGCTCCTGAGACAATTACGAGGCTTATGGAAAATGTGTTGAGAAGTTTATCTTGTAAAACGTGCCTGGTGTATTTAGACGACCTAATCGTTTTGGGGAAGACTTTTGAAGACCATCTGAAGAATTTAGAAGACGTTTTAATCGAATTAAAGCTGCCCAGTTGATGTTAAATCCCAAGCCAGCTATTTCAAAATAAAGTCAACTATCTAGGAATATAGGTCATATAATCAGCAATTGATTGGTCGTGGATAAGGGATAAAGCAATTCCATTAAGGAATGGCCAAAATCAACTGACAAACATCCAGTGAGAAGTTTTCTGGGGCAATGTACTAACTATCGGTGGTTCAATAAGAAGTTTGCAGATATATCTAGACCATTAACGCGACTAACAGAAAAAGCAAGGGATTATTGCTGGGATGACTGCCCAACTGCCTTTGAAACCTTGAAGAAGCATTTAATCACAACGCCAATATTAGAGTATCTACTGCCAGAAGGAGAGTTTGTCTTACATACGGATATAACTAATGTGGGAATTGTAAGAGTGGTATCTCTGATTCAAAGAGAACAGAAACGAGTCCTTGGATATTTTAGTAAAGTGCTTTCAAAACCTGAGTCCTGCAAAAAAATTATTGCGTCACAAGAAGAGAACTTCTAACAGTAGTGAAATCACTAGAACCCTCTTATCAATACCTCTATGGAAGGAAGTTTCTAATCCGAACCGACCATGCCACCCTTAAGTGGTTAATGTAGTTTAAGAATCCAGAGGGTCAGATAACCACATGGTAAACAAGGTAAAGATCCAGTTTTACCGAAAATTCTAAACTGGAAAGAAGAAAATCGTCGACCATATTGGCAAGAGATATCAAGCCTATGCTCAATAGTTAAGACGTATTGGGCCCAGTGGGACTCCTTTATCATGGAAGACAGCCTGCTTAAACGAATATTGGCAAATGATAATGGTTCGGCGAGGAGGACAGTTGGTGATTCTAAAGAGCAGAATAGCTGAAGTATTTCGTCAGTTACACTACAGTCCATCAGAAGAGCATTTTGGTTTAAAAAAAAACCCTTCAGAGAATTCGGGAACGGTTTTATTCCATGAATATTTCCGATATTCTAAAGGACTGATGTAGGAAATGTACTACCTGTGCTACAAATAACGGACCTTAACGGAAAAGAAAGGCTCCTATGAGACAGTACACTGTTGGAAGTCTGTTGAAAGAATAGCTTTGGATATTGCCGGACAAAGAATACATCAGCCGATTTGGAGTGCCGCTGGAGATCAGGGCCTCGTAAGAACTACTGGGGCCTGTGTGCTAAAAAGGATTTTGGCGCCCCTTGTTATTTTATGGGCACATTTGGGGTCCGGACAAATAATCCCCTGACCAATAATCCCGGACAAAAAATCCCCACGAATTATTTGTTGCCGGATAATTCTCTAAAAGTTTTCCCGAAATTTTGCCAAATTTCGAATTCCAATTCCATGCCGAAATCTTCAAATTTTACATTAATCGTCCAACACTACATGGAATACAATTTTTACGTACACCCAACTTAACCAAAATGGCTGAGTTGGGCGTACAGAAGACACTAACTGCGGTAACGCAAATGCATCTAAGTAACTCCTTTGTACAAGTTAGAATAGTGGGAAAAATATCAAACGGTTTCTGCGTAAATTCTGGACTAACACAGGGAGATCCGTTGTCAGCATTGTTGTTTAATCTGGCCTTAGAATATGTCATGCCAAAAATTAATCCAAAAATCAAACCAGACATAGCTACTCGGGGAGAGGCCAGATGGGAGAAGGTCTGTAGGACGGCCTAGAAAAAGGTGGAAAGATGCAGTCAGAGGAGATTTGGAGAAAATGGGAGTGAGACAATGGGAAATAGTGGCACAGGACCGACAAACATGGAAGGCAATATTTTTGACACATAAATGTACAAAAAGGAACAGGTTTTTTGGATTACAATCAAGTTTATCGTTGTCAAGACCAGCAGTTATCATCACGAATACGCAATGTACTGGACATATTTATTCAAAACAGAGTGAGCAAAAGATTTAAGCCAATAATTACAACATGATTCCCACAGCCTTAGCTCATTCCCCATATCATTCTCTCCCACGATTTTTGAAAAATCTCACACTTTTTTGTCACGTAAAATTTGAAGTTTTCGACATGGAATTGGAATTCGAAATTTGGTACTTGATCGAAATTACAATTCATGCTTAATATTAATTGCTATTCATTATTTTCGTACCGAAAAGCGGTTTCATGGCGATTGCTATCTACCTATACCTATTGCATTCACGGGAAAACTTTTAGAGAACTATTCGGCAGCAAATATTTCCTGGGGATATTTTGTCCGGGATTTTTTGTGGGGATATTTTGTCCAAAAATATTTGTAGGGATTATTTGTCCGGGATTTTTTGTAGGGATTTTTTGTCCGGGGATTATTTGTCCAAGGATTTTTTTGTCTGGGGATTTTTTGTCCAGGGATAATTTGTGGGGATTTTTTTTCCGGGATTATTTGTCCGAGGATTATTTGTCCTAGCTTCAATCCACAGGGTGCCAGGCGGTGTCGTGGTTGAAAAATTATTTAATTTTTTTTTAAACAAATTCACAAAAAAAATTTATTTCGAACAAATTTTTTTTAGATAACTTGGGTCATTCTGAGTAAAAAAGGTCCCTTGTCATTTTTCTCTAAAATGGATTGTTGTCGAGTTATACGCGATTTAAGATTTGAAAAATGCGAAAATGGCCATATAACTCAACAACAATAAATTCTAGAGAAAAATCACAAGATACCTTTTTTGCTCAAAATGACCCAAGTTATCTAAAAAAAGATTGTTCGAAGTAAAAAAATTATTTTTGTGAATTAGTTTTAAAAAAATTTGTTTATTTGGGTTTATATGACTGCGGACACTAAATCCATTCGCCAAATAAAAAAAAAATTGTTTAAACAATTTTTCGACCAAGGTACCGCCTGGAACCCTGATTTGTTATAGGACCTTTTTTGAGTAAGTTTTTGCAAAGGAATCTAATCGAAATAATTTTGCTAACGTGGGCAACGATACAGCCTGGACTATAGCGCTAATTGTTAATAATTAAAAACAACAGCTTTGTAATAAAATAATGACAAAAATTTCTTCAGAATGTTGAAGGAGGGGTTTTAAACTTTGATTTGGTCGCTTTTCATAATAATAATTTTTAATCGAGTTATTAAATTGCATATAACTCGACAACAATCAATTTGAGTGAAAAATGACCAGAGACCTTTTTTACTCAGAATGACCCAACTAAAAAAAAAATGTTCGCAATGAACAAATTATTTTGTGAATTTGTTTAAAAAAAAATGTTTTACCAATTTTTCGTCATCGGCACCGCTTGGCACCCTGTGAATTTTTTATAAGCACTTCTTTTTGAGTTAGTTTGTGCAAAAAAATTGAATCGGAATAATTTCGCAAAGGGGGCGACGATACAGTCCGGTCTAATTAGTTATTTGATAGGTATGCGATTTTCAAATATTGTCGATTCATCATTTGAGCGCCGCAGAATCGTTCGCTTATCGATGAGATAGAATTACCGCCAACACACTATTGCTCAACCAATGTGTTTGGAATTTTTCCACGAAATCAGCGCATAGTTAGGTATTTCTTATCTACAGTTGGGTGTTTGTTATTTTTATAGCGGGATTTTTTATTTTATGTTTATAGACAGACTAAAAATGTCATTCAAGATCCAAACAAAATAAAACAGAACTATTTAATTCCTCAACTTTTATTTTAAAATTAATTTTTGCTTTTTTATTTTTTTTGCAAATATTTTTGCACTTTTTGACCCTCGGTTTTGGCGCCCCTGAAGGACGGCGCCCGTGTGCATTGCACACTTTGCACATATGGTAGGAGATAGATAGTATCCCTGCTGGAGATAGATAGTAACCAAGGAAAGAACTTTAGGAGTGATCTATTTCAGGGAATCTGCGATACATAGATGAAGAAGACAAGAATGGTATAGCCGATGAATGATGATAAATGATAATGAATAAAGTGATCCAAACGTTGTCAGACTTACAATAACTAACACATATAAATAAATAAATAGAAATCTTTTAATAAATATAAATAAAACCTTAAAACTTTTACATATTAAAAATTAAATAGAGGACATCACATTTTTTATTCTTAGGCCTGGATCCCGCGTAACAAAAAAGTTGATTAATAGCAAGCTGGAAATTTGTTAATAGCTTAACGGTGTCTAGTCAGTCACACTTTGATGTATGGGAACACTGGAACAGGGGAAGTTTTAATTGTAGAACAGGTTAAAAATTGGGAACGTCATACTACGAAAACGTCCATGTATTTTGTCGAAACGAACTTCCAATTGATTTGTTACCCTTTCATTAAACTCTCATACAAAAATCAGACTGCTATTTATCACCAACATAATTCCTGTCATTTGACATGTTCCACGTGTCGGATTTATTAAAAAGCCCAGTTAATGATAAATACCGGTCTGACTTTTGCATGAGAGTTTAATGGAAGGGTAACAAATCAATTGGAAGTTCTGTCCGACAAAATACATGGGACGTTTTCGTAGTATGACGTTCCAAATTTTTAACCTGTTCTACAATTAAAACTTCCCCTGTTCCAGTGTTCCCATACATCAAAGTGTGTCCGACTAGACACCGTTATGCTATTAACAAATTTTCAGCTTGCTATTAATCAACTTTCTTTGGTACGCGGGATCCAGGCCTATCTATTATACAAACAAAATATCAAACACGGATTTGTTAGCTGTCTTTCGCCACTTTTCTCTCTACGCTCAAGAACTTGCCCATATACTTGTTAATCTATGCAGCATTGTCCGTCTATCCAATCTATTTTCTATTAGCATAATTTGAGCAAGAAATCATGTTATTGAAGATTTTAGAAATAACTCCTTTTAACGGCATGTAAGTACAACACGTTCACATTGCACAATCATAGACCACATACGTTTGCATGTGTTCGCGAACATATGAGTGTTTACTTGTATGTGTGTTTACATATGTGTTTGTCTGTGGTTGAAATTTATATATATTTTTTAATATTGGGTTGATTTATAGTATTTGATAACAACAAGACAATGTTCTAACTCTGGCTTTTTATTTGTAGCATTTAGATTACTTGTAACCGTTGACTTGATGATGCTCTGCAAGTTTTAGACAGCGAAACCGGTCGTCGGAGTAAAACAATAAATGGTTGTGAGTACGTTTGTCTTTTACTTCATTCCTACATTTGAAATATTAATTGTTTTTAGTTAAAATACAGTGTTAAAAGTTAATAATAAAATTATAAATAAAGTCAATTCCATAACAGTAGATAAGAAAATGTAATGGTATGTAAATATATTTCGTATAGATAGTATGGAAATAATTTACTTAAAATAAACGCATTAAAACTTAATTACGAGAAGTAAAAATTTATTTTTATGATACTAAATTAATAACTATCTTCTTCTTCTTCTTCTTCTTCTTCTTAAAATGCCCTTTCCTTAATGGAAGTTGGTTACTACAATTATTGCAAACTCTTCTCTGTCTTCAGCTGTTCTTATTAGCTGTTCAAATTTAGCTCGTCCATTGTGGGATGTTTCTGAGCCACAAAAGTCTTTTCCTTCCCAGTCCTCTTTTTCCCTCGATCTTTCCTTTCACTGTAAGTTAAGCATATTGGTGCTTATTATTTCTCAGTATGTGACCTATATATTATGATGTTTTTCTAACTCTCACTATGTTGAAAAGTTGTCTATCCTTGCCTATTCTATGCACCACTTCTTCGATTATGGTATGCGATGTCCATAAAATTTTGAGGATTCTCGTAGATCCACATTTCAAAGGCCTCTAATTTATTTACGGTTGATGTTTTAAGGCTCCATGTCTCAACTGCATAGAGAAGAATCGACCAGTCGTAGCATTTTGATAACCGTGTAGAATTTCGAGTTTTATTCGAGGATCACAAATAGTCGAGGAAATGAAACATTTTGGCTCGCAATTTTTTTGGCCAGCATAGATTTACTTGAAATTTTCACAGAAGGTAGGGAATAGTCCAAGGATCATTTTCTATATCATGCCGCTGTACGCTAAAACCTTGGGGGTGGTTGCCACCCCATCTCGCGGGTGGAAATTTTTTATTACATTATAACCATGTAAATCGATGTAAAAAGTAATTCTAGGAAAAAAATGTTTTTTACATTTTCTTCCTAAAACTAATATTTTTCGAGTTATTGGCGCTTGAAAGTAACAGTTTTTCGTCGAAAAAATCGACTTTTTTAGAGGGTTTTTTTTGAGAATCCTTCGAAAAATATGCATTTATTCAAAAAATATGTAGATAACAAAATTGTATCTGTTAGTAACAGAAACTAAATTCTTTTTCTATAATATCTTTAAGACCAATACAAACTGAGATACGACATGTTAAAGGTTAGCTTTTCTCGTCAAATGCATATTTTGAAATATTCAAAGACAAATAACGGGAAAACTTTGCATTTTTCGAGGAAAACTTAAATTATCGTTTTTTTAAGTATATAATTAAGCCTTTCAAAAAATAACAATAAAAATTTCTAACATGAAAAGAGACCGACTTATGATCAAAAAAATAGCGGTACCTGCTTTTCTCTACGAAAAAATCAGTGAAAATAACCCCCTAACTACCCTCCTAATTAAAAATTGGTCTTCACCATTCTGTAATTCCTTGTATATTTGTATTGTCAATATACCCAAGAATTTTGACCTATTTAAAATACCTAATTTTAGAAAACTTGGAGTTTAAAAAAAATTGATTTTTTGCAATTTCGTATTTTTCACCTTTTACTTCAAAATATCTCCGAAAATACTGGAGATACGAAAAAAATGATAAATTACTAAATTGTAGCTTTTCTAATAGCTAAAATATTATTGTACATAGATTTTCACTACAGTGAATATTTAGTGAGATATAGCTGTTTAAAATCTCTATTTACGAGCAAACACCTCCTTATTCGAGCCCTTTAATCCCACCCCAATTAAAAAGTAAGGAATCTAACGGAATTTAATTTACACAATCCTATAGTTCTTCAAAAATCCTACAAAATCGTTTTTGATGAAATTTTTTATCGCCAAAAATGAAGAAGCTATTTTTATAAAACGAATTTTTTTTTTTCGAAATATTCGAATAGCCCGCATATGGAACATTTTCAATGCATGTAGAATACCACAGAACTGGTTCGTATACTGGAAGATGACTTAAAAAACTATTTGTACTTATTTGTATTTCTACATATTTGTAAATTCGAATTTTTTTGTAAATAAATGTTTTTGTAATTCTTTAATTCTACTTTTTTTCTGTATAGATCTATTAAATTATCTACTTATAAAAACTGTAATGTTCTTAAGGGTGGTTTTTAAGGGTTGAAATATTATGATATTATATCCTAAAGCATAAAACAATCATTATGTTTAGCCAATCAAAACCAAATTTTACCCATATAAAGTTTACAATGTTTTTATATAATTTTTGACAATAGGGGGTAGTTTATACCCCTAAAAATAATCGACGCCCTTGAGCATGTTATAGAATATAAAGTACAGGGTGAGATGATCCTAATACCAAATTTTTATATAAATCGATGCAAGCCGAAATTAATTTTTTACAAGTAGTTTTTTTAGAGGTAGTTTTCACCCTTAAAAAACCAAAAGCGTACAACGGCTCAATATAGAAAATGAACTAGAGGGTGAAATGAGCCTAATCCCAAATTTTTGTACAAATCGATGCTGGACGAAAAAATTGCTAGGTTTTGCCATTTTTTCAGCTTTATTTCCTCGACTAAAAGCAGTTTTTGGATTTTTTCGAAAATTTTCTGGCCTGTTATATTCTTGATCTTATTTGTGGATCATGCTTTTGGCTGCTATCGATCCAACACCCCAGGTACTTAAATCTACCTGGGCGACTCCATCCTGCGAATCGTCCAGTGCCTCTTTAAATAGAAACTCGGAGTATAGATTAAATAGCAGGGGCGATAGAACACATCCCTGTCTAACTCCTCTCCTAATTTCTACTTCTGCGGATGTGGAACCTTCGATCCTAACTCTGGCGTTTTGGTTCCAGTACAAGTTTTTTAATAATTTGATGTCTTTATTTGATGTTCTAATTTGATGTTCTAATTTGATGTTCTAATAGTAGGTCGTGTATTACTCTATCAAGTGCTTTTTCGAAGTCTATAAACCATATAAACATATCTTTCTGTTGGTCGTAGCAATTTAGGGAGAACTAGTAAACTGAAGAGGGCTGAAGAGGGGAATAACTATCTAAGTTGCACTTAGTTGATTATTAAACATATTGCCTGACCTTTAAATTTTTTTATTTACATATTCCATAAAAAATATTAAAAAAGGAAATTCTTATCTCCCAATTAGCTAGCATTATACCTTTTTCAATAAAATGACTTAAATTACCTGCAATAATATAAATGTAGGTACTAGAGATAATAACCAAATTATACAAGTATTTAGTGACCAATTTACGAGTAAGTAGGTATCGACCTAATACTAAATAAAATATTGCAAAAAGGAGCCTGTACCGCCATTAAGAAAAACAAAAAAAATAAACTTTATTCAAATAAACTTTTTTATCCCATGCCTAGAATTTGTGTCATATTGGGCCTAGGCCTATGGTCATACCTGGAAATATTGTAATAAGGAACCAAGATGTGTTAAATGCATCGGTAAGCACCTTACCAAAGATTGTCAGAAACCACTAAAAGAGGAACCAAAGTGTATCCATTGTGGTGAAAATCATCCTGCAAGCTACCGAGGATGTTATGTAGCCAAAAAAATACAGAAGCTGAGAAATCAGAGAACAAATAAGGCCAGTCTACCAAAACCACCACAAAGGGTCAATGAGAAGGAAAAGCCAAAAGCACAAAACGTCACTGCAAATAGAAAATACAGTGATGTAGTTAATAATGTAAAACAAACGGACCAAGAATTGGAAACCGAGAATACATTGAAAATAATATTAGAAAAACTCATCAAGATAGATGACAAAATAACACAAATAGATATACGCGTTACTGGATTGGAACATAGCGCTAAAGGAGCTATACCGAAAATTCGAAATGGCTAAGCAACTACGAATCATGGAATGGAATGCCAATGGGCTTCTACAACATAAAAATGAACTGCAAACTATCCTAGATACAGAAGAAGTTGATTTATGTCTTTATAAACGTAAACTTTTATGTTTATGTCTATGTAAACAATCTTTTATAAAGCTTAGAGGATACAGGGTATACCACACTATACATCCTGACAATGCAGCCAAAGGAGGCAGCGCACTAATAATAAAAGATAACATTGAACATTATGAGGAGCTAAAATATGAAACAGAACACATACAAGCAACTACGGTATGTGTCAAACTCAAAACTAATTGCGAAGTTAATGTAAGCTCAATTTATAGCCCCCCTAGGCATTCCATTAAAAAAGAACAGTATATAGAATACTTGAAAAGTTTGCGAAAAAGATATATCATTGCAGGTGACTTTAATGCAAAGCACACCCAGTGGGAATCAAGATTAACAACAACTACATGAAAAGAGTTACTGGCAGCCATAAAAGAACAGAAATGTGAAGTAATATCAACAGTTAGACCGACTTATTGGCCAACAGATACAAACAAAATACCGGACTTAATTGATTTCTTTGTTATTAAAAATATTTCATCCAACTATGTAGATATTAACGAAGGTTGGGATATGAATTCAGATCATTCACCCATAATACTCACTGTGAGTGACACGATTATCAGAAAGGATTGTAACCCAATACTAACAAATAAACTAACAGACTGGGAAAGTTTTAGATCAATCCTTGAAGATAGAATTGAACTAGCAGTACCATTAAAAAAACCTGAACAACTAGATGAGGAAGTTTAGTTGCTTGTACAAAATATACAAAAATCAGCATGGGAAAGTACTCCTACTATAAGATCAAACGTCAAAGGAAACAACTATCCGAAAGGAATTAAAAAGTTAATTAAAGAGAAAAGAAAACTTAGAAGGAAGTGGCAACAAACCAGAGCACCCCAAGATAAAACAAATTTAAACAATGCTAGTCAAAAACTTAAAAGAGAGATTCAAAATATAAAAAATGAGTCAATCAGTTATTACCTGAGAGAGTTGACGGATAATAGTAGCACAGAGTACTCTCTATGGAAAGCTACAAAAAGGCTAAAAAGACCAGTAACCCATTCTCCACCCATTAAACTAGAAGATGGTAGCTGGGCTAGAAGCAATGAGCAAAAGGCAGAGAGATTTGCCACATATTTAGAAAATACATTTAAACCGCATGATGACCAAAATAATGATCAAATATCGATAGAGCCTAATCAGACAGAGGAGAGAATCAGACCAACAGAAGTAGCTGATGAAATAAAAGACAATATAAATCCTAAGAAGGCACCAGGATATGATCTAATTACTGGAGAATTACTAAAAAACCTGCCTCGTAAAGCCATAGTCAAATTGACCAACATCATCAATGCTGCATTTAAAATGAGATATGTTCCAAATTTATGGAAAATAGCTGAGGTTATAATGATACCAAAACCAGGAAAATCACCAAATGAAGTGTCTTCATATAGACCATTATTACTTTTACCAGTGATGTCGAAGCTTTTTGAGAAACTTCTGCTAAAAAGAATAAAACCAATAATAGAAGAGAAAAAAATGATTCCAAACCACCAATTTGGCTTCAGAAATAAACATTCTACGATTGATCAGGTACACAGAATGACTAACATAATTGAGAAATCATTAGAAGAAAAGAAAGTCTGCTCTACAATATTTTTAGATGTAGCTAAGGCATTCGACAAAGTTTGGCACGAAGGTTTAGTCTACAAACTCAAAATTCTTATGCCTAAACAATATTCAGAAATTTTACAATCATATATATCTGACAGATATTTCAGAATTAAGCAAGAAGACGTGTACACTGATCTAAAAGAAATTAGAGCAGGAGTCCCTCAAGGAAGCGTATTAGGTCCTGTTCTCTACCTGTTATACACATACGATATACCTGAAATGGAAAATGATACTATAGCCACATTTGCAGATGACACCGCTATCTTAGCAGTAGGTGATACCAGCGAAGAAGCAGCAGAAAAATTACAGTTGGCAATCAATAAAATACACAACTGGACTAAAAAATGGAAAATCAAATTAAATGAATCTAAATCTATTCATGTCAATTTTACAAATAAAAAAATCGAAAACATTCCAATTAGAATAAATGATGCCCAAATACCATATGCATCTTCTGCAAAATATTTAGGTATCACACTTGATGCAAGGCTTCGCTGGAAAGTCCACATTAAAAAGAAAAGGGAAGAATTAGGTATCCGTTACAAAAAAAATGTATTGGCTGATGGGAAGAAACTCTGCATTGTCCACATATAACAAAATACTTTTATACAAACAAATACTTAGACCAGTATGGATGTATGGTTGCCAACTCTGGGGCTGTGCCAATTCAAGTAATATTCAGATTATCCAGAGATTCCAGAATAAAGTATTACGGAACATCGTTGATGCTCCTTGGTATATCCGAAATATCGACCTCCACAAGGATCTTGAGATGGAAGATGTAGACAAAGTTATCAAGAAGATGGCAGGTAGTCACGAACAACGGCTCCATAGTCATGTAAACATCGAGGCCATCCAGCTCCTCGATAATACTGGGCTAGAAAGAAGACTCAAACGAAGAAAACCATTTGAGTTAGTGTAAAGTGTTAGTGTAAAAGCAGAGCATAGTGTTGTATTGTGTGTTAGTTTTAGTATAAAAATTTCATACTTGTTAAAAAAAATAAGAGGACACCATAGGGTTAAGATCTTAGATTATGTATCATTTAGTAATATAAGTTAAAGAAGAACTGATAATTGGTCAACTGATGACCAGATTTCAGTAGTCTAAACACAACTTGTGTTTAATAAAAAAAAAAAAATATTGGGCCTAGTAAATTTTTTATCTCTAACAAGAAATCGAACATAATATTATAACTAAATAACTGATAAGTCACCATAGAGAAAGTGTCACTGTCATTTTGACAAACCTGCGTCAGATTTCTGTTCTGTTATCGCCATAGAGGTATATATTAACATAAAGTGAGCCTACATTCCGCGCTTCCTGACGACAAGATCTCATGGACTGGTTTGCGGCATCTCTTTCTAAGACTCTTTTGTCTATCGAGAAAATAAGATGACATTAAGTGTGAGTATAGGCACGGAAGGGGAGGACTAGTGTCGCAGCTTTACTATGCGTAAGAGTGAAACAGCACTAAGCCAAATAATAAAGATGGTGTCGTCACTTCGTTCTGAATGACACTCTCTCTATGATAATATATAACTCTATGGTTATCGCATAGGGATTAAGAACCATTGACATATTAAGCCTAGACTCGGCATACTCCCCAAAAAAGCGTAACGCGGAAACAGCATGGAAACAGTCGATCGGTGGTCTATCTATCTCTTTTAACGATCAAGCGATCCCGCGTATGTGACAGACAAAGATGGCTAGACCACTCAATCCTATGTCGACGTTACACCCCGATGCATTGAGTGGCATATCCCTAGCCAAGTCTATTCTCTTTACATGTCTTTATTACAAACACTCGATACGAATCGTATCCGCCATGTTTTACCGTAGCGCCGTAGAGTGTTCGTAATCCCTATGCAGATAACAGAACAGAAATCTGACGCAGGTTTGTCAAAATGACAGTGACACTTTCTCTATATGTCCGATTTCTTGTTAGCGATAAAAAATTTTACTAGGTTCAATATGACACAAAATGTAGTCATAGGATAAAAAAGTTTATTTGAAGAAAGTTTATTATTTTAAAAATTCACAAGAAAAAGAAAATGTTTTTCCTGTAGTTGGCTGTATACCATCAATCACAAAATTGGAAAAAAATCCTTTGTAAAAGGTATAAAATTTTATTAAAATCCCTTTAAAGGGTTACATCACAACAAAACGTTTTCGATTTTTATAAAAAATCATCAGTGTTAGATATACTGGATGCTAGTTGAGCCACAAAAGAAAAATATTCGGGTAAAAACCCTTTAAATATAACATATATGCGTTAAAAGTGCATACTTTAATAAAATGCCTTGCATTGCTATTAAAGTATGCACTTTTAACGCATCTATATTATGTTTAAAGGGTTTTTACCCGAATATTCTTCTTTTGTGGCTCAGCTAGCATCCAGTTTATCTAACACTGATGATGATTTTTTTATAAAAATCGAAAACGTTTTGTTGTGATGTAGCCCTTTAAAGGGATTTTAATAAAATTTTATAGCTTTTACAAAGGATTTTTTTCCAATTTTATTATGTTATTCTGCTTAATGGCAGTACAGGCTCCTTTTTGCAATATTTTATTTAGTTATAGAGTAATTACCACATACTAACATATTTCTCAAATTGGACTCTGTACCGCCATTCTTTATTATGTGTGCCAAATATCTCGACAAAATATTTAAAATTACAGCAGCAATCTTGGACCGCGTTTGTTGCTACCTGTTGATCGCTACTGTTGCCTCTTAATATTAAGGTCCAAAATACTTCAGTTTTGTTTATCATATAATATAACCTAAAGTGGTGTAAAAACGCAAAATGCAAGATAACATTTAATACCTACAGAGTTAGCCACTCAAGAGTCCCCTGAAAATACTAAAAAAGGTCGATTGTTATTCCAAATGAGACATCTTTTAACTATATAAATATCTGCCAGACCGGCAGAAAAACTTGCAACTTGAATCTCGAGAGCGATATGGTACATACCTATATATGTGTTTACTGCTCGGAATCCAAATACACAATTTTTAATTAAATATGATTTTCTATTTTCATGCGCACAACTGCTTTCAAAGATTCAAAGTGTTTATCTATTAGTTCAGACTAGTGTTGCTCAAATACTCTGGGCTAATTAGCAAAATACAAGGAAAAGTTATTTACCAGCAATTGCATTGCTGGAATCGAATCTTATTATTATATGTATTAATAATATAGATATGCAAAGTCCGCAGATAGTGTGCTACTTTTTTTATAAACAAAATGGCGCCCGAAAATCGTGTTTTTTTTTCAATTTTTGCTATAACTCCAAAGATTTTAACTTTAGACCAAAAACACTCAAATAAAAATTAACCGCAATTAAATCCTGCATAGAGACGTGTTTTTTTCGATTTACTTCGACGAAAACTTTCCCCGGAAAAAGCGGGTTTTTCCAACAAAATCTTTAATTTTCAACTAAACTTTTAGATAAGTAGTTGTTAATCAATAATTAAATAACTTGGTAACGTACAAGCCCTTTCCATATATATTATAATTCCAGAAGTCTATCGAAATTGAATGAACAGTTTAGCAACAATTAAAATGTTAATTAAAAATTTACGGTCGCTATAATTACGACAATGATTATGATGCATAAGAATAACTATGATTTTTTCATAAAAAGACACTATACCTATCTAATGTACTTTACAGAATTGAAATTGGACTATTTAAGAGGCCTCAAGAATATTTTAAAATTATAAACAATTTTTTGGTTTATAAACAAATAGAATATCTCGGGAAATATTAAACCAAATTAAATAATGAAAACGGTATTCGAAAGACAGCGACAGGACACTTTTTTTAAAGGAAAAACGTTTAATTATGACCAGTGGTTCCTGAGATACAACCGGTCAAATTTGACCGGAATTTACGGCAAAGATATAAATAATAGGATCATAATTTTTAAACCATTACCTTTTTATTTTTGTCCTCTTTCTTCACACCAATTTTCATATCTTTAAAATCCTCATAACATATATTATTATAATAAAAACTATCGATAATACGTGTGAAAATTGCCAAAAATAGCAAAATTCCAATCAAAAATTAGGTTGGAGAAAATGTAACCCTCAAAGTTCAAAATCGGTATACGTTAACAAAATGCATTTTCTCGGCTTCCCATGAAGCAATTTCCTTCATTCTTTTTTTGTTCCCTAATAACTCGAGTAGAGCCATCGAACTAATGCATTATTAAATGTCAAACTTGCTTTTGTTTTCTTATAATAGATTAATTTATTTATACGAACAGGAAATTACATATTTTTTCCAGTTGTAGGCTTTTTTTAGATAAGCTTACTACAAGTGTACCTTTTAAAGTTAAAAACATAAATATTCTCATTTGAAAGCTGTATAATTATTTAAACAATTTTTATTTAAACAAATTAAAATATTGTGTTATAATAAATAAATTAATTTATTATAACAAAACAAAAGCACGTTTGACATTTAATAATGCGTTAGTTCGATGGCTCTACTCGAGTTACTTGGGAACAAAAAAAGAATGAAGGAAATTGCTCCATGGGAAGCCGAGGAAATGCATTTTGTTAACGTATACCGATTTTGAACTTTGAGGGTTACATTTTCTCCAACCTAATTTTTGATTGGAATTTTGCTATTTTTGGCAATTTTCACACGTATTATCGATAGTTTTTATTATAATAATATATGTTATGAGGATTTTAAAGATATTAAAATTGGTGTGGAAAAGGAGGACAAAAATAAAAAGGTGATGGTTTGAAAATTATGATCCTATTGTTTATATCTTTGCCGTAAATTTTGGTCAACTTTGACCGGTCGTATCTCAGGAACCACTCGTCGTAATTAAACTTTTTTTCTTTTAGAAGAAGCCTCCTGCAGCTCTCTTTCAAATAACGTTTTCAAGATTTAATTTAGTTTAATATTTCCCGAGATATTCTATTAGTTTATAAGCCAAAAAATTGTTTATAATTTTAAAATATTCCTGAAGCCGGTTAAATAGTCCAATTTCAATTCTGTAAAGTACATTAGATAGGTATAGTGTCTTTTTATGAAAAAATCATAGCTATTCTTATGCATCATAATTATTGTCGTTATTATAGCCACCGTAAATTTTTAATTTACATTTCAATTGTTGCTAAACTGTTCATTGAATTTCCATCGGCTTCTGGAATTATAATATAGATGAAAAGGGATTTTATATTGTTAAGGTATTTAATTGTTGATTAACAACTACTTACCTAAAAGTTTAGTTGAAAATTAAAGATTTTGTTGGAAAAACCCGCTTTTTCCGGGGAAAGTTTTCGTCAAAGTAAATCGGAAAAAACACGTCTCTATGCAGAATTTAATTGTGGTGAATTTTTATTTGGGTGTTTTTGGTCTAAAGTTAAAATCTTTGGAGTTATAGAGCAAACATTGAAAAAAACACGATTTTCGGGCGCCATTTTGTTTATAAAAAAAAGTAGCACACTATCTGCGGACTTTGCATATCTATATTATTAATATATACAATCATAAGATTCGATTCCAGTAATAAAATTGCTGGTAAATAACTTTTCCCAAAAATGGCCTATTCTCCGATAATCAGCCCAGACTAAAATGCAAGACCAAGACGAGACTTAGACAGTCTTGGTCTTGGTCTTGCGCCAGTACACCTGGTCTTGGTCTTGGTCTTGGTATTGCGCTCCCGGTCGTGATCTTGGTCTTGCAGCAAGAGTCTTGCAAGTCTCGCAGTTGCCCATTAGCCTATTGCATATCTTAGAACAACGTAACAGAGGAGTACATTTTAAGCTTGAATATCATAGCCAAAGTAAAGACTAGCCAAATTAATAAATATCTAAGCAACTGACACCGGGTGGGGTTTGAACCCACGATCTAAGTGATCCCTGCCTATGTTCTAACTAAAGTTAAAACTACCTCTTAAGACCCACAAAATTTCATTTGCATGTCTCAACCGGTTTAAGAGCAATAAATAAATCGTCAGTTTGTAAGAAAAATTTCAACCCCTCCTATTTGGTAAACAAAGCATTTATAAAGTAAACGTTTATGAAGCAAACGGTCATTACTTTTTAGTGCAGAATTACCCATTAAAGTTTGCCAAACTTATTTAAAAACAGTCTGTATTCTATACATATTTTGAAATAAATAATGCATCTGCTATCAGTCGTTTGATACCGATGTTAGTGTCGACAACTACTAAGCCAGTAAAATTATATTGAAAGTAGATAGTGCGAATAAAATTTCCCGAAAACCATTATCAGCTGCAGAACTGCAAGATATTGATAATAATTTATGGGATTCCGATAATGAAGAATCTCCTGAAGTAGTTGGCATTGAAAGTGACTCTGAAATTGAAGATCATCTTTCGGAAGCAAGTGAAGAGGATGATCAGCAACTAGTATTGAGTGATAATGAAGAAGAATGTGTAGTTACCAGTTTCCAGATTTCAGAGTGTGTAATTTTTGAAACTGAGGATAGAACTAACTGGAATAGTCAACCACAACCGACAGGACGTATGCGATGCTGCGACATAATAAAAAGCAAAGTGCACAAAGTAATGTTAGCCTCTGGTCAAAGTGTGGATGATCCTGTTGATTATTTTGTTTGTTTGTGGACGAAAAAATTGTGAAGGTAATAGTGAAGTGTACAAATAAAAAAGCCGAAAAAGTCCTGGGGATAGAGAACTGGACATATTGCGACTCTACAGAGATATATGCCTTTATTGGACTCAGTGGCGGTTTGTCCTATGAGGCAGGTGAGGCAGTGCCTCACCAGTATATCAATCGACTATTTACCTTATTTCTCTATACCATCCTCAATTCTTTAAATACAATTTACCTTTTTGAAATTTGCTAAATAACTTTTATGAGAAAAAAATAAAAATAGGTACGGCCCTGATCTTTGTCGTCCACGTACGAGTATATCTCTCAAATTGTTAGATGAAGCCGGGTGAAGCAAGCCTCTCATAGTTCCCTTGCCTAGCATATTACGTTTCGTAAAAGGGACTCATAGACGGAGCTCGGAACCTCAACCTGTCAAGAATTTCGAACGCTGATTCAAATATCCTATGAAGCATGCCTCTTAGTAGTTTTAGATACAATATAAGCGTATAGGGTCGAACTGCACCAATCTGTTTAATGGATAAAAATTACGCTGTAGTTAAACTGCCGTCAAACGGTCGTGCATTATAATGCCGTTAACAGCTATGACGTCAGTCTTATGATGCGTTTGACGGCATTTTCTTCGGCTGCCGTTCGCTTGGAGGCTGGCAATATTAGTATCAATTATTTCTGATAAAGAATTTTTTAATATTAAAAGATTTTCTTATAAACGAAAAATAAAACAAAGTGAAGTATTAAAACGTATTTTAATTATGGGTAATGTAATGATAAATACATAATTAAATTAGTCTTTATTTATTGTAAAACCTGTTGTAAACTAAGAAAAAAAATTAATTATGGAAATTTAATCCTTTTTATGGAATGGAACCCTGGATTTATCTGGAAATATTTTGGGGGTCCTTTTCTTTTTATTTGTAGTACTACTGATGTCAGTGATTGTGCTGAGTTTGAATTGACGTTATTTCTAACGCATTTCCATCTACGATGCCTTGAATCGTACATGTACTGGGCAATCTTCTTTGAATGTCCAAGACTGCCGAATTGTTTTCCCACCGCTCTTAAACTTTCTTCCACCATGACTGCAAGCATAAACAAG
This sequence comes from Diabrotica virgifera virgifera, assembly GCF_917563875.1. Taxonomy (NCBI): domain Eukaryota; kingdom Metazoa; phylum Arthropoda; class Insecta; order Coleoptera; family Chrysomelidae; genus Diabrotica; species Diabrotica virgifera. Next base: position 140,328,307 of record NC_065450.1, read on the forward strand.
TTGATAAAATAGATTAAAGAGCTTTCTATCAGCCTCTTATTTTTACTGCTTGCAATAGTACGTGCATCTCGTTTCTAAAACGTGGTAAATGTACTTTCTCCAAGTTCCGGGATGGCTTTTTTGCATCGGCAAATGAGGAAAATGTATCGCCAACTGTTAACATCATTGACGTACCAATACTTTTAACCTAACTAAAAGTACCAATATTTAGAAAACAAACGGACGTCCAATAATGACACTTACCTAAGTCATTCAAGTTTTCCAAATTCAAACTTATTATTCCCACAATAATTAACAATTATTTACAAATATAACGTTTGTAACTATTATATACTGCGACGGACACTATAATAAAATAAGATAAGCGAATCGTCAACTCGTGCATTAACTCACCACGTGTGTATATGCTGAACTGCAAGTGAAAGCAGACGGCAGCCGAAGAAAATGCCGTCAAAAGCATCATACTAATGACATCATAGCTGTTAACGGCATTATAGTGCAAGACCGTTTGACGGCAGTTTAAGTACAGCGTAAAAATTATTGGATATATGTAATTTAGTATGTTAATAATTATAAAAAGCAAGAGGTGCTAATTTAATTTTCTTCTGACTATAATTAATAATTAAAAAATTACTTTTTCCGCAAATCGCCAGGAAATTTTGACATTCCTGTCAAAATTTCTTGAAGAAAAAGTCAGGACTTCCTTACTGTAAGGAAATGTCATTTCCTTACTGTAAGGAAATGATATTTCCGTACAGTTGTTAGTGTTCTACATAAATGATAGAAAATTATTAATAATCCATAAAACGTCTGTATGCATTTTCGTACTTTTCTCTTGATTTCTTTGGCAACAGGGCCGGACTGGCACATAAAAAAGGCGCCAACCCAAATCATAAAAAAGGCGCCAGACCCCCCTTCTTTACATCAAACTTTTTTCAAATCCTAACGCATGTATTTTCAAGTAACGCTATAAATATTACTTGTGATTTTTTTAAGTTTATTTTAATTTAAATCCATAAAGTAATTTACTATTTTTATTGGAAATAGTAAATTATATTAAGATGCCATAAAAATATAGCTTCTATCCCTTTTACTCCGTTACATTTTTTGGTGATCTCTGGAGATTTAAAACAAATTTTTGAAAAGTTTCAGTAGTAAGTTTTCAACTGCTTCTACAGAGGAATCTACTGGTTCAAAAACAATTAACAAAAATCATGATTGGTGTTCAATATGTCACTTTTTGAATCTTTTCAAATTTTTAGAGCGCTCTAACACTCCATATAATAGAAGAGTAAACCTAGATATAATATCCGCAACCACACGGTGTCAGGCGATCCGTGCCTGAGTGGTGAATGACCTAGATCAGACAGCCGCAAACGGAGCCCTCGGAGAACTGACGAAACCCTTTGAAATTTGAAATTCAAGCCTTAACGTGGGTAAGTGCGCACTGTCTCGCCGGACAGTATAATTCTCCCCTACTCATGGGAACTATATGGATAAGTATTTAATCACGCAGGAAAAAATAAAACAAAACGAAGGGACAATGGAGCGAGTCACCGGTGGTGATGCAAGCTGGAACAAGCTATGAATGAGATGATAATATCGTGTTCATCAGTAGTGAAGGGAACAAAGGGAAAGTACTCAGCGAAGAAGAAAAGAGGAAGGAGACTTCGGAAAAAGGGGATCTGTTGGAAGAATTCCGGTCAGGGGTAGGGAACTGAACAAGACGGAGCTTCCAGCGGAGGCAACCTTGCAAAGGAGCTCCTCACTTGAGGAGAAAAGATCTAGAGAGAAGGAGTAGAGTTCCGAAATAACGGCTATGGTAAGAGCAATGAATAAACTTACCAGAGTTACAAATAATTTAGTGAAACTAATGTCCGACCATAAGAACACGAAAGTCGAAATCAAGAATGAGGTAAAAAACCTTAAAAGAGTCACCAAAGACATCTTCTTCTTTTTGTATAGACATGACTGTCTGTTTTTTCAATGTGCCTCTAGTAAGTTGTCGTTCCATCGTTTTCGTGGTCTTTCCACTGATCGTCTTCCTATTGGAGAACCGTCTCGCGCTGTCCTTAAACTATCGAAGACCACTGTCCACCGAAGACATGGAGGGCACTTTCAGAGAAGTCGCCCTCGGCAGCATTGAGAACCGAAATATAATAGTGGAGAAAAGCGGTGAGGAAGGAACGACTAAGAGGCGGCAAGCGTGTCCACAAAAATGGTCTTCGAAGAGCTCTTTCCCCAATAACTTAGTGAAAGAAAGATACAAATGATCGTAACGGTCCTGAACTCAAGAAAAAGAGGCTTTGAAAAAATTAACCTTATAAATTCGAATAGGAAGAAGATCACTTTACTTTACGGTCGTCAAACAGGGAAGAGGAAATAATCCTCCAGGCGAATTAGTAATGGTCTTGGAACCTGGACTTCTAGGTGAAGGGAAAAGGTCCAACGACCTGACCAGGAAAAACCGAAACTGGTAGTAAGTGCAGTAGGTACATACAGACCAAGAGACCTCCCATTTAATTCTACGATCACAATTACAAGGTAGAGTCAGGAAAAAGAGAACCGGGGAAATCGTCAGTCTTTTTTGATGATCCCTGTAGAGAAAGGGGTGACGGAAATAGAAGGGGACAAGAGACTACTGGCAATTATCTCCAAATTATTGAGGGAAGACATAGAGACACTGGAGACCAGAGAGGCGTCCCTAAGAGTATAGGGGGGCTACAGAGGTAGAAATCTCAGGAAGCTCCTCGAAGTCACTTTTATGGGTATGGACTTCCACCTCGCGTTGGAGGAGTATGAACGTGGTGCCGCAGAAGGTGATCGTGAAGGGAGGTGGAAAATCCTACGCCGAGTTGCTAAAGCTAAACAAAGGCAGTGCAGACACGAGGAAGAGTCAAATTGGTGTCAAAAGCGCTAAGAAAATTAGCTACAGGGACCTAAAGCTCGAAGTGGCATGGAAAGAACAGGCCGAACACCTGAAGAAGATAAACGTGGCCCACACGGAGGAAAAATCACATTAAACTCGTCTCTATAAGGGAAAATGGAGAAGGCAACACAAACGTCACAGTCAGTGCTTTTTGCGCATTCTGACCAAGTTGCGTTTCTACTACGCCCACGGGCTTCATTGTGTAGGATTCTAGGGCGCAACAATCCTACATGTATAATGTAGTTATGGAGCGCAGAAGACTGCATTCATATATTTTAGGCCAATTGTGAGATGTAACACTCTTATATTATAATAGAAAGAGCGGATATTGATACCTACGAAAGGCGCCTGAATCGTAAAATTGGTCTTAGAGGGCGCCGCGCGTCACATCTAAGCCATTTGATTATCTAATACCTGATACAAGTTGACAATTTGTATTTTGTTGTACCCAATGGCTTCATTATTTAGGATACAGGGGCGCAACAATCCTATATGTATAATGTAGTTATGGAGAGCAGAAAACTACACCTGTCTATTATAGGCCAATTGTGGGATGTAACACTGTTTGTATCAAGTATCAGATAATTAAATGGCTTAGATGCAACGCGCAGCTGCCTCGAAGACAATTTTTATAATAGTAACAGCGGAAATTGATACCTACGAAAGGCGCCCGAATCGTAAAAATTATCTTCGAGGGCGTCGCGCGTCGTATCTAAGCTATTTACCTATTATAATAGAAACAGCGGATATTGATACTTACAAAAGGCGCCAGAATCTAAAAATGATCTTCGAGGGCGCCGCGCGTCGTGTCTAAGCTATTTATTATAATGTAGCGGTTATCAGTGTAATTACTTCTAATTACAATAAAACTAGCGGTTCGTAATTTATATACGACTTTATTTTTTATTTATACAAGTTTACTTTACAAACTTTAGCTTAAGACTAACTCTATTTACAAATATGTCCTATTTATATATGCGATACAGATATTCCAGAAATATCTATATATCTCCAGCTATGTCCATGTGACCGCTTGCACGTCATCGTCGCTGCATCGGCGTATCTCGAAACATCGATAGTGTTCTGTCTGTCCGGAGACGGGAGCTGGTATACGAGGGTAGGTCAATAATTATTTTGTTACACTGCTCCCCTCTTAAGATCTGAGCGTCCCGATCAGCAACTCTAGATGGCCCAGGATGGCGGAATCTACAGGATTCTCCGGCTCTGCATACACCCCTAGAAAAGAAGTAACAGTCTACTGTCTTTGAAGGGTATGACATCTTCGGGTTCATGCAACACACAGTAATCCGTACGCCAGTTTCTCTGAAGATCACTTCCAGCATGCTTCTCACAATCTTCCAATCCAGATTTTCTACTGCATGGCCAATTTTTGGTAAAGTCAAATCTTTGATGTCATAATTACTGACCATTTTCTTCAAATTAGTTAGAGCACGCCATATGTTCTCGTAGCTTGGCGTGTCCGTATAAGACTTCCTGGTCACTATATACAGCAAAGATCGAGGACCATCTTCCAATCGCAATACTCTTCCAATTTTAGGTTGTTGATTCCTTAACTCGTCCAGGCGGCCGAACTTTCTATTGAATACGGACGAGATTCCTTTAGTCATCTCGAGGTCTTGTGCAACACAGTGGGCTAGAGAGACGTTTTCTGGAACACCAAACAGATCTTGCTGAACTTCTGTGGTCACGCCGAATCTAGCACTCTTTCTTTCTGCGTAATTTGACATAAATTGATTAAAACTTGGCTGTGCGACATCTTTCATCTCCTGTTGGAGGACTCGTGCTTCTTCTGTTTCATTTGAGCCAGCATATGGTGCAAGACGATTTATGTGAATAACTTTTGGTTTACCGTTTGGCAACTTCTTAATTCTATATATTACGTCATTTATTTTCTTCTTAACTTCATACGGACCTTCCCATTGTCTTTGCAGTTTAGGACACAAGCCTCGACGACGTTGCGGATTATAAAGCCAGACAAGATCACCTACTTCGAAGCTTTCATTCTTGCATCGAGAATCATATTGATCTTTCATTCTGTCACTGGCTATCTGAATGTGTTGTCGGGCAAGTTCATGAATGTTGTTCATTCGTAATTTCAGGCGGTCAACGTAGTCTTCGCCTGCAACATGTTCCTCGGAAGGTCCGCAGCCAAACTCTAGGTCGCAGGGCAACCGAACTTCACGACCCAACATCAGGCAGGTTGGTGTTTGACCTGTAGTTTCATTTACGGCCGAGCGGTAGGCCATCAGGAATAAATGAATGTGTTGGTCCCAATCTCGCTGATGTTCAGATACAACTTTGGACAAGTGTTTACCCATCGTTCGGTTCATCCTCTCGACCATCCCATCTGATTGAGGATGCAGGGGTGTTGTTCTGGTCTTATTGGCACCAATCAATTTACAAACGTTTTGGAAAAGAGCTGACTCAAATTTCGCCCTTGGTCGGAGTGGATCTCCAAGGGAACACCAAATCGGCTAAAGAATTCTTTAACAAGTACCTCTGCAACGGTAGCAGCTTCTTGATTTGGTAATGCATAGGCCTCAGTCCATTTTGTAAAATAATCCATGGCTACCAGGATGTATTTATTTCCAGCATCGGTTTCTGGAAATGGACCTGCAATGTCGATAGCTACTCTTTCCATAGGACTTCCAACATTGTACTGTCTCATGGGTGCTCTCTTTTTACCAACCGGACCATTACCGGATGCACACAGTTCACATTTTCGGCACCATCTTCTTACATCATCTTTACAGTTCACCCAATAGAACCGTTCTCGAACCTTTTGCAGAGTCTTCGTAATACCAAAGTGTCCACCTGATGTACCGTCATGCAACTGACGCAATACTTCTGACACTTTACTTTTAGGTACAATCAACTGAAGCTTAGATTCTGTACCATCATCGTTCTCAAAGGTTCTGTACAGAAGATCATCTTTTAGTATCAGGCAATTCCATTGGCTCCAGTAGGCCTTGACTTCCGGACTACATGCACTAATGTTTTGCCAACTAGGTCTCTCACCTCGACGCATCCAATCCAATACTCTTTTTATACATGGATCGTCTTCTTGGGCTTCTTGTAACTGTTGGGGCTGCCATTGCTCATTAATTACGGTGGTTCGTCTCACGGGGCAAAATCGTTCCTCTAATTTGGCACAGTGATTACAATTCGCACTGCATGGTCGTCTCGAAAGGGCATCAGCATTTGAGTGAACTCTTCCGGCCCTGTGTTCTATCTCGTAATCATATTCTTGTAATCGTTCTAACCATCTTGCCATCTGGCCCTCTGGATTACGGAATTGTATGAGCCATTTTAGAGCAGCGTGATCGGTGCGAAGAAGGAACTTTCTGCCATACAAGTATTTATGGAAATGTTCGCAAGCCTTCACTACACCCAGCAGTTCTCTTCTGGTAACGCAATAGTTTCTTTCCGGTTTCGACAGGACTTTGCTGAAATAAGCGATGACTTTTTCCTGTCCGTCCTGGATTTGGGAGAGAACAGCTCCTATAGCACTGTTGCTAGCATCGGTATCCAAAACAAATTTTCCTGCCTGTCCCGGGTAGCTTAATATCGGTGCACTGATCAGAGCCATTTGTAGTTGTTCGAAAGCTTTTTGGCACTCTTCACTCCATGTATATTCTTTGCCCTCCTCCGTCAACTTTGTTAGGGGCTTGGAGATATTGGCAAATCCTTTGACAAATCGTCGGTAATATGTACATAGGCCAAGGAAACTTCTAATTTCATGTTTATCTTTTGGTACTGGCCAATCTTTAATTGCTTCAATCTTTTCGGGATCAGCTGTTACACCATTACTCGATACAATATGTCCCAAATACTTAACTTCTCGTCGAAACATATGACATTTCTTCGGACTTAACTTCAAGTTCGCCGCCCTCAATCGTTGAAAGACTTCTATTAGATTCTTGGCATGTTCATCAAAGGACCTTCCAACCACAATTACATCATCCAAGTAAACCAGGCATGTTTTCCATGTTAGACCTCTTAAAACTGCCTCCATTAATCTTTCAAATGTGGCAGGGGCATTACATAAACCAAACGGCATAGCCGTAAACTGCCAAAGCCCTGATCCTATCGAAAATGCGGTTTTCTCCCGATCGGCTGGCTCCATGTCTACTTGCCAATATCCACTTTTTAAATCGAGTGTGGAAAACCAACGAGAACCGGAGAGAGTATCCAATGTATCGTCTATTCTGGGCAAAGGATAACTATCTTTTTTTGTTACCGCATTGAGCTGGCGGTAGTCGATACAAAAACGCGTTGAACCATCTTTCTTCTTTACCAGAACTACTGGTGATGTCCATGGACTGTTCGATGGTTCAATTACCCCTTGTTTGTCCATATCCTTGATAATCTCTTCGGCTTCATCTCTTTTCGCAAATGGAAGTCGTCTAGGCCGTTGTCTGATTGGCTGAGCGTCTCCGGTATTTATTTTATGCGTTACTATGCTTGTTTTGCCCTTATCCTTCTTATCAATAGCAAAAACATCTTGATACTCTATCAGCATAGACCTTACTTTTTCCGTTCGTTCATAGTCAAGGTCTTGGCATCTTTCAATGATCATCTCGACAAGGTCTTTTGGATACTTTGACTTTGATGATTTCTCATTGGTATTCATAGAGCAAATTGAAGCCACGGGAACACACTGTCCGATCAAAGCTCCTCTACTTAACTTAATAGCAGTTTCCCTTAAATTCATAACTCTTACAGGGATGACATCTCGAACTTTTACCAAAGTTTTCGCCGTTAGGAACTCGACATTTTCTACATCTTCGACCATCCTTAAACTTCCCTCTCGGCAGTGTCCATCAAGCATGGTCATCAGAATTTTCTCACTATTACCGGGTATGGTTACGTCGCATGTAGTTAGTAAGCGGATGACATCTTCTTTGTCGTCGTGAAAGGGCAACTCTTCACCGTTGATCCTGAGAACTCCATTTTGAACATCCAATATTGCCCCCACTTTTCGTAGTACGTCCATCCCCAATATGAACTCGTCGGAGATCTCGGCAATTAATACTTGATGTTCAACTGTGGTCTGGCCAATGGATACTGACATATTAGCCTCGCCATATGTATTAATTAGCTCACCAGTCGCTGTTCTAAGCTTTACTGTTGCAGGTGATAATTTATTATGGTCTCGTACTACATCTGGACGTGCGATAGTTCTCGTTGCACCTGTATCCACCAAAAATGATCTACATCTATTACTGATACGACCTTCGATGTATAAGTTGTGGATTCCACCGGAGGACGTAAGGTTGACAGTTACTATGGGGGCTCTAGTTCTCGAGGTCGGCAGTTGCCCCTTGGTGTCGACCCGCTCTAGTTTTCCGACGGCTGTACGATCTTCTTACAATTACGACGAATGTGGCCTACGTCTCCACAATTCCAACATCTAGGCTCGCGTCTCTTTGGCATCTGATTACTTAATACTCTCCGTATCATTTCCTCCAGACGTTCATCGTTGTGTTCGTCACTTTCTTCAATGGTTCTTACTCTATGGCCTCGTGAAGTTTGACTAGCCGTTTCGTGTTCCAATGCAATAGCAAGTGCTTCATCTAAAACTTTCGGTCTTGCTAGTCGTAAAGCTTTCTGTAGTTCATTATCTTTCAGCCCATTGACGAAGGTATCTACTGCAATTTCTTCTAAAACGCTGTCTGGCACCTCTGGATAAGCCAACCGCACCACACGAGCCACATCTGCTTCAAATTCTTGCAGATTCTCACTTGCTCGTTGACTTCTACTTCGCAGTTGTGCTTTGTATACTTGTTGTAGATGGGCATCTCCATAGCGTTTTTCTAGACGAGTGAACAAGGTCTGGTAACAATTTTCTTGACCCTTGGGAATTGACCTTAATATATCTGCAGCATCACCTCGTAAAGCAGCAGTCAAGGAAACAGCCTTTTCTTGTTCGGTCCAATGATTGGCGGTCGCAATAGCTTCAAACTGTCTAAGATATATGGACCAAGAGGACTTTCCATCAAATGGTGGTAATTTGAATCTCATATTATGCGACATTTCTTCTCTCGGTAGTTCATCTTTCACTACAGGATCTAAAGCTACTGCATGAACTGACGGTTGCACTTTTGTATCGGTTATCATGCTCTCTAATTCTTTGATCTTCTCTTCTACGGCCAAAACTACTGCATTAACTGAAGGTAGCACTTTCGTATTGGTTACCATAGTCTCTAGTTGTTTGATCTTATCTTCTAACATTTCTTTACTGTCGTCTACGCTTTTCTGTATCTTATCGAATGTTCTAGAAACCTCTTCAAATTTCTCGTCGTTCTGTCTACAAACGTCTTTAATTACTTGAGAAACACTTTCAAATTTCTCGTTGCTCTGTCTACAAACTTCTTTAATTACTTGAGAAGTCTCGTCAAATCTTTTAGCAACATTTTCGAATTTATCGTCGCTTTTTCTAGAAGTTTCATCGATCTTTTGAGAAACACTTTCAAATTTCTCGTTGTTCTGTCTACTAACTTCTTCAAGTTTCTCGTTGTTCTGTCTACTAACTTCCTCAAGTTTCTCGTTGTTCTGTCTAGAAGTTTCATCGATCGTTTCAGAAACAGTTTTTAATTTCGATAAGATTACTTGTTCTGCTGACTGGAAGTGGAACGTCTCTGGGTCATCTCCGTTCTTCGTGAGGACATCCTTGAGTCGTGCTTGTAGGACTATCTTGCACCCACTGCTGTCTAATTCGTACTCTTCTAATTGTTCACGGAGCTGTTTTATGGTCAGTTCTTGTAGCAACATCTTTGGTCGGCACACACGTACTTTTCAAAATGTCTAAGTCTTTCCGAATACCGAACAATCAACGCACTTCAATTATTCCCGACGAATAAAGTTCAAAAGTCTTTCCGAATACCGAACAATTAACGCACTCCGATTATTCCCGACGAATAAAGTTCAAAAGTCTTTTTTTTTCACTTTTCATTTATTTACACTCCACACCGTTAACACCAACTGTAGCGGTTATCAGTGTAATTACTTCTAATTACAATAAAACTAGCGGTTCGTAATTTATATACGACTTTATTTTTTATTTATACAAGTTTACTTTACAAACTTTAGCTTAAGACTAACTCTATTTACAAATATGTCCTATTTATATATGCGATACAGATATTCCAGAAATATCTATATATCCTCCAGCTATGTCCATGTGACCGCTTGCACGTCATCGTCGCTGCATCGGCGTATCTCGAAACATCGATAGTGTTCTGTCTGTCCGGAGACGGGAGCTGGTATACGAGGGTAGGTCAATAATTATTTTGTTACAATAATATAAACAGCCGATATGGATACCTACAAAAGGCAAAGGAATCTAAAAATGGTCTTCAAGGGCGCCGCGAGTCGTATCTAAGCTATTTATTATAACAGAAACAGCGAACATTATTTATACCTACGAAAGGCGCCCGAATAGTAAAAATAATCTTCGAGGGCGGCGCGCGTCGTATCTAAGCTATTTATTATAATAGAGACAGCGGATATTGATACCTACAAAAGGCAAAGGAATCTAAAAATGGTCTTCAAGGGCGCCGCGAGTCGTATCTAAGCTATTTATTATAACAGAGACAGCGAAAATTATTGATACCTACGAAAGGCGTCCGAATCGTAAAAATTGTCTTCGAGGGCGCCGCGCGTCTAATCTAAGCTACCTATGTATTATAATAGAAACACCGGATATTGATACCTACGAAAGGCGCCCGAATCGTAAAAATGGTCTTCGAGGGCGCCGCGCGTCGTATCTGTGCTATTTGATTATCTGATACCTGGTAAAAGTTATACTTTGTTGTACTCACTGGCTTCATTATATAGGTTTCTATAGCAGTTTCTGTTTCTTCATTAAATAAAAACAGTTTTTAGGGGAATGGTTGCCACATAGTCTTTGTGTAAAGGTTAAAAAAAATCAGCGTTTAATTTTTTTAATGGATTTTTAATGGATTTTTTTAACTAACGAAGGCAAAAGGCGCACCGGCCCGCGGGCCGGTGGGCCGGCGGCCCAGTCCGGGCCTCTTTGGCAATAATTCTAATGAAGCAGTATTCACTGCCTCAACCAGCTCTGGAGGAGTTCCAGGAATGGAAATTTCATCATCACTTATCATTTTACTTTCGAGAACACCAGCAATTAAATTTATAAGCGTCAAGTTTGACAATTCAACCTCAATACGTTTCCATAGTAACCCAAGTAATTTTATTAGGAATTTCAAAGCACCATTTATTTGGGAATAAAATTATCGCGTTTTTTTTAAATCAATCAATATCTGTCGAATTTTAAACGATTTGCGGAAAAATAGTATGTTTACCTCGTAGGAAAAGCCACATTCCTGGACTCTGTGTTGCTAAGTCTCGGCTTGCGCCTCGACTTAGCAATCTTCACAGTCGTCCAGGAATGTTAAGCTTTTCCTACCCGGTAAACAATGTACTATTTTTATAAATTAAAAAAGCATTTCGGCCAAGGCAGATATTATTTTAGATCTTTTGAATCATTCTAAACAAAAAGGTCGTATTTTGTAATTTTTCTCTTAAGTTGATCGTTTTCGAGTTATAAACAATTTAAAACCGAAAAAACAACGAAATATGTCGATTTTCAAGACTCAAAAACAAGAAAAAATATTCTTTTTGAAATTACAAAGTACCTACGTAAATTCAAGTTCAAACATTATTCTATCAGTTTTTGATAAGTATCTTGGAGTTATTTCATTTTAAAATATTGTTTTTTTAGTTGCTAATGAGCCCGATCGCCCGTCTTCCCATAAGGGACCTTCCTCATTAACAATTTAAAAAAGACATTTTAGAGTAGAACATGGAAAAAATTTTACCGGGACCTGATAGAAGAAGGTTTGAACTTGAATTTAGGTACTTGATGATTACAAAAATAATATTTTTTACTCTTTATTTTAAGCCTTGAAAATCGCCATCTTTCGTTCTTTATTCAGTTTTAAATTGTTTATAACTTGAAAACGATTAACTTAGAGAAAAATTGAAGAGCTATCTACAAAAACAACATACGTGTAGATATTTTTAGGATTTCTGTAATTTTTTAGTGTAAAAATTCAATTTTTATGAAAGAATTGAAAATTTTAATGATATTATTTATAGATAGTATTTATAGATATTATATTTATAATATTTATAAATAATATTATTAATAGGTATTTCCAAATTATTTTATAGAAATTAGGTTTTTACACAAACAAATTACAGAAATTTTAAAAATACAGTTACCTATGTTGTTTTTGTAAATAGGTATTCAATTACGAAAGTCCTTTTTTGTTTCGAATGATCCAAAAAATCTAAAATAATATCTGCCCGGGCCAAATGTTTTTTTAATTTATTTCATTTTAAGTCATTTTTTAATAATTATTAATTACTTATGTCAGAACAAAATTAGATAGGGCACCACTTGTTTTTTATATATATTAACATACTAAATTATATAAATATCCAATATCGAGCATTAAGTTTTGCCCAAGTATACTTTCGCTCCTAGAGCATTTTCAGGGGCATTTCGTCAAAAAAAGGAAGGTATCCTCGAATGTCATTAATTATCTGAAGTGGTGGCAACTTAAATTAACATATACCTATCTAACAAATACTGAACGTACACTACACTGTAACGTACAAATAGATAAATTTATCTGTTTGTACCTCCATCTTCAAAATGTAGAAGTATAATACCAAAATTACCGGCACTCAAATTTATCTGTTTGTCCTTCGTGTAGTGTACGTAAAGTATTTACCTTCCTTTTTTTTGACGAAATGCTCCTGAAGATGCTCTAGGAGCGAAAGTGTACTTTCGAAGATTAAATAAAACTCAGTGCTCGATATCTGCCTTTTATTTCGTAAAAAATAACTTTATTTTATTTATTTTCATTTTATTATTATAATTTTATAATAATTAATTTTCTTTTAAGCACGCTTTTTATAAAAAAAACTTAAAATAAACACCAAAAAAAAACAAAATGTAACCCTTAGTTTATTTAACATATAAATCAATCTTATAATATAACAGTAATTTGTTTTTTGCTTGTTTGTATTGCCCTATATTCAATAGATACATTTACAATATAAGACTGGTTCTAAAATAAAATTATCAAGTGTTTGTAGGTGTATATTGTTTGCGTACAATAATTTCATTTTGGCAACTGATTAAACAAAATCAGTTGTTGTCCGTTGTTTTCACGTACCTATTTTCTAATGTAAAGTTTGCTTAATATGGCTGTACAACGCTGATGAGACCCAGGAAGGACGAAACATCTGATGCATACTGTTTTGATATGTGGTATTAGTAATTATTTTTAGCTAAAAAACAGCTACTATGAGTATGAACCTATCACAGACTTAACCAGGAAACAATTTGTCTCTCTCTAAATACCAGCCTGTCACGTAAAATGGTATCCGGCTTTCGTTGCTATTCTTTTCCCAATAAAATAGTTATTTAATATCATTTGCAAGCGTTAAAATAAATACGGCAATGTTTGTAGACGGCCTCATGTTATGACGTCACAAAATCGACCTTCGGATCATTAAAGAGAAGCTAATAATAATAATAATATTCCTCAAGTGTAGTGTGCCTCACCATCTTGTACTATCACGAGCCGCCCCTGATTGGACTCCTACTAACTGCAGGGCACCTGAGTGTCAACAATCATAATGTAGATATAATTTGGAGTAAGTTTTATGGCCCTACTATATTTAAAGCTACCATGGGGTTAAAATGATTCAAAAATTTGCTAAGATTTGTTCGATTTGACTATAAGGACACGAGGTCTGAACAAAGAAGGAACGACAAATTAGCAGCAATACGCGATGTGTGGAATAAAGCAATCAAGTCAACCTCAACTTTCAGAAATACTATTTAGATTTACAAAATTTTTTATTTATTTATTTATTTATTAAGTCTTTATTTGGCTCCAAATATGTATTACTTGTGAATAAATATTTGTTCTACAGAAGTTTTCTTGCATTTCATTATTTTGTGCAAATTCTTCAGGTAGATCACACACTCGAGGTAGACCGCATACCAGTGGCACACCCAGAATTTTCCTCTAGGGGGGGTTAACTTGGGGGGAGGTTGACTTGGGTGTGGTTCGGACAAAAAATCCCTGACAAAAAATCCCCACAAATTATAAAAAATCCCCACAAATTATAAAAAATCCCCAGACAAAAAATCACCGGACAAATAATCCCCGAGCAAAAAATCCCCACAAAAAATCCCGGACAAATAATCACCACAAATTTTTTTCGACAAAATATCCCCACAACAAATCCTCATGAAATATTTGCTACCGAATAGTTATCTAAAATTTTCCCGTGAACGCAATCGACTTTAATGTTTTTCAGCCTCAGTGCATAAGAGTTAAAGCAATGGCCATGAAACCGCTTTTCGGCACGACAATAATTATTAAGTAATTAAGATTAAGCATGAATTATTGTAATTTCGATTACCAAATTTCGAATTCCAATTATATGCCGAAAACTTCAAATTTTACATGACAAACGAGTGTGAGTTTTTTCAAAAATTGTGGAAGATATGGGGAATGAGCTAAGGCTGTGGGAATCATGTTGTAATTATTCGCTTAAATCTTTTGCTGACTCTGCCTTGAATAACTATGTTCAAAACATTGTCTATTATCTGTGTGCATCCATGAAAAATTTTTGCGCTATTAAGAATGTTTAGCTTTGTTATGAAAACGCAGAACACAGGTTTTTGACATAGCTTTTGAAAGCTTTTGAAGCAGGTTTCTGAAATGTTGCTTGGAGTGAATTGAAACTGATGACTAAATATTTTTCGTTATGTATTACTAAAAAGATTACTACCGTACGCCGAAGAAATAGTTGGTGACTACCAGTGTGATTTCAGGCCCGGAAGATCGAATTTTGATCAAATATTTATTATTAGACAAATGCTTGAAAGGATTGGGAGTATAATCAAGACGTGCATCAGTTCTTTATAGATTTCAAACAGGCTTACGATTCAATTAATCATCCTACACTATGGAATGCAATGGTGGAGCTGGACGTACCTAAGAAACTAACTGCGGTAACGCAAATGTGTGTAAGTAACTTCTTTGCACAAGTTAGAAGAGGTGGGGAAATATCAAACGCTTTCTGCGTAAATTCTGGACTGAGACAGGGAGATCCGTTGTCCCCATTGTTGTTTAACCTGGCCTTAGAATATGCCATGCAAAAAATTTATCCAAAAATCAAACCAGACATAGCTACTCGGGGAGAGGTCAGATGGGAGAAAGTCTGTAGGACGGACTAGAAAAAGGTGGAAAGATGCAGTCAGAGAAGATCTGAAGAAAATGGGAGTGAGACAATGGGAAATAGTGGCACAGGACCGACACATGGAAGGCAATAGTAAACCACTCGCAAGGATACTCGAAGAATTATAACGCCATTGATGATGATAATAACTAAATATTTTTGACGTTAAATTTACAAAAAGTAACAGGTTCTTTGAATTACAATCAAGATTATCGTTTTCAGGACCAGGAGTTCTCATTAGAGATGCATCAAGTCAAACTAGTTTGATTTTATTCAACAAACTTGACTTGACTTGAAAATCAAACTTTTTTTGTAAAAAAGTTTGACTTGACTTGATTTCGATATCTTTAGGTTTGACTTGAAATCAAACTTCTTCAAACAGTTTGAAGTTTGAATGTCATATTGGCAACGTGTTTATTTCCAATTCTAATTGAGAGCGTATGGATTTTGTTCTGCATTCTGTATTCTGCTACTCCGCAAATTAGTTTGTAGTTCATATTTAGACGTCCATGTTTGGCTTGTTTATTACGTTCGTTTTGAAGTGTGTGGCTTTGGAAGATAATAGGTTTGTTCTAGCATCAGTTTCAAACGGTTTGAAACCATCAGCGAATAGTGGACCAGCGCGAGTAGAGGGGATATCACTGGTGACTGTAGTTCTCTCACTGACCAACTGTTTGCTGACGGTTTCTGACTAGTTTGACTGTTTGCTAGAACAAACCTAATATCTGAATGTGGATATTTTTCGGTTCAGAATAAGTACCAGAACAAATTGAGTCTGATATTGAAGGTATTCTCACTGCAAAAATTAACAGAAACAATCTGTAGTCGAAGCAGTATTAATTAAGAAAAATAAATATACTGATTTATTTGATGGTGCGGCAGGTGATTTCAAAACAATGAAAATTGCAAAGTGCATACATACTTCTATTATGTAAAAATAAAGAACAGCGTTATAAAATCACAAACAGTGAACTAATTCTTTAAAAGGACATAACTCGACCAAGCGCCATTTCTTTAAAATCGAGATAACAGCGGATTCTGGTGACACATAGCTAAAACTATCTTGGAAAAATCCCTGTTATTGTCACGTTAACGGTTACTAAGAAAAACAAAAATAAACCAAGCGACATTCTGTCTATTAAGGCTATGGGTACATAATTCGCAAATATTTTACGTGTATCCCTACTTTTTCTGTCTTTACACGGCAAATTACGTGTAGTAAAATTCACACTGGTATGGATATGTAAACATTACTAGAATTTCATTCTACTTGAAAATGTCATCATTAATTTAAAGAGATGGGTTTTGAATGTTCTTGGATAACTGTTATTTTTATAATTGCAAATTATTAATTCAGTTAATAAATGTGAATTTTTTCACTAACTATGTATTCAGTGATTGTAATAATTTATTTGTACAACAAAGACTAATACTCAATGGAAAAAAGAGAAAAAGTGTTAAAGTGACTTTTTAATAATATATTGTTATGGAACGCTTACAATTTTGAACATCTTTAACAACAAAATACTTGGATCACAGAATATATTATCCTGATGTATTCTCTGCTTGGATCTTCCACAAATAATACACAATAAATAACACAATAACACAAATAACACAATAAATAACTTTTTATTAAGTTCACGTCTTAAATCAATTATTTATCAAATACATTATATATCAATAATATTTAATCAATGACTCAACATATTCCCGATGCAATGTCAAATATTTAAAATTGTCACTGATTGTCAGTGTCTGACTGACAATATATGCTGACAATATCAGAGAACAAGGACCACATATTATATTCGGCTGAGTGCGTTGTAAGACAAAGATAGATTTGGAAAATATTACCACGGCATTGTGTTTATTTTTTTCGAATCCCGAAAAAACCAATAAATATTTTTGAAAAATTTAAACGCAGAATGAAAGACTAAATTATTACCGAGGGCCGAAAGTCCCTTAGAATAAATAAAAAGTTTATTTTGAATGATATATTTGAAATTAAAAATCACACTAAATTTTCTCTTAGTTTTTCACCCCCGTAACTTATTAAAATAAACATTATAGAAGTTCTCAGGGACTTTCGGCCCTCGCTAATAACGTGATCTTTCATTCTGCGTTTACATTTTTCAAAAATACTTATTAGTTTTCTCAGGATTCGAAAAAAATTAATCCCCATTTGAATAGCATTGCAGCCGAAAATACGTACCGATCCTCTTAAGGGTTTTTAGTTTTGCATAACAAGACTATATTCATAACTGCCATTCTTAACTGCCATTCATAACTGCCATATATCCATAACTGCCATTCATAACAGTTTCGCAATTGTAGACTAAGCGCCGACTTTGGTCTGTTTATGCCAGCGTTTGGCCAGAATAACAGTCTTGTCCCCATTAATGTACACATTAATTTTGAAGTTTCCGTCAAAAAATGATGGAATTTTTTTAAAGTGAAAATGTTGTGTTTATATATGTACACTGTGTCCGTAAAGTATGGAACAAATTCTTTTTTAGCTAAACAGAGCGATTTAAGAAATAATTCTGAAACACGTCAATTTTTGATTTTAATTTACCGTATTTTAAAATAATATTCTACTATACAGGGTGAATTACTTTCGAGTAATGACGTCACCGTCATTTTTTTTAAATGGAACACCCCCATTTTGTCTCAATTTTCGGATTACTCTAGCTGAGCTGATTCCAAAAATGTATCACATGTTGATTCAAAGTGCTACAGGGTGGACAAAAATACAATAGCTTTGTGTGTGTTCATAAAGTAACGCGTTAGTTAAATTAACAATATTATCAAAAATACTTATTGTATTTTTGATATTTTAATTAATTTTTGATTTTAATTAATTTTTTATATTGTTTAATTTATATTTTAATTTAATATCAAAAATTAATTAAAATTTAATATTATGAGCACACAAAAAACTATTGTATTTTGTCCACCCTGTACCAATTGGAATCAACATGTGATACATTTTTGGAATCAGCTCAGCTAGAGTAATCCGAAAATTGAGACAAAATGGGGGTGTTCCATTAAAAAAAAATGACGGTGACGTCATTACTCGAAAGTAATTCACCCTGTATATTAGAATATTATTTTAAAATACGGTAAATTAAAATCAAAAATCGACCTGTTTCAGGATTATTTCTTAAAGTGCTCTGTTTAGCTAAAAAAGAATTTGTTCCATACTTTACGGACACAGTGTATATGTTATTAAATTGAAAAATACAAATAATCTATATAAAATCTTTATATTATGTCTAACGTGCAATGTACTAAGAATATAGTATAAGTCATAAAATGAACCTTTCGGGATTCTTCTATATTTTGAATTTTGAATGTTTATTAATCATTTCTGTACTAAGAGTATAAATCAATAGCTTGTTTTTCATGTATAAATATTGATTCTATTCCAACCGTACAACTTTTAATTTCAAAAGTCTGATTTGTGAGGTACAGGTCAACTTCTACTGTTTTATTAGTACCTTCTGCTAAACGCAGCTTGACTTACTTACTTTTAGTACACACCACTTTTAGATAATCCAAATTTGACCATAAAATTCCAAGGAACTAGGCCTTAAAAAGGGGTTGGCACGGAAACAGATTTTTGAGGTTCTTTGTTTTCTTCCTTTTTAACTTTCACTTTTTTTTATGACTTTCGTTCTGTCGTTGAAGACGGAGCCGGTGTTAATTGTTATCGGTTATAAAAGCAGAAAATTATAAAAATAGCTAGATCCCATTTGAACCAAAAACTGTTCATTTAATATTTTTTATTTAATTTTGTTGTGCGTGCTAAAAAATAGTTTACTGTGAAAGTGTCAACATGATTTTTAAAAATGAGTAGAAGGAAACAAATACTAAAATTATTGGAACTAAAGGATGATTTATATGGCACTCAATGTATTATTAAATTTCTTATCTTAATTGGCAACTGACATGTCTATCTCAACAAAAAAGTATATAAAAAAATAAAAAAAATAAAATACAGGATCCTTTGTAAAAGTTATATTTAAAAGACCCTAATAATGGTTACATCACAAAACAAAACGTTTTCGGATTAACAAGTAATCCATCATCAGTGTTAAGCCAATAACATGCATGCGTGAGCCACCAAAAATTATGGGTAAAAACCCTTTAAAAGATATAGTTGACACTCAATTTTCAATATGTGAGGTTCGTCCCTTTCATATCACATCCACGTGGGTTAGAGTCCTGTGTTGCCCTGGGTAATATCCAGGAATATTTGCAACATCTAACTATTTTAAACATAATATATAGATAGGTCTTATAACTTTTAAAGGGTTTTTACCCATAACTTTTTGGTGGCTCACGCGTACATGTTATTGGCTTAACACTGATGATGGATTACTTGTTAATCCGAAAACGTTTTGTTTTGTGATGCAACCCTTATTAGGGTCTTTTAAATATACCTTTTACGAAGGATCCTGTATTTTTTGTGATTTATGGTATACAGCCAGCTACAGGAATTTTATTTTCCTCGTGGATTGTTAAAAAAGTATATCTACGAAATAAATTATTTTTCAAACTCTTTCAAACTAGTTTGACAAACAGTTTGAATTTTCAAACCTGTACGATTGACCAGTTTGACTTGACTTGAATTATTTGTCAGAAGGATTGACTTGAGTTTGATTTGAAATTAAGTCAAACTCAAGTCAAGTTCAAACATTCAAGTCAAACTTGTGCAACTCTAGTTCTCATCACGAATAGGCAATGTTTTGTACATAGTTATTCAAAGCAGAGTGAGTAAAAGATTTAAGCGAATAATTACAACATGGTTTCCACAGTCTTAGCACATTCCCTATATCTTCCACGATTTTTGAAAAACTCACTCGATTGTCATGTAAAATTTTAAGTTTTCGGCATGGAATTGAAATTCGAAATTTGGTAATCGAAATTACAATTCATGCCTAATCTTAATTGCTAATCATTATTTTCGTGCCGAAAAGCGGTTTCATGGCGATTGCTGTAGCTCTCACGCACTGAGGCTGAAAGACATTTGAGTCGATTGCATTAACGGGAAATTTTTTAGAGAACTATTCGGCAGCAAATATTTCTTGGGAATTATTTGTCCTAGCTTCGCTTGGGCACCGAAATTTTTTTGTATTGTTTCTGAAAGACAAGTTACATTATCATACTATTCTTTATACTTTTTTATGTGCCCTGGTAGGGGTTTTAACCCCCAAAACCCCTCCCTGGGTGCGCCACTGCCGCATACTACCTTTTTCTTAATCTAGACAATTTAAATTTAACTTTAATAAAAAATCAAAATTTTTTTTTAGAAATATATGGGTAAATATGAATAGTACAATCAAGAACAGTGGTGGGCCCAACGGAACCGAGTTGCCCGGTTATGTAAGTAAAATGTGTTGCCCGGATAAGGGTTAAACCAGGAAGAGTAATTCAAATTTAGCGCGCCGTAATGCTTGTTTGTAAATTGGTCAAACCGCAGGCAAGTTTACTCGACTGTTATGAAATTTTTACACTAATGACTTATAACATTTTAGAACTCTTTAGCGACGTATCAGTATATAGGCTGTATGACACTATGCATTTTCTTGTATCATTTCTAATATCGTTTCTGATATTAGAAAGTTATATACATTTTCTTGTATTGTTTCTTGTACGTACATTTGTGCCCTGTATGACACTATGCAAGTTCTTGTATCGAAAATTGTATGAAATTCGGCACGTGATTGGTCGAAATTTTGTTTGTCACCCTGTGTCACGTTACATTGATATGGTAGTACTGCGTCTACAGCGGGCAGTGTCTATCTCGGCCCAAGAAACAGGCAGGTCTTTTAAAAATGTCCCAAGTTGGCGCAACGATTAAAACTGCCCGATATAAAATATACCAGCTCGGCTCATGGGATATTAATTGTTACTGTCAAATAATTTTACATCTCAATGGAAAAAAATACATTTATACGAGGTGAAAATTTATAATATACGAGGTGTCGAGTAGCATCGTTCTTTATTTTGTCGTGCTTTGTAAAACATAGTGCAAAAACAGTGACATTAGTGTACTTTCAACTAGAAATAGATTTATGTATAAATCATTCATTATTAGTTGAGGTTTATTTTTTCAAGATTGCCTTACCATCGGCAATCTATTTTTATTTTAAAATGGATAAAAAGCCAAACCTTTACCATAATACATATAAGCTAAATTAGGTGTAATTTCAAGGTAAAAACGTAATTGCTTTTGACTACGTGAGCAGTGGCGTAGCAGATACCCAAACAGTCAATATGTCTCAAACATCTAACCAAGCTTTATTCTATGTATCAGTAGCGAAATCGATTCCACGGCCAACATTTACAACCAAGAGAAACTTTCTTAAATTCGCAAAGAACCCAAAATTTCTGTGGGGTATTGAGGGTAGGATGTTTTCCTATGTTAATAAGAAATTTTCTCTAATCTATAATTCCAAAATAAAATTATTATTATAGCTACTAATGGGGTGCTAATACCTACCTGTTAATCTTCGAGCCGACCTGGGGGTTTTTTAAATGTACCTGGGGTATAATAAAGGACTAAAGGATTATAGTGAGCCGAGATGGGAATACCCCTCTACAGCTGATTTTAAGGATTTTATAAAATTTATAAACTTTTAAAAACTTATAAATTTAACATTTTAATGTTAACCAGAATTTTTGCGTTGACTGTTTGAGGTTGATTATTTGTGTTTTTATTTTATTTTGATATTTGTGCTAAAATATTTGCATTAGAATTATCTTCAGTTTGATCCCAATTAGGAACTATTGTATTTTCCTCTATTAAAAAATTATGCAACATGAAATCCAAAGTATAGTTTGAACTTTACTAGGAGCTAAATACCTATATGGTTATTAGTAGAACAGTAGTCCATATTTAAGTACAGCTGGTTCCTAAAGAAACTGATACGACTCTTAGTAAGATTTGATTATTTTGAGCAGTGTATTTGATTGGTTTGACATTATATTATTTATTATGACAGACTGGAAAAGTCAGTTAAAATAAACAAACAATTGATTACATATTATGTTAATTTATAAATTTTTGTAATAATAATAATTATTCTAGCGACATGAAGACGTGCGTTAATTGCGTGAGCATATTATCCAGTATCAATGGAAAATGGCAAAACATAATCTACTAAAATGTTTTTAATATACGTATCAGCTGTCATTCACCCAACCACCTCCACAAGTTCGGTTGTCCTTTCCAAGAAGTACCATTCGAGAGCACTATTCCGCCACCACCAAAATTAACGCTCTGTATGATATTCCAACCGGAATACCGTTCGGCAATTCTTCTGTATAGTAATAGTACATTATTTGATTTTGCTGTAAATTTTAAAGAACCGTTTGGATTAACATAAAATTTGGCATACGCATAGCCAACATGTCAAAGAAAAAAAGTGATATTGTGAGGTACCTTAAGCTAGCATGGCCACATGAGCAAATCCCAATTTAACCTATGCCATAATTTTTCACCAATTTTTCACTAATTTATTACCACCCTAATAATTTTTCACCCCTTAACCCCACTTCAGGAGAGATGTCACGCTAGCTTAATATTCAAGCTAGCAAAATTCTCGATAAAACGGCATTGCATGAGCGGAATCCAATTTAACATATGCAATAATTTTTCACCCATGTTAAACTAATTTATTACCACCCTAATAATTTTTCACCCCTTAACCCCGCTTCAGGAGAGATGTCACGCTAGCTTAACATTCAAGCTAGCAAAATTCTCGATAAAACGGCATTGCATAAGCGGAATCAAATTTAACCTATGCAATAATTTTTCACCCATGTTAAACTAATTTATTACCACCCTAATAATTTTTCACCCCTTAACCCCGCTTCAGGAGAGAAGTCACGATAGCTTAATATTCAAGCTAGCAAAATTCTCGATAAAACGGCATTGCATGAGCGGAATCCAATTGAACCTATGCTATAATTTTTCACCCATGTTAAACTAATTTATTACCACCCTAATAATTTTTCACCCCTTAACCCCGCTTCAGGAGAGATGTCACGCTAGCTTAATATTCAAGCTAGCAAAATTCTCGATAAAACGGCATTGCATAAGCGGAATCCAATTTAACATATGCAATAATTTTTCACCCATGTTAAACTAATTTATTACCACCCTAATAATTTTTCACCCCTTAACCCCGCTTCAGGAGAGATGTCACGCTAGCTTAACATTCAAGCTAGCAAAATTCTCGATAAAACGGCATTGCATAAGCGGAATCAAATTTAACCTATGCAATAATTTTTCACCCATGTTAAACTAATTTATTACCATCCTAATAATTTTTCACCCCTTCACCCCGCTTCAGGAGAGATGTCACGCTAGCTTAATATTCAAGCTAGCAAAATTCTCGATAAAACGGCATTGCATGAGCGGAATCCAATTGAACCTATGCTATAATTTTTCACCCATGTTAAACTAATTTATTACCACCCTAATAATTTTTCACCCCTTAACCCCGCTTCAGGAGAGATGTCACGCTAGCTTAATATTCAAGCTAGCAAAATTCTCGATAAAACGGCATTGCATGAGCGGAATCAAATTTAACCTATACTATAATTTTTCACCTATGTTAAACTAATTTATTACCACCCTAATAATTTTTCACCCCTTAACCCCGCTTCAGGAGAGATGTCACGCTAGCTTAATATTCAAGCTAGCAAAATTCTCGATAAAACGGCATTGCATAAGCGGAATCCAATTTAACCTATGCAATAATTTTTCACCCATATTAAACTAATTTATTACCACCCTAATAATTTTTCACCCCTTCACCCCGCTTCAGGAGAGATGTCACGCTAGCTTAATATTCAAGCTAGCAAAATTCTCGATAAAACGGCATTGCATGAGGAAAATCCAATTTAACCTATGCAATAATTTTTCACCCATGTTAAACTAATTTATTACCACCCTAATAATTTTTCACCCCTTAACCCCGCTTCAGGAGAGATGTCAGGCTAGCTTAATATTCAAGCTAGCAACATTCTCGATAAAACGGCATTGCATGAGCGGAATTCAACTTAACCTATACAATAATTTTTCACCCATGTTAAGCTAATTTATTACCACCCTAATAATTTTTCACCCCTTAACCCCACTTCAGGAGAGATGTCAGGCTAGCTTAATATTCAAGCTAGCAAAATTCTCGATAAAACGGCATTGCATGAGCGGAATCCAATTGAACCTATGCAATAATTTTTCACCCATGTTAAACTAATTTATTACCACCCTAATAATTTTTCACCTCTTAACCCCACTCCAGGGGAGATGTTCCCTTAGATTAATATTCAAGCCAGCAGAATTCCAAAAAATGGCACCTCGTGAGCGGAATTGTTTATATTAGGTATTATTACTGATGAAAGAAATTGTCTTTAACAGCATTGTGTTTTGTAAATAATATTTGCTATTTTAGTGGCCGATGGTATGTTAGTGATAAGCCCTTGAAAAACGTCAGCCTCACCACCCAAAATCATCATCACCTCCACTTTTCACCCTCCGTAACTCCGGAACCGTTGATTTTATAACAATTATGTATAGGACCTTTTTTTATGAAATTTTGTTAAATTTTATGTAGAACATTTTTGTATAGAACATTGTTTATCCTAAATCATAGATTTAGAAATATTGACGAAAAACGTAAAAAACTACTAATTTACCGACTTCTCCCCCATCTCTCCCATCTCTCCCCGCCCCCCAAACCGGACGCTCAAAATGAACAATATATGGACCATATAGAACAATTTGGTATAATTTTTTAAAATAAGGACACAAACAGTTTTTTTCCATAAGTGGTTTCCACACATTATAATTTCAAAATTTCACCCTGTATTATTCATAATATACCATACATGATGTAGTTCGATGAAATCAGGTTGATAAGCAACTTTTAAAAATATAAAAATATATAGGGTGTTTCATTAAAAATAAAGCTTATGGACTATGCTAGACTTGCGTGAATCACCCTGTACAATCAAATTTAGGTTTAAAAAGCGTATATTTATATTTAAAAATGGACGGGTCTTGGCGTTTTTTAAAATTGTTTAAAACAAGGACAGAAATAATTTTGTTCCATAAGTGCCTTCCACCCTATACAGGGTGAGTCATGAGTAGGGAGCGGATTTTATGCTAAATGCATATTGCATGCATATTTCGCATATTTGAGAACTTTACTAAATTTTGCATATTTTTAAAGAAACATGCATATTTTTAAAGAAACATGCAAATTTTGAGCCTATTTAAAAACATATAAGTCCAAAAAAAATTAAAAAAATTTTTTAATTCAACACAAAATATTTCCCCGCACAGGCTGTCGTATGTATATATTAAGGGCTTAATGTGAAACAATGACAAGCCACACATGATTTCAAAACAAGTTAGTATTATTCTTGGTTAAAGTAATAGTATAACAAGCCACTAACAAATTATCTCAGCCCTTCGTTAATAGATGGCCCGATAAATCTATGGTCACACTATTGCATAGGTCTAGTTTGTCTCTAGTATCTACTCGACATGACAAGCCACATCAAAATGGCGAACATGGGCGGAAGCAATTCGGATAATTATTGAGTTCTGATGATTCTAGCAAGAAAAATAGTAAAGTTGACTTGACATTCGATGACAGTGACCGTAACCCTGACTATGTACAATCTAGAAGTGACTCAAGTAATGAAAATACAGCGATATGTAATTTTTTCCTAAATGTGACCTGTCACATTATTACCATTCAAGATTAATGTAGTGGCTTATGACGTGGTTTGTTATATTATTGCATTTGGTTGTAGGATAATGAACAAGGTCCGTCAATAAAAAGGACAAAACCAAACACACCCGTCAAAAATTCCAACAAGTTGATGGAGACAAAGAAATAAACACTGTTTAACACGTATAGGGTTGAAACCACCACGAACTCAGTCAATAATAGAAAATTATGAATCTACATATATATCAAAAATTTGGGTATTTATTATTAATGGAATAATGTAACATGCCACATTTATTTTAAATAAATGCTGTTTTTTCTCGAGTTTCAAGTAATTTTATTAATATTGTTGTCAACTATGATCTCATAGGGCATGATGCATCGAAATATCTAAACTAAAACAATAAAAGTTGTTACTGGATTTTTTAATATTATTTTTAACATTCAAAGTCAAATATCTCATTTTTACCTTTTTGAGGCTTGTCATTGTTTCACATTAAGCCCTTCATATATATTATATATTAATTCGAGAACTACCTGAAGAGAGACGGCTCATTCACTGCCTTTAATTTTTTCTTAGAAAATACCCGATCTTTACACAAAGTACTTATTAGTGCTTATCGTACGCCGTTATAAAATGATTTTAGGTTGTAGTGATGAAGGATGGTTTACCCGGAAATCCGAATTTTATTTACTTTTATTATATTTAGTAGGTACCTATAATTATTCTGGTAATTCTTTTAAATCCTCTATTGTTAAGAGAATTTACACCATAGTTTTACGAATTTCTAACGGAAATTAACAAGTTATTTTAAATACGCCCCAATTACTTCTATTGATGTTGAAAGTAGTTTTTCAAGCTATAAAAATATTTTATCTGATCAAATAATATGTTTCCTCGTAAAGAATTTGGAAAAACAAATTGTAGTGAATTATAATCGAAGATAATTTATAGTGATATTGTTGTTTTATTTTAAATAGGTAACTATTGGTAGCAGTTTTTGTAAAAACTGTGAATAAATTGCATATATAAAAAAATTTTCCCATAAAAAATACGTAAAATTATAAAAAAATTATTTTATTTGAAAGATAATAAATAAGATTGCCACCCCCCCTATAAAAGGATCCCCTAGAATAGAATAGAACAGAAAACTTGTGGTTTCTTGAAATGCGCATTTTTTGAATTTTTGTGCATATCTTGCACATATTTCGTAATTTTTTACCGCATATATATGCGCAAATTTCATCAAAATTGATCGAATATAAATCCGCTCCCTAGTCATGAGGAACTGTACATGCTCTCACCTCGTATAGAGGCTCCTATGAGGAATAACAAATGACCTAATAAAAAGTGTCTGCTTTCATTGTGTAATAATATACAGGGCGAGTTTCGCATTTTGACAGAAATTTGTATTCGTCATAATTTTTGAACGGTCAGATCGATGTGTCTCTTATTTTGGTCAATCGTTACACTATTACCATCTAATCAACTGATTTATTCAAACTGGAAAAAAATCAGGCCCGGATTTAAAAAATTAGTTCGTTTTGGTCTTAGAAAAAATTTCACCCTGTATACGCTTTTTAAAAACTCTAATATGAATTTTACAAATTAGACAAATAGGCAATTAAAATGGCATATTTATTTTTTCCCCACACGATTACTTAATTTTTTATTAAAAAATCAAATTTGTGAAAATCAGAATTTTAACCCAAAAATGAAAAAAATATATCACGGTTAATTCGCTACAACTTTGTTCCATTTTAATATTTTTTTTCTAAAATTTTTACAGCACATATCTCTTACCATTGTGAAGATTATGAAAATTGTTATAGACTTTTAGTCTTCTTCTCGTAAAAGTTATGAATTTTTAAAAATAAAAGGTGCAGATTCATGAATTGCAAAGTTAAATCGCAAAAATTAAGTGAAAAAATTTAAAATTTATCTATTTGATCACGTCTTTGTTAAACTATAGAGTCTAAAGAGAAGTGTTATGGGGAGTTTTAAATCTAGACGTGTTATAGAAAAAAAATGGTAAAACTTTTAATTTTAAGAAAAACGCTGTTTAATTTTTTTTTTATTTTTATGGTAAAATTGCGATGTTGACGAATTTGATTTTTTTTAATAAAAAATTAAGTAATCGTGTGGGGAAAAAATAAATATGCAATTTTAATTGCCTAATTGTCTAATTTGTAAATTTTTTTCTAAGACCCAAACGAACTAATTTTTTAAAGCCGGACCCGATTTTTTCTAGTTTGAATAATCAGTTGATTGGGTGGTAACATAAATTAAATATTTATTTAAAAAAAATTAATTTTTGTAATAAAAGTTAATTTTTTTAAATCTATGGTTCACTTTACCAAACTTTTAATTCATAGTCAAATTTGATTTTTTTATAAAAATTTATGTAATCGTGTGGGGAAAAAATAAATATGCCATTTTAATTGCCTATTTGTCTAATTTGTAAAACTTATATTAGAGTTTTCAAAAAGCGTATACAGGGTGAAATTTTTTCTAAGACCCAAACGAACTAATTTTTTAAAGCCGAACCTGATTTTTTTCTAGTTTGAATAAATCAGTTGATTAGGTGGTAATAGTGTAACGATTGACCAAAATAAGAGACACATCGATCTGACCGTTCAAAAATTATGACGAATACAAATTTCTGTCAAAATGCAAAACTCGCCCTGTATATTATTAAACAATGAGAGCAGATACTTTTTAATGGTCATTTCTTATACCCCATAGGGGCCTCTATACGAGGTAGGAGTACAGTTCCTCATGACTCATCCTGTATATAATAATATTAGATTAATATTATATTAAGATTTTAAAACAAGAGTCGGCAGAATTTTGCTAAGAATATCCTAAGTGGTTTTTAGAATATCATAAGAATGAAACGTTTATTGGTGTTTATCTCGATATGTATACAATGTGACATTTATTGTTTTCCCCCTGTAATCTATAACTTAGCCTACTCAAGTCAAAATATGAACTACTTAGCAGTACAAATTAATAATTAAGCATTTATACATTAGAATGCAAAAATATTTGCATTCAGCTAACGCGAATGTGTAGCTTGTGGAATGTTTCCCATTCAGTGTGGTTTTGGTTGTAAAATTATGAGGTTGGTTAACATTAAGTAAAAACTTACCAGAGCCCTTTCTTATTTTACTTATAAATATAGTAGGTATAGTGAAATGTACTACATATTTTATTTGTAAATAAGCCACAATTCAAATTAAAAATGACATTTATTGATGTTTCGGCTTCCACTTCGGAAGTCGTCATTGAAATACAAAATATTAATAAATTAAAAATAGTTTGTTTGTGTTGCTTAGTAAAAAAATTCTTTTAAAAATTTAATTTAATCTGGCTTAAACTATAGTATATATTTCTCAATACAATAGTAAATTTTTTTCAAAAAGATTCCACAAAGAAACAGCTTCAGAATAATATAAAGTACAGTAAAATTGTAAAAAATTATTTTTTTGTCCTTAAATCTTAACTTTCCTGTACTAACGTGGTTAGAAATTATTCAGAGAAGTAAATAAATTTTCATACAGACAATCCACTTACTACAACAATAGTAATAGATACAATAGGTAAACATCTGGGTGGTGGTTTTATCACTTTGAAATGCGAAAAGAATAGTATCATAAAATGCATTATTATCGGTACCCTATTATAAAAATTAAGTAATAAATGTTCCAAAGGGCTGTGTTAGCTATATTCAAAATTACATACTTGTTAATTTAAAAATTATTTTACTTTTATACTTATATATCACAGTTCACTGTCAATTGACATAACGTAGATATATTATACCTATTCGTGTTTTATTCATTATTAATGATAAAATCTAAAAATCAGTTTTTTAGACTGATCTTTTAAAAAATATTAAGAGATGACAATTATTGAGTCCTATAACAATAATAATTACAAGAATAAAAAACCGCTAAACGCCGTAAAAATGAGTGGCGCATACAATATTCCAGCTACAAAAGATCTGATATGAATATTACGTGGCGGGACAATATATTTTCATTTTGATGCAAAACAAAATTCTAGTTTTATTTTAAAAGATTTTTCCACAATATTTGCTCAATTTGAAGTAAAACGCGTCACAAAAGACTAACTTTGATACAGTTTGAATTTTGAAACTCTATTGTGGCGCGTTTACTTCAAATTTAGCAAATATTATGGAAAAATCTTTTAAAATAAAACTAGAATTTTGTTTTGCATCGAAATGAAAATACATTGTCGCGCCACGTAATATTCATATCAGATCTTTTGCAGCTGGAATATTGTATGCGCCACTCATTTTTACGGCGTTTATCGTTTATTCTTGTATTGGGAGTTTTTTAAAGTTATTTATAAATTAAATGTATGAAGTTGAATGCAATGTTTCTCGATTACACGTTAAGCTTTATAAATGGTCTACTTTGTCGCATTACCTCCCAAATGACCTAGTGTCCATCGAATGTACACTCAATTCTTTTCTATTCGAAATAGATTGAAAAAAAATATTGGGATGGCTGGCAAAATAAACTCTGATTGCCCGTTGCCAGATCAAATTTAGCGTCGTAATCACTACAACTACATAAACCATTTCGAGAATAATCGTTAACTGGATTATACTTCTGTAGCTCAATAACTTTTAAACGGTTTAACCGATTTTGATCACTAAACATGAGTTTGAAACGTATTGAAAAGTAGTATCTGATGCATCTAAGGTCAAGTATGCTAACTGATTACAGGAATTATTGAGCTAGAAACCCGTTTTTTCCCATAGATAATAGATTTGGTCATACGGTCATACTTATAAAGCCTGTAACTTAAAAAAAAATAACTTAAAAATCCAAAATTTTCAAAGTTTAGTTTTTCAGTTTTTCGGCTATAATACTGAGCCGCGTGTATGTCTGATCCTGACGGCTTACACACCATTTGAAAGCTTAAATCAACACTATTGATTTGGTGTATTTGCGGTTCTCCTGTATATTCTTGAACCGAAGATATATACCCCCAAAAAACATACCGTTTTGTACCTACCAAGTCCTATAACTGGCTTATGGGTGGTCAAAAATCACAAACTACACCGGTTCTGAATCGGCCCTAACCCCCTCTTCAAACACAGAAAAAAAATTCAGATCGGTTTAACTTATCCACACACATACATACATACATACATAGATACATACAGTTAAGTCCACGAGTCTTTACCCGTGCGTCATCATTTAAAGCCTACGAAATAAGTTGATGATAAGTCGGAAATTGAAATTTACTAAACGCAAGAGCAAGTGACAGTAAGTAGCTACTGCTCCTATTACGGGTTAAAATTTGAGTTATCAAATATGTGTTTTATCTCGCCAGGTTTTAATGACACATGGGTAAAGATTCGTGGTCTCAACTGTACATATCCACAAACATTTTCCCTTTTTTAATTAGAAATTGAGTCATATGTCTGAGCTCGGTAACTTTTAAATGGTATAACCGATTTTCAAAATTAGACATGCGTTGGAAAGGCAATGATTAGTACTATTAGAAGCCGCAAAGCTAGCTTGAATATTAAGCTAGCGTGACATCTCTCCTGAAGTGGGGTTAAGGGGTGAAAAATTATTAGGGTGGTAATAAATTAGTTTAACATGGGTGAAAAATTATTGCATAGGTTAAATTGGATTCCGCTTATGCAATGCCGTTTTATCGAGAATTTTGCTAGCTTGAGTATTAAGCTAGCGTGACATCTCTCCTGAAGCGGGGTGAAGGGGTGAAAAATTATTAGGGTGGTAATAAATTAGTTTAACATGGGTGAAAAATTATTGCATAGGTTAAATTGGATTCCGCTCATGCAATGCCGTTTTATCGAGAATTTTGCTAGCTTGGATATTAAGCTAGCGTGACATATCTCCTGAAGCGGGGTTAAGGGGTGAAAAATTATTAGGGTGGTAATAAATTAGTTTAACATGGGTGAAAAATTATTGCATAGGTTAAATTTAATTCCCCTAATGCAATGCCGTTTTATCGAGAATTTTGCTAGCTTGAATATTAAGCTAGCGTGACATCTCTCCTGAAGCGGGGTTAAGGGGTGAAAAATTATTAGGGTGGTAATAAATTAGCTTAACACGGGTGAAAAATGATTGCATAGGTTAAATTTGATTCCGGTCATGCAATGCCGTTTTATCGAGAATTTTGCTAGCTTGAATGTTAAGCTAGTTTGACATCTCTCCTGAAGCGGGGTTAAGAGGTGAAAAATTATTAGGGTGGTAATAAATTAGTTTAACATGGGTGAAAAATTATTGCATAGGTTAAATTTGATTCCGCTCATGCAATGCCGTTTTATCGAGAATTTTGCTAGCTTGAATATTAAGCTAGCGTGATATCTCTCCCGAAGCGGGGTTAAGGGGTGAAAAATTATTAGGGTGGTAATAAATTAGCTTAACATGGGTGAAAAATTATTGCATAGGTTAATTTTGATTACGCTCATGCAATGCCGTTTTATCGAGAATTTTGCTAGCTTGAATATTAAGCTAGCGTGACATCTCTCCTGAAGCGGGGTTAAGGGGTGAAAAATTATTAGGGTGATAATAAATTAGTTTGACATGGTTGAAAAATTATTGCATAGGTTAAATTGGATTCCGCTCATGCAATGCCGTTTTATCGAGAATTTTGCTAGCTTGAATATTAAGCTAGCGTGACATCTCTCCTGAAGTTAGGTTAGGGGGTGAAAAATAATTATGGTGGTAATAAATTAGTTTAACATGGGTGAAAAATTATTGCATAGGTTAAATTGGATTCCGCTCATGCAATGTCGTTTTATCGAGAATTTTGCTAGCTTGAATATTAAGCTAGCGTGACATCTCTCCTGAACCGGGGTTAGGGGTGAAAAATTATTAGGGTGGTAATAAATTAGCTTAATACGGGTGAAAAATTATTGCATAGGTTAAATTGGATTCCGCTCATGCAATGCCGTTTTATCGAGAATTTTGCTAGCTTGAATATTAAGCTAGCGTGACATATCTCCTGAAGCGGGGTTAAGGGGTGAAAAATTATTAGGATGGTAATAAATTAGTTTAATATGGGTGAAAAATTATTGCATAGGTTAAATTTGGTTCCGCGCATGCAATGGCGTTTTATCGAGAATTTTGCTAGCTTGAATGTTAAGCTAGCGTGACATCTCTCCTGATGCGAGGTTAAGGGGTGAAAAATTATTAGGGTGGTAATAAATTAGTTTAATATGGGTGAAAAATTATTGCATAAGTTACATTGGATTCCGCTCATGCAATGCCGTTTTATCGAGAATTTTGCTAGCTTGAATATTAAGCTAGCGTGACATCTCTCCTGAAGTGGGATTAAGGGGTGAAAAATTATTAGGGTGGTAATAAATTAGTGAAAAATTGGTGAAAAATTATGGCATAGGTTAAATTGGGTTTTGCTCATGTGGCCATGCTAGCTTAAGGTACCTGATATTGTGCCGATGTGTGCTTTTGCCCTGGGGGTGAGTTTCGCCCCTTCTCGGGAGTGAAAAACATACGTTCAAAATAAGTCCGAAATTCGATAAAATGCCTAATTCTAAGCAACTTTTATTCTATACAATTTTTTTCACTAAGTCAATATTTTTCGAGTTATTTGCGAGTGAATATGCTCATTTTTCAAAAAAAAACAAACACGTTTTTAGACAATTTTTCGCAAATAATTCAAAAAGTAAGTATTTTATCGAAAAAACCATTGTTAGTAAAAGTATAGCTTGTAAAAAAAGTAGTATAGTAGAAGCAGAGTTATAGCTAAAGAAAAATAGGTTTATATTCGCCAAACTTCAAATAAATATATTTCAACTAAAATGACCAACAAATGAAGCACTTTTTGGAAAAAACTCATTACAACTTTTTTAAATAGTTTAAAAAAGCTTTATGTCTATTTTTATAAAAAAATATTCTAGCATCAAATGTGAGCTCAAAATACAGTTTGTTCGTTTTAATTTGGCACAAAAAAATCGGGAAAATCGCCCCCTAATTAACAACTTAAATAGAATTAATCGTTACCGCTTCACATGTTCCTTTATTTATGTTGTGTCTTTATTATGATCTGTAAGTTTCATCGATTCAACGTACTTATTTTTGGAAAAAATTGGTTTTAAAATAAAAATTTTAAAATTTTTAATTTTGAAAAAATGTTCTTTTTCAAAATAACTTAAAAATTATTAGTAATACCAAAAATCTCAAGAAGTAATAAAATGTACGTTTTGCTTTTCTGAATATTTTGGACTTTTTGTTTACCTGTTATACAAAAATCGGTTATGCTATGGCTGTTCAAAGTTTGCATACACTCTGGATTAGTGACTCGTTCAAGCCATTTTAACTACAGCCTTTTCAAAAATAAGCACTTTGAACCGATGAGACTTACAGATCGTATAAAGATTAAATAATCAAGGTAACTTGTGAAGCGGTAAACGATTAATTGTATTTAATATGCTAATTAGGGGGTGCTTTTCGCGATTCTTTTTACCAAAAACTAAAAGGTACTAACAATATTTTGAGCATAACTGACTTACTTTTAACGTTAGAAGTTTTTTTAAAAAACAAAAATAAACCTTTTATAAACACACTTTATAAACATTGAAATGAGTGTTCCCCGAAAAGTGTTCCGTTTTTTGGTTATTTCTCAATGAAATATTCGATTTGGAATTTGACGAATAAGAACCTACATTTCATTAGCTCCCACTTTGCTTGTACTGGGTTTACAGACTTAATAAATATGCAAAATTTTTGAAGTTATACTTCTTTAGGCGCGATTGAGAGTAAAATTTCCTAATTCTGCGCGCATGCGCACACAGACAGTATGGCGTTTAGTTGCTAAATCTTTCAAGTTATGTATAAATATTATATCATTGCAAGAAAAGTTATGAAAAGAATATATTAGTGTTTTTAGTAAATATATTTATTATAATTTTTGTGTCTTTGTATTTGTCTTCCTCAGGAGTAAAATGAGTATTATTAAAACATTTTATTGTATATTTATTATAATTCACCTTGATTATTTGTTACCGTGAATTGTCATTAGGTACGTCCGAACCGATACAGACACAGTCCTCGTAGCATATTTGGTATAGCATTCGGCCAGAGATCGAGAGGTCTTGAGTTCGAATCCGGAGCAATCCTATACTTTTTTTTATTTTTTTGAAAGCGGTAAGCACAAAATTAGTTTGGTGTTTAAAAAAATTAAAACAAATTGTTTAAAGTATATTTATTTTTAAGAAATCATATAATAGAAGTATAACTTCTACGTGCGTACAAAGTACACACACACATTCTTTTTTTTTTAATTTTTTTATAAACTATATTTTTATTAAGAATATTTTTTTCGACAAAATACTTACTTTTTGAGTTATTTGCGAAAAACCTTCTAAAAACGTGAATATTTTGTTTAAAAATGAACAAATTCACTCGCAAATAACTCGAAAAGTATTTACTTGGTCTATAAAACAAAAGTTTCTTAGAATAAGTCAGTTTATCGAATTCCGAACTTATTTTTGACATATATTTTTTCACCCCAGATAAGGGGTGAGACTCACCCCCAGGGCAAAAGCACACATCGGCACAATATCACTTTTTTTCTTTGACTTATTAGCTATGTGTATGCCAAATTTCATGTCAATCCAAGCGGTTTTTTTAAATTTAGAGGTTTTGCAATATGTTACCGTTAAAGAACGTACTATAAGCGAAGTTTTGTCAATCATGCTTCCATGTGGTGAACGGTATATCCAGTTGTAACCTCATACAGGACCTTAAATTTGGTGGTGGCGGCATAGTGCTATGGAATGGTAATTCTTATATTGGATATGATAGATCCGAGCTAATGAATGACAACGCACTATTAGAATAGCGAATACTTACCTTGATAAGATTCAATTTAAAAATTATACTGGCCACCATATAGTCTACATTGGACTTATATCCGATCAGGCATTTATATGACACTTTAAAACATCGTATCCGATAAATAAATCCCATTATTATACTACTGGGGGACTAAGCATTGCAACATTGCCTGATTTGATAACTCATCTACTTAGGAGACTCTGAAAACGCGTCTGTAGATCAATATTTTATAAGGTCTATTTTTTTAAGTAGTTTCTTATTTAGTGTCCAACGATCCACACTGCATAGGCGTATGGGAAATAGGTACAAACCACTAAACGACTAAACCACTCTAATTCTTGTAGGATGTCGAAGTACTTAAACTAATTCCGTATAACGAAAGTAAAAAGCTAGACCAACCCAAAAAAAGAAATCATATCAAGAATCGAACAAGCGAAGATAAAACCTTAATCTGTACCTCAGAGCCTCAATCATCAATCAGATGTAAGGTATGGCTCTGGCCTGCTCTATGGCTGTGAAATTTGGACAATGGACTCTAAAACAGAAAATAAATAAATATCTTTAAGATGTACTTATATGCAGACGCATGTTAAGAATTCTATGGATTAGCATCACATAATCACGTTATCATACAAAAATTACCAACGATTAGGTACTTCGGCGGTTTAGTATACAAAAAGAATTACTAAACATAATATTAAAGAGAGAAAAATAAAATCACCATCATCAGTAGCTCGACAACCCTTTTTGGGTCCTGGCTTGTTCTAGGATTTTCAGCCATTCTGTTCTGTTCCTTGCTTTGTTCTTCCAGTGGGTAATCTCAACTGTTTTCAGATCTTGTTTCACTTGTTCCATGTATCTAAGTTTGGGTCTTCCCTTTCACGTTCTCCCTACTGGTGTTTGCCTCATTATTTGTTTTGGTTTTTCGGTCTCCAACATCCGTTCAACATGGCCCATCCAGCGCAGACGTCCGATCTTTATGGATGTTATGACGTCGGGTTCGTTGTATGCTGCGTATAGTTCAAAACAAGAATAAAAAACCGCTAAACGCCGTAAAAATGAGTGGCGCATACAATATTCCAGCTACAAAAGATCTGATATGAAAATTACGTGGCGCGAAAATGTATTTTCATTTTGATGCAAAACAAAATTCTAGTTTTATTTTAAAAGATTTTTCCATAATATTTGCTAAATTTGAAGTAAACGCGCCACAAAAGAGTTTCAAAATTCAAACTGTATCAAATTTACTCTTTTGTGGCGCGTTTACTTCAAATTTAGCAAATATTATGGAAAAATCTTTTAAAATAAAACTAGAATTTTGTTTTGCATCAAAATAAAAATACATTTTCGCGCCACGTAATTTTCATATCAGATCTTTTGTAGCTGGAATATTGTATGCGCCACTCATTTTTACGGCGTTTAGCGGTTTTTTATTCTTGTATCAGGAGTTTTTCAAGTTATATACAAATTAAATGTATGAAGTTGAATGCAATTTTTCTCGATTACACGTCAAGCTTTATAAATGGTCACCTTTGTCGCATTATCTCCCAAATGATCTAGTGACCATTGAATGTATACTAATTTTTTTTCTAGTCGAAATAGAATAACTAAAAATATCGGGATGGCCGGTAAATGAACTCAGATTATCCGTTACAGATCAAATTTAGCATCGTAACCACTACAACTACATAAACCATTTCGGGAATAATAGTTAATTGGATTATACATTTCTAACTTAAGACTTCTAAACGGCTTAACCGATTTTGATCACTAAACATGAGTTTGAAACGTATTGACAAGTAGTATCTGATGCATCTGAGTTCAAGTATGAAAACTAAAGTTGTTACAGAAATTATTGAGCTTGAACTGTTTTTCCCCATAGGAAATAGATTTGATCATACTTATGAAGCGTATAACTTAAAATTTCTAATTTTCCCGGATATGAGGTAACAACGTTAGATTAGCCTAGAGTCCTTCTACAAACGCTCAGTTATTGGCGCAATTCGTAGGTTGAAATTTTGAGTAATTGTCGAAAAACCAAAATTTTCAAAGTTTAGTTTTTCAATTTTTTGGCTATACTGAGCCGTGTGTACGTCTGAGCTTGATCGCTTAGGCAACGTTTGAAAACCTAACTCAACCCTATTGATGTGGTTTATTTGCGATTTTCCTGTCTCTCCTTGAACCTAAGATATATACGCCCAAAAAATTTGCCATTTTGTATCTACCTAGCCCTATAGCTGGCTTACGGGTAGTCAGAAGTCAAAAATTAGACCGGTTCTGAATCGGCCCTCACACCCTCTTGAAACACAGAAAAAAATTCAGATCGGTGTAACTTTTCCACATACATACATACATACATACATACATACATACATACATACATACATACATACATACATACATACATACATACATACATACATATGTACATATCCACAAACATTTTCCCCTTTTTAAATAAAAATTGAGTTCTAATTCTGAGCTCGCTAACTTTTAAACGGTATAACCGATTTTCAAAATTAAACATGCGTTGGAAAGGTCATGATCTATGCTATCAGAAGCCGCAAAGGCCGAACTTAAGTTTTTGAAATTTTTGGGAGTTTTGGGGACGAGAACGAAAAACAGACCCTAAATAGGAAAAGCCGTAAAATCCACAGCCTTGGACCAAAATGAAGAAGTAATATATGGATCTAGGAGTCTTTTCCTAAACTTTAAGATGGGATTTGGCTCAATTTTCAATTCAGTCAGGTTTAGAAAATCGAAAATTTCGTGTATATAATATATAGTGTCGCATGTAGGGGTTGTGCGCCACTGGCGAGAACTGTCGTTATCTGTTAATTTTCAAAATTAGATGTGCGTTGGAAAGGTAATGATCAGTACTAGCAGAAGCCGCAAAGGTCGAACTAATATTTTTGAAATTTTTGGTAGTTTTGAGAACGAGAACCTTGGTCGCAATCTCTCCCAAATGATCTAGAACTTACGACACCAGTGATAAGACAATCCGAGTTCATATCCCAGCCATCCTAATAATTATGTAATTATGGCCGGCAAATGAACTCGGATTGCCCAATCAAACTAGCATCGTAACCACTACAAGTACATAAACCATGATTGATTAATAACATTTATTTTTTCGATATAAACTAAATTTCGATAACCAATAAATCGAAAACTATCAATTTTATCAAAAAAATATAAAACATTTTTTGCTTACAATTAATGTTTTTACCAACATTTGCGGTCAAAATATAATAAAAAATTTCCACCCTCTAGACGGGGTGGCAACCACCCCATGGTAAAAGCGTCTTTCGGAATCATACAGATTTTGATCCTTAGACTCTCCACTACTTATTCTCAAATTTTCAAGCAAATCGATCCATTCTGTAAAAATTGCGAAGTGAAAAGTTTCAGTTCCTGGACTAATTATACTTTTGGAGCTCTATAACTTCTGAACGGCTGAACTGATGTTGATCACTAAATATGAGTTTAAAACGTATTGACAAGTAGTATCTGATGCATCCAAGATCAATTATGATAACTGAACGTATTACAGGAATTATTGAGCTTGAAAAACGGTTTTTCCCATAAGAAATAGATTTGATTATACTTATGAAGCCTATAACTAAAAAAATCGAATTTTCCCAGATATGAGATATACACCGTTAGACGCGTCCTGAGTCCTCCTACAAACGCTCAGTTATTGGCGCAATTCGTAGGTTGAAATTTTGAGTAATTGTCGAAAAACCAAAATTTTCAACGTTTAATTTTTCAGTTTTTCGGCTATGGTGAGCAGTATGTATGTCTCAGGTTGATCGCTTAAGCACCGTTTGAAATCTTAACTCATCCCTATTAATTTGGTGTATTAGCGGTTTTCCTGTCTCTCCTTGAACCCTAGATATATACGCCCAAAAAATATGCTATTTTGTATCTATCTAGTCCTCTAGCTAGCTTACCGGTAGTCAGAAGTCAAAAATTAGACCGGTTCTGAATCGGCCCTCACACCCTCTTGAAACACAGAAAAAAAAATTCAGATCGGTGTAACTTTTCCACACACATACATACATCCACAGAGAACGACAGTTCTCACCAGTGGCGCACAACACCCCTACAAGCGACACTATATATACACGAAATTTTCGATTTTCTAAACCTGACTGAATTGAAAATTGGGCCAAATCCCATCTTAAAGTTTAGGAAAAGACTCGTCCATCCATATGTTACCTCTCCATTTTGGTCCAAGGGTGTGGATTTTACGGCCCTTCCCATTTAAAGCCTGTTTTTCGTTCTCGTCCCCAAAACTCCCAAAAATTTCAAAAATTTAAGCCGGACCTTTGCGGCTTCTGATAGCATAGATCATTACCTTTCCAACGCATGTTTAATTTTGAAAATCGGTTATACCATTCAAAAGTTATCGAGCTCAGAAATATGACTCAATTTTTATTTAAAAAATGGAAAATGTTTGTGGATATGTATGTATGTATGTATGTATGTATGTATGTATGTATGTATGTATGTATGTGTGTGGAAAAGTTACACCGATCTGAATTTTTTTTTATGTGTTTCAAGAAGGTGTGAGGTCCGATTCAGAACCGGTCTAATTTTTGACTTCTGACTACCCGTAAGCCAGCTAGAGGACTAGGTAGATACAAAATAGCATATTTTTTGGGCGTATATATCTTGG
This sequence comes from Diabrotica virgifera virgifera, assembly GCF_917563875.1. Lineage (NCBI taxonomy): Eukaryota > Metazoa > Arthropoda > Insecta > Coleoptera > Chrysomelidae > Diabrotica > Diabrotica virgifera. The sequence continues at coordinate 140,368,862 of NC_065450.1, forward strand.
GTTCAAGGAAAGACAGGAAAACCGCAAATACACCAAATCAATAGGGTTGAGTTAAGCTTTCAAGTGGCGCCTAAGCGATCAAGCTGAGACATACACACTGCTCGCCATTTCCAAAAAACTGAAAAATTAAACTTTGAAAATTTTGGTTTTTCGACAATTACTCAAAATTTCAACCTACGAATTGCGTCAATAACTGAGCGTTTGTAGAAGGACTCGGGACGCGTCTAACGGTGTATACCTTATATCTGGGAAAATTCGAATTTTTAAGTTATAGGCTTCATAAGTATAATCAAATCTATTTCTTATGGGAAAAACGGTTTTTCAAGCTCAATAATTCCTGTAATACGTTCAGTTATCATACTAGATCTTGGATGCTGGTCAGATACTACTTGTCAATACGTTTCAAATTCATGTTTAGTAATCAACATCAGGTAAACCGTTCAGAAGTTATAGAGCTCCAAATGTATAATTAGTCCAGGAACTGAAATTTTTCACTTCGCAATTTTTACAGAATGGATAGATTTGCTTGAAAATTTGACAATAAGTAGTGGATAGTCCAAGGATCAAAATCTATATGATGCCGAAAGACGCTTTTACCATGGGGTGGTTGCCACCTCATCTCGAGGGTGGAAATTTTTTATTATATTTTGACCGCAAATGCTGGTAAAAATATTAATTATAAGCAAAAAATATTCATTATACATTTTTTTGATAAAATTAATAGTTTTCGATTTATTGGTTATCGAAGCTATTAGTTTTATATCGAAAAAATTACCAGAGAACGGCAGTTCTCGCCAGTGGCGCAGAAATACACCCCCCTACACGCGACACTATTATATACACGAAATTTTCAATTTTCTAAATCTGACTGAATTGAAAATTGTGCCAACTCCCATCTTCAAGTTCAGAAAAAGACTCACCCATTCATATGTCAACCATCCATTTTGGTCCAAGGGTGTCGATTTTACGGCCCTTCCTATTTAGGTCTGTTTTTCGTTCTGGCCCCCAAAACTCCCAAAAACTTCAAAAATTTAAGTCCGACCTTTGCGGCTTCTAACAGTACTGATCATTACCTTTCCAACGCATGTCTAATTTTGAAAATCGGTTACACCATTCAAAAGTTATAGAGCTTAGAAATGTGACTTAATTTTTATTTAAAAAAGGGAAAATGTTTGTGGATATAATATATCCACAAACATTTTGTATGTATGTGTGTTTGAAAGTTAAACCGATTTGATATTTTTCCTCTGTGTTTGAAGAGGGGGTCAGGGCCGATTTAGAACCGGTGTAGTTTGTGACTTTTGACCACCCATTAGCCAGCTATAGGACTTGGTAGGTACAAAACGGCATATGTTTTGGGGGTATATATATTCGGATAAAGAAGAGCCAGGAGAACCGCAAATACATCAAATTAATAGTGTTGACTTAAGCTTTCAAATGGTGTCTAAGCCGTCAGAATCAGACATACACACGGCTCAGTATAGCCGAAAAACTGAAAAACTAAACTTTGAAAATTTTGGTTTTTCGACAATTACTCAACATTTCAACCTACAAATTGCGCCAATAACTTAGCGTTTATAGAAGTACTCCAGACGAATTTAACGGTGTATACCCCATATCCCGGAAAATTTGAATTTTTTAGGTTATAGGCTTCATAAGTATGATAAAATCTATTTCCTGTGGGAAAAACGGTTTCTCAAGCTCAATAATTCCTGTAATAGCTTCAATTTTCATACATGACCTTATATCCATCAGATACTACTGGTCAATACGTTTCAAATTTATGTTTACTGATCAAAATCGGTTAAGCCGTTTAGAAGTTTTTAAGCTACAAAAGTATAATCCAATTAACGATTATTCCCGAAATAGTTTATGTAGTTGTAGTGGTTACGACGCTAAATTTGATCTGGCAACGGGCAATCCGACTTCATTTACCGGCCATCTCAATTTTTTTTTTCAATCTATTTCGAATAAAAAAAATCTAGTGTACATTCGATGGACACTAGATCATTTGGGAGATAATGCAACAAAGGTGACCATTTATAAAGCTTGACGTGTAATAGAGGAACATTGCATTCAACTTCATACATTTAATTTATAAATAACTTTGAAAAACTCCTGATACAAGAATAAAAAACCGCTAAACGCCGTAAAAATGAGTGGCGCATAAAATATTCCAGCTACAAAAGATCTGATATGAATATTACGTGGCGCGAAAATGGATTTTCATTTGATGCAAAACAAAATTCTAGTTTTATTTTAAAAGATTTTTCCATAATATTTGCTAAATTTGAAGTAAACGCGCCACAAAAGAGTTTCATAATTCAAACTGTATCAAAGTTACTCTTTTGTGGCGCGTTTACTTCAAATTTAGCAAATATTATGGAAAAATCTTTTAAAATAAAACTAGAATTTTGTTTTGCATCAAATGAAAATCCATTTTCGCGCCACGTAATATTCATATCAGATCTTTTGTAGCTGGAATATTTTATGCGCCACTCATTTTTACGGCGTTTAGCGGTTTTTTATTCTTGTACATACATACATACATACATATCCACAAACATTTTCCCTTTTTTAAATAAAAATTGAGTCATACTTCTGAGCTCGATAACTTTTGAATGGTATAACCGATTTTCAAAATTAAACATGCGTTGGAAAGGTAATGATCTGTGCTATCAGAAGCCGCAAAGGTCGGGCTTAAGTTTTTGAAATTTTTGGGAGTTTTGGGGACGAGAACGAAAAACAGACTCTAAATGGGAAGGGCCGTAAAATCCACACCCTTGGACCAAAATGGAGATATGACATATGGATGGACGAGTCTTTTCCTATTCTTTAAGATGGGATGTGGCCCAATTTTCAATTCAGTCTATATAGTATATATAGTGTCGCTTGTAGGGGTGTTGTGCGCCACTGGTGAGAACTGCCGTTCTCTGTGGATAGTGTCGCATGTAGGGGGTTGTGCGCCACTGGCGAGAACTGTCGTTCTCTGGTAATTTTCAAAATTAGATGTGCGTTGGAAAGGTAATGATCAGTACTAGCAGAAGCCGCAAAGGTCGAACTAATATTTTTGAAATTTTTGGTAGTTTTGAGAACGAGAACCTTGGTCGCAATCTCTCCCAAATGATCTAGAACTTACGACACCAGTGATAAGACAATCCGAGTTCATATCCCAGCCATCCTAATAATTATGTAATTATGGCCGGCAAATGAACTCGGATTGCCCAATCAAACTAGCATCGTAACCACTACAAGTACATAAACCATGATTGATTAATAACATTTATTTTTTCGATATAAACTAAATTTCGATAACCAATAAATCGAAAACTATTAATTTTATCAAAAAAATATAAAACATTTTTTGCTTACAATTAATGTTTTTACCAACAATTGCGGTCAAAATATAATAAAAAATTTCCACCCTCTAGACGGGGTGGCAACCACCCCATGGTAAAAGCGTCTTTCGGAATCATACAGATTTTGATCCTTAGACTCTCCACTACTTATTCTCAAATTTTCAAGCAAATCGATCCATTCTGTAAAAATTGCGAAGTGAAAAGTTTCAGTTCCTGGACTAATTATACTTTTGGAGCTCTATAACTTCTGAACGGCTGAACTGATGTTGATCACTAAATATGAGTTTAAAACGTATTGACAAGTAGTATCTGATGCATCCAAGATCAAGTATGATAACTGAACGTATTACAGGAATTATTGAGCTTGAAAAACGGTTTTTCCCATAAGAAATAGATTTGATTATACTTATGAAGCCTATAACTAAAAAATTCGAATTTTCCCAGATATGAGATATACACCGTTAGACGCGTCCTGAGTCCTCCTACAAACGCTCAGTTATTGGCCCAATTCGTAGGTTGAAATTTTGAGTAATTGTCGAAAAACCAAAATTTTCAACGTTTAATTTTTCAGTTTTTCGGCTATGGTGAGCAGTGTGTATGTCTCAGGTTGATCGCTTAAGCACCGTTTGAAATCTTAACTCATCCCTATTAATTTGGTGTATTTGCGGTTTTCCTGTCTCTCCTTGAACCCTAGATATATACGCCCAAAAAATATGCTATTTTGTATCTAGCTGGCTTACCGGTAGTCAGAAGTCAAAAATTAGACCGGTTCTGAATCGGCCCTCACACCCTCTTGAAACACAGAAAAAAAAATTCAGATCGGTGTAACTTTTCCACACACATACATACATACATACATACATATCCACAAACATTTTCCCTTTTTTAAATAAAAATTGAGTCATACTTCTGAGCTCGATAACTTTTGAATGGTATAACCGATTTTCAAAATTAAACATGCGTTGGAAAGGTAATGATCTGTGCTATCAGAAGCCGCAAAGGTCGGGCTTAAGTTTTTGAAATTTTTACGTTTTGGGGACGAGAACGAAAAATAGACTCTAAATGGGAAGGGCCGTAAAATCCACACCCTTGGACCAAAATGGAGATATGACATATGGATGGACGAGTCTTTTCCTATTCTTTAAGATGGGATGTGGCCCAATTTTCAATTCAGTCAGGTTTAGAAAATCGAAAATTTCGTGTATATATAGTGTCGCTTGTAGGGGTGTTGTGCGCCACTGGTGAGAACTACCGTTCTCTGTGGATTAAGGTCTAAATTTTTATATTATTTTGAATTTCTGCATTTTATAAAGAGTATATAAATGATAGTTTTTACATAAAATAGGGTTGTTATCATTTTTATTATTACTAAGGAATAAAACAAACGACTTAACTCAACAATATGTATATTAAAGCAAGAATTGCAACCAAATTAAAAGATAACTGGGCACTATCAGAGGCAGCAAAACATTTTAACATAAGCAGAACCACAGTTTTTCTATTAATAAAAAATGGAGGGAACAAGAAACTCTCGAAAGAAAGCGAAGGTCTGGAAGACCAAAACTATACTAAATTTAGGTATGTAAAAATAAAATTAATATTTTGTAATATCTCCATCAGCAGTGATAACAGCTTGTAGTCTTCGGTCCATCTGCGTTAAAGGAACTATGAAATTGTCTTCTTCAGAGAGCTCTTCCCAAACCTTGCTTTCTTTCGAGAGTTTCTTGTTCTCTCCATCTTTTATTAATATTAAAAACGGTTGCTCTGCTTACGTTAAAATGTTCGCTATGGCAGATAGTGACCAACCATCTTCTAATTTCGTTACAATTCTTGATTTTACTTCTTTGCCAGCATGTGGAGCCATTTTTTGAGGTTGAACAGAATAAGTTATCTGACAAATTCTAAGATTTGGCAGTGACAGTGACAGTATGTAAATAATAAGTATTTATCCTTCAAAATACACTGCTCAATTTTCTACAAAATACTCTTTAAGAGTCGTATCAGTTTTTTTTGGAACCAGCTGTACATATCAATTAAAGATTTATAAATAATACCTACAAAAACACAAATAAATTCATCAAGACATATGATCCCATTATCCCATTTTCAGCCACCATTATGGCATTGATGTTTTACCAGTTTTACCAGCAGGTTTTACGTTTTTGCTCTTTGCGCAGAAATTGGCGCAGTTCTTGTACAAGCATCTGTGTCTGACACAAATTCTTGTATCGTTTCTGATATCGTTTCTTGTATCTGTGTATGACACTATGCATTTTTTTGACATATCAGAAACGATATCAGAAACTATACAAGAAAATGCATAGTGTCATACAGCCTTAATATAATATTTATGGATTACTGTCGAAAGCCGATACGATCAACAAAAAAAGATGTATTTGGGAATTTTTCTAGTGACTTTCTTGGGTGTGAATCTGTCTTCTTAGTTTTCTCCTCCTGGTTTAAAAATCAACCATTACATAGAGAATAAAATATTGTGTCCTATGATTCTGTCTGAGGCTGCAGCTGCCAATGTCAACCAAATAAATTTAAAAATAACAGATACGCCAGTGCCAACGGTTTTTATAAATATGGCCAGTTTTTGTGTAAGTACATTTATTGTAAAAAGGTGTTACATGTGGTGGGTATTTGTAGATATTTATTGTAAAAATTATAATTTTATGTTGTTCTGAAGCTATTTCCTTGTGGCATTTTTATGATTAATTATTTATATGGGAAATATTTTGTATTTTGACAACGGCACCCGATTTGGGCGTCGAAACGTTAATAAAATTATTTTTTTCATTTTAATTGTGGCTTATTTCCCATATAAATAATTAATTATAATTTTATATCTGACAATGGTATACCAACATTTATCATTAAGGGGAAATGAAGAGGACATTATTTCTGATTTCCAGAAATGTCATAAAAACACCTTTTTGAAAGAGTGTTATTTCTGAAGATGAAGGTATAGTAAATTGTACTTATTCGGTACCTACGCTGAACAAGAAAGTATGTATACCAAATTCTACACAGAATGATATTATCAATCACATACAAGGCTAGGAGATTAACAGAAAAATATAGTAATAAAAAAGAAAAACAACTCTATACTATCTATACTACAATCACAATAAAGATGCACTAGAAATAAACAATCCAAGACACCTTGAATGTTACGAGGAGCCCTCCAGAATCATGATTTACAATGTAAATACATTGTAATGGTACGGTTTTTTCAAGCAAAAAAATTCCAAGGCAAAATATTGAAAAATAGCCAAGGGTGGCAAATTTTTACAGACACCTAAAAAAATGGATTTTGCTGTGGATATCCGATTTCGTCATTAGATCATGTGAAACAAAAGATTTAAAAAGATTTTATTAGCTTATGAGTTTCTGGAGGAAATGCTGTCGAGTTTTTTAGTTTTAACGAGTTTTGAGATTTTGGTCATTGAGAAGTCAAAATAACAATTTTATTTTAAATGCATAAAAAATATCTCGACAGTGTTATCTCACAAAATGTCTAAAGAAAATGTATGCAAAATTTCAGGTGTCAAGGAGGTTTTGAGTCTGTCAAGGAGGTTTTGAGTTACAATGTCCACTGCTTTTAAAAAAAGCAGTTTTGAGAAAATCATGTTTATGACAACTTCATTTTCAATTTCTTTTTTGTCTGTTAAATCGTAAAGTGATGGACACTGGAATATGTTTTTAAATCATCATCATCATCAGTAGCATCTCAGCTCTTTATGAGCTAATGCCTTCTTCAGAACATTCCTCCATTGACCCCTGCCCCTGGTAACTCTTCTCCATGCTCATAATTAAAATATATTTTAAATCATTCTCCAAGTTGTCTTGGTACCTCAGTTTCAGTCTTCATTTTGCTTGTTGTCCTATCAGCCATATTCGGTCAAAAACTTTTCTGACTATGGCATCTTCCTCTCACCTGATTACATGCCATATCCATCTATAAGGCGTGCTACCTTAATGAATTTTACGTCAGGTTCTCCAAAACTTCTGTACAACTCAAACTTGTAACGCCTGCGCCACAAACCTTGTTCTTTATCCCTCCATATATTCTTCATGGTTTTTTCTCTCAAAATGTTTGAGTAGTTCTTGGTCATTCTGTGTAAGTGACCAAGTTTCTGAACCATATGTTAGCACTGGTCTTATTAGTGTTTTATAGACAGTCAATTTAATTTTTGTAGGTAGTTTTGTGGCCATCTGTCCTCTTAAGCCATAGTAACACTTATTGGCGAGCGCCATGCTCCTTTTAATTTCTTCACTGACATTGTTATCTTTAGTCAGCAGAGAGCCTAGGTATATGAAGGTGTCGACACCTTACAGTTCTATGCTGTCAATAATTATTCTTGTAGGTGTTGTATTGCTTGACCTAGTGTCTTTGAATCGTGAAGTAATTTAAAAAAGAGAAGGTGAACAGCGGTTGAACGTTTCTCACTGCACTCAAGCTGGCGCGAAGCTGCTGCAAAGCAAGTTGAAGATAGCGATATTACCTATTCCTATATGCATTCTTGAAGTTTTGTACTTTCATTGAAAGTAATAAAAAAATAGAAAATTTTAAAAATTTTAAACCATACTCCCCCATAAACTGCTCCATAAACCCCCTACAATATATTTGTTTATTAGTAACTAAATAATTATTATTTTCTAGGCTATAAAATTATCTTGCAAAAATGAATGGAATCAGTTCAGACTCCGAAGAAGAATCATTTAGAGTTTAGAGGGACTAAGAAAAATAGTTTAATCAGTTCTGATTCAGTAGAAGAAATGTTTAGACGGACTAAGAAAAATAACCTAATCAGTTCAGATTCGGAAGAAGAATTATTTAGAGCTGTCCTTAAAATCTTGAGATATTCTAGTTTTGTCAGGACTCCTGCTTATCTTTTGAGATAAGGACAATCTTTCTAACAAAGTAGGCATTTTAACAGTTTCTTCGTTATGATCTGCGTCTAAATATGGAGAAGTAAAGTTATTTTTGGCTGAATTTTTGCCCAAAATGTTCTTAGGTGTTCCGTTTTCTGCAGATCTAGATGCGTTTAATAAATCTTTTTCGCAAGTATCTATTTCAGAGTCAGAAATAATTGCTGTTTGATTTTTGGTAACTATTCCAGGTAAGGCATATTCTCATCTGTTTCTCTAAATGTATCCTCTTCGGAATCAGAAATGATTGCATTATTCTTCTCAACCTCCCTATTTCTTCTTCAGAGTCGGGAATTATTACATTAGTCTTCTCAGTCTGTCTAGATTTTAGATGTTTCTTCTTCTGAATCAGAACCAATTACATTATTTTTCTTAGTACCTCTAAATGATTCTTTTTCAGAATCTGAACTGATTACATTGTCTTTTTTAGCAGGCAAATACTTTGTAGTACTTTTATTGATGCACCAATGTTCTGTAATACACCCATCAATAAGGAAACTGGGAAAAGATTGTTAAACAGGTCAATTGATACTCCAAGGGTTTTGAAACAAGATAGAAAGGAATCTGTTGAACCTAGGTAACATTTACTTTTAGCATTAATATTTTAACTTGTTTATAATCATAAGTAATGTCCCGAATGAGCCGCAGCTCTAAATCGTTGGTGAGAGCTCAGACTAAACCATTCCTTTAGATTTAATAACCAGGAGGTTCATCTTTTTCCTACAGGAGGTACCTTTTATTTCATCCTCCATAATCCAATGCAGCAGACTATAACGAGGACCTCTTACTATGTGACCGAGATATTCAAGCTTCCGCCTTTAAATTGTCTATAATTTCTTCCCTCTTATTAAACCTATCAAGGAATTCAATATTGCTAAACTTGTCTCTCTCCTATCTGCTATGGCGCTACAGCCTAGCCTCACCCAGGACACCCAGTATCTGCCTCCAAGTATCTCTGTCCCTGGCTGCTAAGTTCCCATGATATTTGTAGCATTCTTTGATAACACTAACGCTCAAAATCTGTCAATTTCTTAATCTCTAATTGCTTTAATGTCCAGGCCTCAGATCTGTAGAGCAAAGTTGTAAAAACGTAGCAGCACAACAACCTTAATCCTTAGAACGATTCTTAGGTATTTACTACACAATAGATTTGTCACAAGTTTTGCCTTTGCTATTTCTATAAGTATTTTAATCTCTTGTGTTTGTTCTCAGCATTGACTAACCAATGTTCTTAGATATTTGCATTTCTCTACCCTTTTCTATCTGGATATTATCAATATAGAGTCAATTGTTGTCTTCTGAATGTTTTGTAATGACTATCAATTTGGTGCTCTTTAAGTTCATTTTATAGGCCTTGGGCCCACATATACAATTATTATTTATGACCACACCGTTGAAACTTTTTGTACTTGTTATTTGGGTGGAGTCGGACAAATTTTGAGCTTGGCGCATTATGGTAGTGGGGCGTTTGCCTGTCAAGCGGTGACGAAGTTGTCAATTTTATGCAAGAAAAAAATTTATAACCACATTGGTCATTTTATTTTAATCAATGGTTTCTACTGTCATCGAGGCCTACGTTCTCGATGTGCATCGCCCCGCCTTCTCTACTCTGACGCGAGTCAGAGGCTCCACCCGCCGAGGCTTTGGAATTCCCAGCTACCGCATACGTCACATGCGACGAGTTCTATAAAAGCTGGTGGTTCCAAACCTCGGTAACCGAACAGGGAGAAGTTGGTTTTTTGCGGTTTCCCAACTTCATTGCACAATTATACCTGTTCGTCCCAAGAAAATAGCCGCAACTATTTTCTCCACTCGAACGCACACTGTCCACGCTGAGCTCAAAGCCACCTCCTGACCGCCGACGAGGGACGCAGGTTCGCCTGTCGTTGTACAATGGTTTCTAGGGAGACTGGTCGAGAGCAAAGCACGGACAGTACACGTAAATGTCTATGGAACCAACAACAATCCATCAAACTTTCTTCTCTGTTGACTTCTTAGCCTTCTGGACACCACCGTCCGGCATAACCCAGGATCCAAGAACAGCAGGACACGGCGCTTGCCCCAGTGTGTTTTTCGGACTGTTTGCTTTTGCTGCCAACACAATACATTCACCTCAAACCCTGAAGAGGACAAAATCCTAAACGGGGAAGCACATTGAACGCATTTCTTCTGAACATTATCCAGACAAGCAAATCAAACAATGTAGTAGTAGTAACCTCGGTAACCTATCTCAAGAATCACCAACACTGAATACACGTTTCTGAACGCCACTGGGGACTCTATTGTCGACCACATCCTAGTTACTAGTAACATTCTGGATCGGTTCGAGGATAGATGCCACATAGGTGACTCCCTCTTGACATCATCCCTCTTCTAACTAAAATATTCAATGCATGTCTCAAAAACAGCCACTTCCCTACTAGCCTAATAAAATAAAAAAAGTCAAAATGTAAATTCGTACAGGTTAAAAGAAATTGTACATCAAAGTTTAGGTGGATACAAAAGATATTTTCAAAAAAGTATCCAAATCATACAAGGGGATCATTGTTTAAATAATTAAAAAGGGGTCATTTTTGCAAAAAAAAATACTTTGTTAACTGCTGAGGAAATTCACTTATTAATGAAGGTCTATGGGATTTTTTTATGCAAAGTTGAAGGGTAAATCTTTCACATAAGACTTACCAAATTAAATTTGACCCCCTACTTATTTAAATAATTGTATATAAAAATTTAAAAACAAATTTGCAAAAAATTATTTTTAGCGTTTTAAATAAGCACTATAAAATATTTTATTTTACAGATTAAGTTGCGCTATATTACCAGTATTAAGGAAAAAAAATTGGTCGAAAAATATTTAATACTTTTTGAGATACTGAATTTGTTTATTAAATGTTACTATTTTTTCAATTGCAAAAACGCGGTTGTTGTCATAGAAATATTCACCTGATAAAGATCTCATTACTTTTATTTTTATGTATTTCTTCGATAAATGTATTGATAAATTCAAATTTCAATTAAATTCCCCCCTAAAATGACATTTGAAAATTATTCAAATTTGTTTATAATTTGTTTTTTTAATAACGTAGCGGGGATTAAGTATTTTGAAATGCCGTTTCGATAATTGGGTTCCTGGGAATTTTTTACTAATTAACAAAATTTTTTTGTCGTTTTTTTTTCTTTTTCTTTTTTGTTGAGTTATATTACTACGGACCCTTTTAGGGTTAAATTTTATTAAGAATGTGGAATCTCTGAGTTGTAGATTCTAGACCTAAAAATATTAAGATTTAACTAAAATCTCTTAAATAAAATGTGGCTACTTACTGAGTTACAGGGTGTTTTATTTAAAAATTTAAAAATTATTGTTACCAAGTACTTTAAAACTATTTGACGTATCCTTATCATACTTGGCAGAAAGTGTGGCTATTATATACCCTACTAAATTGTGATTAATAAACGTTTCTAGCTAGTGCCAAAGGCGTACGACAGGGGATAGTGAATGATTGACCTTTCCCAAATTCTACGCCACTGAGTGAATTACTATTTTAGCGAAATTTTTCGATTCACCAATACTTTGTATGTATATAACTTTATTGGTATCGATAAAGTCATCAGTTTGAGAGATATTGAAAGTTTAAAATGAATGAATGAATGAATCAAAATAACTATGCCGTTTCATTTTTAACGTCCAATATCTCGAAAACTAATGACCTAATCGTTACCAGTAAAGAATATATTATTTACATAGAAAGTATTGGAGAATCGAAAATTTTTGCTAAAATAGTAATTCCCTCAGTGGCGTAGAATTTGGGACGGGTTAACCATTAACTATCCCCTGTTGTACACCTCTGGTAGTAGCTAGAAACTTTTATTTATCACAATTTAGTAGACTGTACAGTACCCACACTTTCTGCCAAGTATGATAGGGATACGTCGAATAGTTTGAAAGTACTTGGTAAAAATAATTTTTAAATTTTTAACTAAAACACCCTGTAACTCAGTAAGTAGCCACATTTTGTTTAAGTGATTTTAGATCAATCTTAATATTTTTAGGTCTAGAATCTACAAATTAGAGATTCGACAGTCTTAATGAAACTTAACCTTAAAAGGGCCCGTAGTACCTAATATAACTCGCAAGAAAAATAAAAGAAGAGGAAAAAAGGAAAAAAAATTGTTAATTAGTGAAAAATTCCCAGCAACCCAATTATCGAAACGGTATTTCAAAATATTTAATCCCCGCGACGTTATTAAAAAAACAAATTATAAACAAATTTGAATAATTTTCAAATGCCATTTTAGGCTAAAGTTTAATTGAAATTTGAATTTATCAATGTATTTATCGAAAACATACATAAAAATAAAAATAATAAGATTTAATACAGGTGAATATTTCTTTGGCAACAACCGCGTTTTCGCAATTGAAAATAGAGTAACATTTAATAAACAATTTCAATATCTCAAAAAATATTAAATATTTTTGGACCATTTTTTTTTGGTTAATACTGATAACATAGCGCAACTTCTCCTGTAAAATAAGATATTTTATAGTGCTTATTTAAAACGCTAAAAATAATTTTTTGCAAATTTGTTTTTAAAGTTTTATGTGTTATTATTTAAATAAATAGGGGGTCAAATTTAATTTAGTGAGTCTTATGTGAAAGATGTGCCCTTCAACTTTGCAGAAAACAGTCCTATAAACCTTCATTAGTAATTAAATGACCTCAGCAGTTAAAAAAGTATTTTTTTTTTTGCAAAATTGACCAATTTTTAATTATTTAAACAATGATCCCCTTGTATGATTTGGATACTTTCTTGAAAATATCTTTTGTGCCCACCTAAACTTTGATATAAAATTTGTTTCAACCTGTACGAATTTACATTTTGATTAACATGTAGTGTAATTTTATTTTACTAGACTATAACTCCTTGGAAAGTGGCCAATACCATCATGCTTTTGAAAAAAGGCAAACCCCCAACCGACGTGGAATCCTACAGACCAATTTATTTAATAAACACTCTGGGTAAAGTTCTTGAGCTAATCCTTAAAGAAAGGCTCAATAACTTTCTCGAAAACCACAACATCATACCAAAATTCCAATACGGATTCCAGTCAGGTAAATCTACTCAACATGCATTAATAGATTTCACAACTAAAGTTACTCAAACCATCAACGATGGTTCATTCGCCATAGCCACATTCCTGGATGTGCAGAAGGCTTTCGATCAGGTCTGGCACGACGGACTTGTTCGAAAACTTCTGGACATCGGGCTACCATTACAATTTACCAAAATTGTACACTCATACCTCCACAACCGAACTGTCAGAGTAAAAATAAGCGATCAAAAGTCTACCCCCTTCACTCCACAAGCTGGAGTTCCCCAGGGTTCAGTCCTAGCACCACTGTTGTACATCATCTACAACAGCGATATCACAAACCAAAATATCCCAGGCACTCGGCTGTTTCTCTATGCAGACGACACGGCTCTACTCACGACATCCTGTCGATACAGCCCACTACTCATCCACAGAAGAGCCCAGGCTCTGTTGGACGTGGTCGGGGACTGGTGTTGTAAGTGGAGAGTCACGCTGAATGCGAACAAAACAACAACAATTGTGTTTCGCGCCCCTTCTGTGTCACAAAGAATCATAAAAAATGAAGCCGACCAATATCCACTGAGATTGCTGGGAGAAAGGCTTGTTGTTAGCCCGACTGCGACCTACTTGGGAGTACTGTTCACCAGGACTCTTAACTGGCACGCAGATCTAAAGGCAACTTTAGATAGGGTAAGGAACAGGGCCAGACTTCTCAACCCTCTCTCTGGACGAATTGGCAAGACACACAAGAAGACTCTCATACACACTTACAACACCTTTATTCGACCCGTCATTGAGTACAAATCATGCCTCTACTCTCTTTGCGCTAGAGCAAAACAAGAGAGGTTGTTGCGAGTGGAACGTAGAATCTTGCGTAGATACAACTACGAGCACTGGAGATATCCCTCAAACGAAATCCATAACATCTCAAACATCCCCAAAATCAGCGAGAGAATAAACTCTCTGAACAGGAACTTCACAATCAAAGTAATCAACGGTCCCCCCTCCGACACACAAGAATCTCTCAAATGTTCCTGTTCATCTTCCGGCCACGTATTCTACCAAAGAATACTCCATCCAACAAGAAGCGAAAGTATCGACTATTTCACGATCCAAATTTCTTTGCGCATGTACGATCCGCCATGTTTCATGTATTATTTCTTATTTCTCAACCTAACCCCTAACAGCTGTTTGTTGTAAAATTATTGTGTTGTTTAATCTTTTCTAATTGTAGAAAAAATGATAATACTATTAAACATATCTATTGTTAAAATAAACTCTCATTGTGATGGCTCCACGCAAAGGTGGATTTTCTTGTGTGGTTCGTACTGGGACGCCCCACTAGATCGTGAACAAATAATTCTCTTTTCAGTACCGAGAAATCTTAGCAGGTAAACGATCGTAGGGGTAGGGCAATGAGAGAAAGTTCTTTTTAAACATTTATGTGATTCCATATACGTACATATCTGTTAAAATTATTTATTCCCAGATTTTTAATTAAGCTTTTTAATAAAAAACAATTTAAACATAGCTATTTAGTGTTTAATTTAATTTGCAATAGTATAAATTTAGTGTACGGTTCTAGAAATAAAGGTCATTTTAAATTTATGCAAGGCAGGTCCACAACATCAATTTTTATTTTATGACAGCTGAGGGAAAAACTTATGAGTGGAAGAGAAAGACTTGCACATTGTGTTTATTAATCTTGGGAAGGCATATAGCAAAGTTACCAGAAACCTAATGGTACTAAGTAGGAAAGGAGTGCCGGCTGAATATGTGAGAGTGGTATAAAAAATGTATCAGAAGGTAACAATTAGAGAGAGCGAATGCAGCTGAAACTGGAAAATTTTGTGTGAAAGCAGAGCTCCATTAGGGTTAGGTTAAGTTCCGTATGGAATCCGCAGTTATTAATAACTAGAACTAGCGAATAACTAGAAAAGATAATGTTAGGAATCAGTATATACGAAAAAATTGGGTGTGGATCCTATTGATCCTATTGGAAACAAAATAAGAAACAGGTTAAGGTGGCTAGATGCTAGATCTGATGTCTTCTTTCTTTTATATAGGCAGTACTGCCTGTTTTTCTTCAACGGTGCATTTTATTCTGTCCCTAAATTGTCATTACAGCTTTTCCTTGGGCGTCCTATACTTCTTCTGCCTAACGGTGACTTGTCCCTTACTATCCTTGATTTAAACATCCTGCTTATATGTTTAATCCACTCTTATTTACCCAGGTATTTATATTGTCCACCCCACATATGCGGCTGATTTCCTCACTTCTTACCCTGTCCTGTAGTACTTTTCCAGCAATCCTTCTTAAGATCTTCATTTGGTTGGTCTCCAGATGTTTTTGTGTTTTGCTTGTATCTGGTCTTGTTTCGGCCTTATAAGTCATAACTGGCCTAATAACTGACTTATATATTTGGGCCTTTGTTTTGCACTCTTACGTGTTTGTTTTTCCAAATTGTGCCGTTTGGGCATCGGCCGTTCTACTGGCCTTAATTATTTGTTCTTTTACCTCTTCGTCGATATTGTTTCCAGCTGATAGATTAATTCCCAAGTATTAGATGCTAGATGTGATGATATATCCAGGAGAGTTGAATTTGGTACAGTACAACCAGAGTTTCCAGAAACCTCAGATGTACAGAAAGAAATCGAAGGTGAATAAAGTCATTCTAGCCTCCGCCGCAGAGTTTCCTCGTGCAGCGAGAATATGGTGGTGTTGGAGGTCAATAGACATTCAAAGAAATTTCTCAAAAGGAAACAAAAAAAAATGATCAATCTAAGACAAAGTGAATAGAAAATTTGAAAGTATAATTATGTCCTAAGTAAAAAGGTCTTGGGTCAAAAATATCTATTTTTCAAATTTTTAGTACGAAAAAAAGTAATACAAATCGATAGAAATTTTAATCTCTATTTTGAAATTAACTATTAAATTAAACTAAGCATCAAAAATCCATCACGTTTACATAAGTTTACAAAACTTAGTCAAAATCGATATTTTTAACTTAAAACCTTTTTACTTATCAGTACAAAAGTTATATATGGGTTATATTAAATTTTACAGAAAAAAATACAATTCATATTAATAGATCAACTTAAGAGGATCGGTACGTATTTTCGGCTGCAATGCTATTCAAATGGGGATTCATTTTTTTCGAATCCTGAGAAAACTAATAAGTATTTTTGAAAAATTTAAACGCAGAAGAAAAGATTACCTTGTTAGCGAGGGCCGAAAGTCCCTGAGAACTTCAATAATGTTTATTTTAATAAGTTACAGGGGTGAAAAACTAAGAGAAAATTTAGTGTGATTTTTAATTTCAAATATCTCATTCAAAATAAACTTTTTATTTATTCTAAGGGACTTTCGGCCCTCGGTAATAATTTAATCTTTCATTCTGCGTTTAAATTTTTCAAAAATATTTATTGGTTTTTTCAGGATTTGAAAAAAATGAACACAATGCCGTGGTAATATTTTCCAAATCTATCTTTGTCTTACAACGCACTCAACCGAATATAATATTGTCAGCATATATTGTCAGTCAGACACTGACAATCACTGACAATTTTAAATATTTGACATTGCATCGGGAATATTTTGAGTTATTGATTAAATATTATTGATATATCGTCCCCTGAATACTATAACTAGGTAACTTGAAAATAGTCGTTTCTCAGGATATCAATTTAAAGTTTTGAGCAGAAAAAAAAATCACAAAATGATAGCAGAACTTGTGTATTTGGTTCTAAAATGATAGTATATTAAATGAGCTAAAATCTTTTTATTGGTAACAACAAAAATATTATAATTTCTTGAAACAAATTTGATAAAATGTGAGATATCCACTTGTAGCACTAACACAAATAGACAAAAATCGACATATATAGTTTTAATAAGTTAATAAATATAAGAATAAAGAAGAAGTATAAGAACAAAAATAAGTTTTTATTAGTTCAATGTAGTACAAGATACATTTATAAACATATTAATATAATAATTATAGAAAACATAAGTTACTCACTATTGCTTATTTCACTTTCAGAATCTGCGTTAGGTTTTCCGCGTGTATCCCCCACAAAAGGAAGGTTTTCGTAGTAATGTCTATATTCGTTTGAAAGTGCCGGAGGATTCATGTGAAAGAGTGATATAAGATCATTATACTTTGCTAACTGAATCGGTATTTTAGATTGATACAAGGGTCTCAGAGAATTTAGTGAAGTAGCTCTAGTTTTCCTTATGCAGTTTAGAACTCTGAAATCGTCGTCAAAGTTTTCTTTAAATCTAAGAATAAAAGGGGCTGATTTAGAAACATGCATCCAACACATCTTCTGCCAACGCACTGGTTGGCGGTTCTCATCTTCCTTTCTAAAAATCATATTCCGTTCTGCATGAGTTTTCCAGTCAAGTATTTGCTCCTGTGTTAAGTCGTGTACAATATACGGTTTGTCACCCTTTCGTCTAGCGCACTTAGCAATAGTTTTCCAGTCTTGAGGCCAGTTTGCTTTACCAACCCTTTTAAGTTCCGTAGAAATAGCTGAGTGCATAGAGTCGCACTCCATTTCGCTATGTCCCACCGTTAAGAACATGAGATCTATATTATTCACGTGTGGAATCTCTTGTACAGCCGTTAAACACATGCTAGCCACAAACTTATTAAGGTTTTGTCCCCCACATCTGTCACTAAAACACGAAATTTGTTCAACAGAATTAGGTAAAGATTTGAAGAAGCTGTAAAGACAACTAGCAATCTCACAGCTGCCACGTTTACCTTCAACCTCTGTCCACAAAAAGCAATCTCCCTGTTTCGAAACAACATCATAAATAGTAAAATTGAATGTCTTTAGACGTTGTTTAATAATGCGTTATTGGTAGGATCACTGGGTACAAGAAGAACTTGCTGAAGGTCGAAATTACAACTCACAATTTTTCCATTAGAGTTTTCTGCCATCTGTTTTCGTGATCTTTTTTCATCTCGAGCTCTGTCTTTTGCTACTAAATGTGCTTTATATTGAGTTTCCAGGGCGCTCTTGTCATTTGTAGGGGTATTATAAGCCATACAAATGCGGCACTGATCTTTTCTTGGACGGTAAAACCCAAGGTTGTATTCCTCATTGAATACTTTCCTATAAATAGAAACACTAGCAACTTCTTGATTTTTCTCAGCGCATTCTTTTTTATACATCGAGTACATTAGAGTTATATTTAAATCAGAAGATAAATATTTTCGCTGTGTTTTCGCGCGGCAGTAATGCGAAGACATTACTGGGAACTTCTCAATGTGACATCTTACAGTTTCTAATGTTTCGGGTCGTGTGACCTTCTTTACATGCTTACCCCTTTTGTCCTCTAAACTTGTATTTTCGTTCGTTCTATGCTGCATGGCAATATCTATGACCCCTTTTTTAATTCCAAGTGTGTTAACAAACATTGTTTTACACACCTGAATTCTTTTAGTATTTTGTGGTAAGAAAAACGTTATCGTATTGTTACGTCTTGAGTTTTCCTTAGTGTGCCATTTTTTTGTTGTCTTCTCAGTATGACCGTGGATAAAATCCCTTTTTCTTTCATACGATTCGAGTCCATAGTATCTCCTAAAAACCATCAGCCTCTCCTCGTGCGAGATTTTTTCACTACATTTTCGTCTACATCTAATTGGACACGGATCTTTCATTGCAACTCCTGGTATATGTTTACCCGTAGCAGAAATATACATTTCTCCTTGTTGCCTTTTTAGCTTAGCAACACTCCTTTTCCATGCTCGTGGATTACGCATTCTTTTCCTCGATCTGTCTGTTTTTACTGGAGTTTCTTCCATACCATCTAATTGGATAGATGTTGTTGATGTAGAGTTTATTAGGTCAGTATCGCTATCAGAAGATTCACTTGATGAACTCGGATTGTATTCTGAATTGATTGGGGAGTAAGGTTCAAAATCGGACTCCAATTCATCATTTACATTTGACGCACTAGGTCCAGCTTCAGATTCCCCAGTAACACATTCCAATTGTATTTCACCTATATAAATAGAAATAAATTATAAATTATATTTCAAAAGTATCATTCAAATAACTTACCAAAAAGTACATCTTGCTCTACAGACTATTCCAGGGTTAATTCGGTGTCTGCATTTACCCGAATGTTTGTGGGGCTTTCTATGACTGAAAAGAAAACAACATTGTAGTGATTGTTTAAAAAAATTAACAATTTACTCTGATATATACAAAACTACTGACGTATGGGTACACATTCCAATTGTATTTCACCTATATAAATAGAAATAAATTATAAATTATATTTCAAAAGTATCATTCAAATAACTTACCAAAAAGTACATCTTGCTCTACAGACTGTTCCAGGGTTAATTCGGTGTCTGCATTTATCCGAATGTTTGTGGGGCTTTCTATGACTGAAAAGAAAATAACATTGTAGTGGTTGTTTAAAAAAATTAACAATTTACTCTGATATATACAAAACTACTGACGTATGGGTATACAATCAAATAAAAATTAATAGTTACCAGTAATAAACAAAATAAATTATACATAACCTAACTTTGAAACAATTTTCATGTGGTTAAATAATTAAAATCAAACTTACTGTTCTTTTCTGCTTGGTCAAGTGCAACCTGTAGTATTTTTAAACTCCTCGATGACATAATTATATTGTCTTTATTATTGTTAAATAACACAAAAACCACTATTTTAGTCACAAAACTTTGTTTGCTGTATAACACACAACTGGATATCTCGAGACGAACGTGTAAGTGACATTTGGTAAGTCAATTTAGCCCCGTCTATAACTAGATATCTCAAGTTAAGTACGTGTACCGTACAACGTTGTCAGATTTACAACTGAATATCTCAAGCTGCGTACTTAAAGTATTAAAATTTTTCAAATTTACGAACTTACCTAGTTTCTGTAACGAAATATCTCAGCTATGGATACTCAGATCACTTATCTAATTATACCATTAAAAAGAGCGTACAAAATTGTGTGGGTACGAATGGATAACTCAAAATAGCCAAAATTCGAGTTACCTAGTTATAGTATTCAGGGGACGATATAGTGTATTTGATAAATAATTGATTTAAGACGTGAACTTAATAAAAAGTTATTTATTGTGTATATTTTGTGGAAGATCCAAGCAAAGAATACATCAGGATAATCTGCGATCCAAGTATTTTGTTGTTAAAGATGTTCAAAATTTTAAGCGTTCCATAACAATATATTATTAAAAAATCACTTTAACACTTTTCCTCTATTCTCGATTGAGTATTAGTTTTTGTTGTACAAATAAAATTATTACAATCACTGAATACATAGTTAGTGAAAAAATTATCACATTTAGTAACTGAATTAATAATTTGAAATTATAAAAATAACAGTTATATAAGAACATTCAAAAGCCATCTCTTTAAATTAATGATGACATTTTCAAGTAGAATGACATTCTAGTAATATTTACATATCCATACCAGTGTGAATTTTACTACACGTAATTTGCCGGGTAAAGACAGAAAAAGTAGGGATACACGTAAAATATTTGCGAATTATGTACCCATAGCCTTAAAAACACTATAGTTTTAATTATTACTTTGTTTCTGTGTAACTCAAATTTCCTACAGTTTTGAACGAATTCCTCATTACTTTTCTTAGTGTAGTGTGAAGTATTACCCCTACCATTCTCCGACCGATATTTCTGTCCCCTGAATATCAAAGGAGCCGACAGATGCTTTCGCTTCTTGTTGGATGGAGTATTCTTTGATTCTACCGAAAGCCCAAACACAAAAAGATTCATCCACCGTCTGCTCTAATGCAAACATGCATTGACGAACTCCCAGTAGAATACGAAAACATCCTCGAGGCTACCCCGTTAGCCTTCCGCGCCCACCTATAGAAAAGCCGCAAGAAAATAGCCGCAATTATTTTCACCACTCGAACGCTCACCGTCCACGCTGCGCTCAAAAGCCACCTCCTGACCGCCGACGAGGGACGCAGGTTAGCCTGTCGTTGTACAAGGGTTTCTAGGGAGACTGGTCGAGAGCAAAGCACGGACAGTACACGTAAATGTCTATGGAACCAACAACAATCCATCAAACTTTCTTCTCTGTTGTCTTTTTAGCCTTCTGGACACCACCGTCCGGCATAACCCAGGAACACCAGGACACGACACTTGCCCCAGTGTGTTTTTCGAACTGTTTGCTTTTGCGACCACTTTTTCGTTGTTCAACAATATACATTCACTACGAACCCTGAAGAGGACAAAATCCTAAACGGGGACACTCATTGAAGGCATTTCTACATAGCAATTTTTCTATACACGCAAATCAAACAATGAGATGATGAACCTCGGTATCTCAGTCGGCAGTCGTCCTCCGGCCTGCACGGGCTTGTCCCGTCAGCCTGGGGCGCTGCACTCTACCCTGCCCTGACTCTGTGGTCTGGGGTGGTTCTACTAGAGCAAGAAGTTGTTTTATTTCTTTAGTATAGTTCCAGTAGTTAGTAGTGCTTTTATTTTTAGGTGTACAACTTGGAGCTGTACCCAAAATTTTCCCAAAAAATTTTCCGACAAGAGGGAAAATTTTAGAAAAATCGTGATCTAATAATTTGTGTACATACTCCTTCAACAACGACAAACATCGTTCTGTAGTTTTTTTCTCGAATTAAAAAAAAAACATTTCCGACACAAGTGTTAGGTTATAAGTAGTTATATTCTAAATCAAAAAATCTAAGTGTCCGACAAAAGTATTGGGGCAAACCCAAAGTCGGACAAAAAATTTAATTTTTGTTAATAAACTATACTTTAAAACTATGCTGGGTTCGTGCATCCCTTACCTTTACAAACATTTTTCCGACAAAGGTAGTAAGCTACAAGTAATTATACTCTTCAACATAAAATGTAATTGTCTGACAAAAATGTTGGGGCAAACAAACAGAAAACTTAATTCTTTTAGGCTATCGACGAGGAGGTATTATCAAAAAAAAATTTAAACAGTTTTTCTCGGTTGTTTTTGAATCGATTTAGCTTAAAATTGGTACACACACTAAGTAAAACATTTAAAAGGGTATGACGTAGAGCTGTACCCAAAATTTTTCCAAAAAATTTTCCGACAAGAGGGAAAATTTTAGAACAATTGGGATCTGATAATTTGTGTACATACTCCTTGAACAACGACAAACATCGTTCTGTAGTTTTTTTCTCGAATTTGAAAAAAAACATTTCCGACACAAGTATCAGGTTAGAAGTAGTTACATTCTAAATCAAAAAATCTAAGTGTCCGACAAAAGTATTGGGGCAAATCCAAAGTCGGACAAAAAATTTAATTTATATTAATAAACTATACTTTGAAACGATGCTGGGTTCGTGCATCCCTTACCTTTACAACCCTTTTTTCGACAAAGGTAGTAAGTTACAAGTAATTATATTCTTAAACAGAAAATGTAATTGTCTGACAAAAATGATGGGGCAAACCTTAGAGCATGGAAAATTTTTTCTCTCTCTGGAGATCTAACACGCAATCTGTTTTTCTAACGAAAGTGAATCCTTATTTTAATACGGTTGGTTCTCATTGAGATTTGACATAACTTGTTTTATTAGTGATTTTTGTGCGATTTCTGAGTGAAAACTAGCAATTTTTTTAACTCTTTATAGTGGTAATGTGTTCGGCTTACGGTTGTAAAAGCGACAGCAGCAGGAAATAAGTGCGAATTACATTTTACAGGTAAATAAATATTTCTGTTATGTGTGCGTAGATGAAAATTCAATAAATACTCCTATATTCTTAGATATTGCCTCTTAAATGGTTAATAATTTGAAAATTAACACTTCAATGTACCTTATTACATAATTAAAATTACATGGTTAAGTTATAAAATGAGAAAAATTTACATGTAAAATTAAAAGTAACATAAAAAATCACCATTTTACCAGTGGTGTAGGTACGAAACGGTACGAAATAAATGAAATTATAAAATATATTGTGGCAACTTCGAAAATGGAATTAATAGTGTATATTGTTATTACATATTATTGACTTTTTTTGTTGTTAAACATTTTATTGCTTGATTTTATTTTGTTTATATGTAAAAAAATTATTTAAGAGCACAGGCGCAAATATTTTACGGCTATCTCTACTTTTTCTTTTTTTACACGGCAAATTATATGTAGTAAAGTTTTCACTGGTATGGATACGTACATAAACATTACTTGACAATGACATTGTCACCATTAACTTGAGATGACTTTTGAATGTTCTTGGATAACTGTTACTTGTATCATCGCTTTAATTATTAATTCAATTAATTAATATGATAATTTTTCACTAACTATGTATTCAGTGATTATAATAATTTATATACTATGCCATAAAAGATAATACTTAATCGAGAAAAGAGGAAAAGTGATTTTTTTAATAATATATTGTTACTATGGAACGCTTAGATAAATTTTGAATATCTTTAACAACAAAATGCTTATATCACAATATATATCCTGGTGTAGTCTCTGCTTGGGATCTTCCATAAATAATAAACAATAAATAACTTTTTATTAATGTCACATCTTAAATTCTTTAGCCAATACACTATCAATATTATTTAATAAACAACTCAAGATAACGAGCGATACACAATTATTGGATCAAAGCTAGCCGTGCAGAAAATTACGTATGTCTTGTTTTAATCTGAATTTTTATCAATTAATTTTGATTAACGTTATAAAACATAAAAAATCAGTCAAAGCCTTTAACACAGAACTTTAATCTAAAATAAAAAGAATTAACACAATTATAAGTAACAATAATAAATAAAATCAAACAGGATGCTGTATATGTCCACCACCAACATCTCTACATAACCTAACTTTTCTTGTTAAGTTGACGTGCACTGCAAAGTTGACGTAAACTGGAAAGTAGTATATCTGAATTAAGAACAGACATGCATTGTATATCTATCTTTGTCGTTGAGAGCCACCTATGGTGATAATAATTTTGGATCAAACGTTATTATTATTCCTAAAGCCGTGTCAAATATCTAAAATTGCCGCTGTCTTGTCAGCACATTCTGTTCGACTGAGTGCGTTGTACGACAAAGATAGCGAATATTCAATTTGGAAAATATTACCACTGACATGGTGTTCATTTTTTTCCAATAGGGCTTTTCATAAATTGTCATTTGTTTCGAGCTTCTGTCATGTGTCACATAATATTAATATATCTACGTCATACGTCTTTGGTTTGTATTATTGTTATATACCAATAAAGTATGTCGTAGATATATTATTATGTGACACATGACAGAAGCTCGAAACAAATGACTGTGAATAAAAAGCCCTATAGGGCTTTTCATCGATTGCCATTTGTTTCGAGCTTCTGTCATGTGTCACATAATATTAATATATCTACGTCATACGTCTCTAGTTTGTATCATTGTTATATACCAATAACGTATGACGTAGATATATTAATATTATGTAACACCGACAGAAGCTCGAAACAAATGACTGTGAATGAAAAGCCCTATAGGGCTTTTCATCGATTGCCATTTGTTTTGAGCTTCTGTCATGTGTCACATAATATTAATATATCTACGTCATACGTCTCTAGTTTGTATCATTGTTATATACCAATAACGTATGACGTAAATATATTAATATTATGTGACACATGACAGAAGCTCGAAACAAATGACTGTGAATGAAAAGCCCTATACATACAATGCCTATACTGAAAAAAGTAATACTTTTGAAAAATTTAAACGCAGAATGAAAGAGTAAATTATTACCGAGGGCTAGAAGTCCCTCAGAATAAATAAAAAGTTTCTTTTGAATGAGATCTTTGAAAATAAAAATCACACTAAATTGTCTCTTAGTTTTTCACCCCTGTAACTTTTTTCTCAGAATTCGAAAAAATAAATCCTATTTAAATATAGTATTGGAGCCGAAATTTTGCGACCTATGTGAAATAAAGATATCTATCATAAATCAATAATTCAAAAAGTTTGCTTTCGTCACATCCCCTAATTCCTAATCCTGTTTTATTTTGAGTGGGTATAAAAGTTCAACATACTAAAATACTGTTATTTGTTTCAATCTTTCTATGTAAGCCATGCATAATATTGTGTAATTAATAAAAATAGAAAATTGAACTAAATCTACGAGCAATATTATTTAATTATGTAGTTTTATATAGTTTCTTCCGGCCTACGCGATACGCCACTGGCACTCGTGTTTGGTTCTAACTTGGTTTTGGATTCAGTTTCGTTCTCGTTGCGGTCACTCCAGGGAGAGGGTAAAAAATTTTCCATACTCTAAGGGGCAAACGAACAGAAAACTTAATTATTTTAGGTTATCGACGAGGAGGTACCCAAGTAGCAATTTGTCGACGCGACAACGTTGTCTACCGCGTGGCAACGTTTTCTTACAACGTTGTTATTGCCTAAAAGACGACCCTATTCTGCACTGATTTGGTGGACGATTTTTGAGTTGTCTTGACGTTGCCTAGGCAACCTCCTGTTTAAGCAACATCGTTTAGCAACCGTTGCATAAGACAACTGAAGCGACAAGCGACTATAAAAAGCACCTGCGCGTGCAATGGTTGCTAAAGGAGTCAGAC
This sequence comes from Diabrotica virgifera virgifera, assembly GCF_917563875.1. Lineage (NCBI taxonomy): Eukaryota > Metazoa > Arthropoda > Insecta > Coleoptera > Chrysomelidae > Diabrotica > Diabrotica virgifera. The sequence goes on from NC_065450.1 coordinate 140,394,863, forward strand.
TAGTTATGTTTTTTTACCTATATTTTTAACACCTGTATGGTGAATGCGAAAACCAAAAAGTAAACTGTTTTGACATCGTATTGGGTATTTAAATTTATATGATATAAATACATAAATGACTTATTACTTGATGTGAAATTTATAAACGCATCTCAGATTACCGTCAAATATGGATATTTCACCTTTAAAAAACACACGCGCTGCTTTTTTTATGACATTTTTGACAAAAAATATGCAAATTTAAAAAATCAAATTTTAATATAAAAGTCAAAATTTATGTTAAAGATGTTCTGTATAAATTTAATGTATTGATGGTGCTTTTAAAGTTATCAGAAAATGCCTGCATTTTTTATATTCTGTGTTTTCATTTTCTTTACATTCTAAAAATCTCAAGTAAAACCAAAATGGCGCATTAAACAATATTACCAATATTACTAAAAAAATACCTAATTACCAACGTTAGACGGATAAGACAACTTAGAAGTCCAATCGCCAACCAAACCCGACCGCGCCGACTATCAAAACCATTTTAGAACGCACCCTCTTATTGGGTGACAGAGGTCATGTGACCAGTGTCAAAAGTGTATCATTCTCATTAACAGCGTTGCCACATTTAGTAGATTTCTACTTTTTTGGTAGATTTTTGATATTTTTTAAAAAATTCTAGTAGGCAATATTTTTTAGTAGATTTTTGGTATATTTCAACAGAATTTGATCCATTTTTTTCGAATCATGAGGAAACCATAATAAGTCTTTTTGAAAAATTTAAACGCAGAATGAAAGACTGCATTATTTAGAAAAACCAAAACGTTTCTTTTGAACGAGATATTTGGAATTAAATTTGGTCACTAAATTTTTTCTTTTTTTCACCCCTGTAACCAGGGGCGGCTCTAGCTCACCTGCCGCCGGGGTGCAAACTCTTGTGTGCCGCCCCTTCTGGGCGATAAGTTGAAGGAGGTTACAGCCTAGAAAATAAGACTTATTTCCTATATACCGTGAAGAAGGTGAACGACATAAGGGAAGCTAGATAGGTAGAGAACTATTCTTAAAATAAACCAAACAATTTTATTTATTTAGTTATATCACAATTTAATAACATCAGATATATATTTAATTAAATGAAAAGTAAGTCACATATGTATATACATATTATGTACCAGATGTAAAAACAAATTATAAAAAATTACGTACTTATACCTATATCCGAATACATACTTATGATAATAATACACATCTTGAAATAGGTAGGTATTATTTAATGTTTGACCATATTTTTCAAAAGCTAAAATCAATTTTTCTAGATTTTCGGATAGCAAATTCTTTTATAATGTCATTAATATCTATGTCAACATCATTTTCAATGCTTATTATAGCTAGATTTGAAAGCCTTTCTTGTGTCATACTAGACATTAAATAGTTTTTTATAATCTTTAATTTGGAAAATGATCTTTCACCCTCAGCAACAGTAACCGGTAATGTTAAATAAATACGTAAAGCAATCGACAAATTTGGAAATGTGCTAATCAAGTTATTTTTAAATAAATATCCTAAAACATCAATTGCAGAGGAGGTAGATTTTAAATAGGTCGGTAAAATTTCAATTTCATTCAGCAAATCGACTGCATTTATATCAGAATGCTTAGTTTGAAAATCTGTGAATTTATTTTGCAAATCCGCGCAATACTTTAATTTATCATTTGAATTTAAATTTTTAAAAGCATCAAGGTTGTGTAAAAACGAAAAACAGTTGTTGTGATCACTTAACAATTCGAACCTTTCATCTAATTTAGTTATGGCAGTGTCTAATAAAAAAAAGTAAAAATTTACTTTAAAGTGTAACTCTGGATTTTGTATAGCGTCATCTCTTCCTTCATAATTAAACATAGGTCTTCGTTTTCTAGGTCGTACAGTGCCAACTGCTGGAAAACTAATTTCGCAGTCTAATTCTTCAGCAATAATTTTTGATTCATTAAGCATTTCTTTATAAGCTAAGTCTGTACGACATTCAGTTAAATATTTTTTTACTTCTTCTAACATTTTAGCAGCCTCTGGAAGTATCACAGTAGATTTCTGCATAATTTTGCTTACAGTATTAATTTTTAATAAAATATTATACCAAGTTACCAAGGAACAAACAAATTTGTACGACTTTATTTTTGAAATCAAAGAATATGCCAAATTTTTTGTGTCGTTATCTTTATTTGAATCACTATAAATAAAGAACAAAGCATCATAAATTTTTTCTAAATTAAAACGAAGGGCTTTCACAGCATCAATGCGGCTTTCCCATCGTGTATCGGAAAGTGATTTTAGAGTTAAAGTAGGCAGTTCTTTTTTTAAGACTTGCCAGCGCGATGTTGATGCCGAAAAAAATACATATAATTCTTGGACAATGGCAAAGAAATTTGTAACTTCCAAAGAACATTTTGCAGCATCATTTACAACTAAGTTAAGACTATGCGCTGCACATGGTACATAAAATGCTCTAGGATTTATATCCAAAATTTTTTTTTGTAAGCCAATTTTTTTGCCTTTCATATTGGCACCATTGTCGTAGCCTTGGCCGCGCATGTCATTAATATCAATATTTAAGCCTTCCAAAAAATTCAATAAAAACGTCATTAATCCTTGTCCAGTTGTGTCAGTAACAGAGCAAAATCCAAGAAAATGCTCTCTTATCTCAACATTTTTTGTTAAGGGGTTAAGATAAACAAATCTAAAAATTATTGTAATTTGCTCTTCATGACTTATGTCAGGTGTACAATCTAAAATTATAGAATAATATTTACAATGTTTCAGTGTGTTAACAATGGTGTTTTTGATATTTTCTCCTATTACAGTTATCAGTTCATTTTGAATGTTATGACCAAGATAATGAGGCATATTGCGGTGTTCAGCTTTTTCAATGCGATTAATGTGCTCTGCTAAAACATTGTCAAATTTTGAAACACTTTCTATTAGTTTTAAAAAGTTTCCATTATCATTTTGAAATATCTTTTCTGTATGCCCTCTAAAAGCCAAATTTTGTCTAGCCAAAAACTGAATAATGTATATAATTCTTTCAATAACTGCCATCCACCTTTTTTTTACGGTCCATTTGGGCCTGATTAATCGAATCTACAGTTCTTCCTTTCATTATATTTTGTTTTAAATCAACATATTGTCTCACACTTTGAAAATGTGCTACACTTTTTTCATGTCGTTCTATATTTCTCGATAAATGACGCCAATCTTTGTAACCTATTTCATCATTAAAAGCATTTATTGCACTGCTAAATAGTTTACAGTAAAAACAAAACACAGAATCACTAGATTTAGAATAAACGAGCCAGTCCCGTATAACCGTTTCATTACTTCCTAGTTTCTTAAGAAAATACGTAGTTGAAAATGATCGATTAGAATCATCTAATGGAAATGTAAAATTTTTTATTTGTACCGGACCTATTTCAAGTAGTGAGAGCTTGACATTATCTGAAATACTTTGTGGCCAAAGGGCAGGATCTGTCAATGAATCGATGATATTCGCATTCATTACTGAACTCGAATTATTACTGATATGATCAGAAAATGCAGTAGTTGTTACCGAGGCTGCTGCGGTCGGTGTTAATGTTGCTTCCGATGCTGACGTTGCTGAAATTTCTTCCATCGGAGTATCAGTAGAAGTTTCAGTAACACCCATCATTGTATCTTCAACAGTTTTTTCGAAAACTGGATTCATATCTGAACTTGTTGATGGTCCTGGTTGAACTTTCTGAAGAAACTTGCTTATAGAACTCGTGCATTTTTTCACTTTTTCTTCTTTTTCCAGTTTCCGTTTCCGATATTGGAAACCAGAAAGTTTTTGTCTTCCATCAGCCATCTGCAATAATTTAAAAAAATAAATAAAAATACTACAACCCTCTAGCCAGACGTGAGTTTCATTAATGTACAAAAAGAATTGTTTTACAGTCCTCGTTTAATAGGTAGTAACTTTAATAACATTCTTACCTTGAGTTTGACGATGCTGTATCTCTATGGGCACTTCTGCGGTTTTTCAAAACTCACGACACTGTACTATTTAATCAAGTAAAGTTAAAATAACGTAAAGCAGGAACTCAAGAAGTCACTGGTTTAAATTCAAATTTCAGATAGAAACTAAAAATTTTTTAAGAAAACCGATTTTTATAAACTTTGAAAGGCGGTCCTTTCCCCATTAAACCAATGGGACTCCTATTTCTTTAATTGTTAAAATGTCTCCTCCCATCTAAAGGGTTCCTAATTTTCGTAGAGAGAAAATATATCAACGTCATCTATTCTACGTAAATAGATATTTAATACAAAAGATTTTTTACCATTTTTCAAAGGTTTACCGAGAAGGATTGACCTTTTTTTGGTAACAACTTCCGCTCGAACACATTTAAGATTCACAGACGCCCCCCTGTTGATTCAGTTCTAAGAAGCTTCCTAAATTGAGTATTTTCTAAAAACTTTCAGATTTGTTCACGCCGAGACAGTGGCGTACACTTTAAAGTAGGCTATATAATATACAGCATATTAAGTGTAGGTAGGTACATCTTAGTAAAAAAGCGTTTGTGCATATGCGTATGTAAACATGGAACTTGTCATTCGTTATGATCCAGCTGCCGCCCCCTATAACCTGCCGCCCGGGTGCCGTGCACCCCTTGCACCCCCGCTTAAGACGCCACTGCCTGTAACGTATTAAAATAAACATTATAGAAGTTTTCAGGGACTTTCGGTCCTCGGTAATAACGTAATCTTTCTTTGTGCGTTTAAATTTTTCAAAAATACTTATTAGTTTTAAGGATTCGCAAAAAACGAAAACATTTAAAATACATTGAACATTTTAACAGACGACATTTTGCGCCTATCCCCTTAAGTTAGCTGTTGTTTTTATTATAAAAAATCCCAAATATATCCCAAAAATACTTAAGTATATTCTAGTTTTTGATTTAGTAGATTTTAGCTAAAACATGATAATTACCAGTTGGTGGTTTGGAATAATTAGGTTTCCAATTTTGTAGAATTGCTCTTGAGACATTTAGGACGGATGTGCATATCACTGTATTACTGTATATTTACATGGCCTAAAAAGAATCTACTGATTTTGTGAAAACAAAACTACTGAAAGAGTTAAAACTGACCTGGCAACCCTGTCTACCAAAGCAGATACAAAGATGGTTATCAAATCTCAAATCTACTGATAAAACAATTAGACCAGGGCGCATCTGTAAAAATATTAGTACATTTGGACGTTGAGAGGTGACTCAAATTTTTTTGCAGAAATTTCTTGAAAATAAATCAAATAATAATATTTGAGTTATCCTCCCTCTCAAAAAGGTCCGGAACATTGTTTAAATAATCAAAATGTCAAAAAATTAAGGAAAAATTCGATTTTTTTCTTGGTTTTTTGATTATAACTTTAAAAGTATTCATTTTAGAGAAATGTTGTACTGACATAAAAGTTGCGTAATTAAATTTCCTACAATATAGAATTGGTTAAAAATTTAAAAAATAGTCACCCTTGTTGCAAAATAGCAATAATCGTGAAAAAAACGTACAAAAACAAGTATTCGTATTTTACGTTTTTCAACCATTTCTACTACACTTAGGACCTTCATATTTCATTCTGAAAAACTTTATGATATAATAAAACAATACTGTAAATCATTCATTAAGATCGGTTTAATAGATTTTGCAAAATAAATTTTGCAATCCAGCTTTCGTAAAAAATATTCATTTTTTCAAAATGTTACAGGACTGAAAATAAAGCAGATAGCAAGTTGAAAATTTTTTTGCATATAGAAGTGCACTGTACCTTTCATTCGCAAAATTAAAATCGATTAACACCACGGCGTCAGGAATTTTTTTAAAATAAACATTAATTATTGGTGCTACGCGCAGGACAGCGGATAGTTTGCTCTGATTGGGCATTCCAATGACCTTTGATAATGATTGATACATTTTAATTTTTATTACATTTCGATATAAATAAATAAATTTGTTTATTGCAAAATAAAAACACATACTCTATCCTTTGAAATAACACTTTTATTAGCAAAAACTTTCTTTGTTCATATATTTTAACTTAAATAATAAAAGTTTATTATTTTTAAACATATGCAATTGTTTAAACAATATTTCACAAACAATAATAAAATTAGTTTGATTTTTGTGGAATTAAAATATTAAAATACAACAAAATATAGAGTAAGAATATATTAGATAAAGATTGGAAGAAATTTTGGCGGAAATCAACTTGTGTGAATCTAACACCGCTGTCCTGCGCGTAGCACCAAAAATTATTGTTTATTTCAAAAATTTTCTGACGCCGTGGTAATTAATCGATTTTAATTTTGAAAATTGCAAATGAAAGGTACAGTACACTCCTATAAGCAAAAAAATTTTTAACTTGCTATCTGCTTTATTTTCAGTCCTGTAACATTTTGAAAAAATGAATTTTTTTTGCGAAAGCTGGATTGCAAAATTTATTTTGCAAAATCTATTAAACCGATCTTAAATAAAGGCTATAGCGGGATAAGATGGTCAAAATTGCACCAGGCTCGATTCAGTTTTGGGTTTAGCCATTCGAAAATATATAATTGAAAACTCACTCAGCCAAATTTTCAAGTCCCTAGGTGCACCGGGGGGTCCGCTATGGAAAAAAACGTGTTTTTTTGAAAACATTTTTTTCCAGACGGTGTATTGCTGCAAAAAATCTGAAAAAATTAGTGGATGCGTATCTTAATAACACAAAGCTGCCTGATTTTTCTCAGATTTTTATCTTCAAATTTGAGTACAGGAAAAAATTTTGAAATTTTCAAAAAAATTTTAGGTTATGTTGTAAATTTTTCGCCAACTTTAAAATATTGTTATTTTATGTATTTTTTTCCATTCTTTTGAATGGCATAGGCATCATTATCATTTTCGATGTGGAAAATACCTAAAAATCGAAAAAACTGTTTTTTTTTGGCATTTTCTGAAGTTTTTGACTCATAAACTCAACAACATACAGCTAAATTAATCATCATTTACATTTTTATATGTACTGTTACATTTACAATCAAAATCAGCTATTAGAACTTATTTTTTTTTCTACAGCATGCTCAAAAACTCCGTTTTTCGGCGTTTTTACTAAATAGCCTCAGAAATCAGTAAAAAATAATAATTCTTTTAACGTTTAAAAAATTAAAATTTTGTTGTTCTCGATAGAATGTAATACAATTAATACTTAAATAAATTATTTTTTTTGTTTTGCACGATTGTTTGAATTTCATATATAATAATATGGTCCCATTAAGGGTACCCTGCCATAGGCTTATAAAAAAAATCAATAAATAAATTTTTTTAACGTTTTAACGTTTAAAAAATAAAATTTTTATAGTATTCGATAGAAAATGTTGACCCTTTATAAAAATGCTTGTTGCGGTTGTGATTTTCAAACCGCGCTAAGGTTGAAAAAAGCTCGGCACTTTGGTGCCGTACGCAAGGAAGCGCTTCTAGCCACGTTTTTGGAAAAAACTCAGGATAAACCAGTCCTCAAGTACCCACCGTCGAAGCCACTAACTACTTACGTAATAAAAATATTTTTAAAATAATAAAATAAGAACATCTACGGTTTCGTTTTGATTAAAAAATAACAGGATCCCCAGAAACTAGGTGCTTTGGAAAAAAACTTGTTTTTTGTAAAAAATTATTTTTAGACGCTGTATTACTGCAAAAAATCTGAAAAAATTAATGAAGGCGTATCTTAACGATACAAGCAGCCTGATTTTTTTCAAATTTTTAGCTTCAAAATTGAGCACAGGAAAATTTTTTGAAATTTCCAAAAAATATTTGGGTTATGTTGGAAATTTTTCGCCAAATTTAAAATATTGTTATTTTGTGAATTTTTTTCCATTCTTTCGAATGGCCTAGGCATCATTATCATTTTCGACGTAGATAATACCTAAAAATCGAAAAAACTGTTTTTTTTTGAAGTTTTTGACTCATAACCTCAACAACATACAGCTAAATTAATCATAATTTACCTTTTTTATGTATTATTATCTTTACCATCAAAATCAGCTAATGAAACTTTTTTTTTACTAAATAGCCTCAAAAATCAGTCAAAAAATAATTTTTTCAACCTTTAAAAAATTAAAATTTTGTTATCGATAGAATATAATACAATTAATACTTAAATAAGTGATTTATTTGCACGATTATTTGAATTTCATATATAATAATATCGTCCCATTAAGGGTATCCTGCCATAGGCTTATAAAAAAATCAATAAATTAATGTTTTTAACGTTTAAAAAATAAAATGTTTGTGGTGTTCGATACAAAAAAACCTCCTCAAGTACTGCCGTCGAAGTTACTAACTACTTACGTAATAAAAATCGTGTTATTAAACGTTAATGAGAAATTATTATATAAATAAATTACTAAATTATTTGAATTATTTAATTGCTTAAATAGTGCAACCTAAAGAGTGCAGTGTTTAAAGGGATTAATAAATTAATTATTAAAAAGTTATTACGTACTCATGAAATTACAAAATTCAAATTCAAATTAATATACAGTATGATGCAAAGGAAAGGAATAAATTCGTTATTTATTAAACTGTCGACTCTAAGGAAAAATCCCGAAAGAGGTCGATTTTTTAATTGTGATTTTTTGGCATATATATGATACTAGTAGTGACGTCATCCATCTGGGCGCGATGACGTAATCGATGAATTTTTTTAATGAGAATTACGGTTATTTGAAAAACCATATCTAATAGTAAAGAACTTTGGTTTGTATAATGGTATAAAATTTTATTAAAAAACTTTTAAAAAAGTCATCCAAGAACATCCAGAATGTTTTCGATCTAGTCAAATCATCTTCAGTGACATTCTGTGCAGTAATTGAAACTAGCCCACTAGTTGATATATAGTCTTTAAAATTACATAATTTTATTAAAATAAATTTTTTATTAAAATTATACTTTTGGAATGACAAGTCAAGACGAGTGACACAGACCGAATTCCGTCTTGACCTCGAACTCGTTGTGACAAGTACCCCTTCAGTTTTTCGAGCAGGGAAGACATGCTGCTTTTGAGCTTTAGTAAAATCCATTAATATCGACATTGTGCCGCATTTCAAAAGTATAATTTTAATGTTGTTCTGAAGCTATTTCCTTTGGCATTTTTATGATTAACTATTTATATGGGAAGTTTTAATAAATAATTATGTAATTTTGAAGACTACATAATAATATATCAACTAGCGGGCTATAGTTTCAGTAACTTAACAGAATGTCACTGAAGATGATCTGACTAGATCGAAAATGTTCTGGTGTTTTTCTATAATCTATTTGGATGACTTTTTTAAAAGTTTTTTAATAGAATTTTATACCATTATACAAACCGAAGTTTTTTATTTCTGTGTAAGTTTTTTAAGTATGGTACACAGCCAATCACTGGGACTTTACTATAATTTGGTTATTCGAAAGGTTATTCAATTCTCTAGTCAGTAGTATAAACATTACCATTATTAGAAAGGACTAAGTTTTCAATCTAATAGCACATAAAATAACATTAATAATATTACTCTACATCCCACCAGATTGAAAACAATGGAAACATTACCCTTATTATTTATACAGAGTGACGAAATTTTTTTTTAATAAATTAATTTACAAAAAAAAAATAATGTAATTTATTTAATTCAAAATATATTTTACTTTCAGAAAACGGAAAAAAATGTTTATTCGAAAAACAAACATTGCTTTTCGCTTAAATAAAATGTTCAAAGAGGCAGGTGGCTAGCAGGAGCTGGCTTGAACATTGAATTTAAGTGAAAAGTAATGTTTATATCTCAAACATTTTCTTCTGTTTTCTAACAGCAGTAAAATATATTTTGAAGTAAATACATTATTTAAATTCTTCTTTTTATGTCAATTAATTTAATTCAAATTTTTCTTGGTCACCCTGTATAAATAATTGTGTTAGTGTTTATATTAATGAATAGAGAACTGAATATCCTTTGAAATGAGTTGCCACACGACCCATATTCTCATTTAAAAAAAAATCATCGATTACGTCATCACGCCCAGATGGATGACGTCACTCGTATCACACTCGACCCGTTTCGGTATTTTTCCAAAAGTCGCCAGTTTACGAAATAACGAATTTACTCCTTTGTGTAGTAACTTTTTAAAAATTAATTTATTAATCCCTTTAAACTTAATCAATTAAGTAATTCAAATTATTTAATAATTATTTATTTAAATAATAATTCCTCAATAACGTTTAATAAAAATATTTTTTTTATTTATTTTTTTTTATTTTTTAATCAAAACGAAACCGTAGATTTTCTTATTTTATTATTTTAAAAATATTTTTATTACGTAAGTAGTTAGTGGCTTCGACGGCGGGTACTTGAGGACTGGTTTATCCTGAGTTTTTTTCCAAAAACGTGGCTAGAAGCGCTTCCTTGCGTACGGCACCAAAGTGCCGAGCTTTCTTAACTTTAGCGCCTTTGAAAATCCCAACCGCAACAAGCATTTTTATAACGGGGCAACATTTTCTATCGAATACTACAAAAATTTTATTTTTTAAGCGTTAAAACGTTAAAAAAATTAATTTATTAATTTTTTTATAAGCCTATGGCAGGGTACCCTTAATGGGACGATATTATTATATATGAAATTCAAACAATCGTGCAAAACAAAAAAATATTTTATTTAAGTAATAATTGTATTACATTCTATCGAGAACAACAAAATTTAAATTTTTTAAACGTTAAAAGAATTATTTTTTTCTACTGATTTCTGAGGCTATTTAGGAAAAACGCCGAAAACGGGGTTTTTGAGCATTCTGTTGGAAAAAAATAAGTTCTAATAGCTGATTTTGATTGTAAATGTAACAATACATACAAAAATGTAAATGATGATTAATTTAGCTGTATGTTGTTGAGTTTATGAGTCAAAAACTTCAGAAAATGCCAAAAAAAAAACAGTTTTTTCGATTTTTAGGCATTTTCCACGTCGAAAATGATAATCATGCCTATGCCATTCGAAAGAATGGGAAAAAATACATACAATAACAATATTTTAAAGTTGGCGAAAAATTTACAACATAACCTAAATTTTTTTTGAAAATTTCAAAAAATTTTCCTGCGCTCAATTTTGAAGATAAAAATCTGAAAAAAATCAGACAGCTTTGTGTTATTAAGATACGCATTCATTAATTTTTTCAGATTTTTTCCATACACGTTTTTTTCCATAGCGGACCCCCCGGTGCACCTAGGGACTTGAAAATTTGGCTGAGTGAGTTTTCAATTATATATTTTCGAATGGCTAAACCCAAAACTGAATCGAGCCTGGTGCAATTTTGACCATCTTATCCCGCTATAGCCTTTACAGTATTGTTTTACTGTATCATAAAGTTTTTCTGGGTGAAATATAAAGGTCCTAAGTATAGCATAAATGGTTGAAAAACGTAAAATGCGAATACTTGTTTTTGTATGGTTTTTTTCTCAACTATTGCTATTTTGCAACTAGGGCGACTATTTTTTAAATTTTTAACCAATTTTATACTCTTAGGAAATTTAAATACACAACTTTTATGTCAGTACAACTTTTCTCGGAAATGAATACTTTTAAAGTTATAATCAAAAAACGAAGAAAAAAATCGAATTTTTCCTTCAATTTTTGACATTTTGATTATTTAAACAATGTTCCGGACCTTTTTGAGAGGGAGGATAACTCAAATATTATTATTTGATTTATTTTCAAGCAATTTCTGCAAAAAAATTTGAGTCACCTTTCAACGTCCATCTCAAAACAGATCCGCCCTGGACTAAATGGAATGGAAACCAGCTATTAAAAAAACAAATAAACAGGTTGTTAAATAAATCGAAAATTTCTATCAATATAAAATATATAATAATTAGTTTAGCATTATAACATTTTTAAGTCGTTGCGATTGTTGAAAAAACTGAAGTGTGATACGTAGTTGTCAAAATGGTAATAAATTAGTTGCCCGTATAACTACAGGTTGTAACATCGTAATGTCAGTCGTGGTAGGGGACGTTGGCCGAAACAACTGAAAATGCTCTCGGGCAACGTTGTAGACAGTGCATTTGTTTGTACTGACAACCAATGCGTCGAAAAATTGCTACTTGGGTATTATCAAAAAAAAATTTAAAACAGTTTTTTTCCCGGTTATTATTTAATCGATTTAGCTGAAAATTGGTACACACACTAAGTAAAATATTTAAAAGTGTATGACATAGAGCTGCACCCAAAATTTTCCCAAAAAATTTTCCGACAAGAGCGAAAATTTTAGAGAAATTGGGATCTGATAATTTGTTTACATACTCCTTGAACAACGACAAACATCGTTCTGTAGTTTTTTCCCCGAATTAAAAAAAAAAAGAATGTGTGTGTACTTTGTACACACGTAAGAAGTTATACTTCTATTATAATATAATTTCAACGAAATAAATATACCTACTTGACAGTTACAATACAAAAAATTAACAATAAATACCAAAAATGAACCAAAACTTAACAATGCCAAATATTAAAAAAAAAAAAGAAAAAAGTATGAATCGTCCGGGATTTGAACCCGCAATCTCGCGATTTTTTGATCTCTGGTCCAATGCTCTACCAACAAGGCCATCAAGCCGCATGCTACTTACCTTTCAGATATACATAATTATACATCACGGTGACAAATGAAATATAAAAATAGCTGTTTTATTATTATACGCCCAAGGAAGACAAATCCAAAGACACAGAATTATAATAAAAAACCTTTTAAACCACCTTTTTCAAATTGCGCAAGTTGTATTATTAATATTAATGTTAATAAATGAAATATAAATATTTTGACAATTCACTTTTAACTGCAGTGCCGTAAATTTTTTAAAGCACTAGTGAATTAAAGTAGCATTTTTAACGCTCCTATGGGGTCCTAAAAATTGCATTTTTAACACGTTTGTAGAAAAATATATTTAAAAACACTAATACAGTTGAGTCTGCGAATATTTACCCGTGCGTCATCATTTAAAGCATACGAAATAAGTCGATAATAAGTCGGAAATTTGAATTTACTAAACGCAACAGCAAGTCACTTACTGTCACTTGCTGTTGCGTTTAGTAAATTTCAATTTCCGACTTATCATCGACTTATTTCGTATGCTTTAAATGATCACGCACGGGTAAAGATTCGCGGACTCAACTGTATATTCTTTCCACACATGTTCTGGACTGATACATACATAAATTAAAACATTTTGAAGTATAACTTCAAAAATATAATATGAAAACTATTTAAAAAGGCAGTATAACTATTAATTAACCTTTGTTGTTTCTCTTCCCACAAATTTTAAAACGCAACAACCATACATAACCAAACCGTCAACCGTCCAAACCACAGCTGCGCTACAGCTGTCATATTGGATAATTTTTGACATGTCATTTGAACATCCAATCAGAACAAAGTTATAATGCGCATGCGCCCGGATCGTAGGTTTTAAGATATAAAAATTCACCCGCATATCGCGCGTAAAGAAGTATAACTTCAAAAACATTTCCGACACAAGTATCAGGTTATCAGTAGTTATATTCTAAATCAAAAAATCTAAGTGTCTGACAAAAATATTGGGGCAAATCCAAAGTCGGACAAAAATTTAATTTTTATTAATAAACTATACTTTTAAACTATGTTGGGTTCGTGCATCCCTTATCTTTACAACCATTTTTCCGACAAAAGTAGTAAGTCACAAGTAATTATGTTCTTAAACAGAAAATGTAATTGTCTGACAAAAATGTTGGGGCAAACGAACAGAAAACTTAATTCATTTAGGCTATTGACGAGGAGGTATTATCAAAAAAAAATTTAAAATACTTTTTCTCGGTTATTTTTGAATCGATTTAGCTGAAAATTGGTACACACACTAAGTAAAACATTTAAAAGGGTATGACGTAGAGCTGTACCCAAAATTTTCCCAAAAAATTTTCCGACAAGAGGGAAAATTTTAGAAAAATCTTGATCTGATAATTTGTGTACATACTCCTTGAACAACGACAAACATCGTTCTGTAGTTTTTTCTCGAATTTAAAAAAAAACCGACACAAGTATCAGGTTATAAGTAGTTATATTCTAAATCAAAAAATCTAAGTGTCCGACAAAAATATTGGGGCAAATCCAAAGTCGGACAAAAAATTTAATTTTTATTAATAAACTATACTTTAAAATTTTGCTGGGTTCGTGCATCCCTTACCTTTACAACCATTTTTCCGACAAAGGTAGTAAGTTACAAGTAATTATACTCTTAAACAGAAAATGTAATTGTCTGACAAAAATGTTGGGGCAAACAAACAGAAAACTTAATTGTTTTATGCTATCGACGAGGAGGTATTATCCAAAAAAAATTTTAAACAGTTTTTCTCGGTTGTTTTTGAATCGATTTAGCTGAAAATTGGTACACACACTAAGTAAAACATTTAAAAGGGTATGACGTAGAGCTGTACCCAAAATATTTCCAAAAAATTTTCCGACAACAGGGAAAATTTTAGAACAATTGGGATCTGATAATTTGGGTACATACTCCTTGAACAACGACAAACATCGTTCTGTAGTTTTTTCTCGAATTTAAGAAAAAACATTTCCGACACAAGTATCAGGTTATAAGTAGTTATATTTTAAATCAAAAAATTAATTTTTATTAATAAACTATACTGGGTTCGTGCATCCCTTATCTTTACAACCATTTTTACGACAAAAGTAGTAAGTCACAAGTAATTATGTTCTTAAACAGAAAATGTAATTGTCTGACAAAAATGTTGGGGCAAACGAACAGAAAACTTAATGATTTTAGGCTATCGACGAGGAGTTATTGTGAAATAATATTTTCAAACAGTTTTTCTCGGTTATACTTTTGAATCGATTTAGCTGAAAATTGGTACACACACTAAGTACAACACTTAAAAAGGCATGACGTAGAGTTGTACCCAAAATTTTCCAAAAAAATTTTCCGACAATAGGGAAAATTTAGGAAAAATTGTTATCTGAAAGTTTGTGCACATACTCTTCGAACAATGACAAACATCGTTCTGTAGTTTTTTTTCGAATTTAAAAAAAATCCTACAAAGGGGATAATTTCGAAAAAAATTTCTAAAATTTTGGAAGGTGCTCTACGTTACGCCGTTATATTATAAGGAGTATTTCTACAAATTTTCAGTTTGATCTATGTAGAGCTAACCGAGAAATATTGTTTATAGTTCGCTTTGGCCTCCTTAGTGCATTTTTTTTATATCCCAGAGAACGGCTGTTCCCGTACATGTGACACTATATATACAAGAAATTTTCTATTTTCTAAATGTGACTAAATTGAAAAAATTGGGCCAAATCCAATCTTAAAGTATAGGAAAAGACTCGCCCATCCAAATGTCAACCATCCATTTTGGTCCAAGGGTGTGGATTTTACGGCCCTTCCCATCTAGGGTCTATTTTTCGTTCTCGTCCCCAAAACTCCCAAAAATTTCGAAAATTTAAGTCCGACTTTTACAGCTTCTTATAGTACTGATCATTACCTTTCCAACGCATGTTTAATTTTGAAAATTGGTTATACCATTCAAAAGTTACCGATCTCAGAAATTTTATTCAATTTCTATTTAAAATAGAATGTGTTATAATAATATAATAGTCTAAGAGCTAGAGGCGAGAAATCATCGTCATAAGTAATATGGACTTTGGCATGTGAAATGTGTCTATTGTATGTTGATAATTATGACCCCTTTCTGGCTGACACCTCAGTGGATACAGGGAGTAGCAATAAGGGATGAAAGGGGAAAGTTAACGCAGTCATTACAGGTTTTCACCTCCTATTTTGTTAAACCTCCATCGATTTACATGAAAATGGGTGAGTAGTTAGAGCATACCTCAAGAAATAAAACTGATATGGTGCCAACGTGCGCTTTTACCCTGGGGGTGGATGCCACCCCTTCTCAGAGGTGAAAACAATTTTATTGAAAATAACCCCACTAATCTATAGAGGGACAAATTTTAAGCAAAATTTATTACCTCTAATTATTAAAATAAATCGATACTTTTTGAGTTATTAAAGATCAAAGATTTGAATTTTTCGTGAAATAAATGCATGATGTAAAGCGGTTTTTCGTAAATAATTCAAAAACTGTAAGTTTTATCAAAATAGTTATGATTACCAAAATTGAAGATAATAAAAAATTAAAGAGATTTCTTATTCGAAAAACCTTTGAGAATTAATAAAAAGTGAGTTATAGGTGATGGAATGTATATTTTTTTTCGGCTAGTACCCAAATCTATGTATTCGATCAAATAACGGGAAAACGGTGCATTTTATAAAATATATTTACTGAACACTTGTCAAAGTACTTAGAAATATGTATCAAATGAGCTCCCGGAAAAGTTGATACCATTAAACATTATGCTACAAACATTTTTCAAAGTTTAGGCTCCAAAAATTTGGAGCTTAATTATTATATTATTTATATAAGTTTTTAAAATTGTTTTAAGACATTTATATAAAATATAGCAAAAATGTATTTGAATATTATGTCAAATGTGCCCATTATTGGACACCCTCAGTTTCTGTATATATTCAGTTTATACAGGGGCGGTTCTAGACCAAAAAAAGTGGGGGGCAAGGGAACACAACCGCTGAATAAACAAGATAACGTGCCTTTTTAACGAGAATTATAGTACAAAAGTACTGTAAAAACTGAAGGGGAGGGGGCAGCTGCCCCCCTGCCCCTGGCTAGAACCGCCACTAAGTTTATGTCGATAGAAAATATTCAATTAAATATCGAAATAATATAAAAAGAATGTTTTAGTAACATACATTTAATTAATAATAATATGTTCTTTTTATCATTCGTAACTTCACGCATGTGCTCTTAAATTGACGCTATTGTATAGGTACTTGCTACTGTCATTTCGGAGTCGGCGTTTGTATTGAATATATCCATCTCAGTCTGAGCTATATCAACATCTCTTACGAGCACGATACATTACAAGTATTTGGTTGAACGCCTATAAAAAAAATCCAACATATTTGGTTATTGAACAAAATGGTTGGGAACTTGCTGAAGATAACACATATAAATTCAAATGGTTTCAAGGGCCTCAAATGCCAGAGATTGTTAGAGATATTATTTTTGAGAATGAAACAGACGATGAGATGGATGATGAGCAAGCTGATGATGACATTCATAATAGCCAAAGTGATGAAAATAATTATGATAGCGATTTTAGTGAATGTGACAGCGAAAGTGAAAAATAAATAGTATTTTCAACGAAAATTTTGATTTCGTTTATAAATTCGCAAAGTCCGTTCGTTCGTTTCTGCGTTGCCACCCCTGCAATATCTGGAGCTTATGTACCGATGTCAATGTAGTTTTGTCTCCTGAATCCAAATCTTTAAACGGCATTTCGATATCTCACACCATCTTCGAGATAACCGACCTCAAAGACAAGTTGCATCTCGGGACAGCAATTTATGATTTTTTAGCAATTTTAAATAGCGAGATAATTCTACAATGGAGACACTGTACTTAAAAATGTTAATGATTATTTCATTCATAGGAGATTCTGACCAATAGAAAGCTACAGAAATCTGAATTAAATGGATAATTTTTGATAATCTCCCGTCGTTAAGTATATTACGTCAGATGCCCTTCGTTGCTACGAAAAAATACATTCAGTGACATTAATGACAATTAATGTTTTAAAAATTATAAAAGTAATGACATTCAATCGTCAAATATTTATAAAAACTGTGTGTTTAATGGTACTTACATAAATAAATTACAATAAAATTTTGGTTTTGAACAGTTTTATTCATGAAATAATCGCAACAAATTGAACTCGACCTCTGAAATTAATATAGAATTTTTGCTCTCGTGACACTTTGACATAATTTCACTCGCCTTCGGCTCGTGAAATTAAAACTGTCAAAGTGTCACTCGAGAGAAATTCAATAATTTCAGAGCTCTTGTGCAATTACTACTGAAAATTTCATATTATTTCAAAAATATATTACTTCATATAAACTGTAAAAGAATTGAAATATCAAATAAATAAATATTACTTATTAATTTTAATGTAAGTAATGTTAAATGGCAGGTTACAAATTTTTGGTGCTGTCTACCCAATGATTTATGTATTATGTATATTATATTGTATAATATACAGTGTGTCTACTTAAGTTGGACACATATATTATGGGACACTTTTTTATTTTTAATTTTACGAAATAAAGTTATAATTCTAAATTCATAAAAAGTTCTGCATCGTCTAAAACCTGCGATCCAATCATCAGGTAGCAAATTTTATCTATATTATAGGAGGTATTTTAAAAAATATGAATTTCGCTCAAGATTAAAGTACCTTTTTTTCACACCTTTGTAAATTATTGTTACTACGAAAAATTGTTTGGAATTAAAAACTGTGTTCTAATATATGCAATAGTTGTTATTATTATAATTAAATAATTAATAATTATTATAATAATGTAACTATTATCTACATTCTTTTAATAAAAAGAAAATATTTAATTTTTTTCTCAAATTAGAGATACCTATCAATCATCATTTTCATTTATAACTCTTTTATTATTAATTTTACGAACAAAAATTATTCTTCATAAAAAGATCTGCACGGTCTAAAATCCAAGATGCAATCATAAACATAAGATTATATAAAATTGTATCGATTTTAGTCGATGTGTAAAAATATGAATTTCGCTCAAGAAATTCGCTCAGTAAAGTGCCTTTATAGCTCACAATATTTAAATAGTAGGATATAATTGCACATTAAACATAATTTTTAATTCTAAACAACTTTTCATAAAAGCAATTTTCCATATTAGGAATTTAAATACAAAGTTTTTGGTTATTAAAATGCTCGCATTTTTAACTTGTTATATTTAAATTGTAATAAAACGAACTTGATAATAAATTATAATCCTAACTTCATTCCCGAAATTCCTTTAAAAATTATTCTGTTAACAAATTTCAAAATAAATATATAAATAGCGTATGTTTTAATTTTCACTTTTTCCTAAAAACTCGAAAGGGTTCTCTTATTGTCATCATCACTTGCTTAGCTTTGATGTTATAAACTTCATCTGGTGCTCACTTGATAGGTATTCTTGAGTACTTTGACAAGTGTTCAGTAAATATATTTTATAAAATGTACCGTTTTCCCGTTATTTGAGCTTGAATACTTAGATTTGGGTACTAGCCGAAAAAAATATACATTCCATCACCTATAACTCACTTTTTATTAATTCTCAAAGGTTTTTCAAATGAAAAATCTCTTTTATTTTTTATTATATTCAATTTTGGTAATCATAACTATTTTGATAAAACTTACAGTTTTTGAATTATTCACGAAAAACCGCTTTACATCATGCATTTATTTCACGAAAAATTCAAATCTTTGATCTTTAATAACTCAAAAAGTATTGATTTATTTTAATAATTAGAAGTGACAAATTTTGCTTAAAATTTGTCCCTCTATCGATTAGTGGGGTTATTTTTAATAAAATAGTTTTCACCCCCGAGAGGGGGTGGCATCCACCCCAGGGTAAAAGCGCACGTTGGCACCATATCAGTTTTGTTTCTTGAGTTATGCTCTAACTACTCACCAATTTTCATGCAAATCGATGGAGGTTTAACAAAATAGAAGGTGAAAACATTTAATGACTGCACCAACTTTCCATTTTCATCCCTTATTGCTACTTCCTGTATCCACTGAGGTGTCAGCCTGAAAGGGGTCATAGTTATCAATATACAATAGACATATTTCACATGCCAAACTCCATATTACTTATGACGATGATTTCTCGCCTCTAGCTCTCCGTCTATAAATACCATAATAATTGTGCCAGCTCTCAAATTTATGTCGTTGCATCGCAAATTCCATTTGAAGAAATTTGCGATACATTTTTGGATATTTTTATGGTTTTAAGTTATTTTTCGGGTGTAATGGTAGGGGAGCAAAGTATGCTAAATGTGCAGTCACTCGAGCGCTTTGGTGACCTATTGGGTTGTGAAGAATAGGTCCTAAAACCAAAAAAAGTTAAGTAAAGTTTTCCATTTTAGTGGGCGCTTGCCATTTTTTAATTTAATTTTCCATTTTCAACAATCGTTTTTTCCGATTATAACGCCATCTATCCATAATTCGAAAAATTGTTTCGAATAAAAGTTACTTATTTTTACGTAAGGAATCCAAATCGGCAATAAAAAATGAGGGCCCCTATTTAAGATTTTAAAGTAACCCCCCACCCCACTTCCGCGGGGGGTCGTGTTTGGTGCCATTCGATAGATTTTTAAAAAATATTGAACAAGTATATTTTACAGTTTTTCGATCTGATGTTCCTTTCGCGAAATATCGCGGGATTCGTATTTAAAATATTAAATTTACCCCCCACCCCTCTCCGTGGGAAGTCGTGTTTGGTATCATTCGATAGATTTTTAAAAAATATTGAGCACATATTTTTTAGTTTTTAGATCTGTCATTCATTTCGCGAAATATTCGCTTTTTTCTTGTGAAACTTTGGGACTCGCCCATTTCCTTACGCCCCGCCCAAATCGTCAGATTTTTAAAATATACACTCTTTTGCATGTACTTAATTTACCTTATCTTAATCTGACAATTTCGAGTTTTTTTAAGGATAGATTTTTTATTTCGGGCCCCCCTTAACGAACTCCCCTGTGTCAAGAGCCAATATATGGTAGAGGTACATCTGCAGGGTACCAGGTTTCTCCCCATATGATAATCTGACGCGCTCGAGTAACTGCAAAAATCCCCGCTTGGGCTCCCCTACCATAACTACAATGATATTATGCTAAAAATGATGGTGTATCGCAGATTTAAAATGCGTTTATCTCGAAAACGGTTGAGTTTAGGGAGATGAAAGAAGTATACCTTTTTTAAGTAAAACTTATAGGAGAATAAAAATTTTAATGTCAAAATTATACAGAGTGAGGTATAAAAAAAATTGAACGTAATAAATGAGTGCTTAAAGGCGTATGTGGCGCCCTCTAGGCAATGCATAATTTTTGGTAGGGAATTTAGTTTTCTCGACCCAAAAAACCCCCCACATACCAAATTTCATGTTGTTATCTCATACCTGTCAGGAAATATTCAATAATAAATAAAAAAAAGTTTAACTTTTACACCCTGTATCCAGTGGCGGATCCAGAAATTTTGTTTGGGGAGGGTCATGGGTCTTGAGGGTGATTTAATTACCTATCTCTGATGCAAGGTGACTTAGTCTTACCAACCTTAGGATACGTGGGTTTACAATTATGGGGGGGGGGGTCATGACCCCCATGACATCCCCCTGGATCCGCCAGTGCCTGTATCTCGGTTATTATAAACTTTGTACTAAGGTAAGTTAGCTTAAATCGGCCTATTTTAACCTCAGGAACCTGAGGTTAAGCTATGGCCCATTCTTTACCAAACACCCTGTATGTATAAAACTTACTTTTTTTTAAATTGTACCAAAACGCCCCATTATTTTTGTCCGACAAATGACCCAATATGCATTACACATGTAAAAGAACAGTACAAAATAAAAATGACATCTGTGGTAATAAATAAAAAAATTCCAGGAAATTGACATCTTCGGCGCATCCGACTGCTCATATGCCCCGTGAAAATTGTCCGACAAGGTTACCACATTATTATAAAAAGGTTTTATGATAGATACCGTTAAAATTATCCATGTGGTAATAAATTTATTATTTTCATAAATTTGACATATTTAGCGTGTCCGACGCGTCATATGCCCCAATATTTTTGTCCGACAAAATTGTTTTCGCTATTTATATGATAAAAACCATTGATTAAAATAAAATGACCAATGTGGTTATAAATTTTTTTCTTGTATAAAATTGACAACTTCGTGACCGCTTGACAGACAAACGCCCCACTGCCATGATGCGCTAAGCTCCAAATTTGTCCGACTCCACCCAAATAACAAGTACAAAAAGTTTTAACGGTGTGGTCATAAATAATAATTTTATATGGGGGCCTAAGAACTATTAATACCATATACAGTTTTCAGTTTTGGTTCAGCAATTCCAGTATGTTTGTCAGACTTTGTAGAGTTGAAGTATGTTTATGTTTTATATTTTCTAGCATGAAAAAAGTTTGGACAGGTATTGTTTATTTATAAGTATTTTTTGACGAACGAAAGTTTTACTTTTAATATTAACAATATTAAAATATATATAATCATTATCCCTTCTACCCTGAGGTGTAGGGAATTTGTCACAATATTAAAAATAAAACTTTATTAGAACTAACCATCTGGTTACACCATCCGTGGCTTCTAATATTTGCAAGCCAACGAATTGCCGGAGCTAAGAAGGCAGAGGGAGATCTATCAGGTTGCATCTCACTACCCGCCTGTCCAGCACAGTAAAATTTCCAACAAATATTAGTTCCCAAAATACTCAGAGTTGACCTTTCCCGGTCACGTGACTTTGACAACGTCGCTGAGGGGCAAATATTGTGTTATTATAAACATTCTGTGGTGTTAACCACAAAAATGTCAAATATTGGATATTACGACAACCTCACTAGGGATGAAAAAACCTTGCACAATCAGAAAATCAATATTCTTGACCCACAACTCCCGTCGTTCTGCTGACAGTGCATTTAAAACATTTCGATCTTTAAATGCGGCTGGTATTCTAAAAAAACTCACTTTATCCCTTTCATCTATATTGGAACACTTTATAACTGAACAAAACGCTGGTGTTTTAATCATATTTTTAAATTAAACAATGGTTTTCTGTACTAATGTACTTTGTTTACAAGATGTCTGCCCCTCAACCGCTGTCAAATGACGTCACTCTGGAATGGTCCATAGGAGTAGAACTCATAAAAGTAATAAATAATCATCTTGTTGTGAACCGAAACAAGAGCCGTCTTATTTTAGTTAGTTCAGAGAGCGCTAAAAGCATTCTTAACTAGTTTCAACCCTTGTTAGGGTTTCTTCAGAGGGCATATTTGATTATGTCTGAACCACCAAAATTCGGGCCGCCGGCCTCGGTCCACAAAAACGGACATGGATGCCATGATGACATCTGCTAAAGACGTACGAAAGTTTTACTTTTAATATTAACAATATTAAAAATAAAACTTTATTAGAACTAATCTTCTGGTTACACCATTTGTGGCTTCTAATATTTGAAAGCCAACAAATTTCCTGAGTTAAGAAGGCCGAAGGAGATCTATCAGGTTGCATCTCACTACCCGCTTGTCCATGTCCAGCACGGTAAAATTCCAACAAAGATTAGTTCCTAGTACTTAAAATAGGAGTAGAGCTAATAAAAATAATAAATAATCATTTCGTTGTGAAACGAAACAATTTCAGTAAGTAAGAAACAAGTAAGACAAGTTGTTTCGGTTCACAACGAAATGATTATTTATTATTTTTATTAGTTCTACTCTTATTTTGAGTATTGGGAACTAATCTTTGTTGGAATTTTACCGTGCTGGACAGGCAACCTAGTAAGATGCAACCTGATAGGTAGATCTCCCTCGGTTTCTCAGCTCCGGCAATTCGTTGGCTTGCAAATATTACAAGCCACGAATGGTGTAACCACAAGATTAGCTCTAATAAAGTTTTATTTTTAATATTAAAAGTAAAACTTTCGTTCGTCTTTAGCAGATGCCGTCACGCCATCCATGTCATCATGATCTTTCGTTTGTGGACTGAGGCCAGCGGCCCGAAGTTTGGCGATTCAGAGAGAATCAAATATGGTTCTAAATCTGGCTAACTAAAATAAGACGGCTCTTGTTTCGGTTCACAACGAAATGATTATTTTTTTCTTTTTGAATAAAGTTACAGAACCTCAAAGTTCAACGATGCATGCACTTCTAGAGAAGTAACTCAAATAATTTTGTCAAGTTCGGAAGAAGAAACTGATGATGTTATTGGAGTTAGCGACGACGAATTACTTTCCAAAACGAAACCAAAAGTAACTCAAATAATATTCTCAAGTTCAGAAGAAGACAGTGATGATATTATTGAAGATAGCGATGGCGAGTCAGTTCACAAAACAAAAATGAAACAATCCACGTTATTGGAGATGTTTAAAAAAGAACCAAAAATAGAACCAAAAATACAATCAAAAATAGAACCAAAAATAGAAGTTTTGAGTTCAGATTTTTTTGAGGTAAAGTGTAGAGGTATTTTTAACTTTCAATTATTTCTATTGTAATATTACTCGGTTGATTTTACTATTTCTATTTTTACTTTATTTATTAATTTTAGCCACTAACTTATTTAAATAAAGATAAGGCTTACTGGATATTATTTATTTACAGCACTTAACATTTAACTACAATATCTAATTTATTTTACACGTTATTACGGTTATATTACAACTAGTCCTGTCGCCAGGGTGGGTACAACAGCCTCCTTAATTCAAATGGACTTACCCAAGTTTTTTTTATGTATTTTGACCCGTAGAACCTGAATTTTTTGGGTAACAGTTGATCCGGATGTCGATAAGGTTGTTATAAACAAATAACTTGAGGAATTACATAACAGCGATTTTCGCAAAACAAAACATTTTTTTGTATTTTTTGGGTGATTCTAAGCAAAAAATGATCCTACAAGTTTTTTCGTAGGATGCATAGTTTGCGAGATAAACGAGGTTGAACTTTCAAAAAATCGAAAAATTGCAATTTTTGAACCCGAATATATTTTGATTAAAAAATAAAATAGACATTCTGCTTACTGCATAAGTCAAATTCTATCGGTTCTGATTATTTGCATTGCAAAAAATTAATTTTTTTTATTGTTAAACAAAGCTATAAACACATAGTGTTTCCCGTGCCTAATGCATGCGTTTTAATGTACGTAATCTACGTAGAAATTGTCTGTATGCGCGCCTACTCGTTCGATTTTAAATGAGAAATGTATCGAAAACATAATTCAAGCACTGTGTGTATATAGCTTTGTTTAACAATAAAACAAATTAATTTTTAGCAATGAAAATATTCAAAACCGATAGAATTTGACTTGAACTTTCAAATGCGGTAAGCAGAATTGATATTTTATTTTTTAGTCAAAAGTTATTCGGGTTCAAAAATTGCAATTTTTCGATTTTTTGAAAGTTCAACCGCGTTTATCTCGAAAACTATGCATCCTACGAACAAACTTGTAAGAACATTTTTTACTTAGAATCACCCAAAAAATACAAAAAAAAATGTTTTGTTTTGCGAAAACTCGCTGTTATGTAATTCCTCAAGTTCTTGGTTTATAACAATCTTATCGACATCCGGATCAACTGTTACCCAAAAAATTCATATTCTACGGCTCAAAATGCATAAAAAATCTTGAGTAAGTCCATCTGAATAAAGGAGGCCGTTGTACCTCCCTCCCCCTGGCGACAGGACCAAACATTCACAAACTAAATCTAATAATTTATTTAATTACAAAAATATATACTGCGTCCGATGTCTGTAAATTCACAACTAAACTCATAATTCCAAAAACCCTGTTATTTATACAATGCTTAATCGTCTAGATTATCTCTGAATAAAAGAATCCTTTAGAATACAAATAATATTTACAACTTAAAAAGAATTTACTCCCAAAATCTCCGGAAGTCTAAAAGCAATCGAACATCATAAAAAAAAAAGAAAAAATCCACGAGGAAAATAAAATTGCTGTAGCTGGCTGTATACCACAAATCACAAAAAAATTCTGGATCCTTTGTAATATTCCTTTGTAATATTTAAGGGCCAATTTCTCATATCGAGTTCAACTCCAGTTTAACCTGAACTTCTAGTAAACGTCAGTTTAAAGTCAAAATCGTCTTTCTCAATTCCCGTTCAACCGATGGCAGTTTAAACTTGAACGATGCTTGAACGGTGGAATTCGGCCGTTCAAAGATTTCAGAACTCAGTTCAGATGATTTCATGGACTACGCATGCGTTGTATTAACACGAAACGCTGTCATAATATAAATATATCCTATTTTATTATATTAAGCCTAACGATAAACGATTACATTATTTGTGTTTTTATAATATTTATTTATAATTATTAAAATGAATATTTGACTATAAATACTTAAATTTAACTTTATTCAAAAACAACATAAAAAAGGTAGTTCAAAATGGCGACAGTTTTTTGCCTTTTGCCATCTATTGGCATTTCTCGAAAGCTGTAGAACGAGCACTGACATGAACGCGCAATGAGAAATGCATTCCAAACAGAACCGGAGATTACCCGTGAACCCGGTTCAACTGAACCATTGATTAATAACTACATAGATACCTCACCTTTAGGTAAAACCGAATTCAGTGTTAAACTCCGCCCACTTACACCTCCTTTCCCCTCAAGTCTAAGTACTAACTGGCTGGACGGTGGCGACATTTATTGAAATTTTTGCCAAGATTGAAAAATAAATTTGAGTTGCTTAGCTGGCGTAATAGACAACGATATAAGGGTAGTATTCAGCATTTTAACAAATAATTTTAACGCGATTGTAATCTCTATTTTGGATTTCCGATTTTACTTCAGATAAAACGCTAAAAATTGAATAATAAAAATAGTGAAGAGGTTTCTTAAAAATTATTTAATTATTAATACACTACAAAAAAACAACAAAATAGAAAATACATAATAAAATTAGCAGTGATAATTCACATGTAAATTATTTTTTGCAATTTGTAAAAGAATGATATTTTCAGACCTAATGTGAAATAAACTATTTGAAGTTGATATACAGAATTTCTTTCCAGATCTAACCCATTCACCCCAGGTAAAATATTGCAAAACCTCCGAATTTTAAAGAATCCATTGGATTGGCATGAAATTTGGTATACATATATCTTGATAAAATGACAGGGAATTTCCAACATATAAATAGTTGAGGGTCATCTGCCTAGGAACAATAGGTAAAAGCTGATAAACGGACAGGATTAGAAAGTTTAAAACATCACTAATTAGATCATATTTCAAAACAAAGTAAATAAGTATATTTGAATGTTAATTATTTTCAAACTAAGATAGTAAAATTAAAATTTTAGGAAAAAAAGGTATTTATTATTTCTTGTTCTCAAGAAGTACTTTCATTATTGACAATATCGAAACATTTTATTATTAAAAGTCGAGAACAATTAAAAACCACGTTCATATTTATATGAAAGTGCTTTAAAAATGAAGGTATATTACTCTTGAGAAGAATTAATATTTTTTAACAAACTTGGTATACGATTCATAATATTTGACATCTGATTCTTTCATTTTGAGTTTTAGGACATGCAAGTTTTTATCAATAATACATTTTTCCCTAAACTGAATAAAAAAGTTTCCATATGATTCCAAGGTTTTAAGACATACTGATATTGTTTTCCTGATATTATAAAATACTTGTTAATATCTACTGTATATATAAACTAAAGCTAATAGTGTAGTTTAACATTCAGTTGAGTCCACGATTATTTACCCGTGCGTCATTAATACCTGATGAGATAAAACACATACTTTTGATCTAGCATCATTCTCTTCCACGCATGAAACTAAAGACAAACCAGCTACCGCCTGTTATTAAGTAAAAACACATGTTTTTTTATGAACGCACTAGACTAACTCTATTGCGCACCATAGAGAAAAAGTTTTCTAGAGGATTTTGGTTCAGAAAAGATGTTAAAAGATATTATATTATTAGACATTATAGACATTATATTATTTTTGAAGTTCCTCCCACAAACATAAAACTGACAAAATGGTCCATTGAAAGCCGTGTAGACAGTGAATATTATTTCTCTCTTTCTGATTTTCAAAAATTTATTTTTTTTACAATATTCTAAACCTGCTTCTAAGTTTTCAGTTGACTTGCTTGAAGTTGACATTGCCTTTCTGTTTGGATTACTATCACTACAATATTTGCTGTTAAGACCATCAAAAATATTATTTATAATTTTCAAAAATTCGGCAGTAAGAGAAGCCGTTTTGGTGTGTAACTGCCCTACAGATATTGCTGTTGATATTGCTGAGGCAATTGAGTTGGAAAAAATTTGTGCTGCTAATTTTACACCCATTTTTTGAAAATTATTAGGATTTATATGGACGTTTGTTATTTTCACCATGCATCGTGCTCTCACACTGGTTCTATCGATGTTGTATGTGTATTCAATATCTTGCCACGATATTTGTTTAGAATCGGCAAAAAACGTCAACTTTTTGTTAAGAAAATTATTTCTTAGACTTTTTAATAAGTGGGGTGTATCGAACACAGTAAAAATCCTCTGATTTCCTATTTCTATTGCAGGCTGATCCTTACATGCGCCTAACAGCTTAAATAAAGCTCTATTATTAGATGCTTGATCACACAACACTTTTGGTATATACCCAATATTTTGTAATTTTGAAACAACTTCAACTACAATGTTTTTTAAGTTGTCGCTATGTATTGGACCACCTGTAGCAAGCCGCGTAGCCTTATGTAGCAAGCCGCGCATCATGAAAACCAGACCTGTGTTGGCAAGTTTGTTTGTTCTTCCTAAAGCACTTAAATCTTGAAACCCTTCTATAATGTCATCTAATTTATTGTACTCCAATTGTCTTTTCAAAGAAATTTCATCAAACATTAACACACAAATTTTTTCCCACTCATCCATTGTCTCTGCTTTTTTCTTCAACTTGTCAATTAAGGAAATGTTTAAACCAGTTCTTAATTTTATGACACGCAACCAAGTTTGAATTGTTTTTACTGAAGGTAATATAAAGTTAAGAGATCTAATTAAAAAATTTTAACAACTAGGAGGCCAGAGCTAAATCTTTTTCATTGTGACTCCATTGTGAACGAGTTTTGTGTGAAAACTGAATATTAACAAAAGTGTGCACGTATATGCTTTTATTTTCTAACAGTACCTGTATCATGAATTTGGTTGCCGATTTTCTGTTTTTTGTTGTTCTTCTACAACGCTGACTGTTCTTCTGACGGCACTTCTTCTTTAAATCATTTACTTGATACTCCAATTTTTTTACCTTCTCCGTCAATTCAGTTTCAAGTTTTGTGGGAAAATTAATATCAAAACTGGAAATATCACTGAGACTACTACTTGATCTCTTAGGCGATGGAGTTGACCTAACCATACAATCGCCACTTGTAGATCTTCTACGTTTCGTACCGCAATAAACGTATGTAGAGCATAATACTGGTGGGGTATTACCTAAAATAGGTAATCATTGAAGTGTATGTGTAATTTTAATTAAAGCAAAACAAGCATCTCCGTTATTTCTGGAGTGATACAACAACGCATTCATATTTAAAAAAAATCTCTTTTGATTTAATTGTATAAAAAATATATAAATCACTCAATATCAACTGATTTTGTATAAAATATATTTTAATAGTATTATTCTCATTGACAAAGCGCATTAGGCAAACATAAAAATATTTCCAAAGTTGAGTACTCACCTAAATCAGTTGCTAACTGTGCAAATTTTAGAGGAACAGCATTTTTCCTTAATAACTTTCTTTGGCCACTTTGGTAAATATGTTTCACTGCATAATGATGCTGGAAAATTACCCTCTGTTTCAGGTCACTGATATCCATCAATATCATATCAATATTTCCGCAGTTTTTTTGCCAAATTTTTGTGCGCTCTACGTCTTTCAAGGAAAATTTAAAGAAAGATATATTATTATTTGTTCCATTGTTTCTTTCAAAACATCCCGCGTAAACACACTTGTGCGTTACAGAGGCCATTTTATCTCAAATGTGAGTCCTTTTTTTTTTAAATTTTGCTATAACTTGTCACAACACTTGTCACAGATAATAAACCTATAGGGTAAGTTCGGCCCTGACACTACTCCTATCTCCTTGCAAGTCAGAAAGAGAATGAGAAATCTCGATACGGTTTTCGAGTAGCGCCATCTAGTTGTTGATACGTCTTTCGGTTACCAAGAGGTGAGCTATCTAGTGGAATATTTATAATCAATGACTGAACCATAGATTAACGCAGGTATGAGAAATCGACCCTTAAAAGACCCCAATAAAGGTTAGGGGAAAGTCGCCTATGATGGCATAGTGCCTATGATGTAATAGTAAGTGTATTTTGGAACTCCGCAGGCCACTTATTCTGAAAACTGATGTACCTATTAGCGTCTATTAGTGTAAGTATGCTAGATAGGCGGTTGTCGGTTTGTAGTTTTATATAAAGTTTATGGTGCTCTGATGCTTTTTATGAGAGTAGCAAAATTATACATTTTTCGGTAAGTCCCGTAGTAATATTACGCAAAATTAAAATTTAATAAAGATTAAATAACGCCTTGAATGCAGTTCGAATTCGTTAGGCAAAGTGACCAGTCGTATTCGATTTTTGTGCGTTTATTATTGCGGAAGTGATTTATAAAAAGATACAATATAAATTTAGATTTTGATAGGATTTAGTTCAAAATAATTATTAATTAGTAAGTAGTAATATCCGAAAAAAGGGCGGCCGATAAGCCGCCTGACCAAAAAAACAGTGAAACTGATAATACGGATAACAGGTATGTACAAATAGATTTTACTAATAAATATAGACCAGGCGATAAAGGGCCCTTTTTTGTGTTCGTGCAGCATAAAAAATTTGAACCTAGGAAGGTTATTCCTCATTAAGATTGGCCATTTTCTTCTTGTTGATGAGATGTTAAAAAATAATGTAATTGACATTAAACCCGTTGGAATTAATAGAGTTAAAGTTATTTTCAATTCATTAGAAATAGCAAATTCATTAGTTAATCACGATGTTATACTTAAAAATGATTTAATAGCATTTATTCCTAAATTCTACACATATAAAAACGGGTGGTCAAAATGGGAGATACTTTCTTTTCCGAAGAATATTTATTAACTGCGATCAAATCAAACAGACAGGTAGTGGGTGTTCAGCGTATGAAAAGGCGGATTATCGACTCTGATCGAAATGCGTGCTTAATTGATAGACAAATGATCATTATTGAATTTTTAGGGAATGAAATTCCTCAATGTGTACAAATAAATTTATGCAACTTCCGCGTTGAACCGTATGTGCAACCCGTTGTACAGTGTTTCAAATGTTTGCGTTACGGCCACACAGCCAAGCAATATAAATCAAAAAATGAGAGATGCCGAAGGTGTACAGATACCAGTCATACGGAAGAGGAATGTAAAGAAGAAAACATGTGCATCTATTGTAATAATACCAGCCATCCTTCAGTATCACGTGTCTGTCCTGTATACACAAAACAAAAAGGGATAAAACAAATTATGGCCTTAGAAAAAATATCTTTTAAAGAAGCAGAACACATATATAATAACCCATCATATGCAAAAGTAACTACTAATAATCGATTTTCAATATTAAGTAATGATAATAATTTTCCGTCCCTACCAAACACTTTAGGTAATAGCTCATCTACTTTTACTATTAAAAAACCAAAATCAATGGCTAAACCAAATATTACAAAATCAATTAAGCGATCACATCCAACCTCTCCTACAGCTGATATTATGCCACCTAAAAAATCAAATAAATCTAGTCAAAAATCTAAACCCATTATTTCTAACCCCTACAGAGAAGAGTTTATAGATTATAAAGAAAAAACTATAATGCTAATTAAATCTTTTATAAATAAGTTTCAAAAAAATTCTCAATTTGCACTTAATACTCTTACGGAATCCAACATCAGGGATTTTGTAGAGAATGCCTTCGTTTCAAACGATCCGACTGATATTATGGATACATATAGTGAATCTGATTCAAGTGAAAAATATTTCTATTAATAAGTTCTTTTAATGGCTAACAAACAAATATTTATAGGTAGTTTATTAAATTACCTTAATACAAACCACGTTGACATAATCATTGTTTCCGAAACTTGGCTAAAGCCTAATAGTAATTTTTATATAAAAGGGTACAATTTCTATAAAAAATGTCGAGATAATGGTTATGGAGGCGTTGGAATTTTTATTTTACAAACCGTAAACTATCAAGAATGTGTAATAGTCCCAAATTTTGAAAACGGCATTGAAGTATGTGCAGTATTTATTCCGGATATAAATATTTCGTTTGTTTCAATATACAAACCCTCTGATATAGTTGTGACAAAGAAGGATTGGTTAAATTTATTTCAACAGTTTATTATTTATCGTACAATTTTTTGTGGTGATTTTAATGTACACCATTAAATTAAAAAATGTCCTATCCCGGAAGATCGTGGTGGAAAGGTTTTAATAGAAGTTATAGATACTTTGGAACTAGTTACCTTAAACGAAGGATCACCCACTAGGGTAAATCCAAATGGCAACCACTCTGCAGTCGATTTAACTATTGTCTCTCCTTTCTTGGCGGATTTGTTAAATTGGTCCGTACGAGAAAATACACTAGCTTCTGACCACTATCCTATACAATTTGAACTCCAGGTTTCCCCTACATCTTTCGAAATAAATCCTGCTTCCAAATGGAACGACTCTCGGGCTGATTGGTCAGTTTTCCAAGCCCTTATTGAAAATGAAATCAATATTAACTTTTCTTTCAATGACCTAGATAACTGTCAACTGACAGAACATTTATTTGTCGTTATATCTTCAGCAGCTTTTAAATCAATGCCTGTTAAAAAACCATTTCTTCCTTCTTCGCCAATGCCCTACTGGTGGGACGAAGAGTGTTCAAAAATAGTAGAAGCTCGTTCCCAAGCCCTTAAGGTTTTTAAAAGACAAGGAAATTTTCCCAATTAACTGGTCTATCAAAATATTTCTGCAAAGGCTAAACGCATTTTCAAATTAAAACAAAGAAATAGCTGGGTGAATTTTATTAATGAACTTAATAGATCTACTCCACTTTCTAAAATTTGGAATTATAGTATTTTTACTACAAAAGCGATATTACGTAGGTCAAAATTTTTGACGTAAGAGAACTGTCAAAACATTAGAATGTGACTTTTCATTATTGTCATGTTTATTATAAATAAAATAAATAAATGTGTTTATTATAAACATGGCAATAATGAAAAGTCACGTTCTAATGTTTTGAGAGTTCTCTTACGTCAAAAATTTTGACCTACGTAATATCGCTTTTGTAGTAAAAATACTATATATAAAATCAATTAGAAACAAATATCACCATCAAAAGAGACCTCCATTAAATGACGATTTAATTGAGGATGTTTTGAATCAGCTTGCCCCGCCCTCAGTCTCCAATATCAACGTGGAAGATCTAAATAATTTTCATTTTCGGTCTACTTTTGATAGTACTTCTGAAGCTTTCACCTTTTCAGAGCTTTCTTTGGCACTAAAACAAACCAAGAACACGGCTCCTGGTTTGGACGGCTTTACATATAAAATTTTACACAATCTTCCAGACTCAGCAAAACAAATCATTTTAAAAGTTTTCAATAACTGGTGGTTGAAACAAGATTATGCTGAGCAGGGCCGGCGATAACGGGCCTGCAAGGGATGCACTGCAGGCGGGCGCCCCTGTTTGGGGGGCGCCAAAATGACCTTTTTTCTGTCGGTGTTATACAAAATACTAATTTAAAAGACACCGAAGGTCGCCTATGCTTCTTTTACAGGCGGGCGCCTTATACCCTAGCGCCGGTACTGATGCTGAGAGTCTTAAAAACATTGTCATATGTCTAATACAAAAGCCATATAAAGATCCAAAATTACCGTCATCATTTCGACCTATATCACTTATGTCGTGTCTTACTAAAACATTTGAACGAATGATTAAATTTCGACTAGAATATTTTATTGAAAGCAATTCTCTTCTACCCATTGCACAGTACGGATTTCGTAGAGGTCATAGTACTATTGATGCATTGACTCATTTGGTTACTGATGCACAAATATGTTTTTCTCAAAATAAATACATGTTATGTTTATTTGTCGACTTAAAAGGTGCGTATGATGTATCTTAAAATCAAAATTGTGTGGAATGGGTATCAGCAAGTGGGTAGCAACTAATATAATAAACTTGTTTTTAAACAGAAAAATAAATAGAAGACTAAAGACTAAGTTTTCACTCTAATGGCATATAACATATCCCACCAGAATGAAATTGAAAATGGTTATTCATTTTTTAGAAAAATAAATATTCGTGACCACAAAAATGTACTCCACGGGCCAAGAACGGTATGTAACGGGTTACCGCAGGGATCTATATTGAGTCCACTTTTATTTAACGTATACACAGCTGAACTGCATGGTTTGATGGATGACACTATAAAAATTATCCAATACGCGGACGATATTTGTTTTTATACCATCCAAGATTCATATGAACAATGTATTAGAGACTTAAAGCATTTTTGCTCTTGCTCTTGGTTAAAACCTCTGATTTTTGTACCATAGGTGACATTACTATTCCCATAGTGACAGAATATAAATATCTAGGTGTCCATATTGATAATAAGCTTTTATGGACGAGTCACATAAAACACGTAAAGCAGAAATGTGAAAAAGGGCTTAACCTTCTGCGCGTAGTTTCCAAATATAAATTTGGTGCAGATGTTAATATATCCCTTGCATTTTATAAGTCCTACATTCGATCAATAATGGATTATGGATGTACACTTTATGCCTCAACTAGTAAGTCAAATTTATTAATTTTAGACCGAATACAGTATAAAGCAATAAAAATATGTCTAGGAACTATGGTCTCCTCACCAAATAATGCAATTCTTGCTGAAGCACAAGAAGCGCCCTTGTGTTTTCGTAGACAATATTTAGCGAACAAACAAATTATACAATACAGGGCGTTTAGTACATTTATGGTCAAGAAAATCACAGACGTAGCAGTTCAGAATTTTTTTAAAAAAAATTGGAGAATTAAAAATTCTCCTCCACTTGCTGATGCTTTTATTTATACAGAAAAGCATAAAAAACTCATATATACCCTAAATAACTATCCATTGTACGAAACAAACTTTGAAGCTTTAATACTTGAACCAACCATTATCATACCAAACTATCCGGAGATAATTCAAATCTCACAAAGTTAATGTTCAAATCTGTACTTGGTAATCTAGGAGAAAATAAAACAGTCATATATACGGATGGATCAAATAATAAAAATAAAACGGGCTGTGCATTTCTCGTTTCAGATACCAAACATGTTGAGGAATTTAAAGTTCCATATTATTTAACAGTTTTTAGTGCAGAAGCGATAGCCATATGGAAAGCTCTAGATTTGTGCGAGGCTAATGTAACTTTATCTGTGATAATTGTAAGTGACTCTCTTTCAGTTTTGCAGGCAATTAATAGTTCCCCAATAAAACACTATAAAAATAATCTTATATTATCTATAAGAAATAGTATATTTAAACTGCAAGAGCGTGGCACAGGAGTTACACTAGTTTGGGTAACGGGTCACTCAGGGATATCTGGAAATGAAGCCGTTGATCTTGCAGCCAAAAAGGCATTGCATTCAGAATTGAGCTTAAATATTTATGACTCATTAGATATTATTAATTTGTATAAGCAAGATGTTAGGGATAGATGGGAGGCTCATTACAGAATATCTTCATCCAATTCTGAAAGTCATTATTTTAAAATTTACCCAGTATTACCAAAAATTATTCCACACATTAACACTTGGAATTATAATAGGCGACATTCGTCTATATCAGCGTTTCCCAACCGGTGGGTCGCGACCCACTAGTGGGTCGCGCGCGGATTTTAGGTGGGTCGCGGCGTGGCTCTTACAGTAGCCGAATAATGTACATTATATATCATCATGGGTGAGGGATGGGTCGCGAATATGAAAAAACATGAGAAGGTGGGTCGCCAGACATAAAAGGTTGGGAACCACTGGTCTATATTATCGCGTTTAAAATTGAATCATGGACGTTTTCCAGCCCATTTGTTTCGGATAGGTATCTTTGACTCTCCGCATTGTACCCATTGTCCGGAAAATCCTGTAGCATATATAAATCATATTTAGTCTAGGCGCCAGAGGGGTCACCGTGTCATATTCAATTCTGATGGACAAACTCAACGGTTTCTTATGGATTTTTGGCTGCTGATTACGAATTTCTAGGGGGAATTTCGATCCGAGTAGTCAAAAAATTGTTATAAACAATTTAATTGTTTATAAATTGAATGGTGGGCTACAACAATGTTGTAAGCGACAGAATTAAGATTATGCAGGAGATGGAAAAACTTATTGACAAGTCATTTATGACAATACGGATACCAATATTACGGTACGAAAAACTCGGGGAAGGTAAAATGTTTTTAGCCTGATTGAAAGATGCTCGCATTGGTCATTGGATATACAATAATATTGCATTAAAACCTCACTTTGACCCAATCTGTCGCTTACAACGTTGTTGTAGCCCACTATTCAATTGTTTATAAGGCTCTAACTCATAAACTAAAAGAGATAAAAAAAATGTTTCAAATAAAATTTGTTCCTTAACAAAAAACGAAGAAAAAACCGTTTACTAAACTTAAATCTAACAATTAGAACTCAAGATATTGTAAAATTAGTGCAAAATGCAAATTGCAAATTGCAAAATAAGTATTTTTCGAAGCTTTATCGATCGTAACTCGGCTTCTACGCATGCAAATGAGTCTTAGAAGATGTCGTTTTAAATCTTAGTTAACAGGCTTCCAAACAAAGTTTGTTAAATTACTTGATCTTCGTTTGTTTTAAAGTTATATTCGTTTGAAGTTACAATTTTCTTAAAAATATTGTACATTTATTTGTTTATAAGGGTTTCAAGCAAATTTGAGCTATAAACATTTATACTTTAATAAACAATAGTGATAGAAAAACTCAAAAGGAACAATTTGAGGTTATGAAAATGTTCATAAGATTATTTTTGGCCAAGATGTCGATATTTTAATGGCGCGCGCTATGAGGCGCAAGATCGGCTCACCGTGTAAAGGTTCACGCGCTAACTTCTCGATGCAAATTATAATTTCTATGTATACATACGTTATCTTTATTTTTCATTTTTGAAGATCCTAATTAAATTTTATCATATAATTCTTATAATTAAATCATCATACTGTACCTCGTATCACCTTTCATTCTATTTACTTTGTCTTCTATATTTTGCACTAAATGAGAAAAAACATTAAAAACTAATATTTCAGAAGTATAACTAAAAAGTAAGTTGATATTATTTATTAATACTATTTTTACAAACATTTTTTTTCATACATCTGCAAATCTGCATAGAGATATACAGGGAATATCAGCTTTTTTAAATCTGCATAAGTTCTTAGCGAAATTTTAACAGTTACATGGTGATACAAGTCTGTTCTTGTAGGCAGTAAAACTAAAACTTTTTGAGGCTTCAGAGTCTAATTATCTATATAATATCCATATAAAGTGGATTTAGTTCTTTTGCAGCATCATCAAGGCCCGTCAATTGTGTGTATGCTGCCACATCATAAATGCTCGTTTTATATGCAATGATGATGCTGCAAAAGAACTCGATCCATTTTTATATGGATATCACATATTGGCTCATTTGCATGCGTAGAAGCCGAGTTACGATCGATAAAGCGTCGAAGAATACATACTTGACTGAGCCAATCTTGCGCCTCATAGCGCGCCATTAAAATATCGACATCTTAGCCAAAAATAAACTTACGAACATTTTCTTAGGCTCAAATTGTTCCTTTTGAGTTGTTTTATCATCATTGTTAATTAAAGTATAAATGTTTATAGCTCAAATTTGCTTGAAACCCTTATAAACAAATAAATGTACAATATTGTTAAGAAAATTGTAACTTCAAACGAATATAACTTTAAAACAAACGAAGATCAAGTAATTTAACAAACTTTGTTTGGAAGCCTCTTAATTAAGATTTAAAAGGACACCTTAAAAAGCTCATTTGCATGCGTAGAAACGAGTTACGATCGATAAAGCTTCGAAAAATACTTATTTTGCAATTTGCATTGTGCACTAATTTTACAATATCTTGAGTTCTAATTGTTGGATTTAAGTTTAGTAAACGGTCGTTTCTTCGTTTTTTGTTAAGGAACAAATTTTATTTGAAACATTTTTTTTATTCGTTTTAGTTTATGAGCCAGAGCATTATAAACAATTTATAAACAATTAAATTGTTTATAACAATTTTTTGACT
This sequence comes from Diabrotica virgifera virgifera, assembly GCF_917563875.1. Classification (NCBI taxonomy): domain Eukaryota; kingdom Metazoa; phylum Arthropoda; class Insecta; order Coleoptera; family Chrysomelidae; genus Diabrotica; species Diabrotica virgifera. The sequence goes on from NC_065450.1 coordinate 140,432,994, forward strand.
ACTCGGATCGAAATCCCCCCTCGCAATCGTAATCAGCAGCCAAAAATCCATAAGAAACCGTTGAGTTTGTCCATCAGAATTGAAAATGACACGGTGACCTCTATTTGGCGCCTATTAGACTAATTTCCTAGAGTGTCAAAAATATACTGCATATACAGATACGCTGTATCAAGAACTAAAAAAACTTACAAGTCTACCGATTAGTATCACTACTCTATTAGCGCAACAAGACAAAGGAATTTACGATATTTCAATTAAATTTATCTTAGAAGCTAAAATAGATATATGAAAAAGTAATTATACCTAAAAAATACAACCAATTTTAAATTAAAAAAATCTGTGGCAAATAGACTTGCTCTAATACCCCAGTTAATAGGTAAGAAAACATGAAAAAATGTTAAGCAGGGTTTTGAAGGTGCCAAACGGTAGATGAGAGAAAACTGATGATAATTCCGTGAAGACGTACAGCTAATTTTTCTTCTTCTTTTTTTAAACAGTTACAAAGATTGAAAAACTCAGTTTTTTGACTATAAAACGTTTCTTGTCTATTTTAGAGAAAAATATTTTAAACAAGTGTTGTAGATCTTAAAAAGTTCTTTAATTTGATGGTACTCATATTCATACACATAAACAATTGACTTAGATAATTGCAAAAAACCCTCATTTTTGCACTAATTTACAAATATTCATAACTTTACTTTTTGCATAATGATACATAATTTAACTACTTCAAATTATGCCATTTATTGAGTTATTTAAGTGTGCTAAATTTCAACCAGATCGACCAAATAGTTTATAAGTTATTCAATTTGTTTATCCCAGAGAGCAATTGTTTAAACAATTGTTCTTGCCCTAACAGTGACTCTAGAGATATTTAGCAAATCGCAATCAATTATTCGAGACTCTATTTTTATATATTAAGAAAAAATTAACATTTTATTAAAATTGTTATTAAAAAAACCGTTTGAAAAAGACCCTACTTTTTAGGTTATAAACAATTACAATAACTTTGACAGTTTTTATGTCACACGCTTGTATGTAGGCTTACTGAAAAGCTGGTGAAAAAATATATATTATAAAAGAAACAATAATTTTATATGACCAATAGGAATCAAGTTAGTATTTTTTTAATAAATCAATTTTTGCATTGTTTATAAACATTAAGAGCTGAAAATTGAACATATTGTGTATATGGGAATATATATTTTATGATCCAGTGTATAGATTGCATATGCAGTAAAATAATAAAAACTTATGACCCGTTAAACTGATGGTACTCGTGAAACACCACCAACGAAAGTTAAGGTGGGAACTGTTCGAGTTTCGCTTCCTTTTTTGGAAAAAAAACCTGCAATATATTATCACCTTCCATAGAACGCGCAACCTTCTTTTTTTAACTGGGGTAGCTCAAGAAAATCAGAAAAATTGTGCAAGTTTCACCTTACGGGAAAATTGGAAAATCCCGTGAAAATCAATTGATTCAATTTTACTACAAAAGTTATTGAATTTTACGGTATTTCGTAAAATTCTTTAAATTATATTAAATATAGTATATTTTTTATAAAAATATAAAATAATTATAAATTAGTACAATAGGTACATTATTTTTTTTTTATTTGAAATAATTAAAAAGTATTTAAAAGTCCTTAATAGTTTTTAAAAAAACTAATTTTTGTTTTATTATGATTTAATTTAATGAAGCTATTAATATTTGTCTAGGTAGGCATCTAATAAATATAAATAATATGTTTGCACTATTTAATGATATATGTTTAAGTTCAATAATTAGAATAAAATTTATATATTTGTTTTGATAGTAATATATTATTTTAATAAATTCATATAATTAAGTATAAAAATAAAATATAAAACATTGTTTATGAATTTTAATTTGATTATTCTAGTGAACGTCTATAACTCCTAAATGGCTTCTCGGCAAGTTACAGTTCATCCTCTACAAAGTCTGACTCGACATCGTCAAGAACCACTGCAGCGCGATTGCAACATTTTTTTCTCCTCTTCTTCCACTGCACAGTTTGTACAAATATCCGTACAGTTTATACCATATTTTTTACAGCCACATCTTGTACTTTTGCAACCCGTTGAACATTTACATGTTATTTGTTTTAATATCTCTTCAGGAATCAAACAATCTAAGGTGTAAATAGGTTCAAAACCCATATTAGTTTTTTTCCATCCATATTGGGTAGCATCCAGTTTTTTACCTAACCAGTGTTGTAATTGATGATAAACGCGAAGTACATGCTGATAACCTGCACCTTCTGTTGGGGGCAAATTTTCCAATTTAAAAAATTTTTTCCCTGTATTTCTTATAAATTGTAAAAAACGTAACTCATTTAATGTCAATATGTTATTGTGTTTTTTTATATGTAACATCAATTGCAGCAGAATACAAAGCAACAATGATATCACATCCGTTTTTCATGATGTCCTCCTTGTTAGCATTCTGGTCATAAAAAATATTTATCAGATCTAAAATTTCTGACGGTGCAGTTAATAATTTGAATTTTCCTTGATTAAAAAAGAGGAAGTTGTATCACACCCAGTAAAAATATATAAGAACCCAACGTATTTTCTTAGATAAGCATGTTTAAAACTATTACAACTATAATAGATAGATTTTCCTTTTTCGCCTTTTTTTTCAAAATATATGTTATTGTCCGGAGCAGAGAGTTGCGTCAATATTATGAGTATATCGGTATCATTACCAATTATTACAACGGTTTTGTCAGTTTCATATGTATGTTCGTAAAGAGCTGTCTGCACTATTAATACGTCTGCATCTTCATCGGCTACTTTAGTTCGGTACCCAAATTTGTTGAGCTCTGCACATAAAAGTTGAATCAATTGCTTTTTATTTTTACTAACTGCTAAAAATATTTTTTGTTTTATGGATAAGATCGTGTTTTCAACCAATTTAATTTCTGGGCCTGAGCTGTCTGTCACATTGCGTCTTATTCTTTCACAACTTTTGGTTCCAGCTGTGTCGTACCCATCAAATACAATAATGCTGTTTTTGGCAAAATGTCTTTTCACATAGGAGACATATCCTTGAATAATTTCAGAAACTCGAGAAAGAGAACCCCAGATAAAATTTTGTAATAAGTATCCTCCATCTACGACGTGTAGAATTTCAGATGTGGGAGGTAAAGGAATTTCGTCAAATAAATTGCAAAATGCGGATTTTTGGGTTTTACGCATATCCCCTTCGTTAAACAATGATAGAGGAAATGGTGCCAACTCATATTGCAATTTCGTTTTCATTTCATTTTTATTTTCTATGGTAGCACAAATTCTTTGAAATATTAAGAGCGGATTGATAGGTACAACCTGCTTGTTAATGGTTATTTTGGATTTAATTGCAAAAATATTGGTAACTTTATCCTTCTGTTTTGCCTTTACATCACCAAAATATTTCCCAATTATGTTATTTTGTATGTCTGTACCTATCTCTAAAGCATTATGGCAATTTATATTTGCATTTATATTTGCATTTTTGTGTATTTGCTACACCTGAAATTATGGATGTGACAAATTCACTTTCTTGAAAAGGATCGTGTATAGAAAAAAAATCCTTGATTTTAATTAAATGAGCAGCGTTCCTCTGAATTCTGGATGGCCGACACTCTACATGTTGCTCTGTCGTTTGAAGTCGCAGTCATGCAAAACTTCTCCATTTCGTTACATATTTCAAGCGAAATGATAGAACCTGCAATCCAGTTGGCCACAGTACTATCAGTAATTCCTCTACCATGTGTAATTCCACCTACTAACTTTATTCCTCTCATCAGAACTTGCTCAATCGCCATGTCACTCCAGACACCACACCAAAATTTACAAGACCTTCTGATCGTAAAAGAACCTTTATTGCAAAAATTCTCATACTCAACCGTATCCATAATACTGGAAAGTTGGTGCATATCTTGTAAATACAAATGACAGGACTTGCAAATAAAAAATGCCCACTGGCGTGGAAATAAGGAATCCTGCGCTGCATGCTATTTAAATGAAGCTGCCAATTGCCTGATCTTTCCGCATCATAAAACTGTTTTACAATCGTTACCATCTCAAAATATTGTAACCACAGTTGAGCTGTTGGGCCTGTATTTTTCAGAGAATTTAAAGCGTCTGCGAACTTCTTCTTTATGTTTGAGAAATGCTTGGATTTAATATGTAAGTCAAATTCAGAATTTTTAATTTGATTTAAGGCTATGGGTACATAATTCGCAAATATTTTACGTGTATCCCTACTTTTTCTGTCTTTACACGGCAAATTACGTGTAGTAAAATTCACACTGGTATTGATATGTAAACATTACTAGAATGTCATTCTACTTGAAAATGTCATCATTAATTTAAAGAGATGGGTTTTGAATGTTCTTGTATAACTGTTATTTTTATAATTGGAAATTATTAATTCAGTTAATAAATGTGAAAATTCCACACCTGTAATTTTGAACCAATCAAAATACGTTATTTTGACAGATCACCATGGCAACGGAGGTATTTTATCGGAAATTTTTTGCTCGTGGGGTACCCAACAGCGAATTATAGTGGAAATTTTTTGACGTTTACAATAACAGAACATTTTTGACAGACTGGTTTTTATTTGTTTACATAATTTAGTTTTGATTCATTTTCTATCACTTGTAGTTACTCAAAACTTATGTAAAATTGAAGAATATACTATTTTCTATCTTGAAATGGTATTCCCATGCAACTACAATGAGTAGAAATTACGAATTTGAAAGCCTAAATAATTGCTGACAAAGCTATGGCGCGCTATTAATCTGTTCATGCAGCTTTGGATTTTCAAATGCAAATTTGGTGTGGAATTTTCTTACCGAATACCACGCGAAGTCAAATTAATATCCGGAAATTTTTTTTTGATCATGAATATTTTTAGAAAATTTCCCTCGTCTGCGACTCGGGAAATTTTCAAAATATTCATAATCTCAAAAAAATTTCCGGAAATAATTTGACCTCTAGTGGTATTACTAGTGATAATTTTTTCACTAACTATGTATTCAGTGATTGTAATAATTTATTTGTAAAACAAAGACTAATACTCAATCGAGAAAAGAAGAAAAGTGTTAGTGATTTTTTAATAATATATTGTTATGGAACGCTTACAATTTTGAACATCTTTAACAACAAAATACTTGGATCACAGAATATATTATCCTGATGTATTCTCTGCTTGGATCTTCCACAAATAATACACAATAAATAACTTTTTATTAAGTTCACGTCTTAAATCAATTATTTATCAAATACACTATATTTCAATAATATTTAATCAATAACTCAACATATTCCCGATGCAATGTCAAATATTTAAAATTGTCACTGATTGTCAGTGTCTGACTGACAATATATGCTGACAATATTATATTCGGCTGAGTGCGTTGTAAGACAAAGATAGATTTGGAAAATATTACCACGGCATTGTGTTCATTTTTTTCGAATCCTGAAAAAACCAATAAATATTTTTCAAAAATTTAAACGCAAAATGAAAGACTAAATTATTACCGAGGGCCGAAAGTCCCTTATAATAAATAAAAAGTTTATTTTGATTAATATATTTGAAATTAAAAGTCACACTAAATTTTCTCTTAGTTTTTCACCCCTGTAACTTATTAAAATAAACATTATAGAAGTTCTCAGGGACTTTCGGCCCTCGGTAATAACGTGATCTCTTATTCTGCGTTTAAATTTTTCAAAAATACTTATTAGTTTTCTCAGGATTCGAAAAAAATGAATCCCCATTTGAATAGCATTGCAGCCGAAAATACGTACCGATCCTCTTAACGTTTCATGTAGAAAAATTTTGTCTAAATATGTTAAATCACAGTGGTCCAAAATTAAACTTCCTATTACACTTTGAACCAAAAGATGCCCTCTTATAGATCGTGCAAAAGCATGCCCGTTCAATGCTTTTTCGGCAGATAAATCTGCATAAAAAACCGTGAACACTTCTTTTAAGCCGCTACCTTCCATAATATATCCAATACCACCTAAAAATGACATCAGAGCATGAAATCCACCAAGTCTAACAATAACCGATGACAAATTATGAGGATCGTCATTTATATCTACATTTGCAATTATACTGCGAGCTTTCCAATAAAGTGGGTGGTCAAAGGTAACGAATGTTGTTTTTTGATTATTTTTTTTGCATCTTGCAGCAGATTCTACTAACGCAGTCAGAATTGTATTTTCATCAGACGCTGCGCTGGCGCATTAATAAATGGCAAAGGAATAACTTTTGATACAGAAAATTCATTATTGTTTAATATAGAATTCATAAAACCCAACCATCCTTCAGTAATCATGAGATTTGAAGATTTTTCAAACAACCACAAAAAATCTAAAACTGCAATTTGCACTTTTTCATTAAGATCAGGCAATTTTTTTACAATTACTGTTTTCAAACCTTTTTCATAATTTTTATCATATGGAATCAGAGGAAGAAATCCAAATTCACCAGTGTCAATTGCTTTTGGAAATCCCGATATACGAGTGATATATTGTTTAGTCGTTACTGCTGAAGATGGAGTCACGCAAACTATTCCTCCCATTGTATGAAAAGTCCCAGTACCGTCAATTGTTCTTGTATTGTGATCTGCGTTGCCCCAAATAAACTGTACAAATGATTCAGTATTTATGGAAAAATTTTGAGGATCTTTTAGAATTGAAGCTTCAAACTTCAATGTTTCATGATAAGTTTCACAAAGACCAATATTTGATAATACATTATTTAATACATATTTATACATATTATACATAATATAATACATATTTATTAGACAGAATAGCGCAATACAAAATTCGTTTAGAATTGATCCTGTAATTTTTACTACTGATATGACAGATCATTATACACCGTTTGTATATTTTAATACTGAAAATGATAAACCGCTGTCCAATTTAAACGATACCGCCCAGATAATAGATTATAAACAATTAAACGTAAAATTGTCCGGTGAATCATGGAATGACTTATATTCAAGTAATAGGGGAAGGGGGGGTATGATGGGGTAGCTAAGGAAAATAACAAAAATACAACATACTTACTACGTTTATTACTATTACTAATTGATGGCACGTTACGTCATTAATCTAACTATGATTTGGTACAATCTTTGGAAAATCAACCTATCACATTTTTCAAAAATTAGCCATTAATAAGAACATTATGAAAAACCATCTTGCCCCATACTATGGGGTATGATGGGGTAATGGAATTGGGGCATGATGGTGATGCTAATTAATTCTCACAAAACAAACAAAAATGTGTATTTGCTCCAGATCTTCATTGTCCACCCTAGCACAAGCATTGTGAGCTCAACATCCACGGATCTGGCAGCCTACCCAGGGTTCTGACGATGTCACTTTATCTATGGCTGTTTTCATAGCATCTCTCGACCACTCTCCTCTTTTTGTTTTTTTCTTGTAAGTACGTACCATGGTATTATCTAAAATAATAATACAATGTTATTTATTAAGAAATTTAAATTAACCCAGACTTACCACCAATGTCCCATCATACCCCGCACCCAATACCCCATCTTGCCTCAAAAGGTAACTTTGAACAAAAAAAAATTCACTAATTAAATGTTTAACGTATTCACACAAACAATATGCCATTATTAAAATAAGAATACTAGTAAACAACGATAAAAAAGACATTAATGAGGTGATCATAATTACCTTAAAATAACGATAGTTGTCCTTGCACAAAATTAGATCAACGGATCTCTAAAACAGTTTTCCGTTTGTAAACAAAAAACGCGTGCACTCTCATTCACGGTTTCTCTTGCAAGGACCGTTAGTCGAATGACTCTTCCTATTGAGTTACTGCATGCTATTCACCAACGTGTAGTTTCTTGTTTGTGTGCGATACCCCGTCTTACCTCGAGACCCCGTCATGCCCCCCATTCCCCTTACATCGCAAATTGTTTATGATGAGTTTATAAATAAGTTAAATAATTTCATCATAAACTTAACAAAAACTATAAAAAGAAAAAATAAAGAACAATGTAAAAAAATTAAACTCTGGTTTAATAGTGTCTATTAAAACTAGAGACAATCTAAAGCGAAAACTATTAAAAAACTACTCTATTGAACTAGACAAAGAATATAAAACTTATCGAAATCACTTAAGTAATCTAATTAAAAAGACAAAAAATGATTTTTATAAAGCTAAAATTAATGAAACAAACGATGACTATAAAAAAATGTGGTCTATTATAAATGAAATTTCAGGTTGCAAAAGTAAACAAAACAATCAACTTGAAAATATTCCGTTGATTAATACACAAGGAACTCAAATAACTAATAATATTCAGAAATCAAATATGTTTAACAATTATTTTACAAGTATTGGGCAAAAAATGGTTGATAGTATTACAAAAACTACATTACCACCGGGTTTTGAAAGAGACTTAGAATTACAATCATCAATTTTTTTGGAACCTGTAAATATAAATGAAATTATTTTACTAATAACTAATTTAAAAAATAATAGTGCGCCAGGACCAGACGGAATTACTTCGAAATTAGTTAAAAATATTCATGTGCACATTGCTTCTCCGTTAGTTCATATCATTAATATCTGTTATACAACAGGTAAAATCCCAACACAATGGAAAGAATCACTTGTAACACCTGTTTTCAAAGCCGGTAATCAAAAACAAGTCGACAATTACCGTCCTATATCAGTCATTAATAGTTTTTCGAAAATTTCTGAACAATCTCTCAAAAAGAGACTAATTACATTCTTTGATAAATATAAAATTATAACCGAAAGGCAATTTGGATTTGTGAAAAAAGCGAACACAGAGAAAGCTATAATCGATCTTGTTGATCAAACAGTACAATGTCTAGAAGAATCAAATAAATGTCTAGCAATTTTTCTGGATCTCGCTAAAGCTTTTGATACTATATCACATGAGATTCTTCCAAACAAATTATATAAAAATGGGGTAAGAGGTATAGCTTTAAATCTTATTAGTAATTATTTATCTCAAAGAACACAAAAAGTCAAAATAGGTAATTGTATTAGCTCAACTAAAGTGATTACTGTTGGGGTACCCCAAGGAACAGTACTAGGTCCGATTCTATTTATACTGTACATTAATAGTATAACCGAAATTCATGGGTTTTCAGGGCGAATTTTATGCTATGCTGATGACACAGTCTTAGTATTTAAAGATTCAACATGGGACCGCGTATGTAAAACAGCTGAATCTGGCATAAGTAAGATACAGTTATGGCTTAACCACAATCTGCTCAGTCTGAATATAAAAAAAACTAAATTTATTACTTTTTCTCCCACTATGTCTGATCAGCCAACTAATATTAGTTTAAAAATTCATAGTTCAGATTGCAACAGTGTGCAGGCATATCCATGTCCCTCTTTAGAAAAAAACTAAATCTATTAAATATTTAGGAGTTATAATTGATCAGCATCTGAGATGGCGTGAGCATGTGGCACACGTTGCAAAAAGAATTAGATCCTTAATGCCTAAATTTTACTTATTAAGAGATATTCTCTCAAAAAAAACCTTGAGTATCCTATATAACTCTTGGAGTTAATCTATAATACGATATTGTATTGTTGTTTGGGGTGGTACATTTAGTAATACCTTACATATTTTACAGACAGCTCAAAATACACTTCTTAAAATAATATTTAAAAAAAGTAAACTTTTTTCCACATCACTTTTATATAAAGAGCTAAAACAAATGAGTGTCCGATCTATTTATATACAGCAATCATTAATTTGGGTATTTTCCAATTCAAGTAAGTTAAAAATAAATCAACATCAAAAGTATACAAGGACAACTCAACAACTTTTGGTTAAAGTACCATTTTACAGCAAGACAATTACAAAACGATCACTATTTTATTATGGTCCAACTCTATTTAATTTATTGCCAAAAAATATAAAAACAATAATAAATTATAAACAGTTTAAAAGAACCATAAAAAATATGATATTAACTAAAACAATTGAATTCAACATTTTCTAAAAATTAATTTTCTAGCCAAACTGTCTTCTAGTAAATATAGTTGCGCCATGCCGATTAGGTCTTCTCTCCTCTCACTTTCAATTGTATTTTGTCAATCATAGAGTATGTAAATTATACCATTCACAAGTACTTACTGTTTAAAATTGTACAATTGGATTGTACACCTTCAGGGATTAAGGTTACAATAGAGGTATTAAGTTGCCTAGTGTGCTTTTTCCCTGAAGTGCGTGCATTATATTAAATATAATATTATTGTTAATTACAATGTACAAAATTCTTCTTTGGAAATAAAATTGAATTGAATTGAACATTGATTAATTCTTTGGAAGCAAATTTTCTATGTATTAATACAGATAACCCTAGAAGAATCTGTGATATGAATGTTCTGAGTCTAGCTGCCGACATTAGGACATGCTGTATGGTAGCAGCACGATTGTACCACTTTTGTAAACCATCGTCGTTGTTCGTACACCTCTTGTGTGTAAGAACGACAATTTCGACAAATTCTTTCAGCGTGGCGGGAAAATCAGCCGTAGCATTATCTGTAATTGAAGTTGGAATTTTGTATTGTGTCAGGTCGAACTTTTGTAATCGAATATCTTGCAAAACTATGTGAGCAGCTTCTCTAACAATACGCATACGCTCTTCTTCAAGATTATTTTTTCTATTGTTGTACCAGTCTTCGTCAATAATTCGACCTTTACTATCTCTAAAACATATAAAATAATCTTTCCTAGTTGAGTAAATTTTTATTTCGTCACCAAAATGATGTTCTAACGATTTTGTCAATAATCTCAATTCTGGTAAATTTCCTTTAGAGAAAATTGGCAGATTTCTTCATTATCCAAAATATGATCTATGACAAAACTCAAACATTCAGACATCTCCTCAGAAATTGGACGGCCTTTAATGTTATTTGGTCGATAGTGATAAAAGGCAGTCAAACTAGTTTTATGATATTTTGGTTTCTGTTTTTTTAAGTCATTAATTTGTTTTAGACGACATATTATAAATTTTAATTTTTCTTTATCGTCTCTTAATTCAGCAGTATCTTTTATATTTGTAATAGTTTCCATTTTTGTTACGATGCGGCTCTTTTCATCATTGCATAACACTGGTTTTTCACAAAAGAAACACAAAGTTAAAAACGCTGGACGGAAGGGCCGCCCGAGTACTTTATCGTACCGACATATTATCGTTATGGTACTAGATACTGGCATTCTATAAAAATAACAAAGTTACTCGTTATTTTGATATTTTAGAAACATCTTGTGTACTTGAAAGTAATTTATGGTTCTACGCATCATTAATTCCTGCACTTGAGAAAATGTTCGATGCCATATTTCGGGGACACGCTATAGATGTATAGATTATAGCATAAATCAATAGAATATTATAGTCATACTTTCATTTCAAATTACTTCATTTTTCTGAGAAATTAATAGTTTACAATATTTACATTTCATTCTATTTCGATTACGCCAGTCAATGAGCGAGATTGAGAACAAGATATTACCTCCGAATTCTATCCTACTGCATGGATTTTAATCAAATTTTGGGAGAAGCCCAATCTCCAATTCAAAGTCTATCCTATATACCAGGGGTCACCAATTAGCGGACCGCGGTCCGCATCCGGACCGTGAGCTACTTTTGTGCGGACCGTCATTAAATTCAGATTATACCGTTTGGCAATTTTGAAAATGTTTGGCCATGAAATTATATATTATCTTTGACTAAACTTATGTGTGCGAAGCCGCTTTATCAAGAATGAACTTTATTAAAAATCGGTACAGATCTCAGCTAACAGATGAATATCTCAACTCTCCAATGAGAATCAGTGGCAACAAACTCACTCCAAACTTCAGACAGGTTGTACATAATAAAAAATGTCATTTTTCTCACTGATAATTTAATTTTGTAAAGAATGATAAATTTTCTGATCCGGTTTTTTTTGTGGATTCCTGTTCAAAAATGTTCCCTTAACAAATCAGAAGTGGCCGAAGATGCCGGGCAAAACAATCTTTTTATACAAATTTTACTGAAAATTGTATTTAAAAAAAGTCTCTTGTCATTTTTTTTAAAAGTTGATGGTTTTCGAGTTATAAGCGATTTAAAATCTGAAAAATGTGAAAATACCTACGCATTTTTGAGGTTTGAAAACTCATATGTAAATTATTAGTTTTTAGGTTGCCAAGTGCCTAAATTGAAGTTTCTAACGAGTAATCGGGACTTCAATATAGACAGTTGTTTTTTAATTTTTAATTATGCGAGTCCACTCGACTTTTAAGTTGCCGCACATCGCAATTTATGGTGCGTCTCTGTCTCACTTATACATATTATACGTACGTATGCAACAAATACTTCACATTTATTAAAATTTAATAATTTATTATTATCATATTTTTTTCTTGATGATTTATTTATTTATTCAATTAATTATTGCCAATGTGCGAATTAAATACGACAATAAATACAAAAGGGCGAAATTGAAATAAACCCCGATAACTCATCAGAATCTTGAAATTGAATGTTTAAACTTCAATTCGGACACTTAACCGCAAAAATAATAATGTACACATGAATTTTCAAGCTTCAAAAATGCTTATTTTCGCATGTTTCACTTTATAAATCGCTTAAACTAAAAATGCTAAAAACATATTTTCGGGAGCATACAAGGTGATGTTTTGGATTTATTAAAAAACTGTTAAAAGTAATTTCTGCCTAAAAATTTCGCACTGCATCCTTCTAATTTGTTTACCGAATTGGAACAACCAGACAGGTAGTGTTAACTCCGGACCCCGGAAGTGTCATAGGTTTTCGAAACGGACCCTCAGGAAATATAATTGGTGACCAGGCTATATAGTTACTATGGCGCTTTTATCATGGGGGCGGTTCCCACCACTTCTCAGGGGTGAAATATTTTTATTTTCGAATTACATGGAGAAAAAGGAAGATTTTTAAGAAAATTTAAAAATGCATTCTATAATTTGATCACATTTTTTAGAAAAACCATTCATTTTAAACCCGTTCAACTTTTTGAAAGTAGAAATAACAATATATTAAAAGGTATTGCAAAAAAACAATGCATTTAAATTATGGTGAATGGGGAGTTGAATGTATATGTTACGGACAATGACGTAAATCCGGCCAATAACGTTATTGGCCGGCCAATAACGACAATGGCCGGTTGAATTGGTCATTGCCGACAATTGCCGGATATTAACGTTATTGTCCATAGAAACTGGACCTTGATGATAATTTTAAATTCTTGATAACATTTCGTGACATTTATATCATTGCCCGGCCAATGTCGATAATGCCCGTTGTTAATCGGTCAATGTTGAAATTTTGACTAAAAGATAGGTTATGTGTAGGTTTACTACTGTTTACTTCATGTGTGTATATTGTGTATTTTTTTCGATTGTAGTTTCATTTGCACCATACTGTATATAAAAATATTATTATTTTCTTGTTTCTATTTATGAATATGTTTACGATATTATGATAAATAAAGACGTTTTATTTGGTTTTAATAACTAGGTACTTATATTTCTGCAACTACGTTCAGAAACATCTTAGTATGTATCTCATTTTAAACACTTATTGACTCACACCGATTATCTTCCGAGGCATCGATTTATCAACATTGGCCATTTGCTTCTGGCCACTGTCGTTATTGACCGTTTATTGATGAAAAATCTAATTTTACGTTAAGTTTTTACAACATTGGCCAATAGCTAAGGTTATTGTCGTTAATGGCCGGGCATTGTCGTTAATAACCAAGGAAAATGGACATTCACGACAATGCCCGGCCATTAACGTTCATGTCCAATTTACATCATTGACCGTAACATATATACTTCTCATTTTTCCTTAAAGTACATTAGTCATATATTTTTTTGCACCATATCTCGCTTAGTTTGTAAGTAACAGACATTTAACGGTGCTCGTTTTAAAGGCCTTTTCAAACACTACAAAAGGTGTTGGTAGCATTATACACCTTAAACCTACCTTTCCTCTGTTATTTCAAGTTGAATACATCAATTTGTGTATGCACCAAAAAACAAACTATTTTCACCTACCATATCTCTTTTTATATTATAAATAGAACATTTACGAAAGAACGAATCTCTTTATTATTTATAATCTAAAAAATGTTTTATATAGTGTTTTTAGTTCGACGCATAGTTTTTAAGGATTCACAAAAAATCCGTCCGAAAAGGTGTCGTTTTTCAATGAAAATGGCCAATATTTAACTACGCAAGACTCAAAAAGTATTGAGTTCTCAAATAAAGTATAGACCAGTTTTTGCTTAGAAATAGGTTCTCTAGCCACTTCCGTGCTTATTTTGACCAACAAATTTTCCACCCCCTTAAAGAAGTGGGAACCGCCCCAAGATAAAAAGCGCCATAGTATATAGGGTAGATTTTGTTTCTTGGGCTATTCCCTACTTACTGTGAAAATATCAAGTTACATCAATGTAGTAGGATGAAATTCGGAGCCAAATACCCTCATTGACTGCCCTACAATAATGCTCTGCTATGATCGCGTGAGAGAGGACACACATAAGATTATAGCAAAATTTCTATTTACCGAGTTTTTGAGCTACAGCAACGAATTTTATGTCATTGGAAAGGTAATTTTCCATTCTTTCAAAATATGTAAAAATATACAGAGCGTATCTAAAAAAATAAGATTTTTTCTTCATTTCCGGTTCAACCGGAAGCCATATTTTTGGTAAAATTTATTGTGATAATAGATAATAAAGTACCATATATGTCTGCAAAATTTCAAATTTTAGCTTCTATTAAGAAGGAAGTTACGGGCACTCAAATATTTTTTTATAAAAAATTCATAACTCCCCTCCTATGGGGAGTTAAGAAATCTGACTATTGTCATTCAATTTACCGAGAGGATATTAAAAATATATCAGAAAATAAAAAAATTCCTTGGAGCCATTTTTTGAGAAAATCTAATTCAAATGTATGTCAAATTTTGACCCCTTAAATATAGGCAACGCGTAAAATTTTCTGAAAAACGTTAATATTCTTCTTATAGCCCCATCTTTAGGCTATATAACGACTTTTTCAAATTAAACTTATCTTAAAAAAGTTTTTAGATAGGTAGGGAAATGTGTCGGGTGGGCGGTCGGCCATATAGGCCGCCATTTTGAATTTGAAAATGTCAAATTCGGTATTTTTACTTACCTACCGATGAGTTCAACTTTGAGTTGAATTCCATTTATTTCGGTCAAAATTTGCAAAAATGGGCCCTAAATAACCCCCCTATTTCGACCCCCCTTTGAGAGGTTTTTTTTAAAAGCTTAGTTTCTCGACAAAATTCTCTTAAACTTACTCGTACCGAATTTCATCGAAATCGGTCCAGTAGTTTTTGCTGGGCGGTGGCGACATACGTGCGTACATACGTACGTACATACTTCCGACATGTTTTTTTTTATTTGCTTTTTAGACTCAGGGGGAGTCAAAACGTCGAAAAAAAGTGAAATCTGAAAAAAAAATTTTTGCACGATCCTATAACTTTATCTATTTCAAACGAAAGAGATTTAGCATACTCTTTTCTAATGTTGCTGGTTCTGTTGTACGTGCAAAAGCAAGTATTGTGAATGGTAAAGGATGATACCCTCCTCATTATATTATATTTCTTATCCTTCCGAGCTTTGCTACTTTTAATGAACCTCTCAATACCGCATTCTTTAACTTGTTTAGTTTTATCACTGGCTTGTATGGTTCTGTCGCAAATTATGCAAATAAGGGGATCCTCTAGGGGATGAGAAGAGAGTCCTTTGTTCATTTTGAATTCTGGAATATATAGAAATCGTTAATAATAATAATAATTAAAAAATTAGCAAACACTGTACTCTAAACAATATCATAGGGCCTCAACAGAAAGGATGCGCTAAGAGTTCCATTGGTTGCAAAGAACAACTTATCATCGACTCAGTCATTTCTAACGAGGCATTCACCAAAAAAAGGAACCTCTTTGGACTAAGGAAAATATCGCAATCAATCGGGGCCTGTTTCAAGGAGACTCGTTGAGTCCATTGTGGTTCTGTTTAGCGTTGAAACTTTGAACCCCCTTTCCCAGCTATTAAACTCCACTAACTCAGGTTTTAGCATTAAAAACAATAATACTGTGGTAGCAAAGCTCAATCATCTGTTGTATATGGATGATTTGAAATTAATGGCTTCCACTCGAGAACACCTAGAACAGATGCTAAAACTGTAGAAACATTCTCTAATGATATTAGTATGCAGTTCGGCCTAGACAAGTGCAGTCTTCTGAATATAGTTAGAGGAAAGGTACAGCCCGGTGGATTCGATATGCAAAAAGGTCCATTCGAGGCCATGGGCGAAAACGATATGTAAAAATTGGAAAGAAATCCTTTGTAAAAGGTATAAAAATTTTTTATTAAAAATCCCTTAAAAGGGCTACATCACAACAAAACGTTTTCTATTTTTATAAAAAATCATCATCAGTGTTCGATAAACTGGATGCTAGCTGAGCCACAAAAGAAAAATATCTGGGTAAAAACCCTTTACATAAAATATAGATGCCTTAAAAGTGCATGCTTCAATAAAAAGGCCTGTGATGGTCACATGGCAAACAGGATAATGCCCTAAGATAAAGTATACAGGTTTCCCAACACGTGGGATCCAAATTGAGTTGATCACATTTCAATGACTTAATGGCAACTGGAAATGTGATCAACTAAGTCATTGAAATGTGATCAACTCAATTTGGATCCCACGTGTTGGGAAACCTGTATACTTTACCTTAGGGCATTATCCTGTTTGCCATGTGACCATCACAGGCCTTTTTATTGAAGTATGCACTTTTAAGGCATCTATATTTTATGTAAAGGGTTTTTACCCAGATATTTTTCTTTTGTGGCTCAGCTAGCATCCAGTTTATCGAACACTGATGATGATTTTTTTTAAAAATCGAAAACGTTTTGTTGTGATGTAGCCCTTTTAAGGGATTTTTAATAAAAAAATTTTATACCTTTTACAAAGGATTTCTTTCCAATTTTGTGATTGATGGTATACAGCCAACTACAGGAAAACTTTTTCTTTTCCTTGTGGATTTTATATGTAAAAATATTTTGGAGTAAAGCAGGCACGGAAAATTGACAATAAGCAAATGAAAACTTGAGATAACTACTGAGTTTAAACGAAGGGTAAAAAAACTGCTTCGTTCACAGATTCACAGCTTAACAGTAAAAATTTGTTTAGGGTACTAAACACCTACGCTTGTTCCGCGCTTAGCTATTCATTTGGTATTGTTAAGTGGACAAAAACGGATATAGAAAATATTCAGCGAAAAGTACGAACACGCCTCACAAAAGCACAAAAACACCACCCTAAAAGTGTAGTAGAACGAACAACATTGCCGCGGTATTTAGGAGGAAGAGGACTGGATATAGATGAGCAATTAGATAAACAGATTGCCAATTTACGGACTTATTTTCAGATGCAGGCTGAGACAACTCCTCTACACCGCGCTATTTGCGCAGTAGATGACACAACACCGATCAAACTGAGGGAACCAGAAATGCGCATAAACCACCTTACTAAGGACAAAAAAATGCGCACCTGGATAGGCAAATCTCTGCACGGGCGACATCCGAATGAGGTCAGCCAAGACTATGTTGACAATATGGCGTCGAACTATTGGTTGACATCAGGAAAAATATTCCCTGAAACAGAAGGTTCATTATTGGCCATTCAGGATCAGGTTATACCAACTAAAAATTACCTGAAATATATCGCCAAAGACCCTCAGATCCAGAACAACAAATGGCGATATGGATGCCGAACCTAAGAAACCATCCAACATCTTACAGGGGGCTGTCAGGCATTTGCTGCAACTGTATACAAGGAACTGTACTGATACTATCTCGTACTGATTAATAAATTAAAGAGACAAACAACACTAAATGAGGTGGCGATACCTAACAACAATAATCTACGTAGGTACTAAATTTACTGAAAAGACCGCCAAGTACTGAGATTTGGAAATTCAAATACGAAGACAATGGAGAATGCAAAGTACCCAGACTATACCTATTATTATGTCTACTACTGGAGTCATTCCTAAGAACCTCTTCGAAAACATAAAAAAATTGGGTCTAAATGAACACCTTTATAAGACCATGCAGAAAGCTGTACTACTCGCGACGGCAAGATGTGTACGAAAATTTCTGGGAGACATTCTAGCATACCAAGTCACCTAGGGCTCGATAACACGGAAAGAGTCCCACCAGAGCTCAATCCTTTTAATACCGTAGGTATCTGGGATGAGTCAATTTTCCCCTTAGAGGGAGTGTGAGCAGTATAGCCAAATCTGGATAAATCAGCAAAGCTTGAATTAATAAAATCAAAATAATATAATATATCTTTAAAAATATTTCAAAAATCCCATGATGAAAATTTTAAAAATAGCCCTCATTCTCCTATTACTTATAGAAAATTATAAACTACATATTACCTTGTCTAAAAAATATATAATTATGTCCGCTCTTATTAGGAAATCCTTCTATATGTAGGAAATCAGTCCTTACTCAGAAATGTCTACAATAAAATATAAATAAATAGTAAAATTATATTAAAACATATTCTTAGTGAATTATTAAATATACAAAATATAATAAAAGAAGTATAAACTACTAACTTACTTATTTTTTATGAAATAACACTCTGCACTATAAATTTCTGCTACTGTCGTCCTCTAAGTATTATGTCAATTACAATTTCAATACATTTATCATAATGGCCTTCCTTACGATACAGGATTTTCATTATGATGACAGATCTTTAACCAATAGAATCGGGATATGATGACGTTCTGTATCGAATATGTCACATCACATTCGCAATATTTTAACAAAATGACAAATTTTAAGATTAAATATTTCTAAGAAGACGTCTAAAGAAGACAGGGATATTGAAAACTGAACCTCAAATTCATTTTAGCAATAGTAACATTCAAAATATAAATGTATCAATATAATAATTAATTTAATCATACAACTACTTAATTTGTTTGTGTTACAAAATCAATAAATTTGAATATATATTTTTTTGTTATGAATGATCAGAGGAAAATCATGTAACAACTTGCATAAACCTTTTTTATGAAGTACCTACAAAAAATATTTTCAAAAATTATTTTAAAACCATTTATTTAGAAAGTTAGAATAGAAAATTAAAAAAAGTAATTAAGTAGTTACTAATTTTAATTTAAATAAACGAATAAAAACATTGTTTATACTAACTAGATACCTACCTAGACAAGTATTAATAGTTTCATTAAATGAAATTATAATAGAATTAAACTTACCTTTTTAAACTACTATCAAATCAAAAATAATATATTGGATTAATTATAATTATTACTGTATATTTATATAAATAATATACTTTTAATAGTAAAATATAAGTAATTCTTACGAAATTATTGTAAGATTAAAGTAAGTACTAGCAAGCTGCAAATTTTTTCAACGTGTTTCAAATTTGGATTCCATTCTAAAAAATAAAACGAAGCTATTCTCAATTTCACATTCGTTGGCGGTGTTTCACGAGTACCATCAGCTTAACGGCTCATGACTTTTTATTTTTTCACTGAATATGAAATCTATGAAGTGGTCATAAAATATATTTATTTATTTATTTATTTATATATATTTACGAGCAAAGCTCATTGCAATAAAACATTACAGAAGATATGAAGAACTAACAAAATATTACAAATATACGTAAAATACAATAAGATACAATAAACACTACGACAATAAAGCAAGTCAAAAAGTAAAAATAACAGGTAAAGATATATAATCACAAGTTTAAAATATTTAAAATATAGATAATTTTAAACAACTTATTCAATTTTCAGCTCTTAATGTTTATAAACAATGAAAATATGATTTATTGAAAAAAAAATCTAACTTGATTCTATTGGTCATATAAAATCCTTTTTACTATTTTAATGTGTATTTTTTCACCAGCTTTTCAGTGAGCCTATATACAAGCGTATAACATAAAAACTGTCAAAGTTATTCTAATTGTGTATAACATAAAAAGTAGGGTCTTTTTTAGACGCTTTTTTTAATAACAATTTTAATAAAATCTTAAAACATTTTCAATACATCTTAAAACTAAAGTCTCAAATAATCGACTGCGCTTTGTAAAATATCTCTAGAGTCACTGTTGGGGCAAGAACAATTGTTTAAACAATTGCTCTCTGGGATAAACAAATTGAATAACTTATAAACTATTTGGTCGATCTGGTTGAAATTTAGCACACTTAAATAACTCAATAAATGGCATAATTTGAAGTAGTTAAATTATATTTCATTATGCAAAAAGTAAAGTTATTAATATTTGTAAATTAGTGCAAAAATGAGGGTTTTTTGCAATTATCTAAGTCAATTATTTATGTATATTAATATGAGTACTATCAAATTAAAGAACTTTTTAAGATCTAAAACACTTATTTAAAACATTTTTTTCTAAAATGGACAAGAAACGTTGTATAGTCAAAAAACTGAGTTTTTCATTTTTTGTAACTGTTTAAAAAAAGAAGAAGAAAAATTAGCTGTACGTCTTCACGGAATTATCATCATTTATCCCTCATCTATCGATTAAAACCTTCAAAACCCTGTTTAACATTTTTACGTGAAATCGATGATTTTTTTCCCTATTAACTGGTGAATAAAGAACAAAAGTGCCAAGAAGGGTCACGAAGAAAGTTTTTGTGGAAAAAATAGCAGTTAAGAAAAAGAAGAACAAGCGGAATTCTGGAATTATCTTAAAAACGACAACCCTAATGTCGATTGTTTCTATTGTAATGAACTGTGCTCCCTATCCACTGGCGAAGCGTCCATGTAACCATTGTTACCATTGCTAACAGTTAAAATTTGTAAATAAATATTTTATGACTAGGTACTATGAAATAATTCCATTTATATTTTTTAAAAATAGAAATATTTGTTAATAGTGTCTACCTAATTCAGTAAAATAGCCAACTAGACGCACGAAAATATCAGCGAGTTTATGTAAAATCGGTTGCACGTTATTATAATACGCCCTTACCACAGTATAAAGAGGTTCCATATTTATTATACTGTGAACTTACCGTGCGCCGCGCCGTTTACCACTTCTGTGAGTGGCAACGATAGTAGAATCTTTGACTGGATCGTCTCTGAAAATTTTGCGGGGACGATGGCTCTGAAACCGCGTATTGGTGTTACCAAATTTTAATTTGGTGACGCTAGGTAGGGCCGGTGTCTATCGGGACAGAAAATACCGACCGTAAGAATATCAGACTTAATAAATGCAATTTTAATTATTATTATAGGTAATAATTATAATTCCATTTATGAAGTCTGTTATTCTTAGGGCTGGTATTTTCTCGATTAAACTCCGGTTAGTTAACCGTACCGGCCCTTTGGATTCGATTATTGCATAATATGCATTATTAATTATTAGTTTATAACTTGTAACTGTACTTGCTTATTACACAGATAATATATCTATACCTTTTTACCCTATATAAATCATATTAATCGATTTTAATTACTTGTCGAAATATATTAATTAACAACAACATTATTATAATATGACATATAATAATATTGATTATACAGTACATTGTAGTGTCTAATCAATAAAATAAAAATTATTTAATATTTTAGGCTAAAAATGACAAATGAATGTACTGATTAGTATACTAATTATACAATTTGAATTTTTTAATAAAGTATAAAGGTGATATAATACATATTTTACCTAAAAACAACAAATATGTTTTTAATTTGTAGATATGTACTTTATAATTTCTTAAATTTTAAATTTTTTAATTTTATTTCATCTATTTTTATAATAGACCTGGATCGCGCGTACCAAAAAAAAGTTGAGTAATAGCAAGCTGAAAATTCACGGTGTCTAGTCGAACAAACTTTGATGTATGGGAACACTGTATATATAAAAATATTTATAAAATACATTATATATTATATAGATAATATATAATATATCTGGTATATATTTAATATCTGGTTTTGGTAACACTTTAGAAAAAGTCACGCGTCGCCTATGTCCCTATCTATATCAAAAGAAATATGAATTAGGGATTCCAATGAACTGTCAGTGGTGGTCGGTGGATGGCTAAACTGACATGGCCATCATAGACACAGTTAAGGGGGGTGGTCATGATGTATGTAATGTTTACATTGAATATTGACAAATTTGTAAAGAATATCCTGTTTGGTTTTGTTTTTTTGTTAGTTGTGTAGCGAAATTTGTGAAATTGTGATAGCAAATTAAATATGAAGTGGTTTAAACATTGGATACGCCTATGGATGACAGTTTCGCCATCCAGCAGCCATATTATATCACGTGATTTGGAATGCCTAATTCGGTGTCAGACATGCCATTCATGCATGGTGCCATGCATAATCAGTGTTGCCAACCGAACTTCTCTAGATTATCCGACGATCGCTCAGCGTCATAAAGTTAGCGAAATGGTTTTTTCAAAGTCGTTATTTTGACTTCTACCATAGCTCAAAAAATTGAACCTCGTTTGCGGATAATTGCACCATTCAAAATTTCATTTGCGGAGTTTCCGTTTTCGAGATATAAGCAAATCAAAAGTGGAGATTTCGGCGCAGCGCTAAAAATAAATGTCGATTTTCAGGGTATAAAATGCCGTAAAGTCACTAAATAACCATATCAAAAAATTGCACCTCGTTTGCGGATTATGAATAAACTGGTTTTAATTGAAAATTGTGAAAATTGAAAATGTTATAAAGGAAAAACGATGTTGGTTGCCTATACTGTAGGGGCAAAGGAATGCCAGAATAATTTTCACTTTTGGTAAACCTAAACTGTAAGGCTAAAAGTAGTATGTACCATAGTCAAAATAACTCCTCCTGACTTAAAGGTAATCCCTCCTTTGAAATTTCATTTGCGGATATTCCATTTTTAAGTTATATCAAAATGAAATTTCTCGGGACAGCGCCAAAGTATATATTTCCATTATCGGGATATTTATTAAAAGCTGTAAAAATAACAATAACTATATCATTTAATTTCTTCTGGTTTGAGGATTACGAATAGACCTGGTTTAAACTAAAAATCATAAAGCTTAAATATTTTCCGAAGAAAAAAATTTTCCATTTTGGTGGTCCTAAACTGTATTTGCAAAAGTATTATCTGTATTGTAATGTATATCTAAAATGACTGTTTCTGACGTAAGAAAATCCCTCCATTCGAAATTTCATTTGCGGATTTTCCGTAAATAAAAAGTTGAGATTTCATTTTCTGGGTATAAAAAGCCGTAAAATTGATAAATAACCATATCACCTAATTGCTCCTCGTTTGCGGATTATAAATAAACTGGCTTTAATTGAAAATAATAAAAATTGAAAATTTTCTAAAGAAAAACGATATTAATGTCGGTTGTGGTTGCCTACACTGTAGGTGCAAAGGCAAAGGAATAGTAGTGATGTTGATTATAGTTACTTTCGAGGATTCGTTACAAATCGTTACTTTTGTAGAAAGTAATCATTTACAAAATAAAAATGTGTACCATTTTTATTCAGTTACAATGCGAATGCAAAACAATCTTACTTTTCAATTAGAATACGGAGTGCAATCCAGCTCTCTGAATCGAGATTTTCGATTCTTATAGGAATCTCATCGGAGAGAGCTTAGGCTGGTTCTCCATATCCTAACTGACCAGCACCGAGAGCTTTTCCCACACATTGCAACTGAAACAAATAGGGTACGTGACTAGCGTCATCTGGCAATTGAAAGATGAAGTTTTTCAATCCTAATAGCAACATTAATAATATTGAAAAACATTAAAAATATTACTAAAAGATTTTTAAATTGAAAACTTATTGATCCACTTCCCTGGTGACACCTCCAAGGCTTCTACAATATGCAAGCCAAATGGATGCTGCAGTGAAGACAAAGGGAAGGAATTCTACACTATGCAATTCACATCCCCGTCTGCAGCTTGGTAAAGTTCCAACGGAAAATGCACCTAGTTACTCTACGGAGTAATACGACTATAAAGTAAAAATGTATACCATTTTCATTCAGTTGCAATGCGAAGGCAAAACAATCTTACTTTTCAATTAGAATACAGAGTGCAATCCAGCTCTCTGAATTGCGATTTTCGTTTCTTATTGGAATCTCATCGGAGAGAGCGTAGGCTTGTTCTCCATATCCTAACTGACCAGCACCGAGAGCTTTTCCCACACATTGCAACTGAAACAAATAGGGTAGGTGACTAGCGTCATCTGGCAATTGAAAGATGAAGTTTTTCAATCCTAATAGCAACATTAATAATATTGAAAATATTAAAAATATTCAGTCCTGTGATGGATGACCGAAGTTAAGTTTAACGTTTGAGTTAAAGTTAAGATAACTCTCAGGAATAACGTGCCCATAACTATATAGGTAAACTTTGGTGTGATGTATCGCTCGCAGTTATGAGATAGTTATATCATCAACGTTATATTAGAAAGAA
Organism: Diabrotica virgifera virgifera; assembly: GCF_917563875.1. Classification (NCBI taxonomy): domain Eukaryota; kingdom Metazoa; phylum Arthropoda; class Insecta; order Coleoptera; family Chrysomelidae; genus Diabrotica; species Diabrotica virgifera. The sequence continues at coordinate 140,457,609 of NC_065450.1, forward strand.
GTTTTGAGGAACAAATTTTGAAGTAACAAAGAGAACCTTATGTACAAATAGTACAAGTTGGAGTGAGCGCGAGAGATTGTTCCGAACATACCCGTCGTCGGCTACCGCCGATGACCGAACAGCAAACAGCTGTTTGGGTTCCTTGGTGTTTCTAAGTTGCTTTCAAACGGTAGATAGAAACAGGGTTGCCAGATTGGTGTATTTTCCCAAAATTTTGGGTTAATTTGAAAGCGTATTGAAATTTTTCTAAACAGAAATTGTAGTGGGATTTTTTGGGGGCGGAAAATTATGGATGATTTTAAGGGGTCATGGTAAATTAAATTTGCGAATGTACATAGAATTGTATATTATACTCCCATATAATCGAAGACGATAGGAACTATGAATTATTTCCATGGCCCTCGTTGATATTGTAGTATGAATTTTGCTTTACTGTTCTCTTCATTTGACTAATAATTTATTAAATTGCGGCAACAATTTAAATTTGGGGACTTTGTGGTATTTGAGCTTCAATTTCAGAGAATTTCAGTTTCTAAGTGGGGGATTTATAAAATATCATCTGGCAACTCTGGATAGAAAGCTCAGTAGGTACTTAAAATAAAATTTCAACTTATATCGCTCGATTTGATTTTTGTATAATTTTTAAAATTGTATTACCCTTCTATTCTTAATTATTAAATTACTAGCTTTTAAATTCACTTGATTTCTGTCTAAAAACAAGTCAAAAGATGAACCTAACCTTGCATAACTACAGAGTTATCTCATAACTTGAGGTTTAACGTCGCGTTATAAAGTGACCAGATAACTCAAGAACTGTCAAGAAATAACGCAAATAGTTAAGTTAAGTATGATACATCACACCAATTCGATGGTTATAACATAACTACAGGATAACTTTACGTTAACGATAACTTCGGTCATCCATCACAGGGCTGATTACTAAAAGATTTTTAAATTGAAAAACTTATTGGTACATTTTCCTGGTGACACCTCCATCCATCCATCCATCCATCCATCCATCCATCCAATGGCACTACAGCCCAAATTGAGCCTTGGCCTCCTTCAACAAGCTTCTCCAATCATTTCGATTTACCGCTGTTCTTTTCCATGAACGCGTTCCCAGGAAGTTCCTGGCATCCTCATCGACTTCGTCTTCCCATCTCTTTTTAGGTCTTCCAACAGGTCTTTTTCCTTGCATTCTTGCATTTAGCAATTTTCTGGGGATTTAATTCTCATGCATGCGGACCACGTGCCCTGCCCACCGTAATCTCTGCAGTTTAGTGTATTGTGCTAGAGTTGGTTCGCTATATTGCTCGTATATTTCTCTATTATACCTAATTCGCAAGTTGTTATTTTCACTTATTGGGCCCAGTATCCTACGGTATATTTTTCTTTCAAACACATCTAATGCATTGGCAGATTTCTGTGTCACCACCCATGTTTCGCAGCCATAACTTACTATGGGCCTGATTATTGTTTTATATACCCGGAGTTTTGTTTTCCGGTGTACGTCTCGCGATTTGAATATGTGGCCCATCGCGAAATAGGCTTTATTTGCCAGCACAAGCCTTCTATTTATTTCCGGTTCTTTTTCATTGCTTGCAACCAGATCCATTCCTAGGTATACTCCATCTAATTTACTTACCGTTGCACGTCATCCGCGTCATAGCCCGTGACGTCACATGATACCAACACGAAATATTTAGGCGGTAGGTGTGTTCTTTTTTAAAATCCTTTTGCCGAGTATACGGGAATTACAGCCACTAGACATATTTTATTATATACGCGTAGAAATAATATTTGAAAATTTCTATTAATGTTAACTGAAAAAAATACACAATAATATGTTTCGTTTAATTTGTATAAATGGTTTATAAAGCGTTTTTATGAAGCAAATTTGTTCGGAACACACTGTAACTGTAATCGAACGAAGGTGACATTTTGGCATAAATTGGTAACATTTATTTGACAGTTGCGGTATTGCCACTTTAGATTTGTTTATATTCTTTACTCTAAGTATTTGTTTTATTATATTTATTGTTTTTATTATTTACTTTAAGGTAAGATTATAACTTAATTCTAGTTTTCTATTTCTAATGTTTTTATTTATTTACATTGAATATTAATTTGTTTTGTTGTATAATCCAAGTTTGCAATAATTATGTGATCTATTTGATTTAAAATGGATTCAGGATTTTTTTATACTTTGGCAACAATGTCAACTTAGATCTCTGACATAGATAATGACGTGCAACGGTAAGTAAATTAGACAAACTGTACGTGAATCTATTCACATGTTGTATATCGTCAATAAAGTGTTGTTGCGCCGGTCTATTTGATCTGGTTTGTATGAGTAGTTTTGTTTTATTTGTATTTATTGCTAGCCCTACTGCTTCTGCACTCTGTTTCAACTCAACGTAGGTTTCTTCCGCTGCATTTATTGTTCTGCTCATTATGTTTATATCATCTGCGTATGCTGCTAATTGGGTAGATTTGTTTGTAAGTATGTTATTTCCTCTCACCGTCAACCGTCTAATTACATATTCAAGAACAAGATTAAAAAGCGTTGGATCCAGTCCGTCGCCTTGTTTCAGTGTAAACGAATCAGTGATCTGTCCTTGAATACATACCTGTGCTTCTGTTTCTGTCATTGTCATTTGCACTAGTCGTATTAATTTTGATGGTATGCTAAATTCTTCCAATATATTAGGTAGAATTGTTCTATCTATTGAATCATAGGCTTCTTTAAAATCTACAAAGATATTGTAAACGTCCATGTCATATGCCCATGCTTTAGCTAGTATTTGTTTAACTGTAAATAGTTGGTCAATGGTAGATCTATTTTGCCTAAACCCTGCTTGATATTCCCCGGATATTTCCCGATGATTTTTTCCGTGAAAGGTTGAAGTCTTCGATTAAGGATGTTTGTGAATATTTTGTATCCTGAACAAAGTAAAGAGATGCCTCTATAATTCTGACACAACAGTTTGTCTCCTTTTTTATGAATAGGGCAGATTATACTTTTCTTCCATTGTTGGGGGATTTCTTCTTCTACCCATATCTCTCGTATTAGCTGGTACATCTGTTGTGTCAAATTCCTTCCTCCTTTCTTGAGTAGTTCTGCCGGTATTTTATCTATTCCCGGTGCTTTATAGCTTTTTTGTATGTGGATTGCCGTTTGGACCTCCTCTAGTTTTGGGGGTCTAGTTAATTCATTTTCTTCTCCATCTTCCCCCAGTTCTTGTTGTTGTACCTCCTGCCATGTCTGCTGCTGCCTCTGTTGTTGTAATGGTGGTTGTGCCCCTTTGTTTAATACTTCCTTAAAATATGTCATCCAGGTTATATTAATTTCGTCCATATCGCTAATGATTTCACCCTTCTTATTTTTGCAGAGGCTAGTCTTCGGTTTGTATCCCTGTCTTAAATGTTTGATAAGTTGGTATGAACTACGTGTTTCATCTAGAGTTGCACAAGTTTGACTTGAATGTTTGAACTTGACTTGAGTTTGACTTAATTTCAAATCAAACTCAAGTCAATCCTTCTGACAAATAATTCAAGTCAAGTCAAACTGGTCAATCGTACAGGTTTGAAAATTCAAACTGTTTGTCAAACTAGTTTGAAAGAGTTTGAAAAATAATTTATTTCGTAGATATACTTTTTTAACAATCCACGAGGAAAATAAAATTCCTGTAGCTGGCTGTATACCATAAATCACAAAAAATACAGGATCCTTCGTAAAAGGTATATTTAAAAGACCCTAATAAGGGTTGCATCACAAAACAAAACGTTTTCGGATTAACAAGTAATCCATCATCAGTGTTAAGCCAATAACATGTACGCGTGAGCCACCAAAAAGTTATGGGTAAAAACCCTTTAAAAGTTATAAGACCTATCTATATATTATGTTTAAAATAGTTAGATGTTGCAAATATTCCTGGATATTACCCAGGGCAACACAGGACTCTAACCCACGTGGATGTGATATGAAAGGGATGAACCTCACATATTGAAAATTGAGTGTCAACTATATCTTTTAAAGGGTTTTTACCCATAATTTTTGGTGGCTCACGCATGCATGTTATTGGCTTAACACTGATGATGGATTACTTGTTAATCCGAAAACGTTTTGTTTTGTGATGTAACCATTATTAGGGTCTTTTAAATATAACTTTTACAAAGGATCCTGTATTTTATTTTTTTTTATTTTTTTATATACTTTTTTGTTGAGATAGACATGTCAGTTGCCAATTAAGATAAGAAATTTAATAATACATTGAGTGCCATATAAATCATCCTTTAGTTCCAATAATTTTAGTATTTGTTTCCTTCTATCTAGCTATTTTTATAATTTTCTGCTTTTATAACCGATAACAATTAACACCGGCTCCGTCTTCAACGACAGAACGAAAGTCATAAAAAAAAGTGAAAGTTAAAAAGGAAGAAAACAAAGAACCTCAAAAATCTGTTTCCGTACCAACCCCTTTTTAAGGCCTAGTTGCTTGGAATTTTATGGTCAAATTTGGATTATCTAAAAGTGGTGTGTACTAAAAGTAAGTAAGTCAAGCTGCGTTTAGCAGAAGGTACTAATAAAACAGTAGAAGTTGACCTGTACCTCACAAATCAGACTTTTGAAATTAAAAGTTGTACGGTTGGAATAGAATCAATATTTATACATGAAAAACAAGCTATTGATTTATACTCTTAGTACAGAAATGATTAATAAACATTCAAAATTCAAAATATAGAAGAATCCCGAAAGGTTCATTTTATGACTTATACTATATTCTTAGTACATTGCACGTTAGACATAATATAAAGATTTTATATAGATTATTTGTATTTTTCTATTTAATAACATATACACTGTGTCCGTAAAGTATGGAACAAATTCTTTTTTAGCTAAACAGAGCACTTTAAGAAATAATCCTGAAACAGGTCGATTTTTGATTTTAATTTACCGTATTTTAAAATAATATTCTAATATACAGGGTGAATTACTTTCGAGTAATGACGTCACCGTCATTTTTTTTTAATGGAACACCCCCATTTTGTCTCAATTTTCGGATTACTCTAGCTGAGCTGATTCCAAAAATGTATCACATGTTGATTCCAATTGGTACAGGGTGGACAAAATACAATAGTTTTTTGTGTGCTCATAATATTAAATTTTAATTAATTTTTGATATTAAATTAAAATATAAATTAAACAATATAAAAAATTAATTAAAATCAAAAATTAATTAAAATATCAAAAATACAATAAGTATTTTTGATAATATTGTTAATTTAACTAACGCGTTACTTTATGAACACACACAAAGCTATTGTATTTTTGTCCACCCTGTAGCACTTTGAATCAACATGTGATACATTTTTGGAATCAGCTCAGCTAGAGTAATCCGAAAATTGAGACAAAATGGGGGTGTTCCATTTAAAAAAAATGACGGTGACGTCATTACTCGAAAGTAATTCACCCTGTATAGTAGAATATTATTTTAAAATACGGTAAATTAAAATCAAAAATTGACGTGTTTCAGAATTATTTCTTAAATCGCTCTGTTTAGCTAAAAAAGAATTTGTTCCATACTTTACGGACACAGTGTACATATATAAACACAACATTTTCACTTTAAAAAAATTCCATCATTTTTTGACGGAAACTTCAAAATTAATGTGTACATTAATGGGGACAAGACTGTTATTCTGGCCAAACGCTGGCATAAACAGACCAAAGTCGGCGCTTAGTCTACAATTGCGAAACTGTTATGAATGGCAGTTATGGATATATGGCAGTTATGAATGGCAGTTAAGAATGGCAGTTATGAATATAGTCTTGTTATGCAAAACTAAAAACCCTTAAGAGGATCGGTACGTATTTTCGGCTGCAATGCTATTCAAATGGGGATTAATTTTTTTCGAATCCTGAGAAAACTAATAAGTATTTTTGAAAAATGTAAACGCAGAATGAAAGATCACGTTATTAGCGAGGGCCGAAAGTCCCTGAGAACTTCTATAATGTTTATTTTAATAAGTTACGGGGGTGAAAAACTAAGAGAAAATTTAGTGTGATTTTTAATTTCAAATATATCATTCAAAATAAACTTTTTATTTATTCTAAGGGACTTTCGGCCCTCGGTAATAATTTAGTCTTTCATTCTGCGTTTAAATTTTTCAAAAATATTTATTGGTTTTTTCGGGATTCGAAAAAAATAAACACAATGCCGTGGTAATATTTTCCAAATCTATCTTTGTCTTACAACGCACTCAGCCGAATATAATATGTGGTCCTTGTTCTCTGATATTGTCAGCATATATTGTCAGTCAGACACTGACAATCAGTGACAATTTTAAATATTTGACATTGCATCGGGAATATGTTGAGTCATTGATTAAATATTATTGATATATAATGTATTTGATAAATAATTGATTTAAGACGTGAACTTAATAAAAAGTTATTTATTGTGTTATTTGTGTTATTGTGTTATTTATTGTGTATTATTTGTGGAAGATCCAAGCAGAGAATACATCAGGATAATATATTCTGTGATCCAAGTATTTTGTTGTTAAAGATGTTCAAAATTGTAAGCGTTCCATAACAATATATTATTAAAAAGTCACTTTAACACTTTTTCTCTTTTTTCCATTGAGTATTAGTCTTTGTTGTACAAATAAATTATTACAATCACTGAATACATAGTTAGTGAAAAAATTCACATTTATTAACTGAATTAATAATTTGCAATTATAAAAATAACAGTTATCCAAGAACATTCAAAACCCATCTCTTTAAATTAATGATGACATTTTCAAGTAGAATGAAATTCTAGTAATGTTTACATATCCATACCAGTGTGAATTTTACTACACGTAATTTGCCGTGTAAAGACAGAAAAAGTAGGGATACACGTAAAATATTTGCGAATTATGTACCCATAGCCTTAATAGACAGAATGTCGCTTGGTTTATTTTTGTTTTTCTTAGTAACCGTTAACGTGACAATAACAGGGATTTTTCCAAGATAGTTTTAGCTATGTGTCACCAGAATCCGCTGTTATCTCGATTTTAAAGAAATGGCGCTTGGTCGAGTTATGTCCTTTTAAAGAATTAGTTCACTGTTTGTGATTTTATAACGCTGTTCTTTATTTTTACATAATAGAAGTATGTATGCACTTTGCAATTTTCATTGTTTTGAAATCACCTGCCGCACCATCAAATAAATCAGTATATTTATTTTTCTTAATTAATACTGCTTCGACTACAGATTGTTTCTGTTAATTTTTGCAGTGAGAATACCTTCAATATCAGACTCAATTTGTTCTGGTACTTATTCTGAACCGAAAAATATCCACATTCAGATATTAGGTTTGTTCTAGCAAACAGTCAAACTAGTCAGAAACCGTCAGCAAACAGTTGGTCAGTGAGAGAACTACAGTCACCAGTGATATCCCCTCTACTCGCGCTGGTCCACTATTCGCTGATGGTTTCAAACCGTTTGAAACTGATGCTAGAACAAACCTATTATCTTCCAAAGCCACACACTTCAAAACGAACGTAATAAACAAGCCAAACATGGACGTCTAAATATGAACTACAAACTAATTTGCGGAGTAGCAGAATACAGAATGCAGAACAAAATCCATACGCTCTCAATTAGAATTGGAAATAAACACGTTGCCAATATGACATTCAAACTTCAAACTGTTTGAAGAAGTTTGATTTCAAGTCAAACCTAAAGATATCGAAATCAAGTCAAGTCAAACTTTTTTACAAAAAAAGTTTGATTTTCAAGTCAAGTCAAGTTTGTTGAATAAAATCAAACTAGTTTGACTTGATGCATCTCTAGTTTCATCGTTTCCTTAAACTCCCTTTGTATATTTAGTATCCGTTGGTTTTCGTACTTTATCTTTTTCTGCCTGCACAGTTTATCTGCTCTTCGTCTTTTGTTCTCAAATTCTGTTTTTCTCTCTCTAGTACGTCTGAGTATGTAATTCTTATGTGATTTATTTCTTTCCTGTATAGCTTGTTTGCATTCTTCATCGAACCATGTTTCTTCTCTCCGTTGTGTCTTTGTTCCTAGGACTCCTTTCGCTGTGTTTAGTATAATACTGCTTATGGTGTTCCATTGATTTTCTATTGTGGAGTCTGCTCTGTTTTCTTCTAGTAATTTTTCATCCACTGTTCTCTCAAATCTTTCTTGTACCTCAGGGGCTTTTAGGTTATCTGAGGTTAGTTTTTCTTGTTTTGGATATTTTTCCTTTACCTTTCGACTGATTTTGCATCTAAACCGTGTCTGCACTAGTAGATGGTCTGAGTCACAGCTTGCGCCACGTCTGCTTTTTACATCTAATATACTCGTCGCCATTCTTTTTTCAGTCAGTATATGGTCTATTTGATTTATTGTGTTTCTCTATGTTTCCCTATTACCCCTATGTACTCTTCTTCTTTTCCGATCTTGGCGTTTGTGTCGCCTATCACCATTTTAATGTCGTTTCTTGGTATTGAGTCATAGATTCGTTCTAGATCTTGATAAAAGGCTACCTTAGTGTCTTCTTCCTGTTCATTTGTGGGACAGTGCACATTTATAAGGGTTATGTTAAAGAAATGCGTTTTTATCCTAAGCTTGCAGATTCTTTCATTGATGGCTTGAAAATCTGTTATCAGGTGCTTCATTTTATTATCTACGATAAAGGCTACTCCAAATTCTTTATTTCCTTCATCTTTACCGCTATACAGTATAGTGTGTGTTTTAGTGTCCCGGCTACGTTTTCCCAATCATTTAGTTTCGTGTACTGCAGTGATTCCTATTTTATATCTTTTCAGTTCGTGTAGAAGGATCCTCTGTGCTCCTGGTCTATTTAGCGTTCTGACATTCCATGTTCCCAGCATAAATTCCATATTCCGTTGCCAAAGTCGTCGTCTTGATATCCGTTCATTCCGAGGCCTATCTGAAGGTTTCGTAGTAGTACTTTTTTACAAGAATAGGTTACTGGCCTATCGCCCAACCCCCTTTTCGGAGGACCATTTCTCCCTTCCTCGTCAGCCCTTACCCTACTTTCCACTGGGGTTGGTTACCCAATCTCCGGTAAGGTTGCTCAGGTTCTCCAGGGTTCACCCGTCGGTGACACCTCCAAGGCTTCTACAATTTGCAAGCCAAATGGATGCTGCAGTGAAGACAAAGGGAAGAAATTCCACACTATGCAATTCACATCCCCGTCTGCAGCTTGGTAAAGTTCCAACGGAAAATGCACCTAGTAACTCTACGGAGTAATACGACTATAAAATAAAAATGTATACCATTTTTATTTAGTTGCAATGCGAAGGCAAAACAATCTTACTTTTCTTACTTCATCTTTCAATTGTCAGATGACGCTAGTCACCTACCCTATTTGTTTCAGTTGCAATGTATGGGAAAGCTCTCGGTGCTGGTCAGTTAGGATATGGATAACAAGCCTACACTCTCTCCGATGATATTCCAATAAGAATCGAAAATCGCGATTCGGAGAGCTGGATTGCACTCCGTATTCTAATTGAAAAGTAAGATTGTTTTGCCTTCGCATTGCAACTGAAAATGGTATACATTTTTATTTAATACGCTCTGAGCTTCGCTGGTGTCGCTCCTAGCGGATTACTAATGCAACTTTTACCGGTAATTTTTAAATTTATTATTTAATTGTTATCGCTTAATTCTTACAACACAAAAAAGTAATTAAATTGTAATCGATTTTTTAAAGATTTTGCTAAACATTTTAACGTTCTATCGTTGACTGATAAATTTACTGGGTTCTATTAATGAAATATTAATTTCTTACTTCGGATACTTTCACAATTATCGTGTAGATGGCGCTTAGATTAATTTATAATTACATATTACAAAATATTAAAAAAACTTAAAATTCAGTATTTAAAACGTAAGTATATTTAAGGTAAAAATATACACCAGAGCTTTGACCAACTAATATTATTTCCTATTAATGTTTTTAATTTCAATGTTTTAAATTAATCACTTTGACATTTATTCAAATTTCCGGTAAAGGTTTACATACTTGTCACTACTGGCGCTCGCGACTTTTTAATTATCCCCTCTACCTACGAGCTCACAGCGTATAGTCGTATTACTCCGTAGAGTAACTAGGTGCATTTTCCGTTGGAACTTTATACCAAGCTGCAGACGGGGATGTGAATTGCATAGTGTAGAATTCCTTCCCTTTGTCTTCACTGCAGCATCCATTTGGCTTGCAAATTGTAGAAGTCTTGGAGGTGTCACCAGGAAAATGTACCAATAAGTTTTTCAATTTAAAAATCTTTTAGTAATATTTTTAATATTTTCAATATTATTAATGTTGCTATTAGGATTGAAAAACTTCATCTTTCAATTGCCCGAAGTCCCCTACCCTATTTGTTTCAGTTGCAATGTGTGGGAAAAGCTCTCGGTAGCTGGATTGCACTCCGTATTCTAATTGAAAAGTAAGATTGTTTTGCCTTCGCATTGTAACTGAATAAAAATGGTATACATTTTTATTTTGTAAATGATTATTTTATACAAAAGTAACGATTCGTAACGAATCCTCGAAAGTAACTATAATCAACATCACCACTATTCCTTTGCCTTTGCCCCTACAGTGTAGGCAACCACAACCGACATTAATATCGTTTTTTTGATAAAATTTTCAATTTTTATTATTTTCAATTAAAGCCAGTTTATTTATAATCCGCAAACGAGGAGCAATTAGGTGATATGGTTATTTATCAATTTACGGCTTTTTATACCCAGAAAATGAAAATTTATTTGAAATCTCAACTTTTTATTTGGTTATATCTCGAAAACGGAAAATCCGCAAATGAAATTTCGAATGGAGGGATTATCCTCAAATCAGGAGGAATTATTTTAGATATGGTGGATAATACTTTTGCTAATACAGTTTAGGCCCACCAAAATGGAAATCTTTTTTCTTCGGAAAATTCTTAATTTTTATGATTTTTGGTTAAAAGTTAAAAATTTTAGTTTAGTAAAAAGGTATATTCATAATCCTCAAACGAGGAGGAATTAAAAGATATGATTATTTAGTGGTTTTATAGCTTTTGATATTTACAAAAAGGAAATAAACACTTTGGTGCGGCGCCGAAAATTTTTATTTTTTATAACTCTAAAACGGAAAATCCGCAAATGAAATTTCGAATGGAGGGATTTTCTTACGTCAGAAGCAATTATTTTAGATATACATTACAATACAGATAATACTTTTGCAAATACAGTTTAGGACCACCAAAATGGAAAATTTTTTTCTTCGGAAAATTTTTAAGCTTTATGATTTTTAGTTTAAACTAGGGCCTCCAATCCCGCAATACCGAGATCTCGGTATTGCGAGATCCCGCGTGATGCGGGATTACAGGCGCGGGATCCGCGGGATTTGCGAGACTGAATAAAGTGTACATTGCTGCTGCTTAAAATTATTAGAAAATTGGAAAACAATTATTCAAGGTTAGCTTCAGAATTAGCTTTGTCTTTGCGCCGTATTTTACAATGACGCGACGTATAAATGTGGCTGCACTACTGATTTATCTCCAAAAGCCTCGTAGTTACCAAGCGTAGTGTGACGATGAAACTTTTCATCTCCCACCGAAAAGTTTACTTCGAAAAGAAATTAATGATTTTGTAACTGGAATGAACTTCAGCCTTTTAAATTCATCTGAGAGCAATGATGACGAAGAGGCTGATCAAATAAGAAGCACTTGAAACAATGTAGAGGTTCCATCATCGGGTTCCGATCTTGATCTTACATTGCAACAGGAGTTAGAGTTAACTATATCGTCAGCATGTAATATTTATTTGCCCGTCGCCATCTCGAGCTAATACACTTGAGTCCATTATTAAAATAGAAATGACTCTCTATGAATCTTGGGAGTCAATGGGAAAATATCTTACATTTACATATAAAGCCTAAAAAGGAATGCCGTCGACGTATGGAAGCCAAAAGGACATTTTCTGCTGCTGGCTATATTGTGTCTAAAATACAAAGGATTTTGGCAGATGACAGTTTTGATTTAGATATTGGTTCGTATGAATAAAAATGAGAATGTAGTTTATACTCCAAATTTTAGAGTAAGTACATACTCCACGCGGTAGTATCTACTCTTAGGTACAGTGAGTAGAAACTCATCACATCAACATATTTTTATTCATATGAAATGTAGTATAAACTTTTACTTTATTCTCATACTCATGAGAACGTACTCGGAGTTTATACTCCATTTTTATTCATACCATCCAATATGTTGTGTTTCCTTTGCAAACATTTTTAATTGAAAGCTTTAGCTAAATAATAATAACTTATATTATAGCTAAGTAATATAGCAAGCAACTAAATTAGTAAACTACATTAATTTTCAGTTGAATATGGGTTTTTTTGGTTGATGTTTAAAATTTCGTTGGTGTATTTTTTGAAGAAGATAGATTTTTTGTTTTTGCAGTATTTGTTACTGTTTTTTGTGAAGAAAAAACAGTTTTAATCTCATACTAATAGTAATACTTAAATAAATATGGAGTTAGTTGATTAATTTACTGTTTTATTTGCCTTATATAAATATGACTATTTTCAATATGCGGGATCCCGCAAATACCGAGATTGAACTCAGGCTGCGGGATTGGAAGCCCTAGTTTAAACCAGGTCTATTCGTAATCCTCAAACCAGAAGAAATTAAATGATATAGTTATTGTTATTTTTACAGCTTTTAATAAATATTCCGATAATGGAAATATATACTTTGGCGCTGTCCCGAGAAATTTCATTTTGATATAACTTAAAAATGGAATATCCGCAAATGAAATTTCAAAGGAGGGATTACCTTTAAGTCAGGAGGAGTTATTTTGACTATGGTAGGTACATACTACTTTTAGACCCGGTTGTTCGAACGCTAATCAACAATGATCATTATCAAATAATTAATTACTGTCAATGTCAACTTTGTTTGGGTTGTTAAAAGGTCTGTGGAGTCTATAATCAATTAATATCAGTGGTGTCATGGCAAAATTAGCAGTGACGGAACGCACTGCTAATTTTTGTTTACAAAACCTAAATTCTCTATTTATTTTTTATTTCTTTTCTTAACCAGTGTGGGAACGGCGTTCCCACGCGTTCCCACACCATGACACCACTGATTAATATAACAATAATTATTAACATAATTAATAATAAATCTCATAATTGTAATTAATTATGTTTTCAGCAACCCAAACAAAGTTGACATTGACAGTTTTGGTGACAGTAATTAAGTAAATATTTGATAATGATCATTGTTGATTAGCGTTCGAACAACCGGCCCTTAGCCTTACAGTTTAGGTTTACCAAAAGTGAAAATTATTCTGGCATTCCTTTGCTCCTACAGTATAGGCAACCAACATCGTTTTTCCTTTATAACATTTTCAATTTTCACAATTTTCAATTAAAACCAGTTTATTCATAATCCGCAAACGATGTGCAATTTTTTGATATGGTTATTTAGTGACTTTACGGCATTTTATACCCTGAAAATCGACATTTATTTTTAGCGCTGCGCCGAAATCTCCACTTTTGAGGCCCGGATTACGAACACTCGATACGAATCGTATCCGCCATGTTTTACCATAAGGCGCTACGGTAAAACATGGCGGATACGATGCGTATCGAGTGTACGTAATCCGGGCCCAGATTTGTCACAAAAAGATACGCCAGTGGCGGATCCAGGAATTTGGAGGGGGGGGGGACATGGATCTTGAGGGTGATTTAATTACTTTTCTCTGATGCAAGGTATTCTTACCACCCCTAGGATAAGTAGGTTTTCAGTTATTTTTTGGATGGGCCTAAATTTTTTTTGTTTGGCAGCTCTCGGTTTTTCTTTTTTTAGGATTATTGAATTGATACTTATTTTCGTTTTTGGGGGGAGGGGTCGTGACCCCCGGATCCCCCTCTGGATCCGCCCTGAGATAAGCTACGTCAAAAATTATTCTGTAATTAAAATCAATGTTGCCAATGTTATTCTTTTATCTGACTACTTATTAAGAATAATTTTTAATCTACTGGATTTTCTGTTTTACCGTTTAATTTTAAAAATTTTCGTTTATAGCCAAATTCAGCCAAAAATAATAAAGAAAAATCATTTAAAGCGAGTAAGAAAGATAATGTAATCAGTTCAGATTCTGAAGAAGAATCATTTAGAGGTACTAAGAAAAATAATGTAATTGGTTCTTCAGAAGAAGAAACATCTAGACAGACTGAGAAGAATTATGTAATAATTCCCGACTCTGAAGAAAAAATATCTAGGGAGGTTGAGAAAAATAATGCAATAATTTCTGATTCCGAAGAGGATACATTTAGAGAAACAGATGAGAATATGTCCTTAGATAGAAAGGAATCTATTGAACCTAGGTAACATTTACTTTTAGCATTAATATTTTAACTTGTTTATAATCATAAGGAATGTCCCGAATGAGCCGCAGCTCTAAATAGTTGGTTAGAGCTCAGACTAACCATTCCTTTAGATTTCATAACCAGGAGGTTCATCTTTTTCCTACAGGAGGTACCTTTTATGTCATCCTCCATAATCCAATGCAGCAGACTATAACGAGGACCTCTTACTATGTGACCGAGATATTCAAGCTTCCGCCCTTAAATTCTTCCCTCTTATTAAACCTATCAAGGAATTCAATATTGCTAAACTTGTCTCTCTCCTCTCTGCTATGGCGCTACAGCCAAGTCGGGCCCTAGCCTCACCCAGCATCTGCCTCCAAGTATCTCTGTCCCTGGCTGCTAAGTTCCCATGATATTTGTAGCATTCTTTGATAACACTAACGCTCAAAATCTTCCAATTTCTTAATCTCTAATTGCTTTAATGTCCATGCCTCAGATCTGTAGAGCAAAGTTGTAAAAACGTAGCAGCACAACCACCTTATCCTTAGATCGATTCTTAGGTCTTTACTACACAATAGATTTGTCACAAATTTTGCCTTTGCTATTTCTGTCTTTTAATCTCTTGTGTTTGTTCTGAGTATTGACTAACCAATGTTCTTAGATATTTGCATTTCTCTACCCTTTTCTATCTGGATATTATCAATATAGAGTCCATTGTTGTCCTCTGAATGTTTTGTAATGACTATCAATTTGGTTCTCTTTAAGTTTATTTTAATACCATATACAGTTTTCACTTTTCGTTCAGCAATTCCAGTATGTTTGTCAGACTTTGTAGAGTTGAAGTATGTTTATGTTTTATATTTTCTAGCATGAAAAAAGTTTCGACAGGTATTGTTTATTTATAAGTATTTTTTGACGAACGAAAGTTTTACTTTTAATATTAACAATATTAAAATATATATAATCATTATCCCTTCTACCCTGAGGTGTAAGAAATTTGTTACAATATTAAATATAAAACTTTATTAGAACTAATCTTCTGGTTACACCATCCGTGGCTTCTAATATTTGCAAGCCAACGAATTGCCGGAGCTAAGAAGGCAGAGGGAGATCTATCAGGTTGCATCTCACTACCCGCCTGTCCAGCACAGTAAAATTTCCAACAAAGATTAGTTCCCAAAATACTCAGAATTGACCATTCCAGGTCACGTGGCTTTGACAACGTCGCTGAGGGGCAAATATTGTGTTTTCAGTGTTATTTTTGCTATTTTCTCGTTTTATTATAAACATTCTGTGGTGTTAACTACAAAAATGTCAAATATTGGATATTACGACAACCTCACTAGGGATGAAAAAACCTTGCACAATCAGAAAATCAATATTCTTGACCCACAACTCCCGTCGTTCTGCTGACAGTGCATTTAAAACATTTCGATCTTTAAATGCGGCTGGTATTCTAAAAAAACTCACTATCCCTTTCATCTCTATTGGAACACTATAACTGAACAAAACGCTGGTATTTTAATCATATTTTTAAATTAAACAATGGTTTTCTGTACTAAACGTACTTTGTTTACAAGATGTCTGCCCCTCAACCGCTGTCAAATGACGTCACTCTGGAATGGTCCATAGGAGTAGAACTCATAAAAATAATAAATAATCATCTTGTTGTGAACCGAAACAAGAGCAGTCTTATTTTAGTTAGTTCAGAGAGCGCTAAAAGTATTCTTAACTAGTTTCAACCCTTGTTAGGGTTTCTTCAGAGGGCATATTTGATTATGTCTGAACCACCAAAATTCGGGCCACCGGCCTAGGTCCACAAAAACGGACATGGATGCCGTGATGACATCTGCTAAAGACGTACGAAAGTTTTATTTTTAATATTAACAATATTAAAAACAAAACATTTTTAGATCTAATTTCTGGTTACACCATTTGTGGCTTCTAATATTTGAAAGCCAACAAATTGCCGGAGTTAAGAAGGCCGAGGGAGATCTATCAGGTTGCATATCACTACCCGCTTGTCCAGCACGGTAAAATTCCAACAAAAATTAGTTCCCAGTACTTAAAATAGGAGTAGAACTAATAAAAATAATAAATAATCATTTCGTTGTGAAACGAAACAATTTCAGTAAGTAAGAAACAAGTAAGACGGCTCTTGTTTCGGTTCACAACGAAATGATTATTTATTATTTTTATTAGTTCTACTCTTATTTTGAGTATTGGGAACTAATATTTGTTGGAATTTTGCCGTGCTGGACAGGCAACCTAGTAAGATGCAACCTGATAGATCTCCCTCGGTTTCTCAGCTCCGGCAATTCGTTGGCTTGCAAATATTACAAGCCACGAATGGTGTAACCACAAGATTAGCTCTAATAAAGTTTTATTTTTAATATTAAAAGTAAAACTTTCGTTCGTTTTTAGCAGATGCCGTCACGCCATCCATGTCATCATGATCTTTCGTTTGTGGACTGAGGCCAGCGGCCCGAAGTTTGGCGATTCAGAGAGAATCAAATACGGTTCTAAATCTGGCTAACTAAAATAAGACGGCTCTTGTTTCGGTTCACAACGAAATGATTATTTTTTTCTTTTTGAATAAAGTTACAGAACCTCAAAGTTCAACGATGCATGCACTTCTAGAGAAGTAACTCAAATAATTTTGTCAAGTTCGGAAGAAGAGACTGATGATGTTATTGGAGTTAGCGACGACGAATTACTTTCCAAAACGAAACCAAAAGTAACTCAAATAATATTGTCAAGTTCAGAAGAAGACAGTGATGATATTATTGAAGATAGCGATGGCGAGTCAGTTCACAAAACAAAAATGAAACGACCCACGTTATTGGAGATGTTTAAAAAAGAACCAAAAATACAATCAAAAATAGAACCAAAAACAGAACCAAAAATAGAAGTTTTGAGTTCAGAATTTTTTGAGGTAAAGTATAGAGGCTTTTTTAACTTGGTTGACTTTACTATTTCTATTTTTACTTTATTTATTAATTTTAGCCACTAACTTATTTAAATAAAGATAAGACTTACTTGATATTATTTATTTACAACAGTTAACATTTAACGACAATATCTAATTTATTTTACACGTCATGCTCCATTACGGTTATATTACAACTAGTCCTGTCGCCAGGGTGGGTACAACGGCCTCCTTAATTCAGATGGACTTACCCAAGTTTTTTTTTATGTATTTTGACCCGTAGAACACGAATTTTTTGGGTAACAGTTGATCCGGATGTCGATAAGGTTGTTATAAACAAATAACTTGAGGAATTACATAACAGCGATTTTTCGCAAAACAAAACATTTTTTTGTATTTTGGGTGATTCTAAGCAAAAAATGATCCTACAAGTTTTTTCGTAGGATGCATGGTTTGCGAGATAAACGAGGTTGAACTTTCAAAAAATCGAATAATTGCAATTTTTGAACCCGAATATATTTTGATTAAAAAATAAAATAGACATTCTGCTTACTGCATTTGAAAGTTCAAGTCAAATTCTATCGGTTTTGATTATTTGCATTGCAAAAAATTAATTTTTTTTATTGTTAAACAAAGCTATAAACACATAGTGTTTCCCGTGCCTAATGCATGCGTTTTAATGTACGTAATCTTTTTTTTTGAAACGTTTATTCAGCAATCTGTTAGTTATAAAAATTCTAACAATAAGCGTCTTTGGGGTTTGAAATAAAAAAGAATTGACGTTAGAGAGGTCAGTCCAATGACTGGACCTCTAGTATGGAACAAACATGACATGCCGATAATATGCTACATACAAACATACATTTTACATTTACAAACAATACAATTACAAACAATCTAAAATATAAACACAATTACGGTGAGGTATAAAACTTATTTATAAATAAGGTCCAGTGGATTTTTACGTTTTAGTCTGTGAGTTTGTTGACTATTATCAAGCAAGTTTATTGCCAGGGCATTTGGATGGCTTTCTAGGCGTTTTATGTACCGAACACTGCACTGAACTATCACTTCACTGATCGTAGGTACTTCTAGATCACAATAAATGTCTTTGTTTGACACGAACCATGGGGCGTCTGTTATAGAGCGTAACACTTTGGATTGCAATCTTTCCATTATGGATATGTTGGATTTTGCTGCTGTACGCCATAGCTGGATTCCATGGGTCCAGACCGGTTTGAGTATTGTATTGTATACCAACAGTTTGTTACGTATAGACAACTTCGATGTTCTGCCCAGTATCCAATAATGTTTACGAAATTTTAAATTTAACAGTTGGCGCTTTTTCCATCCATGCCAAAGTTTTGTCCAGGTGCATACCAAGGTATTTAACGCTTTCGGCTTGTGGAATTGCTTTGTTATTTATTTCTATATTAGGCGATATTTTACGACATTTTGTAAATATGATATGTTGTGATTTTGATTCATTGATCTTTATTCGCTATTTCTTTGTCCACTTTTCAATGTTCCTAATATGCCTTTGAAGAGATTCGGTAGCTGTTGCGGGATTTTCATCTGTGACTAACATAGCTGTGTCATCTGCGAATGTTGTAGTCGTTACATTTTCGTTTGTTGGTATGTCGTGTGTAAATATTAAATATAATATAGGACCCAGAACACTACCTTGAGGGACTCCAGATCGTATAGGGTAGATTTTCGATGTATCTGCTTCATGCTTGACACGGTAGTACCTTTCTTCTAAATATGATTTTAGTATAGTAAATATTGAATCAGGAACGTTCATTTTTATTTTGAAGAGCAACCCTTCATGCCAGACTTTATCAAAAGCCTGACTGACGTCAAGAAAAAGTGCAGAACAGTACTTTTTTTCTTCAAAAGTTTTATTTACTATATCAACGACTCTATGAACTTGTTCTATTGTTGAATGCTTCTCTCTGAAACCAAACTGGTGATCCGGAAAAAGATTATTATCAGTTATTATCTTCATTAGCCTGGTCGCTAATAGCTTCTCAAATAGTTTAGCTAGTACCGGTAAGAGACTAATAGGACGATAAGAGGTATGTTCGTGAGGTAGTTTACCATGTTTATGGATCATTATTATATCAGCAATTTTCCATTGCGTTGGTACAATTTTCAGCCTTATTGCGGCGTTGAATAGTTGTGTTATCATAATTACACCTTTATCTGGTAACTCTTTTAAGATAGTTCCTGTTATAAGGTCATAGCCAGGAGCTTTTTTGGTTTTTAATCTATATTGAATAGTATTTTTTACATCTCTTTTTGTTACTGGTTTCATTTGCTCACTTGGCTGTTGGATTGTTGCTAGACTTTCATAGATAGCCTCATCTTCTTCAGCACTGACAGAGGGCAGAGGTTGAAAAACTTCTTCAAGATATTTTCCAAATGCCTCTGCTTTTTCTTGATCTGTTCTCGACCATGAGCCATCTGGATTTCTTAATGCTGGTATGTATTTACTGGGTTGTTTTAATTTCCTGGTTGCCTTCCAAAGTAAATAATCGGTATCTGCTGTTGGTGTTAAATTTTGAAGATAATTTTCGATGTAGGAGTTTTTGTGCTGTAGTATTGTATTTTTCAGCTGTCTTGCGGCTCTATTGTAGTTCATTTTGTCTTGATGCTGCCTTGTGTTTTGCCATATCTTTCTTAGTCTCCTCTTCTCTTTAATTTGATTTCTTATATTAATAGGATTGTTTCTTTTATTCTGTGTATCTTTACATTTTGGAGTGGCATTCCAAGCAGCTTCTTGGAGAAGTGTAGTAAATTCATATACTGCCAATTCAAGTTCATCTTTTGTTTTGAGAGAAATATTAAGGTTTATTTTTTGATGTATTTCTTCCCTGAACTCATTCCAGTCAGTTTTATGACTGTGCAGTTTTGCTGGACGTTCCTTCTCAACAAATCTTGAATTTAGCGTCGCTATTACAGGGGTATGGTCTGAAGCAATTTTATAATTTGGTACAATATTTAGATAGCCTTCTCCAAAACCTTTGCTTACAAAGAAGTCAAGACAGTCCGGAAGTCTACTAGGGTCAGTAGGCCAGTAAGTAGGTGTGTAACTAGATAAGTGTTTGAGATGTAGTTCCTGCATCACTTGAAAGAGGATTCTACCTCTACCTGGTGGAGAAAGTCGAGAGCCCCAACTCACATGTTTTGCATTATAGTCAGCACCGGCAAGAAATCTATTACCTAGTGAATTAAAATAATTAGTAAATGATTCTCTATTCGGTGGATAGTTTGGTGGAAGATATGCTGCAGATATTGCTACTTGTCCAAGCCAATCTTCTATGATAATACTTGCTACCTGAAGGTGTGGCTCTTTTATGTTACCAAGGTGATAGTGTTTAATCACTTTTCGAATAATAACGGCTGCACCTGCTCTAGCATGCCTTTCAGCATCAGGGTGTGGTGCATTATAAATTATATATCCATAAAATTTAAGGTTGTGGTTGCTTGTTAAATGTGTCTCTGATATTAGCATTATGTCAATATTGTTTTCTAACAGGAAATATTGCAATTCGTTTTTATGATTTGCTAGTCCATTTGCATTCCAGAGTCCTACCTTAAGTAATTCACCCATTTGTTTTCAGAGAGAGTGCATGTTTGAGTTCTTCTCTTAGTTCTCTGATTTCTTGTGTAAGTTCATTTATGGTTTTTTGCTGTTTTTCCAAAGTTTGTTGGAGAAATAAATTTTGTTGTTGCAGGTACATGTTTTGTTGATTTAGATATGAATAGATATCATTTGTAGCTATATTTTTTGATGTAGCTTGTGCATATGTTAATCCAGTTTTTGGTTGGTTCGGGCTTGACGTAGGTCTAGGGCCAATATATTGCTGCGATGTAGATGGTTAAATTGATTCGGTTTTTTGGAATTCATTTTTATTATTATTGTTGTTCGTGTTCTTTGGAAATCTTTTATTTAATAACTCAACGTAGACTTGACAGCCTTTATAATTCGCAGGATGAGCGCCCCCACATAGAATACATTTTGCTGGTTTTCCGTCTTCTTTCTTCTTTGCACATTTACGGTAGTCGTGTTGTCCAGCACACTTGACACATCTGTATTGTAGTGTACATTGATTTCGTGTATGACCATAATTTTGGCATCTTTTACATTGGACTATAGTTTGTTTCTTCCTTGGGGCTTCAAATCGAATTACTGCATTTAACAGAGTTCCTATTTTATATATATCATTGTTGTTTTGCTTTTTTTTCTAAATCTATGAAGAAGAGATCACGTGGTTCATTTGTTGCCCGATTTTTTACATTCATTAGGTGTTTAACGTTATGTCCTTGTTTTTTTAAGACATCTATTATATCACCTTGCGGAGTACTATGATGAAGATTCCTTAGCACAACTCTGTATAGTTTTTCCTCCGGTAATTTGTAGGTATGCCGTACTATTTTGTTAGCATCCAGGGTTTCTTTAATTAATTTATAACTCTCAACTGTGTTTGGTTGAATTTTCATATTATTGTTCGTTAGTAATTTGTAAGTAAAATCCACTGTTGCTGATTTTATTAAGCCTAAAAGTTTTTGGACTTCTTTGGTAACTCCGTATAAAATAAATGGTGCAATTTTTTCCTTTTTGACAGGAACATTATTTTCTTTTTCTTCTTGTTCATCGTGGATTTCATTTAGTACTTCAAAATGATTATTTATTTTGACAGTATTATTTT
Source organism: Diabrotica virgifera virgifera (assembly GCF_917563875.1). NCBI lineage: Eukaryota > Metazoa > Arthropoda > Insecta > Coleoptera > Chrysomelidae > Diabrotica > Diabrotica virgifera. Next base: position 140,479,640 of record NC_065450.1, read on the forward strand.
CTTCGATGCGTGGTTTTGCCTTTGCTTGGTTCGTTGGACTGTTGTTTATTCTTTTCCGTTTTCCTTTATACGATTCTACTGTTTGAAATTCATTTGGTTCGTATATTTCATAGTGTTTAATTGTATCTACATCGCCATTTTCTCCATCTTGGTTTGGCGAAGAAACTTCGATGGAGTGACTAGAAGTATTATTAAGGTGTTGATTCTTTCCTATGTTGCGTATATTTCCAGTTTGAGACGATGATGTACTCTGGTATGCCGGCTGATCGGAGATTTGTCCATTTTGTATTTCCATCGGTTGTTGCCATATTGGTGGTTGGTACTGCATAAGGAACGAAGGTTGCATTTGTTGTTGCAAACCGTATTGTAAATGTTGGTTCGGATCATTCAAATTTTGAAACACGTTACTAGGATGTATTTGAAACTGCTGGGGATATCCATTGTGCGAGTAGGGTTGATTTTGGTTTGTAGTAACGTTTGGAATAATATAATTTGCTTGGTAACCGCCACCACTGGTTCCTTGCATTTTATTGCTTATTAATTATATACACAATAAAAATGATCATTATTTTTGTTTTATATTATTTAAAATGGATTTTTTATTTCTTACCTAAAATGCTGGCAGTATCACTAATTGCTATTTTATTACTTTTAAATTTTATTAAAGGCACGAGAAAAAAGCTGTCTCCCTCAAAGGTTCGAATGAGATCGAATGTACGTAATCTACGTAGAAATTGTCTGTATGCGCGTCTACTCGTTCGATTTTAAATGAGAATATCATTCAAGCACTATGTGTTTAGAGCTTTGTTTAACAATAAAAAAATTAATTATTAGCAATGAAAATAATCAAAACCGATAGAATTTGACTTGAAATTTCAATGCGGTAAGCAGAATTGATATTTTATTTTTTAGTCAAAAGTTATTCGGGTTCAAAAATTGCAATTTTTCGATTTTTTGAAAGTTCACCCGCGTTTATCTCGAAAACTATACATCCTACGAACAAACTTCTAAGAACATTTTTTGCTTAGAATCGCCCAAAAAAATACAATAAAAAATGTTTTGTTTTGCGAAAAATCGCTGTTATGTAATTCATCAAGTTCTTGGTTTATAACAATCTTGTCGACATCCGGATCAACTGTTACCCAAAAAATTCATGTTCTACGGCTCAAAATACATAAAAAAATCTTGAGTAAGTCCATCTGAATAAAAGAGGCCGTTGTACCTCCTCCCCCCCCCTGGCGACAGGACCAAACATTCACAAACTAAATCTAATAATTTATTTAATTACAAAAATATATACTGCGTCCGATGTCTGTAAATTCACAACTAAACTCATAATTCCAAGAACCCTGTTATTTATACAATGCTTAATCATCTAGATTTTCTCTGAATAAAAGAATCCTTTAGAATACAAATAATATTTACAACTTAAAAAGAATTTACTCCCAAAATCTCCGGAAGTCTAAAAGCAATCGAACATCATAAAAAAAAGTAAAAATCCACGAGGAAAATAAAATTCCTGTAGCTGGCTGTATACCACACATCACAAAAAAATTCTGGATCCTTTGTAAAAGGTATATTTAAAAGACCCCAATAAAGGTTAGGGGAAAGTCGCCTATAATGGCATAGTGCCTATGATGGCATATACGCCAGGGGAAATAAGACAAAAATATACCCTGTTCGTGACACTTCAGCAGCCAGGGTACTGAAGCGTTTTTTCGACAGGTAATACCTATAGGAACAAATTATAACTATTTCCTGCGTAGGATCTGGCGGCCATTTTTATTTATAAACAATTAACTGTCAGAAAATGTAATTTTCCCTTTTTTTTCAAATCAACGGAAAACAGTGAAACTTATGATTTTTTTAGTACAAATATCTTCGAGATTATGGAAAAAGCTTTAAAATGACGTATTACAAAGTTTGATATACTCATTTATTGTTAATATAATTGTGAAAAACGGTCGGAATTGCAAAAATAGTTATTTTCCTAACAAGTGCAGAAAGTCATTCTTTTCCGCACGCGACTGCAGTTTGCCGAACGACGCGAAGCGGGAATTCGGCAAGCAGTCGAGTGCGGAAAAGAGACTTTCTGCAAGAATTAGGAACAATATTTTTTCTAAGAGTCTTTAAAAAATTACCAAATCTTAATCAATTAATTTAATTGATATGAAAATACATACACAAATTATTTCTTTGACAAGGTTTTCAAAACCAAACTTTCAATACAGTGGCGTACTGAGCATGGTTCCGCGGGCTCCGCGGAACCAGGGTCCGGGCCCCGCAGGGGCCCGCTCTAGTGTGCTCGTTGCTTTTTTTTCTAATTTGATGGGGACATTTTGCACTACACAAGTACACAATAGAAAATGTAACTTTTTAATAAATTTTTATTTTTGTGTAGGTACTTATAAATTAAAACGAAGAATACCTATTTATAAAAAAATTTGAAAACAAAATTTATTATTAGACACAAGGAAAACTTTTGGAAGGTCCTGTACTTGTTTTATCTACTAAAAGTGACTAAACCCAAGTTCTGGTTTCAACACATTATGTAAAGAATTACCGCCTGTAGGTACCTTTTAACTCAAAAACTTATATTTATGTCAGCACGTTTCATGGATTACTCGTAAACTAGAAAGTTGTAAAATTTTGCAAATTGACACAGTCATTGCAAGTTTTATACTTGCATTGAGGAGTGTTATAAAAATACCTAATCCCAAAACAATAAATTCGACGAAAAATCCTTCTTTGGTTTGTATTTATAGCGTCATCATTCTTAATTACTTTTAAGTAATAATTCTTGATAACTGAAATAAACTAACAGGCACGTAGTATCAGAACTTCCGTCCTTCCTGTGTGGAAGAAGTCAGTAAGTTGAATCAATACAGTTTGAAAATATCTAAGAGCTGACCGTGATCTAAGATTTCTAAGACTGTTGTCTCGTTCACATTGTTTTTTTGCATTTTGTTCTTTCTAAGTGTAACTAAGGTAGTACAATGTACAAACATAAATCTGGAAGTGCTAAGCGGAAGCAAAAAGTTGAAGCAGAGGAAAGAAAAAAAAAGCTACCAAAAATTGATAATTTTTTTAGTGCAAGAAGAAGAAGTGATAAAGTTGCTAAAACAATTGATGTGCCTTCAACTTCCTATATTTCGACGTTTGCTTCCGACCAGAGATATTATTTATAGCATTTCAAATTTTTTTGTGTTTGCACCAGTTTCATGGATTTTATTTTGATATAAGTCGTTTTTGTTTTTTTGCTTTGAACAAACTATTAACCTTATTTCTATAGTTTTTGTAAGCAACATTAAGATCGTAGACGCAAGTAGGCGCAAATATTTTACGAATATACCTACTTTTTTCTTTTACGTGTAGTAAAATTCTCGTTGGTACGGAGACGTAAACATTGGTTGACAATGACATTGCCATGATTAACTTAGAGATGGTTGAATGTTCTTGGATAATCGTTACTAGTATTACCGCTTAAATTATTAATTCATTTAATTAGTATGCTAATTTTTTCACTAACTATGTATTCAGTGATTACAATAATTTATATACTATACAATAAAAACTAATAATCTAGGAAAGAGTAAAAGCATTTTTTTTAATAATATATTGTTACTATGGAACGCTTAGATAAATTTTGAACATCTTTGACAACAAAATACTTGGATCACAGATCAATTATGTATCAATTACACTATCAATATTATTTAATAAACAATTCAAAATATTCCTAAAGCCCTATCAGTATCAAATATTTAGTAACCTTATTTGTCACTACCTTGTCACCACATTCTGTTCAACTGAGTGCGTTGTATGACAAAGATAGCGAATGTTCGATTTGGAAAATATGACACAGACATGGTGTCCGTTTTTTTCAAATACTGAAAAAACTTATAAATATTTTTGAAAAAATTAGACGTAGAATAAAAGACTACATTATTACCGAGGACCGAAAATCCCTTAGAATAAATAAAAATTTTCTATTGAATGAGATATTTGAAATTAAAAATCACACTAAATTGTCTCTTTTTTTTTCACCCCTGTAACTTATTAAAACAAACATTATAGAAATTTTCAGGGCTTTCGGCCCTTGTTAATAACGTAATCTTTCATTATGCGTTTAAATTTTTTAAAAATACTTTTTAGTTTTCTCAGGATTCGAGAAAAAAATGAATGTTTTTAAAATGCATTGGAGCTCAAATTTGCGCCTATCCATTTAAGTGTTGGCGAAAGTTGTTTTATTAATTTTTTTTAAGAAAATCTCGTCGTTTGATTAAAGATATCAACCCCACAGTTATCCAAGGTTTTATTTTTGCTATTTTTTCATTTAAGCGTTTTATCTCCCTAGAGGTTTGTATTTAATTATTTTATTTAACTTATTTATAAATATATGCAATATACATATTATATGCAATTTGAGAATATATTTTGTGATGTAATTTGCATTCTAATATTCATTTTTTAAAAGCTGTTTTAGTTATTCGATATTAAGGTTTTCAATTATGACTGGAGATTTAGATGTAGAGTAGAAAATTTTTGATTTTCATAATTTATAAAAACTGCTGGAGTAAAGTAATCAATTATGTTAGTATGAAAAACGATAGGATTAATATTAATTTACTGTTTTAAATTAGCTGAGTTTTTATAAATATATGATGATTTATATTTCATGTTTATTAAAAACTTAATATACAATGTGTGTTTTTATTGGGCGGGGGGCCCGCATTATTGGGGGGGGGGGCATTATTGGGCGGGGGCCCGCATCCCAACTGGAACCAGGGCCCGCGGATCTATCAGTACGCTACTGTTTCAATATAATTAGTTAGCATGACGACGATCTTGGTTTCCATGACGATGATTCAAAACGATTGTTATTGTCTACCGATTTGACTTTCGAATATTATGTCAAAATACTTTTATTTCATCGAATTGTCGCGTTAATTTCATTAAAACAGGAACACAATAAAATATATTTGAAATAAATTAGTAAATAATATCTAAATATTAGTTTATTGCATGTATTATAATTATTTAAAGGCCATATATATATATATATATATATATATATATATATATATATATATATATATATATATATATATATATATATATATATATATATACCGGGTGGTGAATCGGAAAACGGGCCATAGGAAACTCAATGTAAAATTCTAAACTGTTGAATTCCTGCTTCCCTAATTATGTTACATCAAAAGTCATGAGAAGTTATTTGTAGAGGATTGAAATCTGTATTAAAAACAGAAGTTACAATTGTTCTACGATTTAAACACATTCCAAAATTTTGAAAAATATAATGTATTTACCGCAGTAGGTATGTGTGGGTATGTTAGGCCACACGTTACTATTTAACTGACAGTGAGCACATTATTGACTGAAGAAAATATCTTTATTATTAATATTTTCTCCTTAACTAAGGGTATCTTATCAACTTTATTGTGTTTTAAACAAAAAATGATAAAATAATTAAAAAAATTGACAGTTCTAATTGTTAATATAATAAATTCATTGTCAACAAATGCAATCTTATACACATTATTGTATTGTGTGTGGCCTAGCTTTGGCGTATTACTCTGAAAATTGTATTATATTTTTACAAAATTTTGAATAATTATTGTTCATAGAACAATATTAACAGTTGTTTTCAATAGAGAATTCAATTCTCTACAAATAGTTTCTGATGACTTTTGATGTAAAATAATTAGGGAAGCAGGAATTTAACAGCTTAGAATTTTACATTGAGTTTCCTATGGCCCGCTTTCCAATTCACCACCCGGTATATATATATATATATATATATATATATATATATATATATATATATATATATATATATATATATATATATATATGTTACACTTGAAGTTTCCGCGGGAGCTATATGTGCTTTCTGTTGTTTTCCGGGTTTGACTCCGCGTTGAATAATTTTGGTTTTGATAAAAACCATTATTTTGACGACGTTTCGACAAGATCTCACTTGCCATTGTCAAGTCAGGTAGTTCCGCTTCTCGCTGCTGCTTGAAGTAAACTTTGAAGTTTACTTTTGAAAATATTTGAAGATATTTGTACTAAAAAAACCATAAGTTTCCCTGTTTTCCATTGATTTGAAAAAAAAGTACAAAATGCCATTTTTTGACACTTAATTGTTTATAAATAAAAATGGCCGCCATATCCTACGCAGGAAATAGTTACAATTTGCTCTTATAGGTATTACTTGTCGAAAAAATGCTTCAGTACCCTGGCTGTTCAAGTGTCATGGAAAAAACCTTATTACCCTGGACTAATAGTACCTAAGTGTATTTTGGAACGCAGTCGGTATATGCTAGATAGTCGGTTTGTAGTTTTATATAAAGTTTATGGTGCTCTGATGCTTTTTATGAGAGTAGCAAAATTATACATTTTTCGGTAAGTCCCGTAATATTACACAAATAATGTAGTATATAATACATACAGTTACATATTAATACAGTTACATATTATGTATAATAATATAGTAATATATAATAATAGTAATATTACACAAAATTAAAATTTAATTAAGATTAAGTAACGCCTTGAATATTCGCGGTGAGCAAGTACTTGGAAGGAAAACGAGAAACGACCGTGCGCGAGTCGCGGAGAAATATTGCAACTATCTTAAATAATTCATATTGTCAATTGAAATTGTCAAATTGACGTATATTTCATACCTTCTGTCATTGAAGCAGAAAAATTATATATTGCTCCACAATATTGATATGATATGCAATTATTATATAAAGGTAAATTTAACTAATTGTATTTTGCTTGCAGTACTGCATTTTAATAACTAATTTTATCTACTACATACAATTGTTTACGTTTGCATAACATAACCTGCATCTTATTTTTTCTTCTTATTATTTTTTTGGACTATGGCCTTGACAATTATCCAGCAACCAGGACTAATATAATTGGCCAATATAATTAAAAGTGCGAATAAAAGTACAGAGCGTAGAAATAGAGGTCGCTTTGCCGAACTTGCACGGTCCCAATATTTGTTAGACATATTATGTTCGTTGTGTGCGTTATTTTGAAGTTCTCTTTCGAATTACGATTTTTTCTCTTCTTTTAATAAAATGCCGATTATTGCCTATGATGGCACACTTCAGGGTATGCCATCATAGAAAGTCCAGAAGAAAAGCATTTATAAGCATCCATTATTCACTACTAACCTACTGATGATGAAATACCTAATAATGATGAAATATCTTCGAAATCTAAAATTAAAATGCCAAAAGCTAATGTGCGTGGACCTTCATTTGTACAAAAAATAAGGACCAGTATTGTAAAATTGTAAACCTCTTGTAAACCAGAAAATGAAAAAAAGCGAAAACGTGGGAAGAACGCTCAATTCTACTCCAGACCTGATTTGAGCTCAGAAGTAAGAAGAAAAAGCAATTTAATAAAGAACAAAAGTGCCAAGAAGGGTCACGAAGAAAGTTTTTGTGGAAAAAATAGCAGTTAAGAAAAAGAAGAACAAACGAAATTCTGGAATTATCTTAAAGACGACAACCCTAATGTCGATTGTTTCTATTGTAATGAACTGTGCTCCCTATCTATATCAAAAGAAATATGGATTCGGTGTCAGACATGCCATTCATGCATGGTGCCATGCATAATCAGTGTTGCCAACCGAACTTCTCTAGATTATCCGACGATCGCTCGAAAAAGATCTGGGTCCGGATTACGAACACTCGATACGAATCGTATCCGCCATGTTTTACCATAAGGCGCTACGGTAAAACATGGCGGATACGATGCGTATCGAGTGTACGTAATCCGGGCCCAGATTTGTCACAAAAAGGTACGCCAGTGGCGGATCCAGGAATTTGGGGGGGGCGACATGGATCTTGAGGGTGATTTAATTACTTTTCTCTGATGCAAGGTATTCTTACCACCCCTAGGATAAGTGGGTTTTCAGTTATTTTTTGGATGGGCCTAAATTTTTTTTGTTTGGCAGCTCTCGGTTTTTCTTTTTTTAGGATTATTGAATTGATACTTATTTTCGTTTTTGGGGTAATTATTGAACTTAAACATATACCATTAAATAGTGCAAACATATTATTTATATTTATTAGATGCCTACCTAGACAAATATTAATAGCTTCATTAAATTAAATCACAATAAAACAAAAATTAGTTTTTTTAAAAACTATTAAGGACTTTTAAATACTTTTTAATTATTTCAAATAAAAAAAAATAATGTACCTATTGTACTAATTTATAATTATTTTATATTTTTATAAAAAATATACTATATTTAATATAATTTAAAGAATTTTACGAAATACCGTAAAATTCAATAACTTTTGTAGTAAAATTGAATCAATTGATTTTCACGGGATTTTCCAATTTTCCCGCAAGGTGAAACTTGCACAATTTTTCTGATTTTCTTGAGCTACCCCAGTTAAAAAAAGAAGGTTGCGCGTTCTATGGAAGGTGATAATATATTGCAGGTTTTTTTTTCCAAAAAAGGAAGCGAAACTCGAACAGTTCCCACCTTAACTTTCGTTGGTGGTGTTTCACGAGTACCATCAGTTTAACGGGTCATAAGTTTTTATTATTTTACTGCATATGCAATCTATACACTGGATCATAAAATATATATTTCCATATACACAATATGTTCAATTTTCAGCTCTTAATATTTATAAACAATGCAAAAATTGATTTATTAAAAAAAATACTAACTTGATTCCTATTGGTCATATAAAATTATTTTTTCTTTTATAATATATATTTTTTCACCAGCTTTTCAGTGAGCCTACATACAAGCGTGTGACATAAAAACTGTCAAAGTTATTCTAATTGTTTATAACCTAAAAAGTAGGGTCTTTTTCAAACGGTTTTTTTAATAACAATTTTAATAAAATGTTAATTTTTTCTTAATATATCTTAAAAATAGAGTCTCGAATAATTGATTGCGATTTGCTAAATATCTCTAGATTCACTGTTAAGGCAATAACAGTTGTATAAACAATTGCTCTCTGGGATAAACAAATTGAATAACTTATAAACTATTTGGTCGATCTGGTTGAAATTTTTAGCACACTTAAATAACTCAATAAATGGCATAATTTGATGTAGTTAAATTATATATCATTATGCAAAAAGTAAAGTTATTAATATTTGTAAATTAGTGCAAAAATGAGGGTTTTTTGCAATTATCTAAGTCAATTATTTATGTGTATGAATATGAGTACCATCAAATTAAAGAACTTTTTAAGATCTACAACACTTGTTTAAAACATTTTTCTCTAAAATGGACAAGAAACGTTTTATAGTCAAAAAACTGAGTTTTTCAATCTTTGTAACTGTTTAAAAAAAGAAGAAGAAAAATTAGCTGTACGTCTTCACGGAATTATCATCAGTTTTCTCTCATCTACCGTTTGGCACCTTCAAAACCCTGCTTAACATTTTTTTATGTTTTTTTACCTATTAACTGGGGTAAAAAGCAATTTAATAAAGAACAAAAGTGCCAAGAAGGGTCACGAAGAAAGTTTTTGTGGAAAAAATAGCAGTTAAGAAAAAGAAGAACAAGTGGAACTCTGGAATTATCTTAAAGACGACAACCCTGATGTCGATTGTTTCTATTGTAATGAACTGTGCTCCCTATCCATATCAAAAGAAATATGGATTCGGTGTCAGACAGGGCCGCGCTGTCCACGTGTGCAATGTGTGCGGCGCACACAGGCGTCAGCAATTAAGGGGCGCCACTAGATTTGTTACAAAAATTTTACGAAGGTCAAAACACCTACCCATTTGCCGACCTTGCCACCCTGTATATCTCAACTTCAAAGGTAGGCACATTACGTGCATAAACAAGAAAAATTCTGTAAAAACATGCAGCCAAAAAATGGTTAGGAGATAAAATATTATTATATCAACATTTACATTCATATGTTCAGTCCAAATGGTACGAAGTTCTGATAAAAGTTAACTTCGTTATCAAAATTTTACAATAAAAAACAAGGAATATGCAGCTGGCCTTAAGTGCTTTACAGCCTGAGTTAAAACAATTCTTGCTCAAGTTTCGGACATAATATAGCAAATTTAATGAGGTTATTACTACAACAAATGAAACTGCAGAGAAACTGGATGTGGAGCCCAGTTTTCAACCAGCCACACAGTTACAGCGTAGGAATAAAATGCAGGATTACGAACATAAAGACGGATTTTGGATTCTAAAGCCAACCACTCACGGTACTGCGGCGTCGTTCGACAAGATCGTCGATGATATCAATTTCTACAGTACTGTAGCAGACACACCAATCTGTCTGCGGTCAAATTGTACGATTTCGTACACACGATGTCGTGTACCACACGATCAAAATTTTTGCCAATTAGTCGAATTCGACAAAGTGGAACGACGCCGCATTACCGTGAGTGGCCGGCTTTAAATGTCATACAAGTTAATTTCTTTTATTGTGTTCTCAACAAAGCATTAATTTTAGTAAATGAAATGAAAATTTGAAATCTTTCAAATGTTTATATAATTTGAAGAACAGTACAGAAAACTCACAATTAAAACTTTTGTGTAGACATTTGAAAAACATGAGATTTGAACATCTAGAATCTAGATATAGAGGGAGACGATTGGTTTGAAGAAATTATACAGCTTCAGCCTTTGTTAAATGAATTAAATAATGATGTTTGTAAAATTTTGAAATTTATATTTTTAAACGAATTACCTGCAGTTTGCCCAAATTTAACAATACCTCTTCGCATTCTGCTCACTCTGCCCACATCTGTTGCCACTGCTGAACGATCTTTTTCTAAACTGAAACTTAGAAAGAAATATTTGAGATCGACCATCAGAAGAGCAGTTGACAAGTTTATCTATCATTCTATAGAGTCGTCAATATTAGATAAAATTGATATTCACCATTTCCGAACTGAAGGCGCGAAAAGTGAATTTTTTATAAAATAACTATTTCATGTTTAATAGGAAATGGTTGAATGCTCGAATATATGAATTTTATGAAAATAAAAGGCAGATATCAAACACTGAATTTATTAAATGTTGCCCAAGTATACTTTAGCTCAAAAAGCATCATCAGGGGCGTTTTGTCAAATTAGGAAGGTATCCTTGTACCTCCATCTTCGATATGTACCTAACGTAGTGCCGGCATTTAATTTTAATCTGTTTGTCTTTTGTCCAGTGTGTGCTAGGTATAGGTATGTTAATTTCTGCCATTATTTAATTTAAACAAATGTTACAACATTCAAGGATACCTTCCAATTTGACGAAACGCCCCTGATGATGCTTTAGGAGCGAAAGTATACTTTGATAAGATTTAGTAAATTCAGTGTCGGTATACTGCTTTTTATTTTCATAATATTTCATGTTTACCTATATCTTTACTTTTTTTATGTTGTTACGCACATATCTATTTTTATTTAATTATTTTAACTTACTTTATTATCCTGTTGCATGTGTGAGAATTTATAGTTATTTTTGTTGGCTTACAATAAATAATTGGTCATTTTTATCCATACTGTCTTATTCACGAGACGATTTTTAAAAAAATTGCGTATTTTTGGGCGCCGTTAAATGTTTTGCACACAGGCGCTACCACGTGCTGGCGCGGCACTGGTGTCAGACATGCCATTCATACATGGTACCATGCATAGCATAATGTGCGGATGTGGAAAAAAAGGAAAACAGTTTATAGTATGGGAATTGTGCTTAAGTTCAAATCACTTGGCACCACAAAAATGCTTAGAAAATTTTAAATACACTTAAAAAATTGAGTTAAAATTAGGTATGCCATCATAGGCGACTTTTCCCTACATCACATTAACAAAACGTTTTCGGATTAACAAATAATCCATCATCAGTGTTAAAAGGCAATAGCATGCATGCGTGGGCCACCAAAAAGTTATGGGTAAAAACCCTTTAAATGTTACAAGATCTTAAATGGTACTACATATTGTTAATAACAATAATGGATGTTGCAAAGTAATGTAATCACATCCACGTGGGTTAGAGTTCTGTGTTGCCCTGGGTAATATCCAGGAATATTTGCAACATCCATTATTTTTATTAACAATATGTAGTACCATTATTTAAGATCTTGTAACATTTAAAGGGTTTTTACCCATAACATAATAGCATACATGCTATTGTCTTTTAACACTGATAATGGATTATTTGTTAATCCGAAAACGTTTTGTTAATGTGATGTAACCCTTATTGGGGTCTTTTAAATATATCTTTTACAAAGGATCCAGAATTTTTTCATAAAAAAGGTTGAAAAGTGATTTATTACTTGTAAACAAGTTAGGCCAGTACTTTCAGGCGGTCGGTTGGATAATGTCTGATATTGCTCCCTCCTTAAAAGATGGTTCCCGGGACTCAAACTGGTGTTGGTATCTGCAACTGGACCCTCTTTTACAACTTCCAGTTGTATAAAAGTGGCCAGGGGTGGTCTTCTCTCCGCACCAGTAACTATGCGTGTTGCAACAGACTAATACCTGGACCTCAGTGTCTTTAAAAATTTCTTCCACCATATTGTGGACAACTCTCCAGTCTAATTGGCGGCATTCTAACTTTGGCATAGCTAACTTTTGCACATCAGACTCCAACACGTGCTCTCTCAATTGCAATAATGCATCCCATACATCGTGGCAGGCAGGTTGATTATGGACAGTGTCTTTTGTTACCAGATAGAAAAGGTAACGTGATGCATCTTGGAGTTTCAATGCATTACCAGGAGCTAGTAGTTGGCATTGAAGTTCTGCAACTCGACCAAACTTTCTTCGAAAAGCAGATGCCAACCCTCGTGCGTCTTTGATACTGGCCGGGATGATATGGGCCAGTGAATAGTCATCAGCAAGTGCGAGTAGATCTTCATGGCAATCTTTTTCTTATTTTCTTAGACCTCTTGGACCTTCATGCCCGTTTGACATATTTCAAATTTAATTACGTTTATATTTATATTTTTTATAAAAGAAATTTTTATGTTTTTTTTATGTTATTATTGATATATATTTTACACGAGAGATTAAAGCCTTATACCGAAACATTTCTAGGAGAATATCAGGCAGGATTCAGGCGTGGACGTTCAACCATTAACCAGATCTTTACACTACGACAGATCCTCGAAAAAGCGCAAGAGTTTAACATAGATATGTACCATATTTTTGTCGATTTTAAAGCGGCATATGACAGTGTCTTAAGACCAAGTCTTTACAACGCTATGAATAAGTTAGCAATTCCAAAAAAACTGATATCTATGATAAAAGTGACAATGGCGAAGATGCTATCAGCAATAAAAATTCAAAACGACTCGTCAACCCCATTCGAAATACATAGTGGGTTAAGGCAGGGAGATGAGCTGGTGTGTCAGCTTTTTAATGTAGCCTTAGAAAAAGTTGTACGAGACGCTAATTTAGATAGCAGGGAAACAATATTTAATAAACTGCGCGTCATAGAAAACGGGCACCCTAAAAAATGGGTCATTTTTGATGTCGCGTATCTCCTAAACCTGTTGTCCGATTTAAATGATTTTTTGAATGTGTTATATCCCTATTCTTTGTTAATATCCCTGTAATAATATTTTTGCTAAACAGGTAAATTTTTATTGTATACCGGGTGTACGAATAAAACTGTGTTTTTTTTTTCAAAGTTCGCAACACTCTGTGGAATATTCTAGCATTTATAAAATACTGAAATTAAAACCCTACTATAGCCTCAGGTTTTCTTAACATTCTGTTTTTTGATTCATTCGCTTATGTTGGATAATACAAAAGTTATGTACTTTAACAACTAGCCATGTTCTTCATCAGTACAGGGTGTTATAAGTCTATAGGGTTTTAGGGACTAAATAAGTTCGACAAACTTTAAGGTGTAATTTTGCATTAAAAATAATGACAGTTTGCTTTATAATCATATATCCGCAAAAGCTTCGTTTCCGAGATACGGTATGTTAAATTTTTTCTTACAAACTGATGATTTATTTATTGTTTTAAAACCGGTTGAGATATGCAAATAAAATTTGGTAGGTTTTAAGAGATGGTTATTGCGTATTTTTTGACACTTAACTAAGAATTTTATATTCACTATTGGAGCGCATACGGGTAATATGTCCGATCAAATTATTCGTATGCACGCCAATGGTGAATAAAAAATTCTTAATTGTATGTCAGAGAATGTTTAAAAATTACGTCTTAAAACCCACCAAATTTCATTTGCATATCTCAACCGATTTTAGGGCAATAAATAATTCGTCAGTTTGTAAGAAGAAATTCAACATCCTGTATGTCGGAAACGAAGCATTTGCGGACATATGTTTATAAAGCAACCGGCCATGATGTTTTCATGCAGAATTACCCCTTAAAGTTTGTCGTACTTCTTAAGACACACCCTGTACTCATAAAGAGCATGCCTAGTTGTTAAAGTACATAACTTTTGTATTATCCAACATAAGCGAATAAATCAAAAAACAAAATGTTAAGAAAACCTGCGGCTATAGTTGGGTTTTAATTTCAGTATTTTATAAACGCTAGAATATTCCACAGGGTGTTGCGAACTTTGAGAAAAAAACACAGTTTGATTCGTTCACCCGGTATACAATGAAAATTTACATGTTTTGTAAAAATATTATTATAGGGATATTGACTAAGAATAGGGCTATAACATATTTAAAAAATCACTTAAATCGGACAACAGGTTTAGGAGATACGCGACATCAAAAATGGGTGCCCGTTTTCTATAACGCGCAGTGTAGATCAGTCCAAATTCTAGCATATGCAGACGACGTGGACATTATAACAAGAACCAGGGCGAGAACTGCGGAAATCCTAACTAAACTAGTAGCAGTAGCAGAACTAATGGGGTTAGGCTCTCCTTAGAATCCCCGCTTGGGCTCCCCTACCATAAGGCTGTATAGAACATTGATAGTCCCCGTTCTCACACATGGATCAGAGGCATGGACGTTAACTAAAGCAGATGAATCAGCTCTATCGATTTTTGAAAGAAAGGTGCTACGCAAGATATTCGGAGCGTTTTGTGAGAACGGAATATGGAGGCGTAGATATAAATGAAGTAAAGAAACACAGACGTACTCACAATCATTTAATTAACTTCGACGACCGGTTTCGATCTCTACAATATAAAGATCATCGTCAGGTCAGCGTTACAAGTGATTAAATGATGCCGTTACAAGGGATAAGTTGTAAGTTCATTGATAACATATTTAAACGTCGAGATTATGCTAGTAGGGTAGCTAGGTGAAGGACTGGGTAGGCGGACATGCTTCGTAGGTCAAAACACAGTGAAATGGAAATCCATTTCCATTCCATTCCATTCCATTCCATTTCATTCCATTCCACTCCATTTCACTGTGTTTTGACCTACGAAGCATGTCCGCCTACCCAGTCCCTCACCTAGCTACCCTACTAGCATAATCTGGACGTTTAAATATGTTATCAATGAACTTACAACTCATCCCTTGTAACGGCATCATTTAATCACTTGTAACGCTGACCTGACGATGATCTGTATATTGTAGAGATCGAAACCGGTCGTCGAAGTTAATTAAATGATTATGAGTACGTCTGTGTTTCTTTACTTCATTTAAGATGAACTCACATATGCAACCCATTCAACATTTGCGTAGATATAACTTTGAACTGCAGAATATCTACAAGCATACGTTTGGTGGAAAAGGTTTTATCAGTAGTAATTGCACAAGAGCTCTAAAATTATTGAATTTTTCCCGAGTGACACTTTGACAGATTTAATTTCACGAGCCGAAGGCGAGTGAAATTATATCAAAGTGTCACGATGGCAAAAATTCTATATTAATTTTAGAGATCGAGTGCAATTTGTTGCGATTATTTCATGAATAAAACTGTTCAAAACCAAAATTTTATTGTAATTTATTTATGTTAGTAAAAATTAGTATAATTAAACACACAATCGTTATAAATATTTGACGGTTGAAAGTCATCACTTTTATAAATTTTAAAACATTAATTGTCATTAATGTCACTGAATGTATTTTATCGTAGCAACGAAGGGCATCTGAAGTAATATACTTGACGGCGGGAAATTATCAAAAATTATCAGTTTAACTTTTTAGATTTCTGTAGCTTTCTATTGGTCAGAATCTCCTATGAATGATATAATCAGTAGTAATTGCACAAGAGCTCTAAAATTCTATATTAATTTTAGAGATCGAGGGCAATTTGTTGCGATTATTTCATGAATAAAACTGTTCAAAACCAAAATTTTATTGTAATTTATTTATGTAATTACAAATTAGTACAATTAAACAAACAGTTGTTATCAATATTAATTTGACGGTTGAAAGTCATCACTTTTATAATTTTTAAAACATTAATTGTCATTAATGTCACTGAATGTATTTTTTCGTAGCAACGAAGGGCATCTGACGTAATATACTTGTCGACGGGAAATTATCAAAAATTATCGGGTATAATATCACAAGAGAGTGAGAATAAATTGAAAATAATGCGACAGTTTTTCGAAAATTTGTTGTCTGGCAATAGACACGAGAGCCCGCAGGGCTCTCGTGTCTATTGCCCAATGACAACAAATTTGAGTAAAAATTAAGCATTATTTTCTTATTAATTCTTACTGTCGTGTGATATTCGTAAGATTATTTTTTAATACGTATTTTATGGATATTTTCTTAAATGTGACAGTTGTCAAAACTAGGAAACTGGTTGCCATTAAACAGAAACAATCTACTTAAAAAAATTCTATCGGTAATTTTCTACAGTAGATAATTCTCAGTATAATTTTAATCTGATTGGACAGAATTAAACACGTGATCAAATATCTTACTATACGATTGGAAGTTAAAATCATTAAAATAATCGATTTAATTTAGATTTCTGCAGCTTTCTATTGGTTAGAATCTCCTATGAATGAAATAATCACTGTAATTAAGCGAAACAGCCTGCAGTGGGCAGGACATGTAGCCCGAGCCCCTGAATCGAACATGATAAAAAAGATTCTAACAGCTCAACCCGTGGGAATGAGAAGACGGGGTAGACCAAAGTTGAGGTGGATGGGTGTAACACAAGATGCCGAGAAGATCGGAGTCGGCAACTGGAAAGTGCAAGCAAGGGACAGAACAGAATGGCGTAGTACGCTTGAGAAGGTCGAGGCCCTCTAAGGGCTGTAGCACCAAGATTATGATGATGATGATGATGATGATTGATATATATTTTATTATGTTTTTTTTATTGTAGGTTTCCCCTCGACAGTATCAAGAACAAAGACAAATGGTACAGAGACTACGACAAGCTGAGCTACTTATGAAGGCTCTTGATTTGGAACTTTTACCAGATAATGGTCAGTTTTTTAAGGATAGATATCAGACTTTAAAAAGAAAACTAAAAGAAGAAGACGACACGCTCTCTAAAATGAAGATTCCTCAAGAAGATGAAAAAGATGAAGTGCAAATAACACATACCTCTGTTCCACCCAAAACTCTTTCGTGGAATGATATCGAAAAAGGTACTGGAAAGGTTCGACCAAACACAAAAGGTAAACAAGCTATGTCAACGTATAATGCTCAGAAAGCGTTAACAGTCGATAGATTACAACAACTGCATGGATCATTAAAATCGTGTCCCAAGGAAGATGATCATGCAGATCCCCCCCGAGGATTGACTGTAGATCTTATGCCTCATCAACGCCGTGCACTTTCTTGGTTAATGTGGCGAGAAAACCAAAAGCCATCAGGAGGCATATTAGCTGATGACATGGGACTGGGAAAGACTCTTACCATGATTTCCCTAATGTTAAAGTGCAATGAGCTTGAAAAACCTGACTTCGACGAAGAAAATGAAGAAGAAGGGGTACAACCTAAAAAATACAATGGAGGCACCTTAATTGTATGCCCTGCTAGTCTCTTAAACCAATGGTCCAGGGAGTTGGAAATACGAACAACAAGAGGCTTAGCATCTTGTGAAATTTACCATGGCCCTAGACGGGAAAAGGAAGCAAAAAGATTAGCAAAATACGATATGGTTGTTACCACTTACAGCATCGTCAACAACGAATGCGAAAATGACGGTGCCGTGTTCAAAGTCAAATGGAGCCGTATTGTCATAGACGAAGCTCACCAAATTAGGAATCACAAATCTCAGACATTTGATGCGTGTTGTAGATTGTCAGCAAAATCCAGGTGGGCTTTAACAGGAACACCCGTTCAAAATAAAGAATTGGACATGTTTGCTCTGTTAAAGTTCTTAAGGTGTACACCTTTTGATAATTTACCTGTTTGGAAGAGATGGATAGGAGATAAGAGGACGGGAGGTACAGAACGCTTACACACGGTGAGTATGCATGGATATTTTTATATAATTTTTTGTACTATGATAATAATGTCATACAGTTCACCTAAGTCTTCATCTTTCATAAGGTCATAAGGTCTTCACCTCATTCCAAGACTTTCCTTAACCTCTTATCTCGTCCAAGATTGATCTTATCCAAGTTTGTGCTGGGCGACTTCTTTTTCCTTGGGTATTTCACTCTAGGGCAGTCTTTGCAAAACTAGAGCTATTTTTTCGAAGCGTGTGGCCGATACAACCCCACTTTCTGGACTTCATTTCATTTTCTACCCTCTTTTGTTAGGTCAGGTGTAGCAGATCTTCGTTTCTGATGTTAGGTCAGAAAATACAAACAATTATTCGTAGGCATTTGTTAACAAAGACCTGCAGTTTGTCGGTAAGGGTTTTTGTCACTTTCCAGGTTTCACATCTGTGGAGTAGAACAGACATGACATTTGACTGGAATTTATTCGGTTCTTTGTCTTTGTAGTATGGAGGCCATACCTCCAAACAAGGTTGAACTAGTACTGTTCTTACGATGTCAGTTGGACCAGAAGCATTTTTGGGGTCCGGTCAATAATTCTACGAAGAGCATAGAAATAAAGATAAACCATATAAACATTTGCTTGCTTCAAAATTGATCACTCCTTGTATTAGTCCACATGGACGCGGGTGTGGCTTACTACTTTCTAACGTATCTTATTGGGCAATACTGAAGAGTAATTGGTCAAATTGTTCGGAAGTGCTTAGGCTCAAATCATATCGTTATCTGGTCAAAATACCTTCTCATGTTTCAAAGGCGGCAAGCAATATAAACACTAAATAAACAGTGTCGTCGTCATAACTTACAATTGAAGCTATTAATGCAAGAAGATGTTAACTTACATTTTTGTAAATTTGATCTTATCAAATGCAAGTAGGTGTTAACATCCATTTCTATTAAGTAGTAAAGCCTTTTGTTAAAAGATGGCATTAATAGCCCTAAAAATGTATATAAAAAAGGAGTTAATATCCCATTATCAAAGGACCTGAAGTGCATAAAGGTGATAACTCTCGACGTATCTGCAAGAAGGTGTCAACAGAGCAGTTAACACCTTTTTGCAGAATATGCAGAAGAAAATCTGCCTATTTTTGCGCGGTAAATCAAGCATTAATTGTTTATCAGGTGTTATTACATGCCGTTGTGTTTGTTTTCGGTGCAATTATTTTGTTGTGAGAGATGAGAAATGAAAAAAAAAAAGAACAACAAGGCTGCTGGAAAATCATAAATAAACTATAAAGGTCAGGTGCAGTCAGCTAAAAAGTCAAGTGTAGGTAAGCTGTTGTGTAAAGAAAAATGTCGACTAAAATGTGATTCACGTTTTACGGATGAAGATCGAAGCTTACTATTTAACCACTACTATTTATTACAAAATGACGACAAAAATCTGTACTTGTTTAGTTTGATGAAACCTATTGGAGTAAAGAGGCCCACTTTACATGCTGTTTGCACAAATTCTTATGAATATTTTTTTAAATAGATGGAGAATCTTGGAAGGTTTGTAAAGACGCAGTTTTATCTATGCTTGATATTGGTCTAAAAAAATTTGATTTAATTCGAAATCAAATAACAGCTGATAAATTAACTGCAAAAAAGGACGAAAGAGGTCGTCATCACAATCGGCCAAAAGCAATACCAGCAGAAACCAAAATGATTGTTCATGAACATATTAAGTCTTTCTCAGCAGAAATGTCCCACTATGCTCGTAATAAGAACCCTTCTCGGCTGTATTTATCACCCACCTTATCAATAAATAAGATGTTCGAGTTATACGAAGCGTACTGTGTCAGGAGGAAACTGAAGAATGTTGTGTCAGAAGCAATGTACAGGAGAATATTTGTTAAAGATTTTAACTTGGGATTTGGTACTCCCCGATCGGATACTCGTAAAGTCTGCGACTCTGGTAAAGCAACAGATGGACATTCTGAGAAATTTAAGAAAGCCTTTGAAGAACAAAAAAAAATATATGGAGTTAGCTAAAACTGATGTTATACCTATACATTACTTTTGACATGCAAAAAACTCTTCCATTACCTAAAATCTCCACTAGACTGCTTTTTATTTAAGGTAGGTATGGCTCTATAACTTAGGAGTGTACGTTATTAACAAAAAGCAGCCAAACGGCAAGGGGTATTTTCGTATTTTCATCTTTGGACAGAAGACAAGGGAGGTCGTGGACCTGTGGAAGTTGGAAGTTGCCTGCTAGCATTCTTAACCACTCTGAAACCACAGCAAAAACATCTTGTAGTCTGGAGTGACTCAGCAGGTGGTCAAAACAAAAACTGGTTTATTATATGTGTTTGGCATTACTTGATAAAACAAAGGTGTTTTTGATACAATAGAACATAAAAAATTCCCTGAAGTGGGCTATACATTTACCGGTAAGTAAGTAAGTAATACATTTACCTTTTCGAAAAAGTAAGAAAGCATCAGAATATTTACACAGTGGATGAGTATGTAAACACCATGGTACAGTGCAGGAGAAAAACTCCTTTTCATATTATTAGAATGGAAGATAAGTTTGTGGATGTAAAACAATTCCTAATAAATTGAAACTAATAAATAAAAAAAAAGCTGACAATGGTGAAAAAATATAATTTAAAGAATGTAAAGTGGATAAAAATTACGGAATTTGGTAAAACAAAGTACAGATATTCTCTAAATGATAATGACAATTGGAAAGAAGTTTCCATTTTAAAAAGTAAAGGAACTGCAACGCGCCAGTCAACTTCAAGTACAGGTGAAATCTTATGACCAGTGAATAAAAGTAGGCCAATAGCATCTAAAAAATATGAAAATATTCAACAGCAAATGCCATACATTCCAGAAAACTTCCGGGCTTTTTACCATGGCCTCAGAAAAGAAGACGATAATTAAATCCTTTTTTTTATTAACTATAAGTTACACAAATTTTCTAGTTTTTTTAACAATAAACTTTTTTGAACTCCTTTTTATGTGTTATTTAATTCTCAAATATAAAAATATGTTTGTACAAAAAGGTGTTAACTTACATTTTTTTCGTAATTTTTATAAAAACTCTCTTAGTCTTATCTTAGCCTCCAGTAAGTTGTCATTCCATCGTTTTCGTGGTCTTCCCACTTAGGTTTGGATCCCGCGTATGAAAAAAAAGTTGATTAATAGCAAGCTGAAAATTTGTTAATAGCGTAAGTGTGTCTAGTCGAATAAACTTTGATATGTGTGAACACTGGAACAGGGGTAGCTTTAATTGTGGAACAGGTTAAAAATTTGGAACGGTCACAGCACGAAAACGGCACATTTATTTTGTCCGACAGAACAGACTTAAACTCTTAGAAACAGAGATTAAACTCTCATGCAAAAATCAGACTGCTATTTATCACCAAATGGGCGTTTTAATGAGTGGAACATGTAGAATATGTCAAATGACAGGAATTATGACAGGTAATAAATAGCAGTCTGATTTTTTCATGAGAGTTTAATCTCTGTTCGGAGAGTTTAAGTCTGTTCTGTCGGACAAAATAAATGTGCCGTTTTCGTGCTGTGACCGTTCCAAATTTTTAACCTGTTCCACAATTAAAACTACCCCTGTTTCAGTGTTCCCATATATCAAAGTTTATTCGACTAGACACCCTTAAGCTATTAACAAATTTTCAGCTTGCTATTAATCAACTTTTTTTTCATACGCGGGATCCAGACCTAAATGTAATTAATGGAATTTTTCATGTTTCATATTTTTATTTTTTTCCATATTTTCCTTTGTATGTGTCCATGTCTAAGAGCCATATATGAGGAGAGGGAGTGTACATTGATTGAAGACTCTTGATGTTAGGTATTGGGGGTATTTTTTTTTCTTTAGAATAAAAGACAGTTTTCCGAGTGATACCCAGGCCAATCTTATTATTTTTTTTTATTTCTTCGGTCTGATTTTTTTTATTTAATTTAGTGATTTGTCCTAGAATATCTCTTTTACTTGCTTTATTCTTGTTTGTGCCACTGTAATTATTGGTTCTCCTTGTTGATTGGTCATGACTTTTGTTTTACTGTAAGCGATGTTCAGTCCCATCTTTGTCGATTCACTATCTAGTGCTTCCATCATTCTTGGTAATTCTTCACTATTTTCTGTTTTAATACAATATATATACTTACAAGTCAAAAGTGACCTTTGGAAAAATTGTGTAGCTCAAGTTCAAGTAAAATAAAAATATTATCTTGCTTTGTCACCAATATTAATGTCTTCTTTTCCTTCTTCTTCTTCTTGTGTAGACATGACTGTCTGTTTTTCAATGTGGCTCCAGTAAGTTGTCATTCCATCGTTTTCGTGGTCTTCCCACTTAGTTTTGGATCCCGCGTATGAAAAAAAAGTCGATTAATAGCAAGCTGAAAATTTTTTAATAGCTTAAGGGTGTGTAGTTGGAGAAACTTTGATATATGGGAACACTGGAATAGGGGAAGTTTTAATTGTGGAACAGGTTAAAAATTTGGAACGGCCAGACCACGAAATCGGCACATGTATTTTGTCCGACAGAACAGACTTAAACTCTCCGAACAGAGATTAAACTCTCATGCAAAAATCAGCCTACTATTTATCACCAAATGGGCGTTTTAATGAGTGGAACATGTAGAATATGTCAAATGACAGGAATTATGACAGCTGATAAATAGCAGTCTGATTTTTGCATGAGAGTTTAATCTCTGTTCGGAGAGTTTAAGTCTGACCGTTCCAAATTTTTAACCACAATTAAAACTGCCCCTGTTACAGTGTTCTCATATATCACAGTTTATCCGACTAGACACCGTTTAAGCTATTAACAAATTTTCAGCTTACTATTAATCAACTTTTTTTTTCATACGCGGGATACAGACCTAACTGATCGTCTTCCTATTGGGGAACCGTCTATCGCCGTCCTTACTACTTTGTTTTTTGTCATTTGGCTCATGTAGTTGTTCCATTATACTCTTCTGCTTTTTACCCAGTTATTGATGTTGTCCACCTTGCATATCTGTCGTATATCTGCACTTCTACCTCTTCCCATATCCCATCGATTTTTCAAAGTATTCTCATCTCTGCTGTTTCTAGCATTCTTTCTGTCCTTTCTGTATCAAGTCGTGTTTCTGCCGCGTATTTATGTCATTATTGGTCTTATAACTGTTGTGTAAATTGCGCCTTTCACTTCTTTTCCAATATTGGTGTGGTAGTTATAAACACGACAAGTGTCGAATCAAGTTCTGAACACACGGATAGTGATATATTTCAACTTGTCAAAAATATGTCCTATGTATCAGTAGTAAAAGTGATCTCTTCATTAGTCATGAATTAGACAATTCGACTGGAAGAGGAATTGTTCGTTTTCATGTATTTTATGTGTATATTCAAAGTGTAGTCTTATTTCTTTAGTTCTCAAATTAATAAGCACGTTAAATTTCATTTGTATTATGTATTTTTAATTATCTTTGGTGTCAATTTCATAAAGAAATGTGAACAGTTAACAACATTATTACTGTTTAACAAATATTGAACCATAATTTAAAAATAAAAGTTTACTCATTAATTTCTATTGCGCCGCCTATGTTTTACAAACGGTGCCGACAATCGGTGTCGAATTTTGTTTTTATACTGGTCCAACTGACATCGTAAGAACAGTATGTTGTTTCTAGCATTTATTCTCATTGATTTTATTCAATTCTAAAAATTTTTTCCAATAAATGATACTTATTCTTTCATGAGGAATCCAAAACTACAATAAAAAACCGGGGTTCCTATGTAAGATTTTAGAGTTACCCCCCACCCCACCTCCAGGATGTGGAGTGGGGGTCGTGTTTGCTGTCATCCGATAGGTTTTTGAAAAATATTAAGCACGTGTGTTTAGGCTTTTCATTTGGAAGTGTATTTCTCTAGATCAGTGGTTCTTAACCTTTTCAAAGCTGGGGAACACTTCACAAATTTTGAAAAAGTCGCGGAACACCGTTGTGTTATTTTATAGGAAACACTAAATAAGGGTTGCAAATGTAAATACAAATGTAAATAAAACACGTTCTTTAACTGCAAATACATGCAAAAACAAAATATAAGAATAAAAACATATTCTAAAAATAGAAATTAACAAAAAATATGTAGATTAGTAAATACATTTTATTACATTTTATTTACAATTAGATGTATGGGCTTAACTAACATAATAACATAAAAATTACACAAATTTAGTGCGACACTTGAGCCTGATGACTTTTGCAAATTTTAGCAATGTCCGGTCTAATATGCGATAGCGCTACCCTCATTTCTTCATCAATATTCCCAAGTCTTTCACGTTTCTTTGTTTTTATGTTTGTGAAGGTTGAAAAACCTAATTCACACAAATATGAAGTTGCAAACTGTAGTAATACCTTTAATGCTCTTGTAGAAAGAAGTGGGTGTTCAGCTTGCACAGAAATCCAAAATTCTTCAAGTGACATTTCAGGAAACTTTAGTTTCAGAGTGCGATCCGTTGACAAGCCTACTAACGCTTCTTCCTCTTGTAATGATAGCTGGTATTTCGACATATTAATCGAGATAAAAGGATTTCGAATCCAATCGTAATTATCTGTATTTAGGGAAGGAAAGTAGTGATCAATTTTTTCTTCTAATAGCGTCAAATGTTCAATGATAACGGATTACATCTCTTCAATATTTGTGCTAATACTGGTAAACATATCCAATGTACCTTTTTCTAATATGCTTTGTCAGAAATTTTAACAATTTTTTCAAAACTTCTTACCTGCTTTTCTTGCATGTTCAACAATCTTTGAAAATCTGCTTTGCTTTTAGAACTAAGATTGGCATGTTTCGTTGAAAAATGGCGTTTTAGTTTAGCCGGGACCATTGCCGAATTTGATAAATTTTCACCACACACAAGACAATTTGGCATGGGACAATCTTCATCACCTTTCCATGTAAAGCCATAACTCAAATATTCTTCCGAATACTGGCGATTAACTTTTTTGGTTGGTTGGGAAATGGGAAGCTGTCCCTCCACAGAGGTACTGGTACCTGCTCCATAGTTTATATCTTGTGCATCGTCAGAACTACGTTTTCTTTTAATAAGGAATTTGTCCATTGCTGCAATGCGAAACAAATTTTATTTTAAAAGGTGATTAGTTACAAAAATAAATTAACAATATTCATCGTTGTTGTTAGCTCTAAGTAACCTTATTTTTATTTCAACTTGCTGTTAAATCTTAAATAACCTAACTAAATTACTTACCTATTAACTGGAACTTGAAACTCAATAAAAATAGTGCGTCGTTTTCGGCGAGAAACGGCTGCGTGCACGTGACAAATAGGGCGTATTCAAGCAAAACAAATGAGCAATCTTAAGCTTGGAGTTCGCACCACTACCGAAGACCGAGACCAGCAGTGTTGCCAGGTACACCAGAAAACAGGTAACCGGGTAACCGCGACAATAAATACACGCATAGCATACGCCGACGAGATTGTCAAGAGAATTTCTCATTCTTCCTGATCTCTTGGAAGCGACACAAGGTATATTTTTCGCGGAACACTTGCAACACATTCGCGGAACACCTGTGTTCCGCGGAACACCGGTTAAGAATCACTGCTCTAGATATTAGACTATTTCTATAATTTACCTATGGTATCATGATAAATCGTTTTTTGAGATTATAGCGCCATCTATCCACAATTCGAAAATAAGTCTAGAATAAAAGTTTTCATTTAATATTTCAAAGTTACCTGTGTGTCGTGTTTTGTGTCATTCGATAGATTTTTGAAAATTATTGAACACACATTTTTCACTTTTCCGATCCGATGTTCATTTCGCAAAATATTCGACCGTTCCGCTACTTTTGGGACACCCTTTGTATGAAATAATGTTATTCTCGAGAAATCTGGACTCGCCATCTCTCGTTTTCGCATTACCCTTAACTACTTAACCTACCGCTCGCCCCTCTCCACCACTTTTAGTTTACATATATTATCGTGCTTTCTCCAGAATATTCCAACACGTTCGGGGTGGGAACCGTTATACGGGGGTCGGTCAAAAGTACTCTTTTGTTACAATATCTCTTTACTAATGTTGTTTAACTTTCAGGTTATTTCTTCACTTATGTGAAGAAGAACAAAACCGGAATTAATTGAAAAGGGTCTATTAAATGCTATGCCCGAAAGGACGTGGGAGCTTATCTCAGTTTACTTAACCAAAAGTGAGAGGGATGTGTATAGCAAAATCCTGATATGTTCCCGTACCTTATTCGCCCAATTTCTACATCAGCGAGCAGAAAAGAATCAAGATGCAAGAGATTACCAATTGGACACTTTAGAAGGTCCAAATGGATCCAATAAAGAATACTTTTTAATGAGAGAGAAGTTGCTAAGACTCAACGAACTTAGAGATATTAAACAACACGAGATTCTTGTACTATTACTTCGCTTAAGACAGATTTGTAATCATCCATCTCTTATAACTGGAATGCTCGAGGAAGGACTAGAGCTGGCAGGCGATGAAGAGAATGCACATGATATAGAAAGAGCTCTAGACCTTCTGGACCAACTTAACAAGTAAGCTAGTATTTTTAAGTTAGGATGTAAATTACTATACAGTCAGTTTTATGCATGGAAAGCCTCAATTATCTCGGAAACCGCTAGAACGATTTTTATAGATTTTGATGGGTAAGGGTCTTCTAACGCGGCCAGTATTATAGTAGTAATTACGTTGTTGTCAGGTCTTCCGTTTTTCTGGAAATCTAATGAACTTTCTTATTTCAAATAGAATACCCTGTATGTTTTTAAGTTTTGAAGTCTTTAAGAAATACTGATTATTTTTCATGTTATATTCCCTATACCTAAATGCCATAATTTCTGAGTTATTACTATATTTATTTAAAAAAATTTAAGCAAGTTGTAAAAATCCATTTTTTCGGCCCGGGTAGACATTATTTTAGGTTCTTTAAATCATTGAAAAAAAAAGGTCTTGTGTAATTTTTCTCTAAAGTTAATCGTTTCCGAGTTATACACAATTTAAAACAGAAAAAAATCGAAAAATGACGATTTTCAAGGTTCAAAAACACAAGTAAAAAATACCATATTTGAAAGTACGAAGTACCTTCACAATTCAAGCTCAATAACCTTATTTTATCAGCTACCGATAAGTAATTTGGGCTTATTTAATTTTAAAACAATGTTTTTAGTTGCTATTGCAGCCCCGTGTTTTATAATAAAACGTGCCAAAAATTCTTATGGGGAGCTGATAGAAAAAGGTTAGAGCTTGAATTTAGGTACTTCGTAATTTCAAAAATTATATTTTTTACTTGTGTTTTTAAACCTTGAAAATCGTCATTTTTCGTTTTTTTTCCGGTTTGGATTGTTTATAACTCGAAAAAAATTAACTTTAGAGAACCATTACAAGGACTTTTTTGTTCCCAATAAATTAAAGAACCTAAAATAATGTCTACTCGGAACGAAAAAATTAATTTTTATAAATTGTTTAATTTTTCTTTAAACAAATGTAGCAATAACTTCGAAATTATGACATTTAGGTATAGTGAATATAACACGAAAAATAATTAGTATTTCTTAAGGACTGCAAAACGCAAAAAATTACAGGGTGTTCCATTTGAAATAAGAAAGTTCGATAGATTTCCAGAATAACGGAAGATCTGACAACAATGTATTTACCATTATAATATCGGCCACATTGTAAAACCCTTACCCACCAAAATCTATAAAAAAACGTGAAAGCCGTTTCCGAGATGATTAAGGCTTTCCATGCATAAAACTCACTCTGTATAAGTGTAATGTTAAACTCTTATTCTTGCGAAGAGATAAGAGTTTGATTTTATCTAAGAAGAGTTTATTATATGTATATCTATCTCTATTCTTATTGATTACCTTCTCACTTACTTCTCTTGTAGTGAATATTAGGTCTTGCATGCTTATGCTTAGATCCTTCCTGAATCCACATTGTGTATCTTCCATAGTTGTTTTTATTGGGGTTTTTATTCTTGTCTCTATTATTCTTGGTAATACCTTCCCAGGATTGGGATTGATATGGTGATACCTCGGTAATTATTACAATTTCTCTTGTCTCCCTTTTTGTGTATTGGGACCGTGCAAGTTCGGCAAAGCGACCTCTATTTCTACGCTCTGTACTTTTATTCGCACTTTTAATTATATTGGTCAATTATATTAGTCCTGGTTGCTGGATAATTATCAAGGCCATAGTCCAAAAAAATAATAAGAAGAAAAAAATAAGATGCAGGTTATGTTATGCAAACGTAAACAATTGTATGTAGTAAATAAAATTAGCTATTAAAATGCAGTACTGCAAGCAAAATACAATTAATTAAATTTACCTTTATATATAATAATTGCATATCATATCAATATTGTGGAGAAATATATAATTTTTCTGCTTCAATGACAGAAGGTATGAAATATACGTCAATTTGACAATTTCAATTGACAATATGAATTATTTAAGATAGTTGCAATATTTCTCCGCGACTCGCGCACGGTCGTTTCTCGTTTCCCTTCCAAGTACTTGCACACCGCGAATTGTAACAAAAAAGAAAACTTCTGTTGGAGTGAAAGTAAAGAGAACGATAAACTCCAACAGAAGTAACAAAAAAAAGGAACTAGTGGAACAAAAAATAAAGAGAGAGTGAGGTGGCTTCTACGTTGAGAAGCCGAAGTAACCCTAATAGCACACGACGTCCTTTGGACGTCCAAAATAGGTCCATTTTTGGTCCTTACGTCCATGGACTATAATCGGACGTCCTTTGGACGTCCCATTTTGGACGTCCTTCGGAAGGAATAAATATGGACGTCCTTTGGACGTCCGACGTTGGACGTCCTTCGGACGGAATAAATATGGACGTCCTTTGGACGTCCGACGTTGAACGTCTTTTGGACGTCCATACTGGACGAAATACGGACGTTTTATGAACGCTTATATATTATATTGGACACATTATACCAATTACGGGATCAAATAGCAAAATAATTCAATAAAATATTAACTTACGCGTTAACTTTACGTTAATGAAATACAGTCAAACCTGTCAGTAACGGCCACTAAAATGAAAGAACTATTGGCCGATATAGAAAGGTGGCCGTTATTGCCAGTTTTTGTAGTCTAGATATACAGTAAAACTTGTGTTACTGGCCACCTGATAAAATCGGCCACCTGTACTAACGGCCAGTTTAAATATTCCCCAAACCAATTATATCTAGACTACAAAAACTGGCAATACCGGTCACCTTTCTATATCGGCCAATAGCTTTTTCATTTTTAGTGGCCGTTACTGACAGGTTTTACTGTAATTGGTTTGGGGAATTTTTAAACTGACCGTTAGTACAGGTGGCCGGTGTTTGCAGGGGGCCGGTAACACAGGTTTTACTGTAGTTTAAATCGAAAAGATTAAATCTTAATTCAAAATTGTATATACAATTATTACAATTATAAACAAACTATATAGTTTAATATCCAAAAAATGTTTTTGATTTTATGTAATGTAATGAAAATCTTATTTGTAAATTATTGGTTACAATGTTTAACAATAGGAAATATTCAAGAATAAATAAAATAAAAGTTTAATCCTAACAACACAAAACATTCCAGGAATGTAGGTACTACCGTTCTATTCCGTGAACATCTATCTGATTAAATTATGGGTGGTAAGTTACCACAAGATATTCTATGAACATAGTACAATGTCAAGAGGCCAAGAGGCCATATGGCCAAGAGGCCATTGTACTGTTCAATTTGCGTTCATTTTCAAATTTGCCGCGCGAGTATCTATGTAGCGGTGGTAGCGTCTCGTGGTCATTGGTCATCACTGGGTCATCACTAGAGCTGGGAAGTTTAGTTCACTACGTGGATTTCGATCTTTCGATCTCGGTCATTAAAATGAATAGTACAAAAGAGTAGTTCGTTTAGTTCATTTAGTTCACTGATGATTCATACGACATACTTTAAGATGGGAGAATCAAATATAAATTAGTTCAAAGTAGATCAATCAGGAATCGTTTATTTTGACAAATGACATTAAATATTTTTGTAAATATAAAAAAATAAAAAGTAACCTATAAAATTGTATTTGTTTTGTTACGGTTTACTAAAAGTCTGGGTTTTCACGTTTTCAGTTTTTCCTCGAAATAAATCTTTCAATATAATATAACGGTTTTATAAAATAACGGTTATTAAAAAATTTAATGGAAAAGTATGGGACATTATTCAGCATCTCTTTCTTTAACCCTCCATCGTATCTCATTTTCATAAAATGAAAAAGAAAAAGAACCCTTACTTAACGCAACCTTACTTCTATTTCGCTAGTAGGTCGTAACCGTAAAGTCGTAACTTAAACTAAAACCATCAAATATCAAATCAAATAATCAAACTCAGTAACAGTAAACCGAATTTGCATCTCACTCTTCCTCGTGGGGTTAAATTATGTCGCTTTTTCTTTAAATAATGTTTAAATATTAATTTACTTCGATCCAGCTCTACCTCGACAAACGTTTGCTTGCGGTTGGCGAGATGGATTGAAATCGTTGAAAGATCGAGATCGACAATCGAAAATATCGACATCGTTCCATCGTTGCCTCTCTCGCTCTGTCCGTTGCGTTGTGTTTGTGTGTTGCAGTTGCAGTCAGTACGTTTAGTTCGATATGATTCGATCTTTTTAATATTTGTGATTGAATCTTTTAGTTCAGTTATGAGAGTCGATCTTTTGAACTAGTTCGTTCACGAACTACACAGCTCTATCACATTTCATTTTCATAACATAACCGATAACCTAAAAATTTAGTAAAGTAAAAATTTTGATTGGAAAAAAATGCATCTATAAGGGGGTGTGGGAAATGGAAATTAGTGGCTTTTTTGCTGTACTGTCTGCTAGTTTTTGCTCTGGGCTCTGGCTAGATCTCTTGTTTAAACAATTTTGTAAGTATTATAAAATCCGTTTTCAATTTTCTTTATTCTTTATGAAACGAATCATTTATACATGCATATTATTACCTGTAAATAGGTACCTACTTCTTTTGATTTTTAATTGTAAAGAATAGAAAAATTACCGTTCATTTTAATTTTTTTTAGAATCAGCTGAAAGTGGCCTACAAAAAAAAACCAAGAAGGAAATGTATAGCCTTGTGGCTATGAAAGGCAAAAGAGAGATATAAAAAGTGTATTGGCTAGTTGGAAGAAAGTCCACATTGTCCATGCATAATAAGTTATTACTTTATCAACAAATATCAAGAAGATAGCAGGGTCACGAGCATCAACTTCATAAGTTCAAGAATATCGAGGAAATCCAGCTCCTCGATACTACTGGGCAAACTAGAAGATTGAAGAGGACAAATCCTTTTGAACTAGTTTGAGTGATAGGTGATAGTGAAAAACGGAGCATAGTGCTTGTGTGCTGTGCCTGTGTATGTTAGAATAATAGTGCACGATCTTGTTAGATTAGATAAGAGACGCTATGGGGTAAGCTCTTCATTTTAAGAAACAGTAGTAATTTAGGTTAAATTAAAATTGCTCATTGGTCAGTTATGACCAGATTGTTTTTTTATGTTTGGCAAAAAGGACTTAAGTCAGAATTGCACATTGATAATGTTTTGATGATTTCTGGACCAGAAAAAAACTGTTGTAGATGTAAACTGTATGTACAGTAGAATCTACTACAGTACTGTAGAAATCATCAAAACATTATCGATGTGCAATTCTGACTTAAGCCCTTTCTCCCAAACATCAGAGAATTGTAATGTACAATAATTCTCCTATCTGCTTTTTCATGAATTTTGTAGGAGACGAAAAACCATTTTTAGGATCATCTGCTTTCACATGTAAATTTTGACATGTTTTGTAGTAAATAGATAGTTGAATTTACTACAAAACATGTCAAAAAATATATGAAAACAGGAGGTGACTATAAAAAAAGTTTTTAGTCTCTCTTACAAAACTCATGAAAAAACAAATCGGAGGTATGTCACATCAGTGACTAAGAATGTCTAAAAAATATACTTTGATGTCCCAAGAACCAAATATAACCTACAGTCCATCTAATTTACTTACTGTTCCACGTCATTATCTACGCCAGAGATCTAAGTTGACATAGTTGCCAAAGTATAAAAAGATCCTGAATCCATTTTAAATCAAATATGTCACATAATTATTGTAAACGTGGATTATACAACAAAACAAATTAATATTCAATGTAAATAAGTAAAAACTTAAGAAATAGAGAACAAGAATTAAGTTATAATCTTTTAAGATTTGCAGTGCAAGAGTTTTTGCACTGCATTGTTAATAATTAAAAAACGGCTCCGAACTCTTGGCAAAAAGCCGGTAGGTTTCTTTGTATAAGTATGTCTACAATAACAACTAAAAAAGTTGTCAGATACCTCGATTATTCCAAGTCGTTATAAAATTAGGTGAAATTTATATTTTTATAGTAGAGGATTTTTTTATAGTAAAGTAAATAATAAAAACAGTAAATATAATAAATAAAACAGATACTTATAGTAAAGAATATAAACAAATATGAAGTGTCATCACCGTAACTGTCAAATAAATGTTACCAATTTATTCTAAAATGTCACCTTCGTTCGATTACAGTTACAGTGTGATCCGAACAAATCTGCTTCATAAAAACGCTTTATAATCCATTTATACAAATTAAATGAAACATATTATTGTGTATTTCTTTAGGTTAACATTAATAGAAATCTTCAAATATTATTTCTACGCGTATATAATAAAATATGTCTAGTGGCTGTAATTCCAGTGTACTCGGCAAAGTGATTCTAAAAAAGAACACACCTACCGCCTAAATATTTCGTGTTGGTATCATGCGACCTCACAGGCTACGACGCGGATGACGCGCAACAGTTAGTAAATTAGACGAAGTATGTAGATATATACAGGATGTAACAAAAATACAGGTCATAAATTTAATCACATATTCTGGGACCAAAAATAGTTTGATTGGACCTAACTTACCTTAGTACAAATGTGCACACAAGAAAAGTTACAGCCCTTTGAAGTTATATATATATAATAGCACCAAGGGTCTTAGAGGCCCATGGCTTGAAAAGTTTGTTTTTTTTCTTCATTTTCACGTTTCTTTATGTACTGAGATCTTCTCTGGCTTGATATGTGATTTTTCTCCATTCCTTCCTGTTATTCATTTTTCTTTTCTGACCCTGTAGCACCATTCTTTCCAAATCTTTTTCGACCTCTTGCTTCCATCTATTTTTCGGCCTTCCTCTTCTCTTTCTTGAAGCTGTAGTGTAGTTTAGTACCATTTTTGGAGTCCTCGTGTTTGGCATCCTTTCAATGTGACCTCGCCATCTAAGTCTCTGTGCCTTTATCACTCATTTGAAGTTACAAGATGAAGTGATTTTTTCCAATATATCGAAAACTATTAGAGATTTTTTATTGAAAATGGACATGTGGCATTATTATGGCAGCAGTATCTTACGAAAAAACTATAGCAAAATTTGGACACCCCATAAAAATTTTATGGGGGTTTTGTTCCTTTAAACCCCCCCAAACTTTTGTGCACGTTTCAATTTAATTATTATTGTAGTACCATTTAAACACAACGTTTTAAAAACTTTTTTGCCTCTTATTGCTTTTTCGAAAAGTCAATTTTTATCGAAATATTTTGAATATTTGTCAAATCCACCACATATTTGTATATGGTTAAGTACGATTATGGAGACTTGGTAATAATATGCAGACTTATTTATGCTTTACATTTTTAGGGATATTTTGAACCATATTAAAAAAGAAGCCAGATCTCGATAAAATGTGCTTTATCGAAAAAATACAAAGAGGCAAAAAAGTTTT
Source organism: Diabrotica virgifera virgifera (assembly GCF_917563875.1). Lineage (NCBI taxonomy): Eukaryota > Metazoa > Arthropoda > Insecta > Coleoptera > Chrysomelidae > Diabrotica > Diabrotica virgifera. The sequence goes on from NC_065450.1 coordinate 140,513,861, forward strand.
AAAAACATTCTGTTTAACTAATGGTACCTCAGTAATAGTTTAATTGGAACGTACACAAACATTTGGGGGGTTTAAAGGAACAAAACCCCCATAAAATTTTTATGTAGACATGTTAAAAAAGAAGTCACAACTCGATAAAAACTGCCTTATCTGAAAAATACTAAGAAACAAAAATATTGAATTTAACTAATGGTACCACAATAATAAAATTGAATTGGAACATACACAAAAGTTTGGGAGGATCTAAGGGATCAAAACCCCCATAAAATTTTTATGGGGTGCACAAATTTCACCATAATTTTTCTTTAAGATATTCCTGCCATAATACTGCCACATGTCCATTTTCAATAAAAAATCGCTAATAGTTTTCGATATAATCGAAAAAATCGATTTTCATTTTGTAATTTCAAAGGGCTGTAACTTTTTTTATGTGCATATTTGTACTAAGGTAAGTTAGGTTCATTCAAACTATTTTTGGTCCCAGAATATGTGATTTAATTTATGACGTGTATTTTTGTTACACCCTGTATATACAGCCGATTACGCACCACCTTAAAAATTGGGCATTTTTGATGTCTCGAATTTCCTAAACCTGTTGTTGCATCTAAGTGATTTTTTTATAATATTCTAGCCTAGGCCCTAGGCTATAGGTTAAGTACCTCCTTATGCTTGTCATGCATGGGGAGCTATACTGTAATATATATTATATCACATCGCACTCTATAGTAATGAGTGAGCCTGCACATATGGAACCATTTGTTTTCTGTCTGCAGGCTCACTCATTACTATAGAGAGCGATATGATATAATGTACATATATTACAGCATAGCTCCCTGTGCATGACAAGCTTAAGGAGGTAACCTATAGCCTAGGCTATAATATTATAAAAAAATCACTTAGATGAAACAACAGGTTTAGGAAATACGAGACATCAAAAATACCCCATATTTAAGGTGGTGCGTTAATTTCTTGGAGAAGTGTATTGTAATTTAATGTAAATAATGTAATATCCAATAATTGTAATTTAATATAAGATGTAATATAAGTTCCTTAAAAAATATATTTTTTATTTCCCACGACATTAGATGGATGTTCGGCAGCAAGACATTGGACCAAACTGGGACGTCCTATGAAGGCCCAATTGACGTCCACTGAACGTCCCTTCGGATGTTAAGTGGACCTCCATTGGGCGTTTGGCAACGTGGCATTTGGACCAAAATTGGACGTCCTGTTAAGGTCCAATTCACGTCCCCTAGAACGTCCGGTTAAGGTCCAATTTACTTCCGATTAAGGTCCCATTTACGTCCAATTAAGGTCCAATTTACGTCCTATTAAGGTCCAATTTACGTCTGATTAAGGTCCAATTTACGTCCGATTAAGGTCCAATTTACGTCCGATTAAGGTCCCATTTACGTCCGATTAAGGTCCAATTTACGTCCTATTAAAGTCCAATATACGTCCGGTTAAGGTCCAATTTACGTCCGATTAAGGTCCCATTTACGTCCCATTAAGGTCCAATTTACGTCCTATTAAGGTCCAATTTACGTCCGATTAAGGTCCAATTTACGTCCGATTAAGGTCCAATTTATGTCCGATTAAGGTCCAATTTACGTCCGATTAAGGTCCAATTTATGTCCGATTAAGGTCCAATTTACGTCCGATTAAGGTCCAATTTACGTCCCCTAGGACGTCCGATCAAGGTCCAAATTACGTCCGATTAAGGTCCAATATACGTCCCCTCGGACCTTAGATGGACGTCCAATGGACGTTCGGTAGCGCGACATTTGGACCAAAATAGGACGTATAAAGGACGTTCCTCGGACGAAAACGGACGTCCAATGGACGTCCCTAAAGTCCGTGAAGGACGTCCATTGGACGTCCTTGTGCTATTAGGGAAGAAAATACTACTTTTGCAGTAGTATTAGTAGAGGAAGATGCAAAGATGAAGAAGAAAGTGGAATGAACTGATAATAAAAGTATGAATAGATAGATGCAAACTGAATGGAGTTAGGCTAGCTAGATATGCAAGTGAATGACAACTTGACACTCAAGGAAGGATACAGCCAATTTTCATGCCTGTCGAAGAACAGTAGATCAAACTAAATAGGGACGATGACTAGAACAGGTAATATGAAGCTAAGAATAGATGCTCAGAAAATAGAAAGAATAAATATAAAAATATTATAAAAATATAAGGATACAGGAGATACTAAAATAGACTGGGTTATGGGCGCCAGAAGATTATATCGACCAATCTCCCAGGTATCTTACACTGCTGTCAAATATTAAATATATTAAATCAGTAAATTCAAAAGTGAGGGAAAAAATAATTGATATACAAAACAAATAAATATTTATTAATAGCAAACAGTATTGATCAACATGTAGCAAAAACTAAATTTAAAAAATATATTATTATGTGGAAATTACTCTGTAATTAAATACAATATTAAAAAAACGAGCCTGTACCGCCATTAAGAAGAACAAAAAAATAAACTTTTTTATCCGATGCCTAGATTTTGTGTCATTTTGGAACTACTAATGAAATAAAAAATTTTGGTAGTTCCAAAATAGTTCTGTCGCCAGGGGGGGTGCAACGGCCTCCTGTATTCAGATGGACTTACCCAAGTTTTTTTTATGTATTTTGACCCGTAGAACACGAATTTTTTGGGTAACAGTTGATCCGGATGTCGATAAGATTGTTATAAACAAAGAAGTTGAGGAATTACATAACAGCGATTTCTCGCAAAACAAAACATGTTTTTGTATTTTTTGGGCCATTCTAACCAAAAAGTGTTCCCACAAATTTTTTCGTAGGATGCATAGTTTTCGAGATAAACGCGGTGGAACTTTAAAAAAATCGAAAAATTGCAATTTTTGTACCCGAATAACTTTTGATTAAAAAATAAAATAGCAATTCTGCTTACCGCATTTGAAAGTTCAAGTTAAAGTATATCGGTTTAGTTAGTTGCATTGCTAAAAATTTATTATTTTATTGTTAAACAAAAGCATTACAAAAGTATAAACACCTAGTGCTGGAGTGATGCTTTCAATGATTTCTCATTTAAAATCGAACGAGTAGGTAGAGTAGGTACAAGTGCAAGCGAGGCTATTTCTACGTAGCATGCATGTAAACGCATGTATTAAGCACGGGAAACACTATGTGTTTATAGCTTTTTTTAGCAATAAACACATAAATTTTCAGCAATGCATATATTCGAAACCAATAGAATTTGACTTGAACTTTCAAATGCGGTAAGCAGAATTGCTATTTTATTTTTTAATCAGAAGTTATTCGGGTTCAAAAATGGCAATTTTTCAATTTTTTGAAAGTTCAACCGCGTTTATCTCGAAAACTATGCATCCTACGAAAAAACTTGTAGGAACATTTTTTGGTTAGAATGGCCCAAAAAATACAAAAACATGTTTTGTTTTGCGAGAAATCGCTGTTATGTAATTCCTCAACTTCTTTGTTTATAACAATCTTATCGACATCCGGATCAACTGTTACCCAAAAAATTCGTGTTCTACGGGCCAAAATACATAATAAAAACTTGGGTAAGTCCATCTGAATACAGGAGGCCGTTGTACCCCCCCTGGCGACAGGACTAAAATGACACAAAATCTAGGCATCGGATAAAAAAGTTTATTTGAAGAAAGTGTATTTTTTGTTCTTCTTAATGGCGGTACAGGCTCGTTTTTTAAATATTGTATTTAATTGCAGAGTAATTTCCACATAATAATATATTTTTCAAATTTAGCTCTGTACCACCATTCTTTATTATATTACGAATACGTGTGCCAAATATCTCGAAAAAAATATTTAGAATTACAGCCGCAATCTTGGTCCGCGTTTTTGCTACCTGTTGATCGCTACTGTTCCCTCTTAAATGTAACTACGTAGATTTTTGACAACCTCTGAGTTAAGATAAATGCAAACTATGTGAATATAAAATGACAATTGGAAATAATTACCTATCTTAGTATAAGTATAATTACACTTGTTAAATTAGTATTGGAGTAGCTCTTACATGGAGCACACCCACAACTTACATCTAGGTTAAATAACAACCCTTCACCAAATAATAGTACAATTGTAATACGTACAGCGACGCTAAATACTACAAAACGAATGAACAATAATATAATTAATGGAGGATTATTCACAATGAATAATATCCGTGACTCTCAAAGAGTTAAATAGGCACCAGCCTCATTAAAGTGAACCTACGGTCTACTTGATATAATATAAAAAATCAGTTGCTTCAACGCGTAGTCACAAAAAAATAATTGCAATTGAAATGGATAGCTATTCAAAGGGAATAGCGTCCAGAGATATACTTTAAGTTGATTAAATGAATTTAAGTAAACAAGTTAAGCAAATAAGTTAAGTTAAATATAATGATTGACTAAAGAATTTAAAAGTTGTATGAATAAGTTAATAAATTAGCAAATTAAGAGAAAAAAATATAAATTTAAATTGATAAGTGGAGACAAGCAAGGTTAGTAATAAAAATATAAAGTTAAATAAGTAAATAAGTGGTACAAGTAAATTTATGATAATATATAAAGGTAAAGTGAATCTCATATGGGGAAAAGATGATCTGAGCTCAAACCTCTTTGACCAGAGAGTTTGCCAGTTTGGGGAACACTATCAACTATTATAGATATATGAAAAAAAATGCAATCTAAATCTTGAAACAAAAATATGTGCGATAACTATAAAACTTAATGATGTCCTGAATATTATAAAAAAAATTAACGTGGTGTAATGGTAGAAGTAACGATCAACTTGCAGATACCAAGTGTCCCAAAACAAACCCTATATGGTTCCCAAGAGTGTCCTTGTTACGGATTCCAAAATCCCTGGTAGTTGAATTAGCACAGGGATTATACCAATTAATAAAGATGCCCTTCTGGGGTGCAACGTGCAGAATACAAAGACATGTATGTGGGAGGTTCTCCAGGCTGGTCTCCAAAACAAGAATCTACAGGTCGAGCAAGTCTCGTAAATTTCACGATTGCGAGCCACGCTTCACGCAACCGTGTTTGCGTACTTGTGTTTCGAGTTGCGTGGTCGTGCGGAGTTATATTTACCAAATTTAAATATAATCGTTTCTACTGATTCATTCTCAATATGGCTAGTGGGTGTAAAAGATAAATATTATTCTATCTGTTCTTCATGAGTTTTAGATAATTTTAGTTGTATTTCTTTGTAATTTTGTGTTGTACAAAGATTAATTTAACATTTTCTCTGGAAGTATTAATTTAGAAAGATAATATGCTTCATTGGTGTTGTGTTTTGAAGTGTGAAATGCAAAGTAATTGTGATAAAGTCAAGATAAAGTTCACTTTTAAACTGAACTAAATAAGGTATCTGAGAGACAACAATGGTTAAATGCAATAAAATGTACAGGTTTTACTAGCGAAATGAAAATTCTCCTGTCTGCTGTAATCATTTTATATCTGGTAAGTTACAATTACAACAGTAACGATTTTTGAAGATGTTAACATTTTAATCTTATAGGAAAATAGGAAAACCAGCCGACTTAATCGATAATAACAATCTCCAGATTGGGTTCCTTCAATAAATATGGGCTATAAACACAATGAAATAAGTTCCCCAAAATCTAAAATGGAGTGGTATCAAAGGAGAATTAAGGAAAAAATATTCATATTGAAATTATTTATAAGGCACTGGACTGTCTTAAATTCTACAATAATACTAGGTGGGTAAATGATTTTAGACATTTTTCATTAAGAGTAGATTAAGATTAAGTAGATTTTCATTCAGTAGATTTAAGACTTGTTTACACGGGTAGAGTAATGATGCAAGTACTTGATAGAGTAGAGTAACTCTACCTGTAAAAATGCTCAGCACAGTAGAATAGTTGGTAGAGTGTATAGTTGGAGTTAAAGTAGAGTGACTAGCAACCTATGGCAAAGTAACTACTCTATGACCACCACTACTGCCAAAATGTCTACTCGGCTGCACACTCTACCTATGGAACACGCTCAATTATGGCAGAATAGAGCAGGTAGGAGATTACATGGGGGCGCTGTCATTCTGGCTGGAATTGTGTTTTGTGTAAATAGTGAAAATGAAGTTCACCGAAGATGAAACTTTAAAACATGTAGAGCTATAATACGGCAAATACCAGTGTTTATGGAATTTAGGTAGTGCATACTACAGGAATAAAAGTTTGCAGCAAGCTGCGGAGGATGAAATCGTCGAAAGAATGGCAAAGGGGGCTTTGGAGTAAACGAGCTTAAGCAAAAAATTAAGAATTTAAGGTACACTTATAATCAAGAGTGTTTAAAAATACAAAAATCGGTTTCACTATACTAGCATCAGTACTATACTTGTACTCTCCTCATGTGAATGGTATCAAGCCATTTTTGGTAGAGTACTACCGCTACTCTACTCTCCTCAAACCTCTACCCATGTAAACAAGTCTTTAGAAACAGTGGAAAATGAGGTAGCTAGTAGAGTAGTAGTAGAGTAAAATATACTGGTTTAGCAAATTACAATGTTGGTTAATACAGTAGCGATCAACAGGTAGCCAAAACGTGTTCCAAGATTGCCACTGTAATTTTGAATATTTTTTCGAGGTATTGGGCACACGTATTCGTAAAATAATAAAGAATGGCGGTACAGAGCCCAATTTGAAAAATATATTAATATGTGGAAATTACTCTGTAATTATACAATATTTAAAAAACGAGCCTGTACTGCCACTAAGAAGAACAAAAAAATACACTTTCTTCAAATAAACTTTTTTATCCGATGCCTAGATTTTGTGTAATTTTGGAACTACTAATGAAATAAAAAATTTTAGTAGTTCCAAAATAACACAAAATCGGATAAAAAAGTTGTATTTGAAGAAAGTGTATTTTTTTGTTCTTCTTAATGGCGGTACAAGCTCGTTTTTTTTATATTGTATTTATTACAGAGTAATTTCCACATATTAATATATTTTTCAAATTGGGCTCTGTACCGCCATTCTTTATTATATTAAGAATATGTGTGCCAAATATCTCGAAAAAATATTCAAAATTGCAGCCGCAATCTTGGAACACATTTTCGCTACCTGTTTATCGATACTGTTTCCTCTTAAGATAGTTTTAATAGTTATTTATGATATAAATATTAAAAGTACAATTTTAAGACGCGCATGTGAAAGTTAACTTGAAAAAATAATTTTATTAATGTTTTGACTTCCACATCAGATGTTATTGTCAAAATACAAAATATTCATTATTATTAGGTTTATTCTAGCAAACAGTCAAACTAGTCAAAAACCGTCAGCAAACAGTTGGTCAGTAAAAGAACATAATACAGTCACCAGTGCGATCCCCTCTACTCGTGCTGGTCCACTATTCGCTGATGGTTTCAAACTGTTTGAAACTGATGCTAGAACAAACCTATTATTATTATGCATATCATTATCTGTAAATAATATTTCTTCTGATTGTTAATTGTAAAGGATAGAAAAATTACCATTTATTTTATTTTTTTTTAGAATCAGCTGAGAGAAGTGGTCTACAAAAAACCAGGAAGGAAACGGAATATGTGGCTACGAAAGGCAAAAGAAAGGTTTACAAAGCAAATGTGACACATTTTTTTGAAATATTTAGGAATATCAGTAAATTGCATTAAAAAAATGTATGAAAAGATTTTGTTCAATAAAAATGTTTATATTTATCAAGGATGTATTATTTGGTATGGCCACATATCGTCAGTGATGTAATAATACATCCTATCTGTTTTTTTTCATGAGTTTTGTATGAGGGACTAAAAACTTGTCTTAGGGTCACCTCCTGTTTTCATATGATATTTTTTGACTTGTTTTGTAGTAAATTAAACTATCTATGAACTACAAAACAAGTCAAAACTTACATATGAACACAGGAGGTGACCTTAAAACATGTTTTTCCATCTCTCATACAAAACTCATGAAAAAACAGATAGGAGGTATTGTCACATCAGCAAGGATGTACAGTGATGAGTGCCCTAATAACCGGCAAAATATGGGCAACATATTTAGTTGTGAGATAAAAAGAAATGAAACTAGTCGAGCTGGGAAATTTAGCGAAATTAACCTTTAAATTTACATTATATTGATCCCACCTTTACACATATCGGAGGAGTATGTCAACTAAAACTGTCACTGTGACAGTGGTAGTTTCCAAACTTGTCTGATACATCTGAAGGTGGTACACAATCAATACAATCTAAATGTATAAGTTAATATCGCTAAATTTCCCAGCTCGACTAGTTTCATGTCTTTTTATCTCACTACTTAATACATCTTTTGTGCTATTTTGCCGGTTATTAGAGCGCTTTTCACTGTATTTCTGGTATATCCAGGGAATGTCTACAAAATATATTTTGAATGTCCAGAGGACATTCATGGAATGTTCCAATAAGACATTCAGGTAATGTTTAAAATGCTGACACAGGATTTTCCTGGGATGTTCAGGGAACATGTTTTCGGGGATATTCCAGGAATTTTTCAATGTCTGTGTACCTTCTATGGACCTATATGGAATATTTTGGTGTTATTACCGCCGCACTCCACTTGCGATTTGTAATCAGGAGGATTGAACACATTGTTTCAAATACAAGTCAATCCATTTGTGACTAAATAATCATGGATTGACTTCTATTTGAAAGAATGTGTTCAATCTTCACAATTACAAATCGCAAGTGGAGTCCGGCGCTTAGGGCTACTTCCTCTTTGGTATTATGTATTATACTACAGAAATCAGGAACTTTCCTTCTAAATATATGTATGCATCTTGGCCATCAAACATATTCTTCGAAACATTTTTTTAAGGGGTTACATAGGTCTTGTGGGTAAAAAAAGTGACTTTTTAAAAAAATTATATCTCGAAAACTAAAATTTATTTTTATTTATAATTGGAACATGTAAAAGTATAGTACTTAAGGTAGTCTCAAAAAAAGTTTCAGCCAAAAATATTCATTTTTGTAGAGTTTAAGTTTTTTTTGCGTTGGCAGCATAACTAAGTCCAGTCTCATCTGAAATCAAAAAGTTTCTTGTAGTTTATACCTCTGGCTAGAATATGAACGAAGGAATTAAAAAAAAATTAAATTTAAAGATTTTACATAAGTTTAAAAACATTTTTGACCCCAATTTTTCTCATTTTTAAAGTAGTTTTTTTTTTATAAAACAAAAATGACCTCATCTAATAAAAAATCCTTTGTTCATTCACTAGCCAGAGGTATAAACTACAAGAAACTTTGATTTCAGATGAGACTGGACTTGTTATGCTGCTCACCCCAAAAAAGGGCTGTTGTCGAAAAATTGCAGTCAACTCTACAAAAATGAATATTTTTGCCTGAAATTTTTTTGAGAGTACTATACTTTTACATGTTTCAATTATAAATAAAAATAATTTTTAGTTTCCAAGATATAATTTTTTTAAAAAGTCACTTTTTTTACCTGCAAGACAACAACTTGTTGATTTCAAATTGTAACAGTTGTTTTGCAAAGTATGCTGCCCTCTTGTATTTTCTGTGTTATCTTCATCATACAATTACTTCATCTAAAAATTTTCTGCGAAAAAAAAATAAAACAAAAGTTTAACCACCTTCACACCACAGAATCAAGTAATCAAGTTACACAAATTTTCAAACACCTCACCTGACACAGCGTCTCAAGTACGATTGCGCGAATTGGTAAATATAACTCCGCACGACCACGCAACTCGAAACACAAGTACGCAAACACGGTTGCGTGAAGCGTGGCTCGCAATCGTGAAATTTACGAGACTTGCTCGACCTGTAGATTCTTGTGTCTCCAAATGACCTGGCTTGGCGTAAAATGGTCGCTCCCAGTTGTGAGGGGAGCTGTTGGACTGCTTATACGATTTAAAATTTCTCCCAAGTGGCTAAAAACAAACATTTCCCGTTTTACTTTCAATGTAAGAATCTAAGGAAAGGTAAAAAACAAAAGAAAAAAGGAATGCGATCTGTTTTTTAGGATGAACAACTAAAAGAAGATCATTAGCAAAAACTCTGATGGATTTGACCTTGATTCACATTAGTGGCACATGAATTTGGGATTTAAAATTTAAATTCAATATTTAATACAGAATATGATCTTTATCTGGAAACAATATTTCTATAAAGAATATTTTTTTATTATTAAAAATGATATGGGATAATGTAATATGTTATAAAATTTTAGAAAAATACTGGCTTTTGGAACGAAATTTAAGGTGGCTAGAATGCACACAATCTAATAGATTTTAGAGAATAATGAATGTAATCTGTAAAATTTGAATTGAATAGATACTAAGTATGAGGTTGACATAACCCCACAAATTAAATGAGATAATTTACAGGATACATAATCTTCATCTGAGTGTATATTTTCGAACCATGGATAGAATTACAAAATACTAAATTCAAAGATGAACTTCGATTCATAAATTTACAGAAATAAATTCAATAGGAATCGATATTATTACATGATGACGGCTGTAATAATAATACTCGGGTATTTATTAAATATTACAGTCGAACCCGTTTATTGGAATAGCCTTTGTACCAGGCAAAAATATTCTTATAACCGGGATATTCTAATAACCGATCATTGGTGGCTAGTCGAAATAAGTGTACCGAATATACGTAATAATATTATTTACATACTATGCCAATGTGTAGTTTTACATACTATGCCAATATGTATATCATATATGTACACCTACATAATCAGTATATGTAAATGGTTTTAGGTCTTTTTACGTCAATAATACAGTAGTGTAACTACTACTTATCTATGTATGTGTTAAATACCAAATTGCATTATATTATATATGTGAATGAATACAGTAGCAGTAGGTAATTAATATAAAATGTATGCAATATGTAGATATGTAAATATTTTCTTATTAAAATGCATATAACAAAATTACTTATTTTTTCTTGAGAAATTATCGGTAATTATAGCTTTTTGTTGTTAATCCGTGCGGTCATCCTTAATCCATTGGTTGAATGGAACTTTTATTGGCGGCAAGAAATGGATGAATTGAATTTAACAAAGCCATAAGCCTCTCTGGGTGAATTCTAAATAAACTGCTTCTAACAATTTTATAGCAGGCAACAGTGCCTTTGTGTAGACAAATAAAAATTACTTTATGACCCATGTATTTGTCGGCTAAAAATCGAATTGGTACTCGTAACAAAGTAATAAATATTTATTACCCTAATAATATCTAATCCATAATCCTTGACGACTGACCATAATAACCAAACATAATTTAAATTTTTAGTAAAATTGTAAAAAAAACATAGTCCTTGACCTGCAAAATATGCTAATAAGCGGTATTATCTAATTAGAACCTATTCCAATAAAAGGATAAATTTATTAAGGAGTAAATGGAAACGTTTCGGGAACTCGAATTTATATTCCATAAACCGGGATATTCCTATAACAGGGATTCTAATAAGCGGGTTCGACTGTATATTTAATAAAAGAAAGATTTACAATCTACGTTACATCTTATATGTTCTAACCTCCTAACTTCTGTCTAACTTCATTGTGCCAAGTCACGCCTCTTCTTCTTTACCATGGCCTATTACTACATCTCCCCTTTTTCTCTCTTTTTTTTTTACAAAACTTTAATCAAACAAAAAAACTATGCTAATACAAAATACAATCAAAGTAAACTATACTGATATAAAATATAATCAGAATACTTGGCAGGCTGTATGATAGTACGTGATGGTCTCATGCTCACATCAGTATCACACTCTGAACTGCCAGAACTCTGAGCTTTACTGCAACTAGGTGTATCAATATTGTCATCACTTAAATTCTGAGTTTGCCTAATATCAGGATCAATTTTTGACTTACGCAAGTGATAGCTGTTTCTTCTTAAGATGTTTTTACCATTATCAATTAAATAAGACCTTGGAGCCTCATGTTTATTTACAATAACAGCTGGACTCCATTGATTATTGTCCTTGTACACCACATTTTCACCTTGCTTATATTCGGGCCTATTTCTTGTCTGCCTATCATAATATTCCTTATAAATATTATTTCTTTCTTCTAATTTTGACCTAACTTCTTTGATATTATCATTTTGCTTTTCAACAAATGGTAATTTAGTTTTAAGTTTTCTGCCAAATAAAAGTTGAGCTGGTGACCTCTTGAGATCAGTAATAGGAGTATTACGATAGTTCATTAGAGCAACCCACATGTCATCTGATTTTTTAATAATATTTTTAGATATCTGTACAAACCTCTCAGCTAAACCATTCGATCGAGGATAATGGGGGCTACTAGTTTGAAATTTAAACTCAAATTTATCTGCAAACTTTTTGCATTCGTATGATCCAAAAGGCATATTATCAGCTATAATTACATCTGGTATACCATGTGTTGCAAATATCTGCTTGAGTGCATTTATGACATCAGACGATTGTTTACCTCTTATAGGGATTATTTCTAGCCACTTCGTTAAATAATCAGCAACAACCAAATAAGCTTTGCCACCATGTTCCATAATATCAGCACCCAATTTTTGAAATGGCAATTCCGGGATGTCATGAGGTATTAATGGCTCTTTACTATTTGCATATCTATACTTTTCACAAATTTTGCAACTCTGTATCTCATTCGCAATATCCACACTCATCCCTGGCCAAAATAAGATATCTTTTGCTCGATCTCTTGAACGATTTATACCAAAATGACCTTCATGTACAATTTGAAGCATCTCTTTTCGCAAAACTTTAGGAACAACAATTCTATCATTGAAAAATAAAAGATTATCATTAACAAACAACTCAGTTCTTAACTTGTGAAAAACTTTCATCTCTCCTTCATACTTTGTATTTTTCCACCCTCTCAGACAACATTCAATGACTTTACTCAGTACATTATCTTTTACTGTTTCTGCTTTAAACTGAATCTTTCTAGTATCACTCATTCTTAAATGCTTTTCTAATGAATGCACCATTTCATTCATATCGGCATCATTCTCCACACTTTCATCACTTACGTTTCTAGACAAATAATCAGCAATATGTAAATATTTACCAGGTACATACTGAATTTGTATATTATACCTCAGTAGCTTCAGTTTTAGCCGTTGCAACCTAGGAGAACTAATTTGACTTATTTGCTTACTCATGATACTTACATTAGGTTTGTGATCTGTTATGAATTTTACAGAGCGACCATAAATATAATTGTGAAATTTTTGACATGCAAATACTACAGCTAATAACTCTTTCTCTATAACAGCATAATTTTCCTCAGTACCTGTTAAACCTCTAGAAGCATAAGCAACAGGCCTTCCATCTTGCATTAGACAACATCCCAAACCAAACTGGGACGCATCTGTTTGAATTACAATATCTTTACTAGAATCAAAATTCTTTAGAGATATATTTTTAGCAAGTTCCTGTTTTATCATTTCCAGTGCTTTACTGTGAACTCCAAGCCACTGAAAAATAACATTCTTTTTCAGTAACTGATACAGTGGGCTTGCAATCTCACCCAATTTTGGAACAAATTTTCGTACATTATTTACCACACCAAGCAGTTTTTGAAGCTGTTTCTTGTTTGACGGATTTTTTAGCTCATTTATAGCCCTCAATCTTTCATTATCTATTTTCATACCATCTTCGCTAAAAACGTGTCCCATATACTTCACTGTCAGTTGTCTAAACTGAAATTTTGATTTCTTAAACTTTACACCCTTTTCCCTAGCTCTATCAAACACTTTTTTAAGTGTTTTGTCATGCTCCTCCATGGAATCAGATGCAATTAATAGATCATCAAAATATATAATAACATTTTCAATGTCACCAAAATTTTTACAATTTAATTTTTGAAAATATTCTGGGGCCAGATTTAGACCGAATGGTAACCTAAGAAATTTGTAACACCCAAATGGAGTTGCAAATGTTGTTAAGGAACTAGATTTTTCATCTAATTTAACTTGATAAAAGCCATCTTTAAAATCTAATACTGAAAAATATTTTTTTCCTGACAGTTTCGAACTTATTTCCTCTAAACTAGGAATTTCAAAATATTCCCTAACAATACATTTATTAAGCTCTTGAGGGTCTAGACACAGACGCAGTGAACCATCTGGCTTCTCAATTATAACTATATTATTAACCCATTCACATGCTTCTGTTACTTTGGATATAATATTTCTACTTTCTAATTCACTTAATTTCTCTTTTAGCTTATTTTTTATGGTAAATGGTACTCTTCTAGCTGGTCTAGCTACTTGAATACTATCATTTTTTAATTGTATTTTACAAAAACCTGTGAATGTGCCCATTCCCTCAAATACATCTTTATATTCTAGTAATACTTGTTCCTTATTAGTATGTTCCTCATCAACATTCACACTCTGTGTTTCTTTAATTAAGTCAAAAGAATAACATGTTTTTAAACCCAAAATTGGCTGGACTTTTAAATCTACAACTACAAATTCTAAATTATAATTCCTATCTAACCTCTTACAATTTAGAGTAATTTTCCCTAAAGGTTTCAAACGTGTACCTCCATAAGCTTCTAACATAGTATTACACTTTTCAATTTTGTACTTACTGTTTCTGAATAAGACATTTAAGATATCCTAGGTAATATATTTACTTCTGATCCAGTGTCCATCTTGAACTCAATGTCTTTGTTGTTTATGTTGACCACTTCGACCCATTGATTACGATTTCTACTGTTAATTGCTCCAACTCCTTTCACTGTATGCACAGATATGTCATCATCTGTTGAACAGCCATCAATGTTCTCGTCATGTCTTCTAATTTCTTTAACTTTTTTAACATTCTGCCTTTTATATCTTTGCTGATTGGACATTTCAGCAAAACAGGCATTACTAAAGTGATTTACTCCACCACATTTAAAGCAATTTTTTCCAAACGCTGGGCACTGGGCAGCTACATGTTTGCGTTTGCAATTTTTACACAAAAATTTTAACTCACTTTGTGTATTTCCACTTTCTTGTCTATTTTTTACTGCATTTACTTCCAAACTTTCATTGTTTCTTACAGATTCCAACTGCCTTTTTGTTATTTCAGAGTTTCTGCATATCTCTATTGCTGTTTCAAGCGTTAACTTTTGAGCATTTAATAATTTTTCTTGAACTGATAGATCATTTGTTCCTAAAACTAACCTATCTGTCAATATGCTGTCTTCCTGTGTATCATATTCACAGCTTTGTATCAACTTTTTTAAATCACTAAGATAACTATCAAAAGGTTCATCTGCAGCTTGAATTCTTCTATTAAATACAAAACGTTCATATGTTTTATTTCTTCTGGGAGCACAATACTTCTTAAATTCTGATATGACACTATCAAATTTATTAGGTTCTGGTATTTTGAGAATGTTATATATATCAACTCCTTCCGGTCCAATCATATTTAAAAACAAAGCAATTTTTATTCTATCGGCTTTGTCATCTTTCTCAGTTGCAATAAGATACATTTCAAAATTTTGGTAAAACCGTCTAAAATTTTCATGAAGGTTTCCCTCGAATTTCATGGCTTCTGGCACTTTTCCTTCCATTCTGGATAACTGTACTTTTGGCTCTTATACTGACTGCGCCATGTAATAATAATACTCGGGTATTTATTAAATATTATATTTAATAAAAGAAAGATTTACAATCTACGTTACATCTATGGAGACCTGTAAGAAGGAGTGGAAACGCAATGCACCGTTTGTGGGCTAACTTTTCAACCTCTAATTCAACTTTCAGCAATCGCCGCTAGAGGCGCAAGTGTTCGAATAGGTGCTACAAATACATTAGCTCTTATGGACTTATTTAATATTTAACTCGTTTTATTTTTGTTTTTAGCGTAATTAGACATTAATTTATTGGTGGATTGTAGCTGAATATGTTTTATGCCAAAAATAAATTATTTTAACCTTATAACATATCGACGTGTGGTAAAAAGTGTATTCTTTATATACCATTGTAGATGGAGATGTGACATCAAATTTAAATTTGTCATTACTTTAATATGTAGGACAGCTTATTTTGAAGCGGAAATATTTTGTCACATTATCTAACTGCCACATTTATATACCAATGGTATTTCAACTGCAAATTAATTTTTTAATATCTTTGTAACTGATATCAAAAAGTTTGTTAGTTGAAAAAATTGACTTAACTGTACGTAATTGTTTTTAAAAAGTTTAAAAAGTTATTTAAATAATTTGAAGTTTATTGATCAATTTTTTTTAATTATTCTTTTTATCAAAATTTAAACTGTTTTTCTTTTGAATAGGTACTTCATTTATCTATATTCTGAAAGCTTACCTATCAGATGTTTAAATTTAGTTAATAAAAATATATGTCTATAAACTACGCAGACGATAGTCTGACTTTTATAAAATTAATGTTAATTTTTGTGAAATATTTTGTCTCAAAAAATGCATTGTTTCGACAGAAAAACTTTCAAGATCGTCCTATTATTATCACTATAATTTTCAGGTTAAAATAAAAACCAATAATAGGCACAAATTTTATTTACACCGAAGGAACTAACATACAAACGAATAGGTTTAATCCACGAACGTTATAAATAACATAAAGACAAATCTTTATAAAAAGTCTTTATTAACTTCGTTAAGTTCCCTTTTGAATTTTTTATCGGAACGATAACTCGATATAAATCCCGGTACGAAGCAAGTTCTTTTAGTGTAAGCTTTCTTGGCACTCATATTTAAATAATATTAACCACCAAAACCAATAATCTTATATTAACTACGAATAATTAATTATTTTCGAAATTTTCACATTCACTCCAATGCAAAAGTAGCATCTATTTCTACGCCACCGCCGCCCTAGCGAGAAACCAAGCAAACAGGCAAAATTGTGTACAAAAATTTCAAGGTCGTCCTATCTCGATTCCTCTCCTCTGTGTAGGTCTCCATAGTTACATCTTATATGTTCTAACTATGGAGACCTACACAGGGGAGAGGAATCGAGATAGGACGACCTTGAAATTTTTGTACACGATTTTGCCTGTTTGCTTGGTTTCTCGCTAGGGCGGCGGTGGCGTAGAGATAGATGCTAGTTTTGCATTGGAGTGAATGTGAAAATTTCGAAAATAATTAATTATTCGTAGTTAATATAAGATTACTGGTTTTGGTGGTTAATATTATTTAAATATGAGTGCCAAGAAAGCTTACACTAAAAGAACTTGCTTCGTACCGGGATTTATATCGAGTTATCGTTCCGATAAAAAATTCAAAAGGGAACTTAATGAAGTTAATAAAGACTTTTTATAAAGATTTGTCTTTATGTTATTTATAACGTTCATGGATTATACCTATTCGTTTGTATGTTATTTCCTTCGGTGTAAATAAAATTTGTGCCTATTGGTTTTTATTTTAACCTGAAAATTATAGTGATAATAGTAGGAGGATCTTGGAAAGCTTTTCTGTCGAAACAATGCATTTTTTGAGACAAAATATTTCACAAAAATTAACATTAATTTTATAAAAGTCAGACTATCGGCTGCGTAGTTTATAGACATATATTTTTATTAACTAAATTTAAACATCTGATAGGTAAGCTTTCAGAATATAGATAAATGAAGTATTCAAAAGAAAAAGCAGTTTAAATTTTGATAAAAAGAATAATTAAAAAAAATTGATCAATAAACTTCAAATTATTTAAATAACTTTTTAAACTTTTTAAAAACAATTACGTACAGTTAAGTCAATTTTTTCAACTAACAAACTTTTTGATATCAGTTAAGTACAAAGATATTAAAAAATCAATTTGCAGTTGAAATACCATTGATATATAAATGTGGCAGTTAGATAATGTGACAAAATATTTCCGCTTCAAAATAAGCTGTCCTACATATTAAAGTAATGACAAATTTAAATGTGATGTCACATCTCCATCTACAATGGTATAAAAAGAATACACTTTTTACCACACGTCGATATGTTATAAGGTTAAAATAATTTATTTTTGGCATAAAACATATTCAGCTACAATCCACCAATAAATTAATGTCTAATTACGCTAAAAACAAAAATAAAATGAGTTAAATATTAAATAAGTCCATAAGAGGTAATGTATTTGTAGCACCTATTCGAACACTTGCGCCTCTAGCGGCGATTGCTGAAAGTTGAATTAGAGGTTGAAAAGTTAGCCCACAAACGATGCATTACGTTTCCACTCCTTCTTACAGGTCTCCATAGTTTCCACTCCTTCTTACAGGTCTCCATAGTTCTAACCTCCTAACTTCTGTCTAACTTCATTGTGCCAAGTCACGCCTCTTCTTCTTTACCATGGCCTATTACTACAACGGCCATCTTCGTCCTTTTTTTTAAAACCTTTTTACAAGTAAAAAAAAATTTATCAGATATAGGGCTTTTCATTCACAGGCATTTGTTTCGAGCTTCTGTCATGTGTCACATAATTTAATCCTATCCAAGTCATACGTTATTGGTATAGAACAATGATACAAACCAAAGACGTATGGCGTAGATATATTAATATTATGTGACACATGACAGAAGCTCGAAACAAATGACACTCGATGAAAAGCCCTATTCTTGTTCTCATGATCATGATCATTTTTCAGTGCGTCATTAATTATGACGTCATATACTGTATTGGGTGTGTCGAGACTTATTTCATGTAATTATTGACGAATCTGACAGATGCCAGAATCGTACTTTAGATGAAAAGCTTGTGGAATTAAACTAATTAGTAATTTAGTAGATTTGATTTTTACACCATATGTTAACATGTAGGTATTTTTTATAAAGGGGAATAAAATTAAAAAGTAAACAATATTGTTAATTAAATTTATAAATATGGAAACATTAAAAAATGACACAAAACTATCCATACACTGTGTTTTTATCTTCTTCTCTAGGTGCTGTCTCCGCTTAAAAAGTTGGTAATCATCAGAGCGATCTTTATTTCTGAAACCGCGGCTCTAAATAATTCATTGTTATTACATCCAAACTAGGTCTGGATCCCGCGTATGAAAAAAAAGTTGATTAATAGCAAGCTGAAAATTTGTTAATAGCTTAAGGGTGTCTAGTCGAATAAACTTTGATATATGGGAACACTGAAACAGGGGTAGTTTTAATTGTGGAACAGGTTAAAAATTTGGA
This sequence comes from Diabrotica virgifera virgifera, assembly GCF_917563875.1. Lineage (NCBI taxonomy): Eukaryota > Metazoa > Arthropoda > Insecta > Coleoptera > Chrysomelidae > Diabrotica > Diabrotica virgifera. The sequence continues at coordinate 140,533,027 of NC_065450.1, forward strand.
ACGGTCACAGCACGAAAACGGCACATTTATTTTGTCCGACAGAACAGACTTAAACTCTCCGAACAGAGATTAAACTCTCATGAAAAAATCAGACTGCTATTTATTACCTGTCATAATTCCTGTCATTTGATATATTCTACATGTTCCACTCATTAAAACGCCCATTTGGTGATAAATAGCAGTCTGATTTTTGCATGAGAGTTTAATCTCTGTTCGAAGAGTTTAAGTCTGTTCTGTCGGACAAAATAAATGTGCCGTTTTCGTGCTGTGACCGTTCCAAATTTTTAACCTGTTCCACAATTAAAACTACCCCTGTTCCAGTGTTCACACATATCAAAGTTTATTCGACTAGACACCCTTAAGCTATTAACAAATTTTCAGCTTGCTATTAATCAACTTTTTTTTCATACGCGGGATCCAGACCTAAACCAGTTCCTAAGGTTTTTTAGCCATGAGTTACGTCTCCTTACTATGGATATTTTTCTTGCATAATGACCTGGAGTATAAACTAACTTCTAACGAATTAAATTCTAAACCAAAATACAAATCTAACTTTTAACGAACTAAATTCTAAACCAAAACACAAAATAATGCACAAAAAAGTTGTGAAACACAAGGGAAGTCGAATTCGAAATTTCAAAATGACAGGTACACAAAATACTGACCTGAATAATAACGTCACTTGACTCTTTGACACTTCTAAAAAATGGCCAAAATGGACGAAGTTTTCGTCAAATGTTCGTAATACGTGTATTTGATTGGCTAGAAAAAACGCGCATTCTAAATATCAACGAATCAAACGTAGGTTAGGAATAGACATCTTATGTATATAACCATTGTAATGCTGCATTATTTTTGTGTTTGATCACGGAGCTACCGCTTTTTCCGTCTCATCAAACTTAATGCATTAGAGAGAAATCGAAAAACTGTGAAGGCCCCGTCTCACCATCAAATAATTGACAGTTATTTGATCAAACTTGACAGTCAAACTTGACTAGTGACACAAACTATACATACTAACTGTCACTTTGTGTCACTAACTGTCAAGTTTGATCAAATAACTGTCAATTATTTGATGGTGAGACGGGGCCTTGACGCACTGAAAAATGATCATGAGAACAAGAATAACATGACTTCAATAGACGGCCGGAGTGATGACGTAGAAGTGTCAATTTTTATTGACATATATGTCAGATTTTTTCCAAACCTTTCCAAACAAACGTTGTTTATGTAATGTGGCAAATTTGTATTTTTTATTGTTTTTTCAGTTTTCACAGAGAATATTTCCGTTTTTTGCATTATGTAAGTATTGTTATAGTTACTACAACAATTTTACAAGGTTGTGTAAATAATAAAGCATGGCCTTTTATGTTGAATACCCAGTAAAAATAAGCAACGGCAAATCTAGGGGATTTTTGTTATTGTATGATGTAGTTGGAAACAATGTTATATAAGTGTCAGATGTCAACTAGAAGTAAAGTAAAACATGCACAAACCATACATACTTATAGACGTTTCACGACCATGTTAATCTTTCGGATCGAATTAACGCCATCTCTTGATTGGAATGGGAACTAAATTGACAAATTTTAGTTACGTGAGAATTTCAAATTATAAATTTTGCGGGATTTTTGATGAAATTTCGCAGGAAATTAAAACAACAGAAAGACAATTCAATGTTTTATTCCATATTTTACTGAAAACTTCAAATATTCCAATTTGTTTTCAAAATGATAAACACTACTGCTATGTGTCACGTGAAAGCACTGATGTGTATCGAGTTGAATGAAAATTTTTGAAAGAATCTTGTACATAGGATGACTGTTTAGATAAATATTACCTTATAATCTTTTACAAACTTCCAAAAATATATAGGTCCGAAATGTTGATGACACACTTGTCTATTGGAATAATAATATGTTTCAGGATCTATTACATTGTTTTTTTAATGTGGAGAAACACAACACGGGATGATCAATGTAAACTAAAAATTTTACTCATAAAAATGGAGAGGTGGTTAATACACTTATTAAAATTGTGATTAAATCTAATTAAAAACGTAACACCACTATAATAAAATAATTAAGCCACAAACTGTAAAATAAAAAGTAAATAATAAATTAATTTAATTGTCAACTGTCAGTTGTTAAATATGACAAGAGAATTGACTGACAGCGACATCTCTGGATTGGAATGGTAACTAATTTGCTGTCTTGACCTTGACAATTTACGTGAAACGTCTATAAGTATGTATGGTTTGTGAAAACATGTGTCAAAAAGAAAAATAAATGTTGATTTTGATGTTTAAGTTATTTGTAGAATTATTGAGTTTTCTTTTAAAATAAAACTGACTAGAAGTACTTCGGTGTTTAATTAACATCCACGCAATTCTGCAAAACATCAGGTTATGGCCCAGATCACTTGTTTTCGTGAGTATTTCGCCAGTAAAAAAAGTCAGTGTTGAAGAGCCTGTGTCGGTAGTTTGCCGCGGCCAACGAAAATAAAAAAGAAAAGCTGAAAAAAAGGTGAAAAAGAAGCTCGAGTATATATACATAAAAAAAGAAAAACATAAATCCGAAAAATGGAAAATTCATCGGCTGCGTTGAAACTTAGTGGTGGTGACAACTGGGTAGCCTGGAAATTTCAAACAAGGGTAGTGCTAAAAAGCCGTGGTTATTATGACATAGTAATAGGAAAGTCTGTGAGACCGAGCACTACTGGAGATGACCAAAAGAAATGGGATGCTGGTGATTCAAAAGCACAAGAATTTATAGTAACCAGAATAGAGCAAGGCCCTATGACACACATTTTATCCTGTGAGACCTCGAAAGATATGTGGACAAAGTTGAAGTCTGTCTACGACAAAGAGTCAGAGGTGAGCATTCATTTAATGCAACAAAAGTTTTTTCTCTTGGAGTTTTCATCAGGTAAAAATGTTGCCTCATTCATATCACAGCTTGAAGAGATAAAAAATAAGCTAAAGCAAGCTGGTGAAGAGCTGTCCGATAAAATGATCATGACAAAAATACTTATGGCATTGCCAGAGGAATATAAGCATTTTCGGTCCGCATGGGAATCCGTACCATCTGATAAACAAACTCTAGATGAACTTACATCAAGACTACTTATCGAAGAAGAAAGAAGTAAGTCAGCACAGGGCAGCACAGCATTGGCGATGAAAAGTGATACAAGCAGAGAATTTAAAGGGCAAAAGAAAACCAGGTTAAAGTGCCATTTTTGTGGCAGAGGTGGCCATATTGCGAAAAATTGCTTTTTCAAGAAGAAAGAGAGAGATAATAATAGCCAGAAAGACATAAAAGTATGCAGTCAATGTAAAAGACGAGGACACAACTTACAAGAGTGTTGGTTTAATAAAAATAAAAATGAAAAACAACAGACAAGCAGAGAAGAAAATAAAATTGACAGTAATGCATTCATGGTATATACTGGGAGTAAGAAAAATAAAAATGAATGGTGCTTGGACACAGGAGCTAGCGAACATATGTGCTGGAATCAAGATCTGTTTGAAGAATTGATAGAGATAAGCTATAAAAAACAAGTAAAAGTCGGAAATGGAGAAAAATTACCAGTTAAAGGTATTGGAAAAATAACTCTATGGGCATTTAATGGTAAGAAATTTATAAAGTCAACCCTGTCAGATGTATTATTTGTGCCAGATTTAAAATTTAATTTATTCTCAGCTGGATGTGCCTTAGATAAAGGTTATAAGATGTTTTCAAACAATGAAAAATGTGAATTTTATAATGACAAAGGAGAAATAAGAGCATTGGCAACACGGGATAACAAATTATACAAAATGTTATTCTCACAAGAACAAAACACTGAAACCTTTGCAAATATTTTAATTTCGGAACGCACCCCTAACGAAAACTTGTCTGAGGGTCAAGTTCAAGAAAACAGCTGTTTAGTAGATGTATTTTTATCAGAGTGTAATTCTGCAAAAACAACAGAAAGTTTGAGAGTTTGGCACTGCAGACTAGCACATCAAAATACTACATATGTGAGAAACTTTTTAAGGCAAAATAACATTGATTTTATAGACGAAAAATTCGTGTGTGAACAGTGTTTAACAGGTAAACAACACAGAATACCATTCAAGTTAAGTGAATCAAGAGCAAGTGAGCCATTACAATTAGTGCATACAGACGTATGTGGCCCTATGGAAGAAGAGTCTTTAGGGGGAAATAGGTATTTCCTGTTGTTAAAGGATGACTATACAAATTATAGGTACACGTATTTCATGAAAAATAAATCAGAAGTTAAGAAACACCTTAAAAATTTTATATCATTAGCCGAGAGAGAGACAGGCTACAAGATGAAAACTTTACGATCAGATAACGGTTTAGAGTTTATGAACCAAGAAATAAAGGAGATGCTTGACTATCAAGGCATAAAACATCAGAGATCAGTAGTGTATACGCCTCAGCAGAACGGTAGGGCTGAGAGGGAAAATAGAACCCTAGTTGAATCAGCCCGAACTATGATACAAGGGCAAAAGTTGAATAAAAACTTGTGGGCAGAGGCCATACATACAGCAGTGTATGTTTTAAACCGAACAGGCCCTAGTAGCATAAAAAATGTGACACCTTATGAATTATGGTACAAAAAGAAAGTCAATAATATTTCTACACTCAAGAGTTTTGGTTCTAGAGTATCAGTGCATGTCCCAAAAGAGAAGAGATTAAAATGGGATGCAAAAAATATGTTTGGTTTCTTTATTGGCTACAGTGAGGATGTAAAAGGTTACAAAATATTTGTCCCAGACAAAAATAAAGTTGAAATTCATCGAGATGTCATATTTTTGCCCGAGAAAACCATAGAAATAAAAAATGGGGAGACAGACATGAATAAAAACATACAGATGATATGTGAGGAGATAAAGTCAGAAGAAGATGACAGTGAAGCAGAAGAACCTCAAAATAATAGAGAAGAAAGCAGTGAGAGTGACCTCGAAACTGATAGCAGTATTGAAGATGTGAATGAAATAGAGCAGGAGCATGGATATGACCTGAGAAGACATATAAAAAGACCCTCAAGATATGATGATTATGTTCTGGATGATGACGAAATGAGTTTGTTGACTTTTAGTGATGATGAAGAACCCCAGACGTATGATGATGCAGTGGCCAGTAGTGAGTGTAAAAATTGGAAGAAAGCTATGCAATCAGAAATAAATGCGTTGCTAGAAAATGAAACATGGGAGTTTGTGCAAAGTAGTGATGGTCAAAAAGTCATTGAGTGCAAGTGGGTGTTCAAGAAAAAGAAAAATGAAAATGGTAAAGTAGTGAAATATAAAGCTGGTTTGGTAGCTAGAGGTTTTCAACAAATTGGTATGTGTTTTAATGATATTTATAGTCCAGTAGCAAAATTACCATCAATAAGGATTTTCTTAGCCATGTGTAATACTTTTGATATGAAAATTCATCAAGTAGATGTTTGTAGTGCATTTCTAAATGGGGATATTAAAGAAAATGTTTTTATTTCACTCCCAAAGGGATTTAAAGAAAAAGAGGGCACTATTTGCAAATTAAGAAAATCCTTATATGGTTTGAAAAGTTCACCTAAAAATTGGAATGACAAATTTCATAATTTGATGCAAAATTTGAGTTTTTCAAGATCTGAATATGAATATTGTCTTTATATTAAAGTAAATGAAAAAGGTAGGATATACATTTTGCTGTATGTTGATGATTTGCTGTTGGCAGGTACAAATGATCAAGAAGTTGAGAAAATAAAATACATTTTAAACAAAAACTTCAAAATGAACGACTTAGGTCAAATAAAACATTTTTTGGGTATGTGCATAACTCAAAATTTGTCTGAAGGCAAAATAAAAATTAATCAAACTGTTTACTTAAAAAATGTTTTGAAGAAATTTGACATGTCAAGCTGCAAGCCATCAACAACACCAATGGATAATAATTTTCACCACGATTTTCTCAAACGAGAAAAATCTGAGAGCATAGAGATAGAAAAGAAATGTAGAGTTGCTATAGGATGTTTGATGTATGCAATGTTATGCTCAAGACCAGATTTGTGTATAGCTATAGGTATATTAAGCAGGTATCAAACATGTGCAAGTAACGATTTGTGGGTAGCAATAAAAAGAGTATTGAGATATATTCAAAGCACAGTTACTATGAGTTTGATATACTATAAACATAAATATAAACAGGAAAATTTGATAGTAGGGTACTCAGATTCAGATTGGGCAGGTGACCGTACTGATAGAAAATCTACATCAGGATATGTATTCAAAGTTTTTAATTGCACGGTGTCATGGGCATCACGGAAACAGTCTACAGTCAGTTTGTCCTCTACTGAAGCTGAATATGTTGCACTAAGTGTATGTGTGAGTGAAGCATGTTGGCTAAGATACTTAATGTATGATTTAAAAATAAAACCTGATTATGTAGCGGTTCTAATTCATGCAGACAATCAAAGCGCTATAAGGGTTAGTAGAAATCCGGAATTTCATAAAAGACTAAAACATGTTGATATTAGATTTCATTTTGTACGAGATAAAATTAAGGAAAATATTGTTGTATTAAAATATCTTAATACAAGTGACCAACAGGCTGACATATGTACAAAACCATTAGGTTTAACTCTGTTTAAAAAATTTAGAGAGTTGCTAGGTTTAGAATAAAAAAATTAATTTAGATCTAGGAGATTTACCGTTGAGGGGGGGTGTTGAATACCCAGTAAAAATAAGCAACGGCAAATCTAGGGGATTTTTGTTATTGTATGATGTAGTTGGAAACAATGTTATATAAGTGTCAGATGTCAACTAGAAGTAAAGTAAAACATGTGTCAAAAAGAAAAATAAATGTTGATTTTGATGTTTAAGTTATTTGTAGAATTATTGAGTTTTCTTTTAAAATAAAACTGACTAGAAGTACTTCGGTGTTTAATTAACATCCACGCAATTCTGCAAAACATCATTTTATATAAATAGCAATAAAATGTATGTATGGGTAAAGTAAGGTTTAGGAGACCGAATTAAGATAGTGAAATTAAAAAAACACTATAATTAAACATAAAAAATAGCACAGGAAGCAAAATTTTAACTTTATACTAATTAAAAAGTCTTGATATTCGGTAAACCCTATCTTTTCAACTTGTTTACAATCTTTGTTTGGAACGTGATCATAACACTGAATATAGCCGCAGTTGGCCGTGACGTCACACTCCGGCCGTCTATCCGCTCCGAGCTTCGCTGGTATCGCCACCTACCTACAACATTACTAGTATAACTTTTACCGGAAATTTTCTGGAAAGAAAAAGTGTTGCCTATACTCTGTGAGTTTCGCTGGTATGGCTGCTATCCCCATCTAACGGTTGACTAGTGTTTCTATTTCGGCCGGAATTTTAAAGTGGACAGTAGAAAAGCAAATAATAGTTGTTTCAAACTTATTATTTAATTCTTATCGTGTAATATTTACAACGTAAAGAAGTAATTGGATTGTAATCGATAATTAATAGCAGTAAGTACAGAATTTATTATTCATTATGATTATTTTTAAAATTTTGCTTATCGTTTTGACGTTTATGTTGACAACTAATATTAGAAAAAATTTATTCTGCAAAAAAGTATAATAATTTAATATAATTATAGTATAATATTTCTTAAATATTAACTTATGAATGACAGTTAACGGCATCCTACGTTTGCTGTGATTGGTCGTTATCTTCACGCATTCAAATTTTGTTTCAGGATTGGATTGTAAAATTGAAACCGTCAAAATTCGAGAGTGTCCTAACTGATCCTTTAGCTCAAATTTTTCTACCGTTTTAAAATTAAAATTGTGTTTACTTATTTTTTCTAATTGCATCAATCCATTTTTGTCGTTGAATCACCTTATGCTTAGCGACAGGAAAGTTGTTACTATTATTGTAACCAGTATTTCGACACTCTTTAATACAACAACTTTCGTGAGACATTTAAAAACTATAATATGCAACTCTTAATGCAGAACGTCAAAAAACAAATTTCCAGTAAAGGTTTACAAACTTGTCACTACTGGCGCTCGTGAATTTTTAATTATCCCCTCTACCCACGAGCTCACAGCGTATAGGGCTTTTCATCGACTCTCATTTGTTTCGAGCTTCTGTCATATGTTGTATAATCTGTGTATAATATTAATATACACGGATTATACGACATTTGACAGAAGCTCGAAACAAATGACTGTGAATGAAAAGCCCTATTCCTCCGGGATCTCCCTATACTTCGTCTCCCAGCTCTTCCCAAAAACCCAAAACACGACTAATAATTTGTAACTAAATATTACCAAATATTATTGACTGTAATACGTACAACTCTTGACATTTCCCATTACATTTGAGGAAGCAAACTATATAGAGTCATCTAGTGGTGTGCGGTGATAACCAGAGCAATCTAACCTTACATTTGTATAATTGCTTTATTATTGTTTTTGTATAAGTAGTGTTTGAACTATTTTTATTTTAATTTAATTTAACAAAATTAGCTCGTTTTTCAAAAATGTATAAAATTAAATTTGAGTGTTTACATCAAATTTTATATTTTCAAAACGTAGTTTCACTTCAAGCCGACAGTGGCGCTAGCGCGCTAGTGGCAACGTACTTCCAGATTTCTGTGGGAGTTGGATATATTACAGTCAATAGTATTTGATATTAATTAAGAAGCTTGACTACGTATTAAAATTTCCGTTATTCTCGATCAGTCATCTGCCACTTGTTTAGTTGTTAACCCATGCCCCCCGATGCCCCGGAATCTTATATGAACAAACGGGGGAATTTCCCCCATCACTTTCACACCGGTCAGCTAATAAAGAGAAATGACAGCCTGTCTCGCTCACGAAGACTTTAACCAATCATTTATGTTAACACCATACCTGAATGTCACAAATAAAATAATCAAACGAGGCCTACGAGGCTTAATTCGGCAATGCCAATTCTGTCAAAATTAATGACATTGACAGATTGACAGTTAGTGCAAATAATTTTCCATTAGTTTACGGTTTTTATTGTATTATCTTAAAAAAAAAACAAAGAATGTCAAGAATGATTTATTTGAAACATCACTTATAAGTGTTTAAATCGTAAAAATTATTGTAAAAATGGATAAAACACAATAAAAAGTCATGATTCTCATAGAAAACGAAGTCCCGCCAGAGCAGTCCCATCACAAATTATTCGCAATCCTTTTTTTTTAGGTTTTATGAGATTTTCGTAGGTCCGATAAACAAAATTTAACAGTAACTGAATTAGTGAGAAGAGAAGTCCAAATTTGAAGGCAGATGAGCCAAAAGACTATTTTTGATTCCTTTTTGTAAATTTTAAAATTATTTAATGTTGTTTTATAATCAAAATTTAACCCTCACGCACAAGTTGTACATATAACTTCAGTGAGGAACTGAGTTTATTTTATATGTATTTATTTGCTACAAATAAACTCCATTATTATTAACGATTTATTCTTAGTAATTTCCTTAGATAAGTTGGTTCCTTATCCCTTATCCTTCATTTCTAAAGTGTAGTTTTATTTTAGTTACTAAAGAAATTTTGTGTTGTGTTAATAAAAAAACTAAACATGGTTTATTATTGTTGTGTACCGTTGTGTACAAATCATAGAAAAGTTAGGAAAAATGCATACGTAAATAGTAATTAGTTTATAACTGTTTTATCTGAAACAACAAATAAATACACGTACCTATATTTAGAAAAAACATTGTCTAACTTTTTTTGTATCCCTTTTCCTTACTAAATTTGACAGCAAAAATAACATTTTTTGTAACTTGAGAATTCCTAATAATTTATGAGTATTACTTAGATATTATTTAAATAAAATACTTTAACAAACTTAATAAGTTCTGATATTTTATTTTAATAATATAGGTGAGATCATTTCTTGTAAAATAAAAAGATATTTTAATTGGTTACGAAAGGGTCCGCAACCGCAAGAGGCGCTGAACGGATGAAATTAATGCTTGTCCATTTGAATTACTCGCCAAATGGTGATTAGTTAACACACCGGTCGCAAGTGGCCAAAGGAATAAAATTTTTACAGTGAGTTGCCTATCTATCCGGTAATACTATATTATTTATCTATTCTTGTTACCTGTTCGAACTCACCAAGCCAAGTGTCAATACTATGTCCGGTAATACTATATTATTTATCTATGGCCAAGTGTCACATCCTTCCCCGTCGTTCAACGACGAGCCTCACAGAACAAGACTTACATGACAGCGAACGGTGTCTACTGCCAACTGAAGAATTTGTTCCAACTAATAGTTAAGTATGATGTCAATCAAAGAATTATGGTATTAGACAGTCAATATTAGACAGTCTTGGTCTTGGTCTTGGTCTTGCGCCAATACACCTGGTCTTGGTCTTGGTCTTGGTATTGCACTCTCGGTCTTGGTCTTGGTCTTGGTCTTGCAGCAAGAGTCTTGCAAGTCTCGCAGTTACCCACTAGCCTATTGTTATTGTTATTTATTTATTAAGCGTTACTTTAGATCTTAGAAGAACGTACAGTTCGCAGATTCTAAAAGTACCGGTAGGGGATGGCGTCTATTCGCAGTACTATAGTCGGTGTAAGAGAAAGTATTCGAAATCATGAACTAACCAATTTTATATTATTTGTTATTTCATTATTTTGAATACGTTCTCTCTTTACACCGACTATGACTATAACACTACGTATAGACGCCATCCCCCACCAGCACCTTAAGAATCTGTACACTGTAACAGAATACTTAGGTACATTTTAATCTTGAATTAACATAGGCATAGTAATGACCAATAAAATTCATAAATGTCTAAACTGACATAGGGTCAGGTGTGACCCCACGATCTAAGTGATGCGTGCCAATGCTCTAACTAATTGAGGTATTCATGGCCCACGTGTCTGTTTCATTTGCATTTAATAAGCTTACATGTGCTAAAGCATGGTTAAAATACAAAAAAACCAAATTAATGACATAAAGTTTACTGTATTTCAAAGACTATTATTATCTGTCTAGAAACTATTAAAGGAATTGATCGACCCTCACCTTATATGAAATGGAATAAAAGAGTTATACAATTTGCCATTTATTTAAATATAAAATAAAATACAATACAAATTAAATTACAGAATAGTGCGCAATTGCTTTGATGTTACTGTTACTTTATTTTTATATTAATTTTTTTGACCAAGAATTAATACAAAGTAATACAATTCTTTATACTCGTTACTATCCAATACCCTAAGTACCTAGGATATTGTTACTTTCCCTAGTCCAATATCCTGCCGTTGCTTTAAATATTTCGGTATTTTGTTTATAGTGTTTGTCTCGTGACTTTTCAGTAACATTAATACTACAATGATTAAAGTAATATAAAAAAGCATGCAAATAGAGTATAGAGACTTCATCTTTAAGTTTAAAATGCGAAAGTGTCAATAAAATTTTTTAAACTGTTAATTTTTTGTTTATAGTCTGCTGCGCGATTAAAAAGAATGATGAGTTTAAATTTCTTTATCAAAGATAAGTATACCGCCTAAAAGGTAACATAATCTGTTTTGCGATTAACAACGCGACATAGTGTCGATGTCATAAACACCGAAAGAAACTGATTGTTGATTATGTGAAAATATAATAGAAATAGAATAGACTGTTGTTTGATAGTTAGTCGAATTTTTCCGCGTATTTTCAGCAAATTTTGGTTTGTTTAACCGATATCGCACATTCAGCACAAACGATGTTTATTCTAGTAATAATAAGGTCGATAAAATTTGTGGTATTATATGTTTTATCAGCTAATGTTGTGGCGGCTATTATAAAAATCTGGACAATTAATTTCAGAGCGAAGAAACCGTCGGCTGGGACAGAAAGTTCAAAATGTTTTATTTTTACATTATACTTATGACTTTTGAGTACGTATTAAATGTGTCAAATGTTCTTTTAATGCATATTTTTATTCGCTATGTATGCTTAGCTTATGGTATTACTCGTAATGCGCATAAGTCCAATTTTACAAATTTTTGTTACATATTTTTTTGCGTCTCATAAAGTCTATGCATCTAAGCATAATACAGGGTGTTTCATTGGGAAAGTAACATACGTTAACTGTAGAAAGAGGACACTTGGGCGGTGTCAAAAATACCTATTTAATGGGTCTTACTCCATTAATAACAAAGATACTGGGTGTTTTATATATTTTGCCATTTTCTTAATTGGTTCATAACTCTTTAACCACACTGTATATTTATTTTATATTTGGCACGCAAATACCATTTAAGGCGTACAATAAATTAATTTATTTACAATTGTAAAAAATCCAGGTCCGGATTAAAAAATATTGGAAAAATATTCCGACCCCAAAACAACACCCTGTACATTAATTTTTTTTAAAATGGATTTTTCAGTTGAAAAGATTATAAAAACTAAATTCAGTGGTATACTTTGAATTTTCGGCAAAATGATTTTTCTGGTGAAATTTTGAATTTGAATTCTTAAATTAAGTGAAATGCGAGAGCTCTAAGTAGAAAAAAATTGAAATACAGCTTACGACTTGTCAACTACACTGTATATTGATTTTATTTTTAAAACACGAATATTCTTTTAGGTGGCCAGTCAATGAATTTATTTACAATTATAAAAAATCTAGGTCCGGATTAAAAAATATTGTGTAAATGTTCCGACCCAAAAAAACACCTTGTATATTAAATTTTTTTAAAATGGATTTTGCATTTGAAAATAGGATGAAAAACAAAATTAGTGATATACTTTGAATTTTCGGCAAAATGATTTTTCAGATAAAATTTTGAATTTGAATTCTGAAATTATGTGAATTGCAAAGTTCAAAGTAAAATAAATTAAAATATGACTTAATTTTAATTAATACCATTATTTAATCTAAATTGGTAAAATATTAACATTTGCACACATAACAATAATTGCTGATGACCCCCTCTGTGGCTCAGTGGTAAGAGCGCCTACCTTTGGATCGAAAGGTCCGAATGGTCGTGAATTCGAATCTCACCAGGGTCAGAAATTTTTCGTTTATTATAAATTAATAAATGAAAATTGTTTCTGTCCTTGTGAGATCGGTACTCATCGGAGGGACCGCAGACGTTCGGATACAATTAGCGTCTCTTTGCAAAGACAATGACGTTGCCTTTGCAAAGTAACAAGACACTTACTCAACACACACAGTACACATGACACTAGGTATCTAACTACAAAAATTTACCGTACCTACGTATAAAAAAAATAATTTTTGATGGTGGTAATTTTGAATAAGTAGTTTAGTTTTGAATAGTTATTATGCTACAAATTTTCGCTGTTTTGTTATAATTTTTAGCTATTTTGTTGATTAAAGTGATGTATTCTTTATTGACCCTTTATTATTTATTCATTATTTAAAGATGCATATTCGCCAAAAACTATTTTTCACACATAATAAAAAACACTAAAATATTAACATTTTACCAATTTAGATTAAATAATGGCATTAATTAAAATTAATAGCCCAGTCGGGATAGCATTTGACCTTGCATTAGGAGCTGCCCCAAATTTTATTTTTCTAATCTTTAGGGAGGGTCAATATTAGTATAAATTTAAAATCTCGACTGAATTCCACCGTTGCGTTAGCCGCCATCTTGATTTTAAACGAGAACTGTTTTTACTCAATATCTCCGCCATTTTCAATTTTTTGACAAAAAGTGTAGAAACTGAAATTGTTGAAAATGTGATTTTCTATAATTTCATTTATTATAATTTTTTCGTGCGGTCGATATTTTCCGAGTTATGAGGGGAAAATAGTGACAGTTGTAGCATAATTATTGAATTATCTCGTTTATTATTAGTTTTACAACAAATATTTACTTATACAAAAATGAAGAGAATTAAATTTTGTACAATTTTGATGCCGTTCATTTTTTTGATAAAATCAATATTTAAGGTAGTACGTATGTGGTAAAGGTGCGATCGTAAGACCTGATTGATTTTGTAGCAATTGTTTTTGTTCAATATCTCCGCCATTTTCAACATTTCGACAAAAAGTGTAAGAACTAAAATTGTTGCAATTACGATTTACTACAATTTTTCGAGAGAACCAGTGGCGGGTCTACAAGGGGGGGAAATGGGAAAATTCCCCCCAACAGGGTCCAAAATTTAAAAAAAATTGTTGGAACATCACGATATATTAGCTGACATAAAACTTAAAATATCGACAGACAAATTCAACCAATAAAACCCGCTAGTTAATAAAATTAAGTGAACTTGATGTATATAATGTCTTTTTATGTCTTTTATATACTTAGTTTGGTTGATGTTTCATTGGAAGTTTCAAAAATTTTATAAAATATAATTCTCTTTATTTTTGTTTATGTACAATTATGTCGTAAAGTTAATAATAAATGAGACAATTCAATAATTATGCTTCCCCTCCGCTTCCATTATTTTCCGCCTTAACTCGTAGAATATTGATCGTATAAAAAAATTGTGCCAAAGAAATTGTAGGAAATTGCATTTCCAACAATTTTCTTTCCCACCATTTATGTCGAAAAGTTGAAAATGGCGGAGATATTAAGCAACAACAGTTCTCATTTAAAATCAATATGGCGGCTAATGCAACCGCGGAATTCAGTCGAGATTTTAAATTTACACTACTATTGATCTCTCCTAAAGGATATAATTATAAAATTTGGGGCAGCTCGAATACAAAATTCAATTCAATAATTATGCTCCCCTTACCACTTTTTACTATTTTCTCATGTAACTCGGAAAATATCAACCGCATGAAAAAAATTGTTAAAAAGAAATTGTAGGAAATTATATTTTGAACAATTTTAGTTGAAAATGGCGCAGCTATTGAACAAAAACAATTGCTATAAAATCAATCCGGTCTTACGCTCGCGCCATTACCGCATACGTACTACCTTAAATATTAATTTTAGCAAAAAAATGAAAGAGATCAAAATTGTGTAGAATTTAATTCTCTTCATTTTTATACAGGTACATATTTGTTGTAAAACTAATAATAAACGAGATAATTCAATAATTCAATAATTATGCTCCAACTGTCGCTATTTTCCCCTCATAACTCGGAAAATATCGACCGCACGAAAAAAATTATAATAAATAAAATTATAGAAAATCGTATTTTCAACAATTTCAGTTTCTACACTTTTTGTCAAAAAATTGAAAATGGCGGAGATATTGAGCAAAAACGGTTCTCGTTTAAAATCAAGATGGCGGCTAACGCAACGGTGGAATTCAGTCGAGATTTTAAATTTATACTAATATTGACCCTCCCTAAAGATTAGAAAAATAAAATTTGGGGCAGCTCCTAATGCAAGGTTAGGCCTGTTATTCGTCTAATCCGACTGGACTATAAGTCGCATTTTAATTTTTTCTACTTGGAGCTCTCGCAATTGACATAATTTCAGAATTCAAATTCAAAATTTTACCAGAAAAATAATTTTGCCGAAAATTCAAATTATACCACTAATTTTGTTTTTCATCCTTTTTTCAAATGCAAAATCCATTAAAAAAAAAATTAATCTACAAGGTGTTTTTTTGGGTCGGAACATTTACACAATATTTTTTATTCTGGGCCTGGATTTTTTATAATTGTAAATTAATTAATTGATTGGACACCTAAAGAATATTCGGGTGTTAAATATAAAATCAATATACAGTGTGTTTGACAAGTTGTAAGTTGTATTTAAATTTTTTTCTACTTAGAGCTCTCGCAATTCACTAAATTTCAGAATTCAAATTAAAAATTTCACCAGAAAAATCATTTTGCCGAAAATTCAATGTACACCACTGAATTTAGTTTTTTATCCTCTTTTCAACTGAAAAATCCATTTTAAAAAAAATTAATGTACAGGGTGTTGTTTTGGGGTCGGAACATTTTTCCAATATTTTTTAATCCGGACCTGGATTTTTTACAATTGTAAATAATTTATTTTATTGTACACCTTAAATGATATTTGCGTGCCAAATATAACATACATATACAGTGTGGTTAAAAAGTTATGAACCAATTAAGAAAATGGCAAAATAGATAAAACACCCAGTATCTTTGTTATTAATGGAGTAAGACCCATTAAGTATGGTATTTTCGAGACCACCTAAGTGTCCTCTTTCTACAGTTAACGTATGTTACTTTCCCAATGAAACACCCTGTATACCTACCCGAAATACATACTCCCTAAAATGGCACTCGGTCCTAACTGCAAGATGCAAGAGTCTTGCAGAGTTAGTCTTGTTCTCGCTCAAGTCTTGCAGGGTCAGTCTTGGTCTTGGTCTTGCTAAAATTAGGCGGTCTTGGTCTTGGTCTTGCGAAAATGCAAGAACAAGACCAAGACCGATTTTGGGCAACACTAGTTACAGTATTGGTAATATAATGTCATTCTTCCAGTCCCTTGGTATTTCTGCTCTATTTATGATATATTCGTTAGTTCTTACACAGAGCCTATTTTACTGCAAATCAGGCCCGAGGCACTACATAATTTTCGGACCCCTAAATATGATTTAATAATAATAATAACAACTTTTTTTAAATGAATTGATTATTTAATAGAAATATAGTTGCATCATAAATTAAAATTTTTATTAACAATAAATAAAATTTATATTTAAACAATTAAACATTGTTTAAATACAGTGTGTCGCATTTAAGTCGAAGACAGCTCTACATTTCGGCTATCAAAATAAATACAGATTTGAAGTTTTGCACAGCCATATCTACAGGTTAAAGGTTTGCATTTTTTAAGATACTCAACTGAAATTTATATTTTAATCGCGGCCTACTTTTATTTGTTTCGCGTCAGAGATATCGGAAAAAGTTATTTGAAAAAGTAGTTCCAAATCTTATTCTAACACCACATACAAAACTGCATGACAAAATTCGCACTTTTAGTTTTTCCGGCATTTGTAGTCAGGACCCTAAAATTCGTCTGTCCCGAGATGCATCTCGGTCCAGCCAATTTTAAGTTTTAGGATCCTGACTACAAAAATGATGAAAAAATTAAAAGTACGAATTTTGTCATGAAATTTAGTATGTTGGCTTGGAATAATTTTTTTTTGTGTGAATTTGATGGCCTTGGCCAAGCCGATTAGCCAGACATTTTGTTATTAAAAAAAAACAAATTTGTTTTTCCAATCAGAGGAATTTTTTCTGTATTTCTAACTCTAAATACATAACAAACTAACATATTACAATTATTATCTAAATAATACACTGTTTTGGTTGTAAATATTTTTTTTTATTTTTTTGTATTTTTTTTATATTGTCAATTTGTTTTTTTTTTTAATATTTTTTTTATTATTATTTTTTATTAATTGTTTTTTTTACTACGCTAAGACATAAACCCGATTCAATATCTCGGAGGTTTACATCTTCTTAGTTTTCTTTTCTTTTTTTTAAATAATAATATTTAAAACAAACTTTTTCCGATATCTCAAACGCGAAGCAAAATATCGACAATTTACCCTGTTTGTGGAGTCGCAGTAGGCTGCGTTTAAAATTTAAATTTCAGCTGAGTATCTTAAAAAATGTGAACATTTAAGCTGTATGACTGTGCATTGTGCAAAACGCCAAATCTGTATTTATTTGGATAGCCAAAATATAGGGTTGTCTTCATCTTAAATGCGACACATTGTATATATGGCATTTCCTTTTGTAAATAATTTGGTTATTGAACCATAAAATGGTATATCGTTCTTGGACAAAAATTTAATAGTTGCTATTATTCGTTGAAGAACGTTTCTAACATGTTTCTTTTCTTCTAAATAACTTTTTTCCATTAATGTTACAATTTGTCTTGCTGTACCTACTACTTCTCTTGACTACTCATGTTGACTTGAACTCATGTTGAATAACTGTTCTACTGATATTTTTTCAGTCATTATATCCATCGAAAGTTAGAAAAACAATAATTTTCGTGGAAAACAGTTTACAAACGTAACAATAAACATGGCTACATTTAGGAATGTACACTAATCACTCGCGAATAATTTTTCTCCATTTGCTTTAATTTTATAAAAATTGCACTTTGCAAATGTCTGGTTTTATTATTATCCAGTTGTGTAACACATTCACTAATTTTATCAATATATTGATTCGGTCGATTATTTATAAGATATCGTTGAAATTCCAGACTTAAATGTTTTGGACAATCCCTTATACCTAACGCTAGGAAAAGCGATATTGGCATTGTCGTTTTCTATAGGATATGATAGAGAGATAATTGTGACAGATGAAGTCGATTGAAAATCAACAGTGAAGTCATCATTTATCATTTGCTGTTCGTAAAATGAAAGAATTTTGAAAATTTATTTTGCTATTACAATAAAAAATTGTTTTTGGTGATCTTTCCGGGCCCTATTAAAATGCGGGCCCGAGGCAGGTGCCTCACGGGCCTAATGGTAAAATAGGCCCTGTTCTTACATGTTGTCCATTCCCTCTATCTATACCCATGAATTTTATCATTTGCATCTTATCAAAAAAGGGTGAAAATCAATATATTTTTTATTGTTAAGCAAAAAATAAGCATGAATCGAAAAATATCTCGACAGCGTTACCTCACAAAATGTCTAAAGAAAATGTTTGCAAAATTTCAGGTGGATAGGTCAAATAGCTTTTAAGTTACAGTGTCCACCGCCTTTGAATAAAGCAGTTTTGAGAAAAACGCGTTTTAAAGTTTTGACAACTTTTACTACCAATTTATTTTTGTCTGTCAAATTGTAAAGTCATGCACACCGGAATATATTTTTAAATCGCGGATTAATTTACAAAAGAGATGGGAAACAGTTGTTGAACGTTTCTTACTACGCTCAAGCGCGCTGGTGCGAAGCTGATGCATAGTGAGTCGAAGGTAGGAATATTCAACATGCCGTATTTTCCGGTAATTTTGCTTTGATTAATCTGAATTCAGAGAGTATCCTTGAAGTTATTTAATTTCATTTAAAATAATAAAAAATCTAGAGTTTCAAAATTTTCAAACCATACCCCTCTTAAATTAACATTATTTTGGTAGCTTAGTAATTTATACAATATTGAAATGAATGAAAATGAATGTCGACGACGATTCAAGCAATCTGTTAGCCCAGATATATCAAACGGACGACGCTTGGGAAAATATTCCATCGATATGTCTTGTTACGTTTTAAAAATTCAATCATCTATATATTATTTTTATTAATAAGATTATTCCACTCTTTCATATCGTTTCCCACATTTCTCCTATTTTCTTAAATAAATAATCGAATAGATAGCAGACTTTGAATTTGGCAAGGGTTGTCATGGATACGTTACGGTACGTCATCTTGACAGTAGTCCATTCTAAAATTGGGGTGCTACTTGGAACATAAGTTTTCAAGCAATTGATCTTGGATAGATTAAGTTTTCAGGCAATTGATCTTGGATAGATCACCCTCATTGGGGACATCGGCCTGAACTTTTGTTAATTGAACTTGGCATATTGTAGTGTTGCTGTAGGTACATTGTCTGTAGTTGTCAAGTTCACACCGTATTATACGGGATCTATTTTCCAAGTCACAATTTTAGATGGATGCCGTGACGATTCTTTGAATCCATCTGAAGGAAAAGAACATCAGGTATGTCTAATTCGATTTCTTAAGCACTGCAATAAGTGCATTGTTGATTTCCGAGCTTTTTATTTATTCGTTTCTCTGAGAGTTGTTATTTTTCTATTGCAGTTATTAGGCATTAAACCACAAAATAGATAGGGGTAGATAGTACCTAGTTATTGTTGGAAATATTCTGTGCGAATTAGAAGAGTTTTTTTTTATATGTACCCCCTGGAAAACCCTTCTGGCCAAAGGTTAGTATCCGCTCCGAGCTTCGCTGGTATCGCCACCTACCTACAGGATTACTAGTATAACTTTTACCGGAATTTTCTGGAAAGAAAAAAGTGTTGCCTATACTCTGTGAGTTTCGCTGGTATGGCTGCTATCGCCATCTAACGGTTGACTAGTGTTCCTATTTCGGCCGGAATTTTAAAGAGGACAGTAGAAAAGCAAGTAATAGTTGTTTCAAACTTATTATTTAATTCTTATCGTGTAATATTTACAACGTAAAGAAGTAATTGGATTGTAATCGATAATTAATAGCAGTAAGTACAGAATTTATTATTCATAGATTTTGCTTATCGTTTTGACGTTTATGTTGACAACTTATATTAGAAAAAATTTATTCTACAAAAAAGTATAATAATTTAATATAATTATAGTATAATACTTCTTAAATATTAACTTATGAATGAAAGTTAACGGCATCCTACGTTTGCTGTGATTGGTCGTTATCTTCACGCATTCAAATTTTGTTTCAGGATTGGATTGTAAAATTAAAACCGTCAAAATTCGAGAGTGTGCTAACTGATCCTTTAGCTCCTTTTCTACCGTTTTAAAATTAAAATTTTGTTTACTTACTTTTTTCTAATTGCATCAATCCATTTTTGTCGTTAAATCACCTTATGCTTAGCGACAGGAAAGTTGTAGAATACACAGTTACTATTGTAACCAGTATTTCGACACTCTTTAATACAACAACTTTCGTGAGACATTTAAAAGTTATAATATGCAACTCTTAATGCAGAACGTCAAAAAGCAAATTTCCAGTAAAGGTTTACAAACTTGTCACTACTGGCGCTCGCGAATTTTTCATTATCCCCTCTACCTACGAGCTCACAGCGTATAATATCTTCTATTGTTTTCTTATTTATTGATTGATATAGAATTTGAATCGTTGCTCTGACGTCATTTTGAAGAAATCTACATTAATTTACAGTTTTCATTTTTTTTCTTATTAATTTGACATTGCTACTAAAATAGAATTATTTCTCTGACGTCATTTCAGTCAGTTTTTAGTTTTTATTTTTCTTAATATTAATTGTTGTAGTAATAGACGTCATTTTAATAGTTTATGTTAACTTATTAGTTTTATATTTAGTTTCATAGAATATGATAGTGTAAACACAAGTAGATATTATAATACTATTTTTCTCTTTTAGGGTTTCCGTTTAGTTCCGTTTGTTTCCGTTTGCTTCCAATTACTTCCAATTTCTTCTTGCAATTTTTAGTTTCGTTGTGTTTGCAATTGTTTGATCACGTATTTAATTCGATACTGGTTATTCTTCTCATTGGAGTTGGATACATCGTTGGATACCTCACTACACAATTAAGATAAGGATTTTTATTAATTTATTTTTTTATGCGTTTATGTTCATTAGCCTTTATTAATTTTAGTTTATTTGTGAGTAGTACCTAGTGCGTTTTCGGTTTGTTATACTGGTTTGTGTTTTACAGCGATTCCGCCTGAGCTCACGCGACGCTTATAATTTTCGGTTAATTTTGAGGGCTAGAAGCCCTATTTGCTTCGTCGCAACTAGTTACTTGGTAGGTTATCGTTGTGGTTGTTCAATATTGTTATATTTGTTCAGTTTATTCTATTATTAATTATTTCATATTTATTTACAGACTTAATTTATTGTTTTTTTTTTATTTATTATTAATAGATAATTTATACGTGAGGTATCGCTTAATTTCATTTGTTCCATACACCACATGATTGGTACTGCAACAATTTGGTAGGTTTGGAGTTGCAGTCTACTTTAGGCGTGGGCTGTGGGGCAAACTTGCCTGGCGCCCAGTTAATATCTATATTAAGGTTGAAAGAGAAGTCTCAACGAACCACCCCCCCCCCCATCTCCACTAGAGCATAGCGGGCTACGCCTTTGTTGTCATCCGACAGCCGGTGTAGCAACGTAGCGTCCACGCACGAGCAGCGAGGCGTTGCAGTCTCAGCTTGCCTATTGGCTCCGTGCGTCTCCCCTCTATTTACACTATTTACAGCAATTTACAGTCACGTGACACGCTGTCAGTTTTGTAAGGACGTTTTAACATTGAGCGTTATGGGATTATTTTGTTAAACTTGAATATTTTATTTTCCAGTGATTACAAACGAATACAAATTGTTCGAATTCATTAGTTATTCTTTTATAGTGTCATTTATAGTTCAACAAAAATATTTTTGTCGTTAATAAAGATTTATCTACATAATCTGCGATAGTGAGGTTATATAGGACATACAGTATTCGTACTTTTTGGAGTCAATTCGGATTTATCAGAGCTAAAAAGTGTAGGTATGTAATATGTAGAAAACTTATAAAAACGTAAATAATATCATTATATCATGTGTATATTGCCACTTCCTTTGTATATTATAGAAAAAGTTAACCTCACTCCATCCTTCTACCAACGTTAATCAGTTTTATTCTTTGATCTAATTTTTTTGGGAACGAGGAAAATAAAAGTATTTCACATCACTATTTCTCGATGTATTTTTACAGTGAACAACCCAACAAATATCTGGCATTTTTTTAAATGTCACATTTAAACATACACTAAAGTGTCCTTACAAAGATTCAAGCAACCGCCACTATGAGCAGGTCGGTCGATTTTGCTTTGACACTTTATTAACGCTCGGAGCGAATCTGAATTGTCATCATTTTTGTACTCGTATACTGAGTAAAGTGTAAAAACAAAATAAACGGTTTCGTTTTGATTCAAATCTAGTCTCTTATCTTCCTCTGACACCGTGTTCCGGGGTCTACCCCTTATAAAAGAGTTCGCAAGAAGACTGATCTGAACCAAAACTCACCGAGAAGATTATGTAAATAGAAAATATTCAAATATTTACACCGGAGTATGGTTAGACTGACCTCTAACGAGGAACGATGAAATGAATGAAAATGAATGTCGAAGACGATTCAAGCAATCTGTTAGCAATGATAATATATAAATGTCAAAGGGATGACGCTTAGGAAAATATTCCATCGATGCGTCTCAACTTGCCTATTGGTTCAGATCAGTCTTCTTGAGAAACCTCTTTGATAAGGGGTGTAACGAGGTCGTTGCGTTGTCGTCGCTCCAGGTAACTTTCAGTCGAAGAAAAAGAGTTCGCTTTTTAAAACATTTTTATTTGAAATCGAAATAAATAGAAGATAAGATAATTAGCCTTAATTACTCATTAAAGTCGTAAATAAAATATATTTATAATTTCTACGCATCGAGCTTACTGTTCGGGCCGATGTGACGATATTTTTGTACATGAATGAATGATTTTGACGATCGCGCGAAATAGGAATTGCTTTTATTAATACGACATGAATGTATAAGGAAAGGGGAGAAAGGAGATCCCTCTCACCTCGCCGGATTGGAAAGACATATAAAGGATAATAATAATAATAATAATAATAAAGGCCTTTATTCATTCTATAATATTATTCACATAATGAATATTAGTTTAAAAAAAAGCTCCAGGCGAGTTTCAGTTCAGGAGATGTATAATGCGGGGCAGAATACATATCCTGTCTGTTCAGCTAACCTGGGCAAAACAAATAATAAAAAAAAAATATCTAGGATAGGATTATGTATAATAGGTTACCTACTAACATTTAAATAAAAATAAATCAAAATGTAACATTAATTAACTTTAGTTTACCAATATGCGCTTTGAATGTAAGCTCTACTCATACCATGTCAGCCAACTCTACCTATGCAATATTTCCTAATTTTTCAATAACGAACTTTCTAAATTTGTTTTGAGTAAAATTAGTACCAGTAGTATATTTATTCATAACTTGGGCTATTTGATATGTAAAAGACCGCTTGTATTGCTGTGTACGATGATAAGGAATAGAAATGGTGTTTTTATGTCTTATGTTAATATTTTGTACATCAGTACGGAATTTTATTTTATTATAGAGATACGGGGGGATTTTGAAAATAATAATTTTTTGGAATTGACAAGCTGAATGTACATGTCTTCTATGTTTCATACTTAACCACCCTGTTTCTTTAAGTTTGTAACTAATTGCTTGATATCTACGGATACCATGTATCAAACGCAGACAAGAATTTTGCATTTTTTGTATCCTATAACTGTCACGTTCTGTGATACAGGAATTATAAATGGTATCACAGTAATTAAAGTGTGATAACACCAAAGTATCACAGAGCAATTTTTTTAATTTTTTAGTAAATATATGACGAGATTGGAATAAAAACTTCAGGTTCAAATAACTTTTCTGCAAACACTTGGCCACATGACCACCAAATCTTAGGTTTTGATCTATATGTAAACCTAAGTTTTTCACAGTTTCCTTAAACTCTATTGAAGAATTATCGATGGTGATCATGTGAGCAAAGTCTCTCAGAAAGATTTCTCTCCGCGCCGCTGAACCAAACACTATGCCTACCGACTTGTTGTTATTAAGTCGAAGACAATGGCTAGTCGAAAACTGATAAACTCTTTCTAAATCATAGTTGATTGCTGCCACTGCCTGTTCAGACTCATCAGGCTTAAAAGATAAATATATTTGAGTATCATCAGCAAAATAGTGTTGGTTACAAGAGAGAAAGTTTGCAGGAAAGTTTGAAGTGTAAATACTAAACAATTTGGGACCCAAAATAGAGCCCTGTGGGACCCCTTTATTTGTATTAAGATAGTTTGATGTCCTACCGTTGTAATGAACAGCTTGACTTCTATTACTGAGATAACTAGATATCATATCCGATGCCCGCTGAGACATACCAATATACTTAAACATTGAAGTTAATAGCGAATGATCAAGCGTATCAAATGCTTTCGAGTAATCCAGAAGTATCAGCACTGTGATTAAACCATTATCGCAGGCATCAAATATGTCATCAGTTATCTTTAACAAGGCACTAGTACAGCTGTGATCCCTTCTGAAACCAGACTGATTTTCTGGTAAACTTTATGTTGACTCAAGTGAACCTGTAGTTGCTGATTTAGAATTTTCTCTAGTATCTTTGAGAAAGTGGGCAGTATACTAATTGGTCGGATTTCGTTATATCCTGTCGGATTAGTTGTTTTCGGTACCGGTATAATTTTTGCAACTTTCCACATTGACGGGAACTCGGCTCTTAGAATGCAAGCATTAATAATGTGTGTCAAATAAGGCAATAAAAAGGGAAGACACATATTAATTGTTAGTATATTTATTTTATCATATCCGGTAGCAGCACTCTTTATACTTTTAATGACATTTAAAACGTCACTTTCTTCAACACATGAAAAATTTGCTTCCACGTCCACACGACAATTATGACTATAAAAGTTTTTAAGTGTTAAATTAGGATTCATGTTGGGAACACAATTTATAAAGTAGTCATACATTGCCGAAATATCACTTAAATTTTCTGACAGTTGCGTATTGTTTTGAGTTTCCCTACCAAGACCTATAACTTTTAAGGATTTCCAAAGATCCTTCCCGTTTTTATTATCCAATTTTTTTGAATAGAAAGCCTTTTTTTCTCTTCTGACAGCTAAAGTAAACATATTTCTAATTGATTTGTATTCCTCCCAAGTTTGGATGTTTTTGTATTTCTTGTATAAACTCAATACTTTGTCCCTTTCTTTTTTCATAATACGTAAAGTGTCAGTCATCCATGGTGCATAATTTTTCGAAATTTTATAGGTTACATAGGGAGCATGACGATCCAGTAAGCATATTATATTATTGGTAAGAAACTCGACTTTATCATCAAGACCCTCAATATCAAAAATATTTCGCCACGGTAGAGATTGTAATTCCTCATAGAATACGGTCTGATTTATCGCCTTAAAGTTTCTTACAGTCTTATAAACAATTTCTTTCTTTTTAATCTCTATATTTATATTAGATATCAACAACTCGTGGTCACTAAAATCAACACATTCCACGACAACATCAAGAATTGTTCTTCGTTTTGTAGTTAAAATATAATCAATTAGGGTTGCCGTACTAGATGTAATTCTAGTCGGCTGATCTATGACTTGATGTAACCCCATTGTTTCAAAAAAATCACAGACAACTCTAGTATCAGGGCAATCAGTATTTAACAAATTAACATTGAAGTCACCAGTACAATAAAATGTTTCAATCAACGGCAAAACATCAGATAGAATATTCTCAAACTCGTCAAAAAAATGTCGGACATTAAATTTAGGTGGTTTGTATACAACACAGAATCCATACGATTTATTACTTACGAACAATTCCAAGCAAAGGTGTTCAATACTGTTATTATTTGTTTGTAGAACTTTATATTTAATTTGAGATCTAACATAGAATGCCACACCTCCCCCATTTCCATTTCTATCCCTTCTTATCACATTATACCCATCTATACCTATATCCTTGTCGGTAATGAAATTTGTAAGCCAAGTTTCACTAACTGCTAGTACATCAAATTTTTTTAAGAGAACACTGTTTTTGAATTCAATAAAATGTGCAGTCAGTGATCTTACATTAATATGACCAAAAGTAATCATAATATAAAAAGAAGAATTTATTTATATCTAATTTAATATGAGAATAATAATTATATCGCACTAATAGGTAGAGGCATAATATTTAAATTTGTAGAACTGTACATTTATTTTTACTATAATAAATAAACAGAAACAAGTAATTAATGGGAAAACAAACAAAAAAAAAACTAGGACTCTACGTAAAGTTTGTGTTTTTGATTGTCAAAAATGGCACATAGTTGGCCCCACAGCTCAACTTTTTGTTAATAGCAAGAAATCAATAAATAAATTTTTTTACTCACTGGTTAAATTATGATTTAGTCTCCCATATCCAAACTCGTGATTTGTTTCTTTTCACCACCGACACTTGCAAAAATTTGGCCTTTCCACGACCAACAGCACTTATAGCCAAACTTGTCACACGCGTATTTATAAAGAGCTTGATTTTCTCTTGTGAGGAGTTCCATCATAACAAGTCCACTGCCTTTCAATTTTGTTTTATTTGTGAACACTAGATCACGCTTCCACTTGTTTATAAACATAACTGCCGTTGGTCGAGGTTTCCTTTGACTGACAGCTCGTTCTTGTTTTTTGCCAATTCGATAGCAAAAATTAATATCGTTTTCGGATATTTGTATGTTTAATTTATTACTAATGATTTTTGCTACCTGTTGATGTAGTTGTTCTTCACTCTCTGGAATATTGTTAAACACAATACCGTTTAGCAAGTAGTTCTGATGTTGATATTCCATCCTTTTTTTAGAGGAATTAGACGTGTCTCTTAGTTTTTCTATCTCGCTTTTGATACTGTTAAGGGATCTATTAAAATTATCTTCCAGCATTTTAATTCTTTCTAAGATATTCTTACTACTGGAATTGGGTTTGGAACTCTCATCCATATTTTGTTCTCCTATAAGCGATTTTAGTTCCTCAATGCCACCTTTCACGTCAGATTCTAGTCGTTTAACCTGACTTTCAAGTTGCTGTTGCTCCTTCTGTTGTTGACGGGTTTTTCTTATATTTTCGGTCATAATTACTTGATGAAGACCAAATATCATAAATTTTGACTATTAACAAATATTAACCACTACTTTTCACAATTATATACAGGAGCCAACCTAGCACAACCTACACTTACAGCGCCATCTCGAACTCCTTCTTGGATATATGATCACCGCTCATATAAGGATAGGTAAGAAGAAAACTGTCGGATTCGCTCAGCTCGCCAAAACGACAGCGGAAAATAATCGGTAAATACTACCTACATAACTTACCTCTTGTACCTCTCGGTTGTCTATTATTCTTCGATCAACGCTCCAAGAATAATAATCAACTAGGCTTTTCGGTCCGATTTTTATATCGTTCGAAACAGTACAAAAACGTGTTTTACTTAATTCATTGGCGTACTCTAGACGATAAAATTACGAGACCTAACAACTATATGTTGGAACAGGCAGTTATTTGGCGAATAAAATGCCAATTTACCGAAATTCTTGTATTTAAATTTTTTTAAAATGGAAATATGAAATTAACAACATTTTTTATGATGTATGGAATTATTTCTACGGTTTAATTATATATTTTATGTTGAATACTGTTCAATTAATTGTTTTATAATCGAAAACTGCTGACAACTAAATATTGGAACACTTTAAATTTTCCTCGCGTTTTAGCGTGTCTGGCGAGAAACGAGTGAAGTTTTATAAGCTTGACGGAAAGAAGGCTTTGAAATAAAACATACGAGTAGCTAGTTTGTTGTCAACAATAATTTATAACGCGTCATTTGAGTTTGAATAAATTAAAAACTGTCAGTTTTATTATCAGTAAAATACAATAATGGCACGTGGAAAACCTACTGATCCAAAAGTGCGAGAAATTATTATTCATCAGTACCACAAGGGGAAAAGAATGCGTGAAATTTCCAATGAATTTACGGTAGCAACAACTACTGTGTTTATTATAATTAAGAAATATGGTGAAACTGCCAGTATTGATGTTCGCGGCAAAAGCTCAGGCCGTCCAAAAGCTGTTTCTCAAAGGAGTGTCAGACATTTAATCAGAATATGTAAGTCGGGAAGAAGAAATACACTACGAGAAGTAACTACTAGATGGAATAGAGAAACTGGGATGAATGTTTCCAGAGAATGCTGTCGCAAATATATCCACAAAAGCGGTCTTAGTTTTTATAAGGTATGTTTGATAGGTTCTTATTTGTGATATAAATTTTCTATTTTTTTTATTTATTTGAATAGGCCAAAGAAAAACCATTGTTGACGGAAACTCAGAAAAGGAATCGTTATATTTGGGCTAAATCTAAACTTTCGTGGACCAAACTTGACTGGGACAAAGTTATCTATAGCAACAAAAGCAAATTTGATGTCTGTGTGGGAGATTACCGAAAGCGTGTGATTAGGGAAAAGACAGAAGCATTCCATAAAGATTGTCTCAAAAGGACTGTAAAGTTTCCACATGGTATCATGGTGTGGGGTTGTATGTCGGCCAAAGGGGTGGGAACTTTACATTTTATTGAAGGCATAGTAAAGGCAGCCAAATATCAAGATATCCTTGAACATTCGTTTTTACCAAGTGCGGCAACGTTATATCCATCCGGAGATTTTATCTTTCAACAGGACGGAGCCTCATGCCATACGGCTAAATCTACCAAAAAATGGATGGGAGAACATGACGTTAAAGTTTTTTCACATCTTTCTAGTAGCCCGGATCTTAATCCAATAGAGACACTTTGGCACAAAATGAAACAACGCCTTAGAAATAACCCTCAGCGTACTTTGCCACAACTACGTACTAAATTGCAAGAAATATGGGATAGTTTCACTTCTGAGTTGTGTGAAGGCCTAGTTGATACAATGCCTAATAGAGTTCAAGCTGTTATTCAAGCTAAGGGCGAAGTTACGCCTTATTAATTTTTATTTTAATTTGTTAAAAACCGCTTGTTCCAATATTTAGTTGTCAGCATTTTTTTATTATCTAACAATTAATTAAATAATAATCAACATAAAATGTATAATTAAATTGTAAAAATAATTCTACACACAAAAAAAGTTGTTAATTGCATATCTACAATTATTAAAAAAAATTAAATAAAAGAATTTCGGTAAATTGGCATTTTATTTGTAAAATAACTGCTTGTTCCAACATATAGTTGTTAGGGCTCGTATATTACCGTCACACCCCCCTCTCCTAAAAAAAATTTTGGAAGAAAATTTTAGCTACTTAACTACGACTTATAACTATAACAAAAGAGAAAAAAAATACGTCTTTCTGAAAATTAAACTCACGAATAACCTTTAATACACTAGCACTAGCACTAACGTCTGTATCGTTTCCTGGTGTTGTTTCTATATTGTCCTGGCGTTTCGTCCTGGAGTGGGCGGCGGCGTTCTTACAGCGCTGTTCTGTGGCAGTCTCAACACTGCTGAGATCTCGATGATGACTTTAATTTTGATAAATGTATGTAATTCAGAAGTGTCGTTGTATAACTGGTGTGAAGAGTGTGAGTGTGTGGTTCGGGATTGGTTAAGGGAGAGGATGGAATCATGTACTATCGTCGTGAGCCGGTTTCATATCTTTGATGTGAACTTTGTTAATTGTTTTTCCCGTTGCGTCCTTTAACTGAAAAATTACTTTGGATAGTATTTTGTGAATAGTATATGGACCGGAGAATTTGGGAGCTAATTTGGCGTTCAGTTGTTTGGCGACATTGGAAATGTTGTAATTTTTCTTCATGACTTTGTCTCCGATTTTCGGAGTCCACTCTCTGCGGCGTAGATTATAGTAGTGGCTTTGTGATGTAAACGCTTTAGCCAAGTTGATTCTTACCAGTTCGAAAGTTTCTCTTAATTTATTCCATTTGTACGTTGGTGGAATTATGTCGGGCGGATTCGGCGCTTCTATAATTTTACTGGGTATGTCTAGTTCGTGTCCAAAATTTAAAAATGCTGGAGAGAATCCGGTAAAGTCGTGTTTTGCTGAGTTGATTGCGAAAGTCAGTTCTGGGATGTATGCGTCCCATTTCTTGTAATTGTTGTCGCAAAATTGAGCAATCATTGTCTTGATTACCCTGTTTGTTCTTTCTACTGCGTTATTCTGTGGGGAATATGGTGGAATTGCGATTTTTTCGATGTTGAATTTTTTCAGTAGACTTCTGAATTCTCTGTTCTCGTATGAAGTGGCATTATCTGATGTGAGTTGGGTTGGACATCCAAATCTCATTATTACTTTGTCCTTGGCATACGACGCTGGCTGTGGCACGTCTTACGGGAACAATTTCTACCCATTTCGAAAAAGTGTCTCGGAAAACGATTGCGTAGATGTTGCCTTTGCTTGATCTTGGTAGTGGTCCGATCATGTCGGTTGTGACGGTGTGCCACGGTTGTTCTGGGATGGAGGTTAAGTACATTTTTCCGGGGGTTTGTTGCTGTGAAGGTTTGTACATCTGACAGTTGTGACAACTTCTGACGAATTTTGCGGTGTCTCGAAACATGTTTGGCCAGTAATATTTTCGTGTCAGTCTTGCTATTGTTTTGGCTATACTTAAGTGTCCGGATGTTGTTGTTTCGTGGTTTTCGGATATCAGCTGTTTTTGTTTATTTGATGGAATACAGAGTTTCCACGGGTTGGATAAATCTGTTGCTTTGTAGTCATATATATCCGAGAAATGTCGGTACAGTCGATTGTCTTTTACCATATAATCTGGAAATCGTTGTGGGTTAGTTTTCACCTCTTCTAGTTTCTTCTTGTACCAATCGTCTTGTAGTTCTCCGAATGTAATGGTACTAATTGAGTCTACTGGTTCCCGAGAGAGGGCATCTGCTAAGTGGTTTTGTGCTCCTTTGCGGTAAATGACGTCGAGATCGAACTGTTGTAACGCCATAGCCCATCTGGCTAATCTTCCTGACGGATTTTCTATGGTTTGTAGGTATTTTAAACTTTGATGATCGGTTACGACTGAAAATTGATATCCTTCCAAGTATGGTCGCATTTTCTCTATTCCGTATATGATAGCTAGTAGTTCTTTTTCTGTTACACTGTAGTTTTTCTCCGCATTTGACAAAGACCTGCTGGCGTAAGCTATGACTCGATCGTGTCCTTGTTCGTCTTTCTGAATTAGAGCTACTCCGAGACCGTCGTAGTCTGATGCGTCTGTTTGGAGAAAGAATCTTTTGCTGAAATCTGGACAAATTAGAACGGGAGCCTGTGTCAGTACAGAACAAGCGATTGTTTGTTCTGTACCCCAAATCCACTTATGTTTCTTTTTTAATAATTGTGTTAGTGGTGCTATGTTCGTCGAGTAATCGTGAATAAAACGTTTGTACCAAGATGTGGTTCCTAGGAATTTCCTTAGCTGCTTGATAGATTTTGGGGCTGGGTACTTGATGATAGCCTTAATCTTGCTTTCGTCAGTTTTGATGCCTTGTCTATTGACTACATGACCGAGGTATACGATTTCGTCTTTACAGAACTCGCATTTTTCTAAATTAAATCTTGTAATCGTTTAAATACTTGTTTTAAGTTCTGCATGTGCTGTTCGAACGTTTCTCGTAAAACTATGATATCGTCTAGGTATGCGAAAGTGTAAGGTTCCATTTCGGGTCCTATAACTGAATCCAATAGGCGTTGGAACGTGGCTGATGCTGCGTGTAGTCCGAACGGAAGAACTCTGAATTGAAATAATCCTTTACCCGGTGCTATGAACGCTGTCAAAGGTTTGCTTTCTTCTGCCAGTGGTATTTGCCAATAACCGTTGTTTAGATCCAATGTTGAAATGTATTTTGCTGCTTTTAATTTGTCCAATGTGTGATTGATGTAAGGAAGTGGATAGGCGTCTTTTTCGGAAATTTCGTTGATACGTCTGAAATCTATGCAAAATCGGTAACTACCATTTTTCTTCTTTACTAAGACAATTGGTGAGCTGTAGGGGCTGTTAGACTCTTCTATTACTCCTTCTTTCAACATGGTGTCTATCTCGTCGTTTATGATCTGTTGCATGGCGGAGTTTTTTCGGTCTGTATCTTTGTTTTATTGGAGTGTTGTGTGTCGTGTTGAATCGTTTCGTATTCTTCAGTCTGGCGTATAAGGTCTTTGATGGACGTGACATCTTTTTTGGGTGCATGTTTTTGTAAATTCTTTTTAATTGTTGTGTTTTGTCCATTTTGCCGTACCTTCTGATTAGCGTTTGAAGCTCTAATAGAAAATCTTTAAACCGTTCGTTTGTTTTCTGCGTTCTCGTTCTGTTTTGGTGTTCCAAATCGTCTAACCAGTTTGCTGATTTGAAAGCAAGATTAAAGTCCTCCTCAAAATTGTTCCAGTTTTCCCAGGAGTCGACGTTGGTTCGGAACCATAGTATCGCTTTTCCCCTAAGTAATTCTGATAGTGCTTTCAGTAAAGCATCGTCTCGAATCCGGTAACAGCTTTTAAGTTCGTATAGCCCCTCCAAAAATTCTGTGGGGTCTTTGGATCCGTCAAAATGTAAGCCCCATTTTCTAACTGTGTCCATTATTTGACTGTGTTCATTTTCCGTTTGTGTGTTGTCTGTTTTAGGATCCTTTTGAGCGTAACTGTAAGACCATTCTTGATCGAAGATCGTCTAATTTACGAAGAAAGGAGATCCAGCTCACCTCGCCGGATTGGAAAGACATAAAAAGGATATATGATCACCGCTCATATAAGGATAGGTAAAAGCATAGGTAAGAAGAAAACTGTCGGATTCGCTCAGCTCGCCAAAACGACAGCGGAAAATAATCGAGAAATACTACCTACATCAACTCACCTCCTGTACCTCGCTGTTGTCAATGCATTTTGCATTTTGATTCATTTGATTCTCAATGCATTTTGATTCAAATCAGTCTTCTTGCAAAGCCTCTTTGATAATGGGTAGACCCAGAAACACGATGTCAGAGGATAGCAAGAGACTCGATTTGAATCAAAACAAAACAGTTTATTTTGTTTATACATTATTGATCATTTGTAGGTTAACCATAAATGATACAGAACAGCCTGGTACATCTGAAGTAGCTGACGATCTTAGCGAAGAAGACACTTCACTAAAACAGGTCGTACATAATGTATTATCTCCTTCAGACCCAGTATTCTCGAAAACATGGAGCAGTAGTAAGGTAGAAGCTGTTATCAAACTTCTAAACGAAAAAGTTCTGACGACAAATGATGATAAAGCTGTCATTGTCTCACAGTGGCCCTCGTTTTTGAATCTCATTGCATACCATCTCGAGAAACTTAATGTAAAATATGACCAGTTAGACGGAAGCGTTCCTGTTATCAAGAGAATGGACATGGTTAACAAGTATGTAAACTTTTTTCTTATCGTACACGATCATTAATAATGACATTACCAGTAATGACATTATTTTCGAAATTCACATCATTCCATGTTTTCATTACTCTTCAACCTTCTTCTTCTAAAGGTGCCCTACCAAGTCCTCTTGACGTTGGCGATTAACATGGCAAAACTGTCTCTGTCTCGAGGTATTCTAAATAGTTGCTCTGCTTTCCACTGATATTTTCAACCCAGAGGCCTGTTTTCTACCAATTCCTCTGCGTCCTTCGATTTTACCCATCATAATAAGTTGAAGAATATTATATCAGTCTCCCCTTCCTACCTGTCCAAAATAGGGCATCTTTTCTTCAACCTTCTACAATCATTATTACTGTCATTACTTTTCTTCAGTATATTTGTGGTCATTGTTTTACGAAGTCATAATATAATAAAATAGATCCAACAAAAACCACTTGTGTTGCTATAATTATGACATTTGGTACAAAAAGGCGAGTAAAACATAAAGTGTATATTTGAGACTGTACTATCGGCACAATCTGGCAACCCTGTAAGTTGTGAAGTAAGGCACTAATACGTCAACGCGGATGGCCGATGGCAGATCTCATCTCTTCTACTGACTGTATTGTATTGAGTTCAATAAACCTGAGAAAGTGCAAGAACCCTTTTACTTACTTAACAGAACATGGTGGCAGCTGGTGCACTTTTCCAGATTAACTTAATATTTCAAGTGAAGAGAGAGAAAAATGATTAGTGAAGTTTAACTTTTCCATGTGTAGTGTCTAGGTTATGTACGTTGTGTTGAAATCATACACAAAGCAAAATGGCAATGGCAAATACAGATTTAGACGTTAGTAGCGGCTCAACGACAATTAACATGCCTGTTCAGGTAAATCCACCGGAGAAATTTACGTTTTCACAGCCAAATAGGTGGCCCCAGTGGCGCAAGAGGTTCCAGCGTTTCATGAGCGTGTCGGGACAAGATCAGAAGCCGGAGAAAGACAAAATTGACATTCTTATGTATATAATGGGAGATGAGGCCGAAGAAATCGTTCTACAGTTTCCGAAAATTCCAGCTACTTATTCGGAGATGTTACAGAGTTTTGAAAATCACTTTATTCCCCGTCGCAACGTAATATTCGAACGGTTTAGTTTAACTCCCGAATTCAACAACCAGGAGAAGCTATAGAACACTTTATTACCAGTTTACATTCGTTGGCAGAATATTGTGACTACAGCACCCTTAAGGAAGAGCTAATTAGGGATCGCATAGTGGTAGGAATGTCAGATACAAAAACTAGCGAACGTTTGCAACTACAAGGTACTCTGACTTTGAAAGATTGTATTATTGCTGCAAAACAAGCAGAAATGCAGGCAAATCAGACTCGGGAATTGCGTAATGAAAACCGTTATCATCTAACTCAAGAAGTAGCAAAAGTGGGTGTCCAAAATAGAGAACGAGGCAATGTCACCGGATCATTTCAGAAGGCAGACAACATCAGAAGAAAGAATTTCCAGGGAGACACGTGTATGTTTTGTGGTCAGCAATCTCACTCTAGGGAGGTATGTCCTGCTAGAAGGTCTCAGTGTAATAAGTGCAAAAAGTTTGGGCACTGGGCATCAGTTTGTTTATCTGGTAAAGGTCAAAGGGAAAATAAGGTTAGTACTGTAGAAATTGATAATTTTATGATAAATTCAGAGGGTAATAATTTGAATTTTGTCGGCTCTGTTTATATTAATAATATTGAGGCTCGAGAGTGGCTGATTTCTGTGCTTGTGTTTGAGCTGCAGACAAAATTTGAATTTTTAATTGACTCTGGAGCAGATGTTTCATGTATTCCTAGTTCTCTGATGCCTAAAGAGATATTAAAAACTTTATGTAAGCCTTATCAAAAAGTTACTGGTCCATCTGGCATTAAATTGGAGGTAGTAGGAACTCTTCCTGTTACCCTCTGTCATAATAATGGCATTTCAAAAACTCAAATGTTTGTTATACAAAATTTATCTAAACCTATTTTAGGAAGGAAATCAATAATAGACTTAAAACTTCTACAATTTCATGAAAATGTTACAGTAAAAAATATAAATAATGTATTTAATCCAGAGGCAGTTTTCAGAAAATTTTCAACAATATTTAATGATATAGGTACATTTAAAACAGAAATGGAAATTAAATTAAAAGACAACATTAAACCCTATGTACAATCAGTCCCTAGAACAGTTCCTATTCCATTACTCCAACCGTTAAAAGAAGAAATTGATAGATTATTAAATCTAAAAATAATTGAACCTGTTGATTATCCTACAGAGTGGGTCAGTCCAGTGGCGGATCCAGCATCATTAAGAGGGGGGGCCGATTGCCTAAATTTCTATATACAGTAAAACCTGTGTTACCGGCCACCTGCTAAAATCGGCCACCTACACTAGCGGCCAGTTTAAAAATTCCCCAAACCAATTATACGTAGACTACAAAAACTGGAAATACCGGTCACCTTTCTATATCGGCCAATGGTTCTTTCATTTTTAGTGGCCGTTACTGACAGGTTTTACTGTAATAACAATAACAATAATAATAATTTGGCTTTAAGAATACGAAGACAATGGAGAATGCAAAATACCCTAACAATACCGATTATTATGTCTACTACTGGAGTCATTCCGAAGAACCTCCTCGAAAACATAAAAAAGCTGAGTCTCTAAATGAATATCTTTATAAGACCATGCAGAAAGCTGTACATATTACTCTCGACTCGATTGCCAGATGTGTATGAAAATTGTTGGGAGATACTCCAGCCAGCATACCACGTCACCTAGGTCTCGATAACACGGAAAAAGTCACACCAGAGCTCAATCTTTTGAAATCAAATATAAATAATTATGTAGGCGTAAAAATGTAGATAATACAAAAGTATATTTAAAATTTTTTAATTTTTCATACAAAAATGAAATCATTTCATTTTATCTAAGTACTTAATTTGTAATAACATATTGATAATGAATAAAAAATTGAATAAAAAAATATGAAAAAAAAATTTTAAGAAACGCTTTTCTTTAGTTACGATTGACCAAAATTAAAAGTATTATAAAAAAATCAACTAAAAACCAAAAAATAATGAAAAAATCTTACACATTCGTCAAAGAAAAGCATGGTGCGTCTTGATCGAATAAACGGTTTTCGCCCCACGCTTTTCTTTAACGAATGTGTTAGATTTTTTCAATTTGTTTTATTTTTTGGTTTTTAGTTGATTTTTTATAATACTTTTAATTTTGGCCACTCGTAACTAAAAAAAAACCGTTTCTTAAAAAATGTTTTTTTATATTTTTTTATGTGTTAAAGACATAGGTGCTAAAGAGATAAAGAGACAGAAGAACTTAAAATTACAAATTGGAAAAATAAAGCAGCAAGGAGGAAAGAATGGAAAAGAATAGTAAACCAAGCCATGGGCCTTCTAGGCCTGGAGCTCTGGAGAGCTAAACTATATGTATATACAGGGTGTCAAAAAAAGCGGAACGGTCGAATATTTCGCGAAATGAACATCGGATCGAAGAACTGAAAAATACCTTTTCAGTAATTTTTAAAAATCTATCGAATGACACCAAATACGACCCCCTACTCCACCCCCTGGAGGTGGGGTATAGGCTCAATTTAAAATCGTAAATGGAAAACCCCAGTTTTTATTGAAGATTAGAACTTCTTACGTAAAAGTAAGCAACTTTTATTCGTGACATATCTTCAAATTCTGGATAGATGGCGCTATAATATATAGAATATAGAAATAGAATAATAAAGAAATAGTCTTTCTCGAGCAATACACTTCCAGATAAAAAACTAAACATCACGTGTTTAATATTTTTCAAAAACCTACCGAATGGCATCCTGTCGTGTTTGGTGGTATTCGATAGGATTTTGAAAAATATTAAACTTGTGTATTTTGATTTTTCATTTGAGAGTGTTTTTAGAGAGATTAAACCATTTCTATAAATTACCTATGGTATCACGATTAATGGTTTTCCGATTATAGCGCCATCTATCCAGAATTCGAAAAATGTCTCGAATAAAAGTTGCTTACTTTTACGTAAGGAATCCAAATCTGCAATTAAAACTGAAGGTCTCCATTTAATATTTTAAAGTTACCCCCATCCCACTTTCAGGGGGTCGAGTGGGGGGTCGTGTTGGGTATCATTTGATAGATTTTTAAAAATTATTGAACACATATTTTTCATTTTTTCGATTCGATGTTCATTTCGCGAAATATTCAACGGTTCCGCTACTTTTGGGTTGGGACACCATATACATAATACATAAAGTTGATGAAAGAAAAATAAATATAATATGTAGTGAATTATCATTAAAATTAAAAAAAAAACCTACAAAATGAGACTTTATAAGTTAACAACTTACAGTAGTTTCGGAAATGTAATAATGAATTAAACGAATGTAATTCTCAAAAAATCAAAATAACTACTTTTCTTTTTTAAATTGCAAACAAATTCAAGTCGAAATAGTTTTAATGATATTTCGTAATGGGAAAGTACATCATGTGACACCTCATTTAAAAGCGTTTGAAATACTGATTACAAAAATGTATAATACCTACATGCGCAAAATTTTGGTCAAATGCTTTTTAAACACATTCATTTTCTTCGAATCCTGAGAAAGCTAATACGAGAATTTTTGAAAAATTTAAACGCAGAATAAAATACCTATTAAACTATTACCGAGGGCCGAAAGTCCATTAGAATAAACAAAAGGTTTCTTGTGAATGATATAGGTATTTGAAATTAAAAATCATACTCAATTTTCTCTTCTTTTTCACCCCTGTAACTTATTAAAATAAACATTATAGAAGTTTTCAGGGACTTTCGTCCCTCGGTAATAATGTAATCTTGCATTTTGTGTTTAAATTTTAAAAAAATACTTATTAGTTTTCTCAGGATTATAAAAAAATGAATGCATTTAAAAAGCATTGGACCGAGATTTTGCACAAGCATTACCTATACATTTTTGTAATCACTATCTCAAAAGCTTTTAAATGAGGTGTCACATGATGTACTTTCCCATATGAAGTTTAAAATTTAATTCATTACCATAATTTTATATGTGGATGATTGCATCCCGCGACATAAATGACTATCTATCGTACTCGTGCATAAATACTCACGTCTGTCAAACGTGATATAGAATAAACTTATATAATATATAAGACATACATTTCATGCATATATACCTAAGACATACCTTTTTCCATAAAACTCGAAAGTAGAATTGGTATTTAGTGCATCATCGTTGATTTGTATCGGACACACTGAAAAATCGCATGACTTGTTTTGAATGCTCTCAGAACTTAAATTTGCTCCAAGATCAGTAGGTGTCAGTCATAGTATGATCTATCTGATAAGATATACCTTGTACATATTTATTATCTTCATTACTATTAATATTATCACTATCACCCAAATTACGTTGATTTTTAACAAAATAATCAGCTATATTGCGACATTTGAATTTTTACTTTTCAAGTTCTCGGTAGAAGCTTATTTTCGTTTATTTGACATTTTATAACTCTTCGTAAATCACAAACTATATTAATATAAAAAAGAAGAATAAACTCATAATAATATTAATCACTCTAACAATTTACAAACTAAGATCTGTACGAATCAGTATGTTACTTGCATCAGAGATGTTACTTACTTGCATCGATACACAAAATACACTAAAATGACTAATAGACTAATAATTAATAAGCAAAGGGTGTTTTTTTCGTGGTCAGCAATCGGCGTTTGAACATAATACATTTATATTTTCGGCAAATTAATATAGTTTTGCTGAGCGCGCTATTTTCGAGAGATTTTCGAAGAATCCGTTATCTGCAACCGATTTTATAATTATACGAGAGTGGACATGCTTAGTTGCTTAGGTATGCGTTCACAGTATATATAAGTACATTACATATTTGTTTAAATATGCTTATTGTAATCATTTTTAATTCTTAACGTAGGTATATCTAAGAATTATAAATTACTCATTTCAAAAAAATATATTTATATGTAATTCATATAATATTGTAATTTTAAAACATGTATAGTTATCCATTTGAAAAATAAATGAATGTTTTTGTAATCTTTATACAGTAAAACCTGTCAGTAGCGGCCACTAAAAATGAAAGAACACTTGGCCGATATGGAAAGGTGGCCGGTATTGCCAGTTTTTGTAGTCTACTTATACTTGGTTTGGGGATTTTTTAAACTGGCCGTTAGTAAAGGTGGCCGATTTTGGCAGGTGGCCAGTAACACAGGTTTTACTGTATTATAATTAAAAAAAAATAAATCACTTGGGTTGAGAGGGGGGGCCGATCGCCCCCATCGCCCCCCCTGGATCCGCCACTGGGTCAGTCCCATTGTTGTGGTCCAAAAAGGCCAAAAAGTTCGACTCTGTGTGGATTATACCCATTTAAACAAATCTGTTCTTCGTTCATATTTTCCTATAAACAAAGTTGAAAGTATTTTAGCCAGAATAAAAGATAGTAAATATTTCTCAAAACTTGATACTTCTTCTGGATTTTATCAGATTCGTTTAGACCCAGAGTCTCAATCCCTTACCACATTCATAACTCCCTTCGGTAGGTATCTATTCACTCGAGTTCCCTTCGGTATCACTTGTGCCCCCGAATATTTTTCTATATTGTTAAACAAAATATTAGCTGGTTTGGACGGTGTAATTAGTCACATAGATGATATCTTAATCCATGCTCCAACACTAGAAGAACACAACAAAATTCTGGATGAAGTATTATCCAGAATACAAGCTGAAGGTATAGCTCTAAATAAAGATAAATGTGTGATTGCTGTTCAAAAACTCCAGTATTTAGGTCACGAAATCTCAAATGAAGGAGTGTCAATTGCACCTAAAAGGATTTCAGCATTTGTTAACTTTCCAGAACCGACTAATAAAACAGAATTACTACAGTTTTTAGGTATGATAAATTTTTCATGTAGATTTATACCTAATCGCTCTGAAATCCTAGAGCCCCTTACGTCATTACTGAAAAAGAGTGTCACATTTATCTGGGACAGTCCGCAGAAACAAGCCTTTGTAAGAGTTAAGGAATTACTACAAAAAAGTCCATGTTTAGCTTACTTTGACCCTACCAAACAGATAGCAGTTTCAGCGGATGCCTCATCATTTGGATTGGGAGCATGTTTGATTCAGTTTAATGAGGGTAAAAAGGAAATTGTTGCCTATGCTTCTCGTTTGCTTTCTTCCACTGAAAAAAGATATGCCCAAATAGAGCGGGAAGCCCTAGCTCTGACATGGGCTGCTGATAAGTTTCAAGAATATATCACTGGGATACCGATTGTTTTAGAGACTGACCACAAACCGTTGGTCCAAGTACTAAAATCAAAACCGATCGATGAGCTCACACCTCGCTTGCAAAGACTCAGAATTAGATTGATGAGATATGATTATGAGGTTCATTATACTCCAGGCAAAGAGCTGGTTGTAGCGGATGCTCTTTCACGTCGGTTCGATGAGAATAGCAGTGGCCCAATTGAAGACGAATTAGCAAGCGAAGTAGAAGCTCATGTTCATCTTATAGTTAGTTCGGTTCAAGTAAAGCCGTATTTTATTGAAGAAATTAAGGAAGAACAGAGAAAAGATCCCATTTGTTTAAAATTAAGAGAATATTGTACGTCGGGTTGGCCTGAACAAAATAAATTAGAGGAATGCTTAAAGCCTTATTATAATTATAGGTTGGAGTTGTCTTTTAGCGATAATCTATTATTGAGAAATTCCCGATTATTTATCCCTAGATGTCTACAATTTCGGTGTTTAGAATATCTCCACCAAGGTCATTTAGGGATTGTAAAATGTAGAGCGATAGCAAAAGCTTCAATATGGTGGTTGGGTCTATCCACTCAGATCGAAAATTTAGTTAGAAATTGTCCTATATGTATAGAACATAGAACAAATCCGGTAGAGCCCCTTATAAGGGATCCTTTTCCTGAGCGCCCATGGCAGAAAGTTTCTTTGGACCTTTTTAAACATAACTGCTGGTACTTAATTGTTACTGACTATTATTCCCGTTTCTTTGAAATATTTAAATTAACCACTATGACTGAATTGGTAATAATATCCAAACTTAAAGAACTTTTTAGTCGGTATGGGATTCCAGAAATAGTGCGTTCAGATAATGGGCCTCAATTCAGTACTCAATTTAGAATATTTGCTTCTCAATATGATTTCAGACATATTACTAGTAGCCCTTATTTCCCTCAATCCAATGGATGCATAGAGGCTGCAGTTAAAATAGCAAAAAATCTCCTTAAGAAAAATGAAGACCTTAGTCTAGCTTTATTAGCTTATCGTACCACACCCCTTGAATGTGGATTTTCGCCTTCCGAACTACTAATGAATCGTAAATTGAGATCTCCCTTACCCGTAATTCCAGAATTGTTAAATAATCCCGTTAATACTGATTCGGTGGTAGAAAGAGAGAATAGAGCGAAAGAAAAATCAGCCTTCCAGTTTAATAAAAGACATAGGGCCAGGACTTTGTCAGATTTATCTATAGGAGACAGTGTTTGGGTAATTGATTTGAGGTTGTACGGAAAAATTTCATCCATTTTAAACGAACCAAGATCTTATATAGTAAAAACCAAGTCTGGAAATTACAGACGAAACCGTCATGACCTCATTCCAGCACCATACTACTTTGAACCTGAATTTACTCCAGCACTGCCTCTGCCCACTTCTGATTCTAATTTTAATAGTAAAGAAGGTAGGTGGGAAGATTGTGCGAGTCGGAAGGATTGTGCGGGAAACAGTGAGTTGTGTAATGATAACAATATTGTGCTAACAGTTCCAAATACAGAAAATAACTGTTCTAATATGGAACAGGATTCGTCTCGCCCGAAAAGGATATCTCGACGGCCAGCTTATCTGAAAGATTATTTAATTTCATGAAAATTTGTTTTTGTAAAGAGGGAGATGTACTATCGGCACAATCTGGCAACCCTGTAAGTTGTGAAGTAAGGCACTAATACGTCAACGCGGATGGCCGATGGCAGATCTCATCTCTTCTACTGACTGTATTGTATTGAGTTCAATAAACCTGAGAAAGTGCAAGAACCCTTTTACTTACTTAACAGAACAGAGACCAAAGGGGTTTCGAAGAAGAAGGGCGTAAGCAAGTGTATATTTGAGACGCCCGAGTAATAAATCGTCTAATAACTGGCAATTTCTTCGTTGACAGTCTTCATTTGAAGATCGCGATTGATGTACATATTCATTGGGCATGTACCACAGTGTATTTGTGATAATGCGGAAGGTCTTCGATTGGAATAGAATCCCATAGCTCCATATTGGCTTTATCCCGGACTTGCATACTAGAATTTTATTGTACAAATTCAGTTGTGATCTTTTTCCAATTAGCCAGTACATTTTACTGAGTTTCAGACCCAACTGTTTTCTTTTTGTGAATATGTGTTTCTTACGTTAATCTGCGGTCCAAGTGCATACCTAGCTAGGTGTTTTACATCATACTTTGTAGTACTTGGTTATTTAATGAGACAGTGGCGCATGTACCTTTTCGATTAGTGAACGTTATATGTACTGACTTACTTTCGTTTACTTTAATTCGCCATGTTTGTAACCAAATCTTTATTTTACCGAGATTATTATGCAGCAGTTACGAGGCGAGGTACGGGTTTGAGCGAGCCGCAAGGATTGCTGTGTCGTCTGCATATGTGGCGGTGATGATGTTTTGACTTGTAGGAAGATCTGCTTTGTAGAGTAAGTAGAGAACAGGTCCAAGGACACTGCGCTGAGGTATAACAGCTTTAATTGTATACAAGTTAGTGCACTGATCCTTTACTTTTACAAGGGAATGGCGGTCAGAAAGATAGGACTTGGGGATTAAAAAGTAGTTGAGAGGAAGGACTTGTCTTATTTTGTATAGCAGGTCAGTGTGCCAGACTTTATCAAAAGCCTGCGAGACATCCAAAAGGCCGCTGAACAGTCTATAGGACTTAACTTCTTCTATAGGTTTGCCTGGTTTGTCTGTTAAACGATTTGTGCTACTTTCCACAAAAGGGGATAATAACAAGTTCTTAAGATTACGTTAAAAATATGTGTTAAATATTGCTCAAAGACAGCCATTAT
The DNA here is from genome assembly GCF_917563875.1 of Diabrotica virgifera virgifera. NCBI lineage: Eukaryota > Metazoa > Arthropoda > Insecta > Coleoptera > Chrysomelidae > Diabrotica > Diabrotica virgifera. The sequence continues at coordinate 140,576,851 of NC_065450.1, forward strand.
TATTCCTCTTTTTAAGGGTGGCGAAAAATCTAATGCCTGCAACTATAGACCTATTGCCTTACTACCGGTACTCTCCAAAATTATTGAGAGACTCATTAAAACTCGACTTATGTCCTTTATCGTTGATAACAATATTTAATCTCAAAATCAATTCGACTTTTTCACTAATAAATGTACCACTGATGCCATGTTTTCAGTACTACATGAGGTTTATCAAGCACTAAACAATAATCTTTATACTGCCACTGTTTTCTGTGACTATGCCAAAGCTTTTGATTGTGTAAATCACGACATCTTGATTAAAAAACTAAATTTCTATGGAAAGGTACTAGTACACTTTAGAAGACCAAAAATAATCATTTTTTTCAAGAATTTTTTTCTCAGAACCTTTATTAAAAATTAACATAAAACTTTTTACATATTAATATCTAACTTTTAGAGAGTACAAAAAATACATCTTTCTTTATTTATGCACGTACACTAATATTGTAGAGGGCGCAAAAGTCGAGGCCTCGAAAAATGATGGCGGACAGTTAATCTCAGAATTGGGATATCTGAAATAAAAAAAATCGTACTTCATTTGAAAAAGGAAGGTTTCTTACGTGACAATTTACCACAATTTGACCAAAAAATAAAAAATAAATATTTTTTAACCATGAAAAACTGAAGAAAAACCGGCGATTTTTTCACAAATTTTTTTTCAAATTTTCGTAAAATCTTTTTTTGCGGAATTTTTCACTAAAGGTGGTAAATTTTCACGTAAGAAACCTTCCTTTTTCAAATGCCGTACGATTTTTTTGTTTCAGAGATGCCAATCCTGAGATTAACTGTCCGCCATCGGAACTACTTTTTTTAGAGGCCTCGACTTTGGCGCCCTCTACAATAATAGTGTACGTTCATAAATAAAAAAAGATATATTTTTTGTATTCTCTAAGAGTTAGATATTAATATGCAAAAAGTTTTATGTTCATTTTTAATAAAGGTTCTGAGAAAAAAAATCTTGAAAAAATGCTTATTTTTGGTCTTCTAAAGTGTACTAGTACCTTAAAGGTATTTCTTTGAATTGGTTCCAATCCTACTTGAATAATAGGAAACAACTAGTTAGAGCAAATGATACTGACTCTAGTCTCAAAAACATTGTATGTGGAGTACCGCAAGGTTCAGTATTGGGTCCTCTCCTGTTCCTTATCTTTATAAATGACATCACTAATTTAAAAATCGATGGGAAAATTTTTCTTTTTGCTGATGATACCAGTATCACTTGGAGCAACTCAACTATAGCATCTCTTCATGAAACTATAACTTCGGATCTACTGACGATAAAGACCTGGTCTGACTCTAATTTACTCTCTTTTAATGTAGATAAAACAGTAGCATTATCCTATAAAGGAGCTCTTCAACCTTTGCCTCTTAATAACAGCCAGATCAGTACCGTTGATTATGTAAAATTTCTTGGTATTTTTATAGACAGCAACCTCAAATGGTCCCTTCATATCGATTCGTTAAGAAACTCGCCTCAGCTTGCTATGTAATAAGATCTGTCTCAAGGGAACTCAATTTAGCATCTTCTAAAATAACATATTTTTCGTTATTCGAGTCCCATCTTCGATATGGTCTTCCTTTTTGAGGTTCTAGTAAAGCTGCTCAATTTGACGTTTTTTAAATTGCAAAAAAGAGCAATAAGGTATCTGTTTGGCCTCAGAAGATCTACACATTGCAGAAGTTACTTCAGGAATCACGGAATTTTAACATTTCCAACTTTATATATTCTAGAAACGGTTTGTTTAATTCGTAAACAGCTTCATGCCTTTCCAGCAAGGCCCAATCATCTTTACTCCACCAGAAATTCAATTTTTGATATTTATTTACCGATCCCATGCACTGAGTTAGTAAAAAAATCTATATTATATTCCGCAAAAAAACTTTACAACCATCTGCCTTTACAACTTAAATCTGCAACATCTTTCCCAAAATTCCGTAAAGTGACAAAAGCCTATCTATCTAAAAGACCATATTATTCAATAGAAGAATTTCTTAATGAATAACTAAGAAAATTGGGTTTCATACGCAGTAGCTTAAACTGTCAATTCCTAATGTTGTATTTTATTTGTTGTAAGTATGTTCAATTTTCAATTTGCAATGTATATAAATTTTGCAATTAATTGTTTTTGTCTTTGGTTTTATATCTTATTTACTGTATATTGACGATTTATCTAATTTTATTAAATTGTAGTTGTTATTTGTTATTTGTTGTTGATATTATTTTTCTTTTGACTGTATGTAAACTGTATTGCTTTGTCCATAAAATTGTAAAAGATTTCAGTGACAATAAAGCATATATTTCTATTATTCTATTATATCTGCACTCCTTTCTTGGGAAGTTCTTTTAGAATTCTTGCAGTGAGTAAGTCGATCCTGAGGACTTTTTTGGATTCAGATCTGTTTGGATTTTGTTGAAAACTTGTTTGGCAGTGAATTTCTCCAATGGTGCTTCTAGTTGTTATGGATATTCTAAATACAATTGAATATTATTGTCTTCTACATCAGGGTTGTTGTTTTGAGCATGTGGTTGGAACACGTTTTCCAGGTATTTGGCAAAAACTGTGGCTTTTTTGTTACTTTTAGCCCATCGCCAGTTACTGGCCCGGATAGGCGGATTAGAAAGTTGTGGTCGATTAATCTTTCGTGTTGTAGATACATTTTGTAGATATCGTTTTATGTCATTGTTTTTAATAGTGCTATAGCTTGGTTTAAGTGGAGGGTATGGTTTGAAATCAACATTTCAAGCACATTTTTGTGATATTTTTTAAAACTATAGCTATGGTACAATTATTTTATTTTTAAATTAAATAAGCATATTAAGTACAATTCAAAGAATACTTAAAACAATTTTCTCAAGGAAAAATATTGAAAAATAAGCCAACGGTGGCAAATTTTTACAGGCACTTCAGAAAAAATGAATTTTTTCCGAGATGTCTGTAACACGGTGGACATCGGAACTTGTCACTGGATCATGTGAAAAAAAATTTCAAAAAGATTTTATTAGCCTATATAACTTTGTCGAGTCAACTCTGTCGAGTTTTTTTATTCTTAACGATTTTTGAGTTCTTGGTGCCACTCAGGAAGTCAAAAAACGAAATTCTTTGTAACAAAACGATGAAAATCAACATATTTATTATTGTTAAACAAAAAATAAGCATACAAACAAATATATCTCGACAGCGACAACAAGTATATCACGAAATATCTAAAGAAAATCTATGAAAACCTTCAGGTAGATTGGTCGGGTAGTTTTTGAGTTGCAACGTCCACCCCGTTTGGAAAAGTAGTTTTGAGAAAAACGCGTTTAAATTTTTGACAACTTTGTCTTCGTCTTCGTTTTTTAAATGTGAAATCGTAAAGTGGCGTAAAGCGGAATATGTTTTTTAATCGCGGAGAAATCTACAAAGGGAAGGGGAGCAGTTGTTGAACGTTTCTCACTGCGCTCAAGCGCGTGCTGGCGCGAAACCGCGGCAAAGCGAGTCGAAGGTTGGAATATTCAACATGCTTTATTTCTGGTAGTTTTAATCCGATTAACCTGAAATTTTCAGAGAGTATTCTTGAAGTTAAGTATTTTCATTTAAAAGAATTTAAAAAATGAAAATTTCAAACTATACCCCCCTTAATCTATTTTTGTTTTGGGGTGCTTGTGTTTTTTGCCAGATTTGCCTTAGTCTTCAAACAAATAATTGAAATATTGATAATTTTTAGGCTCAACAATCCGAAGGACGATTTGCGTGTAATGCTACTATCCCTAACAGCTGGAGGTGTAGGTTTGAACTTAGTTGGAGCCAACCATTTGATCTTACTCGATTTGCATTGGAACCCACAACTAGAAAATCAAGCTCAGGATAGGATATACAGAGTAGGCCAACAAAAACCGGTATTCGTTTATAAATTTATGGCGGAAGACACCGTAGAAAAGAAAATTTTAGATTTGCAAGAAAAAAAATTGGGAATTGCAAACGCTTTGTTGACAGGCACAGTCCAGGCAGCCAAGAATAAGTTGTCTATAGATGATTTGAAACTGTTGTTTGAAATGTAATTCATTCATTTAGTATGCCACAACGTTTTATGTTTTTTATTTATGTTATGTTTATTTGTGATTTTTTTGACTATGGACTTACGAGCATAGGCACACAGTTTTGAGCCAACAGCCAACATTCATTTTTTTTTTTCGAATCCTGAAAAAACTAATAAATATTTTCGAAAAATTTAAACGTAGAATCAAAGATAACATTATTACCGAGGGCCGGAAGTCCCTTAAAATAAACAAAAATTTCTTTTGAATGAGATATTTCAAATTAAAAATCACACACAATTTTCTCTTTTTTTCACCCCTGTAAGTCATTAAAATTAACATTATAGAGGTTTTCAGGGACTTTCGGCCCTCGGTAATAATATAATCTTTTATTCTGCGATTAAATTTTTCTAAAATACTTATTAGTTTTCTCAGGATTCGAAAAAAAATGAATGCTTTTAAAAAGCATTTATGTGAAATTTTGCGCCTACGCTCTTAATCCATTAGCCGAACTGAAATATTTTTATTTTATGCAATTTTATATATACACTCACCGGCACAAAATTCCGCCACCGGAAATTTTTGATTAAGTTTGACAATCTATAACTTTATTATTTGTACTCCGATTTTCAAGATTCTTACATTAGTTTGTAGTTACATGTATTGACGTCGTTTTTTATTATTCCGGTAACAAAATTTCTTTACTTAGATGGCATTATACGGGGGTGAATCGAAGCGTTGTATTTTCTTCTAACTTTAAAAAATTCTGTGGAAAAATTGGAGGGCTTATTTTGTTGCATTATCCTGGAGGTATCACATAATTGTATTATCCTGTAGGTATCACTAAGGTTTTGTTTTTTGAATTATCCGAATATCTCTTTTCTTGTAAGAGCTGTAAATAAAAACACTACTTTGAAGGTTTTTTTAATTAAAGCTATCAAACGCACTAAAATTAACAAAACAAAATTAACAACAAAGCAATACAATTCAATAGCGGGTATGTTTACCTCTTGCAGCAACGACTGCTCGCTATCGGTTTGGCATCGAATAAAGATGAGTTATCCTTAGTGCCTATTTTACCACTAGGCCCGTGAGGCACCTGCCTCGGGTCCGTATTTTAGTGGGGCCCGGAAAGATAACCAAAAAAAATGTTTATTACAATAACAAAATAAATTTTCAAAATTCTTTCATTTTACGAACAGGAAATGATAAATGATAACAATACGAGGTATAATTACATATTGTTTAATTGTTTAAGGGCATATGCGCAAAATGTCGCCTGTCAAAGAAAATACTCAATGTTTTTAAATGTAAGTATTCATTTTTTTTAATCATGAGAAAACTGATAAGTAAGTGTTCTTGAAATATTTAATCGCATAACGAAAGACTACATTATGACCGAGGGTAGAAGTCTCTTAAAATAAACAAAAAGTTTTTTTGAACGAGATATTTAAAATTAAAAATCACTAAATTTTCTCTTTTTTTCACCCCAGTATCTTATTAAAACAAACATAGAAGTTTTCAGGGGCTTTCTACCCTCCGTAATATTTCATTTTGCGTTTAAATTTTTCACAAATAGGTACTTATTAGTTTTCTCAGGATTCGAGAAAAATGACATTTAAAACAAACTGAATATTTTGACAGGCGACATTTTGAGCCTGTTAACGACATCTTAACATTTAACATTTTAACGATAAATAAAATATAAATTTTATTTATCGATAATAAAAATTAAAATTTCTGGTGCAACTACATTTCTATTAATTAATATTATTTAAAAAAGTTATTATTAAATTATATTTAGGGGCCCGAAAATTGTGTAGTGCCTCGGGCCTGATTTTAAATAAAATAGGCTCTGGTTATCCTTGCCTGGGTAATAGCCCGATATTCCTCTACCTGGGCCATGTCTGTACCAAATTTTCTGGAGGCCTAGGATGACGGCGAATAGCTTTTTTTAATTCATTCCACAAATACTCAATAGGATTGAGATCTGGGCTGCATGCGGGCCATTCTAATCTCTTCAATCCTACCTCTAGTTTATGAGTCAATCAGTGTTTTTATTTACAAAAAATGGTACAGCTCTTACTAGAAAAGAGATATTCGGATGACATAACTATGAAACAAAATCAGCTCTCCCATTTTTCCACAGAATGATTTAAAGTTAGGAGAAAATACAACGTTTCCATTCACCCCCGTATAATGCCATGCAGGCAAAATTTTTGTATTACCGGAGTAATACCAAACGATAACAATATATGTACTTACAAACTGGTGCAAGAATCTTGAAAATCGGAGTACAAATAATAAAGTTATAAATTGTCAAAATTAATCAAAAATTTTGGGTGGCGGAATTTTGTGCCGGTGAGTGTATAACTATTAAATACATTTTCTATGAATATAATTTTATTATTTAAACCTATTCTGAGAAAATAATTCTTGCCTTTTTTTCATGTGCGGCACCGTTTTCATACAAAAAAATAAAACATCTTAACGTTTACAAAGTAATTGAACTAAGTTTCTATACACATAGAAACTACCTCAAATACTTTGTAAGCGTTAAGATGTTTTATTTTTTTTGTATAAAAACTGTGCCTCATATGAAAAAAGGGCAAGAAAGATTTTTTGTCGTAAATTGAACGAGGAATTGAAAAATGATTTTTAGTTTGACATAATATCTCAGTGGCGTACTATTTCTTGCTTAAAAAAAAATTCAGACCATTACCCGTACACGCGCCAATGATGAATATAAAATTCTGCTGTTACCTGCAAAGGAGATCATTTTAAACATTTCTTGTAGCTTTGCACCTAGTTAAAATCTTATTAGTAATATTTTCTGTTATTGTTCTAGTTTAGTATTATTATATTGGATAGTTATGGATAATGTATTAAGAAATGAAAAATACGCGTCAAGATGTTTTATTTTTCTGCATAAAAACGGTTCACCACATGAAAAAATTCAAGAAAGGTTTTTTATCAAAAATTAAACGTGTAATTTAAAAATAATTTTTAATTTGAAATATCTCAGTGGCGTACTATTTTTTTCTTTAGAAAATTCAAACTATTACCTGTATGCGCGCCAATGATGAATACACAATTCTTAGTTGTATGTCAAAAATGCGCAATAACTAGCTTCTAAAACTCACTAAATTTCATTTTCATAGCTCAAGTGGTCTTAGAGCAATAAATAAATTGGCAGTTTGAAATAAAAATTTCAACACCCCGTATCTCGGAAACGAAGTATTTGCAGACATATGTTTATAGCAGTGGCGTGCGGTGACATTTTCGGAAGGAGAAGCGATTTAATACGAGTATAAAATTATTTTCTTACGGGGGTCGAGATCAAAATATATACTATGTGATAAGTATATATGTATCTGCTTAATAGGTAAATAGAAGGTATATACCTAATACCTCATATTATACTACTTGTTAACTTATATGGATTCAAAACAAAAACTATAAAAAATTACCTGTAAAACGAAGCAAGCAAGCAAGCAATAGTGTTTAACCCAGCCTGAGAGACTTGCACGCCCGTTGAGAAAGACATTCGTGTGATACAATTCATTAAAGAGAGGAGGATTGGAGGATTTACTCCTAGAAGCGGCCGTCGCTCCACCCCGCCCCAATGCTTCATACTATCCACTTCCCCTCCGATAGCACTCTGATGCGCTATAGACCAGGGCGCATCTGTAAAAATATTAGTACATTTGGACGTTGAGAGGTGACTCAAATTTTTTTGCAGAAATTGCTTGAAAATAAATCAAATAATAATATTTGAGTTATCCTCCCTCTGAAAAAGGTCCGGAACATTGTTTAAATAATCAAAATGTCAAAAAATGAAGGAAAAATTCGATTTTTTTCTTCGTTTTTTGATTATAACTTTAAAAGTATTCATTTCCGAGAAAAGTTGTACTGACATAAAAGTTGCGTAATTAAATTTACTACAGTAAAGAATTCGTTAAAAATTTAAAAAGTAGTCACCCTTGCTGCAAAACAGCAATAATTGCGAAAAAACCATACAAAAACAAGCATTCGCATTTTACGTTTTTCAACCATTTAAGCTACACTTAGGACCTTCATATTTCATCCAGGAAAACTTTATGATACAGTAAAAGAACACTGTAAACTTCATTAAGATCGGTTCAATAGATTTTGCAAAATAAATTGTGCAATCCAGCTTTCGCAAAAAAAATTCATTTTTTCAAAATGTTACAGGACTGAAAATAAAGCAGATAGCAAGTTAAAAATTTTTTTTTTGTATAGAAGTGTACTGTACCTTTCATTAGCAATTTGCAAAATTAAAATCGATTAACTACCACGGCGTCAGGAATTTTTAAATAAACATTAATTTATTGGTGCTACGCGCAGGGCAGTGCATACTTTGCTCTGATTGGGCATTCCAATGACCTTTGATAATGATTGATACATTTTAATTTTTATTACATTTCGATATAAATAAATAAATTTGTTTATTGCAAAATAAAAACACATACTCTATCCTTTGAAATAACACTTTTTTAACAAAAACTTTCTTTGTTCATATATTTTAACTTAGAGAATAAAAGTTTATTAGTTTTAAACATATGCAATTGTTTAAACAATATTTCAAAAACAATAATAAAATTAGTTTGATTTTTGTGGAATTAAAATAATAAAATACAACAAAATATAGAGTTCTAAAATAATATATTAGATAAAGATTGGAAGAAATTTTGGTGGAAATCAACGTGTGTGAATCGAACACCGCTGTCCTGCGCGTAGCACCAAAAATTAATGTTAATTTAAAAAATTTCCTGACGCCGTGGTAATTAATTGATTTTAATTTTGCAAATTGCAGATGAAAGGTACAGTACACTTCTATAAGCAAAAAAAAATTCAACTTGCTGTCTGCTTTATTTTCAGTCCTGCAACATTTAAAAAAATGATTTTTTTTTGCGAGAGCTGGATTGCAAAATCTATTAAACCGATCTTAATGAAATTCACAGTGTTGTTTTACTATATCATAAAGTTTTTTTTGGGTAAAACATGAAGGTCCTAAGTGTAGCATAAATGGTTGAAAAACGTAAAATGCAAATACCTGTGTTTGTATGGTTTCTTTCGCAATTATTGCTATTTTGCAACAAGGGTGACTATTTTTTAAATTTTTAACCAATTCTTTATTGTAGGAAATTTGATTACGCAACTTTTATATCGGTACAACTTTTCTCAGAAATGAATAGTTTTAAAGTTATAATAAAAAAAAATACAAAAGATCGAATTGTTCCTTCATATTTTGATATTTTGATTATTTAAACAATGTTCCGAACCATTTTGAGTGGGAGGATAACTCAAATATTATTATTTGAGTTATTTTCAAGCAATTTCTGCAAAAAAATTTGAGTCACCTCTCAACGTCCATCTCAAAACAGATGCGCCCTGGACTACTATAGGGGCTCTCTATCAGCAAAGTGCTTATCATGTGGGAGTCCTGGGTACAAAGACACACACGAAATCCTACCCCGATCAATGCAGGCCAGCGTGAGGCGCTCTATTCCCGCTATTTCTAGTGACTTATCGATCTGTATTGCTTTCTCGGACCTCGACTCCGGGCTTGGTTTCTTTAAACTTAAAAAGAAGAGTTCCATTTAAAATTGTTATTATATTCCGAGGCATTTCCACAACACGCACCTTTTAACACTTATTTGTATTTGAGGTCTATTCTCCTATCAACCAGTGCAAATTTGTCTATAACATCGTCGTAAAATTTTGGATTTTCTGACAATTGTTTAATGCATTCGTTTTCAATAGATAATAGGGCTAACTTAAAAAGTCTGTCTTCGCTGGTTGAATTTCGTGTAAAACTTTTAATGCGTTTTAACACTGAAAAACTGCGTTCACCTGATGCACTTGTGGCTGGGGTAGTTACTACTCATTCACACAATTTGACCACTTTACACAGGGACTTATTTAAACCAGTAGTGTTTAAAAAATTTAACAGATTCCTGGGAATTTCTTTTTCACTAATGTCACGTGTTTCATAAACGACACTTAACTGAGAGTTCAAAGCTGGGACATCAAAAAAATTTCCATAATTTAATCGTAGGGAATTAAATACCTCTGTGGGAAATTTTGATGAGTTATAATCATAGCCCTGAGCGACAAGCTTGGAATTACATTCTAGCTTAGAAATAGTATCACACACAATTTGAAACATAGCCTCTGCAGTCCGATCGTTAGTTATGTTCACGAATTCTAAAAATCTCTCTTGAGGAATACCATCAACCACATATCGCACAACAACGGATAACTGACAAAAATTGGTTACATCTGTTGTTTCATCAAGTGCAATTAAAACAAATGGAGCTTTTTTTATCTCATTTTTAATATGATCCATTACAACGTCAGCAGTATATTTAATTAAGTAGTTTTGGATTCTGTTTGAGGTACCTCGGAAAACTGTGGAATTAATAAAATGATTTTTTAGGGTTTCATCATATTTTGCCAAAAAATTTACAAGGTCTATATAATTTCCTCGATTAGCCGATTCACTTGTTTCATTATGCATGACCTCTGAAACTTAATTCATGCTCTTCCAAGAAACAAGTTACATCAATCAACCGTTTTAACACATCCCTATTTTTCTTAACGCTTTCATTGTGAAGTCTATTGTTTATTTTTAAACGATTGTCCAAACTATTTTCAATGCGATATGCCCCTAATGTTTTTTCTTTAATTATTGTAGCACTTAAATGGCACTTACTATTTACACGTCGCTTTACACTTTTGTGAAAATTATTTAAATCTGTAATGCCGACCAAGTTCCAATGCGTTTTTTCGCTTGTATTAAAAAGAATACAGGGCCAACAAAATAATTTAGATACAATTTTGCAGCCAGTTAACCATTCATATTTTTCATAAAAACCCACATGGAAATGCTGGTAAATTTCTTTGCCGATTTTTCCACTTTTGTCTCCAAATTAATGGGCTCCTTTAACCTACCAGACTTCATAATGTCCACTTTCTCTTGATGACTTCGACTTGAAAATTATTTTTTTAATAAACTACACACAATACAAATACAAAAACAGTTGTCTATATTGTTCATAAATCCACAGGACCGTCCATGCTCCTTCCATTGCAGAAAAAGATAAACGACAGCACAAAATTTACAATTAAAAAAACGTCGCCTCGTAACTCTACGAATTTTGACTAACTTAAGTAAATGCTGGCCGTAATAACACGACCAGAGAATCGCTTCCAGGATAAGAAAATTCGCGCGAACTCAAGATAACTTGTGGGTGCGGTCATTAAACCCTGACAACGCCTGGCCAACATTTGGATGGATCAACTGCGCTGATTTTGAAAAGAGCTTACGTACAGGCACGGACCCTTGGTATAGGATGCGTTAAATTGTGTGTATATTATTATTTGAGTTGGTTTATGCGATAAAATTCAATATTTTCGATCCTGTTGCCTACATAATAGATTACTTAGATTAGAGAAAATTTGTTGATAATTAAATATTAATTAATAATATATTTTCTTATATCGAAGTATAGGGAAGCGGTGCTTCCCCCGCTTCCATGGACCGCACACCTCTGGTTTATAGAGCAAACTGGCATTATTTTTTCATGTAGAATTAGCCCTTAAAGCTTTTCATATTTATTTACTAACACCCTGTATATACACGAAATTTTCGATTTTCTAAATCTGACTGAATTGAAAATTGGGCCAAATTTCATCTTAAAGTTTAGGAAAAGACTTGAGTCAACCAATCATTTTGGTCCAAGGGTGTGGATTTTACGGTCCTTCCCATTTAGGGCCTGTTTTTCGTTCTCGTCCCCAAAACTCCCAAAAATTTCAAAAATTTAAGTCCGACCTTTGCGGCTTCTGATAGTACTATCAATGCCTATTCAACGCATGTCTAATTTTGAAAATTGTTTATACCATTCAAAAGTTACCGAGCTCAGAAGTATGACTCAATTTTTATTTAAAAAGGGGAAACTGTTTGCGGATATGTATGTATTATTGTGTTTGCATTTTATCAATCAAAAGCAAAATAAAAATTAAATTTTTTTTTAATAACGCGGGCACATAAATTTGATACACCCTGTATATTGAGCTGTTTCAAAATTTATTAGAATTTAGTTAGGATGTAAATAGATTTCTCTTTTAACGAGCTTTCCGCGGAACCATTAAAGACTTTTGTGAATAATTAAAGTGAAAAGAACTATGTATTTAGATTTAAAATGGAAAAAAATTGTTTACTGTATAGGTGATTATCAATTTCTTGAAATTGATAATTGAAAAGAAAGTTGGAATTTTAATATCGTCATTTCAATACGAGTATATGTGGGAGAGTTTCTCCGAAAGTAATTAGGATTGTCGGAACAAATTTGAGGGTGACTGTTGTTTGTCAAATGGAAAAGTCAATGTTCTGATTCTTGGAATGTGGAAGGGGAAAAGATGGATTGGATGATTGAGAGAGGTTGAAAAATTATTCATTATGTTGTTGGCAGCGAGAAGAAGCGGTTTTCGACGTGTTAAGTGGAGTAGATAGTTAGCATATATCAGTGGCTGGTTGATAGTGGAAAATAGTGTTGAAAAGTGGAACGAGCGACAGATCAAATCGAGACGAAATACCTCTTTGATTCTGTAGTATTGTGAGAAGGAGAGCAGAGAATTTTTGGAGTTTTGTTTGAATCGAGAACGTGTCAAAGAAACACGGTTTGTTGGAGAATTAGTGCTGGTATGCTGACAGTTTTGAAGCTGGACAACGGAGAGAGGCTTTGATGAGTAGCCCTTAACATAATCAACGAGGGAGAGCTGTTTGGGGTCACGAGAAGACATCCGAGTGAGGGAAGCAAAAGGTCAGTCAATTTATGTGAAAGAGATTTTTATGTTCGGGAAATAAATTTTTGAGTAAAAAGCATATGAATTAAAGTTCCAATATTTCAAAATATAAATAGTAAATATAGGTAACCTTGCGAAGACATAAATTTGTTTGGTTTAGTTTGTTTTACCAAAGTCATCGGGAACAAACCGATAAATTGTTTTTTTTTTGTAAAGATAATAAATTTAAGTGGTATAACTTTCATTCGGACATCTGTGTCCACAGGTTTTTTAGATTCGATAGATTTCAGAGTATTAATTTGATAAATAAAAGACAATTCTGTATTTTTATTTTAATATTTTGCTTTATTTCTTTTCCCTATTTTATCCCGATTAGGATCAACTCAGAGATACTGAACCCACGAGAGAAGATAAGTATAACGTGAGATAATTTGGTTTTTTTTTATATATTAAAAGGCACCCTGAGATTTTTTATTCAATTTTGATATATGATTTGCGACAATTAAATGATTAATCAAATAAATAATAATTAATATAAAATTAATAAGAAGCAAATCACAACAGTATGTATATGGAAAAGTTACACCGATCTGAATTTTTTTTTCTGTTTTTCGAGAAGGGGTCAGGGCCGATTCAGAACCGGTGTAATTTGTGACTTTTGACCACCCATAAGCGAGCTATAGCGCTATGATCGCATATTTTTTGGGCGTATATGTCTTAGGTTCAGGAAGAGGCAGGAAAACCGCAAATACACCAAATCAATAGTGTTGAGTTATGATTTCAAATGGGGCCTAAGCGGTCACGATCATACCTACACACGGCTCAGTATAGCCGAAACACTGAAAAATTAAACTTTGAAAATTTTGGTTTTTCGACAATTACTCAAAATTTTAACCTACGAATTGTAGGAGGACTCTAGACACGTCTGGTGTATACCTCATATCTGGAAAAATTCTAATTACGTTGGCGTAAAAATTTCAATAGTTCATCATAAGCGGGTAAATCATTATTATTTCTTATTAAATCAAATGAATCTATGGTATCTTGTGGTAATTTTAACATAGCTAAATAAGTTAAAATATGGTCATCTAAATTATCGAGATTTAATCGTTTTAGTGAAGAAACATTAGTATCAAACTTTTCCAAAAATATTTCCAAATAGGATGGATTATTAGATTGCAAAACGCGAAAATTAACAATTCGATCCATATAGAGATTGAACCAATATTCTTTATCGTTATATCTTTCAACAAGCATATTCCAAATAATATCATAATTATTAGGAATGGGTTCTATTGAGCTACGGCTTTTCAAGGCTTTCCCGGAAATACAACTCAACAAATACTGCAGCTTGTCGGACTTGGGATATTCTATTTTGTTATGAACAAATTGTTTGAAATTTTCATAGAAAACAGACCACAGAGAGATATCTTCACCATCAAACTTAACTAATTCAAATTTAGGCATTTTAATATTAGAATTATTAGTAATATTGGGATTATTACTCGAAACAACAGGTTTATTTATTAATAATGAAGCTAAATATTCAATATTGGAGTAGACATCATAAAATGCATCTAAATGCGTATGGTAAGCAACGCCAGCATCTGGCTTCATCTCTTGTTTTAATATAACGATATCTTGAACAATTTCCTCATATTCTAGTTTTTTCGAAAGTACTATTCGCTCCGAGCGTTAACAAAGTGTCAAAGCAAAATCGACCGACCTGCTCATGGTGGCGGTTTTTTGAAATTTTATAAGGACGCTTTGTGTATGTTTAAATGAGACATTTAAAAAAAGGTCGTGTCGTGATATTATGTATTAATATAAACAGAAAATAAAAACGCACTATAAATTCTTCACTTTCCAATATTGATTATCAGTTTGATTTTGTATGCATAACCTCACTATCGCAGTTTATGTCAATAAATATTTATTAACGAAAAAGAAAATATTTTGTTGCACTATAAATTACAGTATAAATTAATAACTAATGAATTCTAACAATTGTATTCGGTTATTATCACTACAAAATAAAATATTCAAGTTTAACAAAATAATCCCATAAGACTCAATGTTAAAATGTCCTTACAAAATCTGACAGCGTATCACGTGACTGTACGTAGAGGGGAGACGCACGGAGCCAATATCTAACTGCAAAGTTACGCATTTTTGAGGCATTTTCTGGATCTTTTTCTAAGGCCGACCCGGCATCGCAACATAACTGAGCTCTACGAAAGATAGTTCCACGTTTAGAACATAATCGCTCCAATTTTAGTTCGTTTTGACTTTTAGGCATGTTTAATAATAAATATTGAAATTCTTTCAAAAAATTATCAATGGTGAAGAAATAAAATGAAACAAAAACCAAAATATGTCAAGAATAGTAGTTAGGTATATATTTTTCAACAATTACTAAAATTTTATTAAACTAAATCCAAAAAAACTATTTTTATGTTTGCAAAATATCAAAATCAAATATAATAATTAAGCAAATCGATTTTACCAAGCGATGGGTTCACACAGAAGCAAAAACAAAAATTCTATGTTCCAGCTATATAGTCGTCAGAAGAAACAAGTTATTTCTATACCTACGCGACAAAAAAGGATACCTACACGACGATTTAATTAGATTTTAACACGACAAATATATGGGTCATTCCACGAACATACGCCTGTTTTGGATTACTTCGACAACGAATATTTTACTGTGCAACATAAGAAGTACGAAAGTAAATGGCGCTAATAATTATTCCAATAAACAACAATGCAATTTGCAATTTACTTTCGTTCTTCTTATTTTACACAGTAAAATATTCGTTGTCGAAGTAATCCAAAACAGGCGTATGTTCGTGGAATAGGGTATACTATACCGATTGCAATTATAATTTTAAATAAATTAATCCAATGCGAAAAATACGATAGATTCTGAATCTGAAAAGCAACAACGAAAAGTTTGATTCATGACTATCCGGCTTGAAGGACCAAACTTATGGGGTGGCGAATGGCCTAATGCTGGCTACGCAAACCAAATTCAAAGCGGACTGTACGGATATTGTAACAAAAATTCTTACCTTATTTTAACTGGTAGGTCGAGAAGTCTTCAGTTATTAGTAAGGTGAAGGAAAGAGGGAGAAAGGGTTAATTTATTTCATACTATAACTGAAACCGGCATTTTTTATGGCGGCACTTGTTACTATACGAAACGACGACTTAATAATGAATGTGTTCTTAATATGAATATGAGATTACAACTACTTACTACTAATATCTAAAGGTAATTAACAAAAAACCGAAAAATTTAGTACAGTATCTGGACAAGTAAATAGACCAGGTACTTCGAATAAAATAAATATAATGAGGCCAAAACACATTTAAAAAAATTAATAATTTTTTTCATTTGACGGGTTTCTGCAATTAAACTGGAAAAATATATTTTTGGGGCAATTTTTTCCAGTTTTAGAACAGGATATGATTTGAAATAAAATAAATAACAATTTAATGAACTTATTTTATTATAATAAAGAAATAGTAATATAAATGGCTTGGATTATACAGTAACGCATCTGTAGTAAACAGTAAAGATAGCTCAAGAAAAAGTAAGGTTTAACCGTTGATTGAAATATTAATACGAGTAACCCGTATTAATATTTCAATCAACGCGTTGCATGTGTATACAGTATGGTGCAAGTGATAGGAATAAATCCGTTATTTCGTAAACCGGCGACTTTAAAGAAAAATCCCGAAACAGGTCGATTTTTATTTTTAAGTTTTAATATTTTGGCATATATGGTATACTAGTGACGTCATCCATCTGGGCGTGATGACGTAATCGATGATTTTTTTAAATGAGAATAGGGGTCGTGTGCTAGCTCATTTGAAAGGTTCTTCAATTCTCTATTCAGTTATATAAACATTTACATAATTATTTATACAGGGTGTCCAATAATTTAATTTTTTTGTCAATTTGCCAAATTATTTAATTTAATATAAAAATTTTTTGGACACTCTGTATAAATAATTATGTAAATGTTTATATTACTGAATAGAGAATTGAATAAACTTTAAAATCAGCTAGCACACGACCCCTATTGTCTTTTAAAAAAATCATCGATTATGTCATCACGCCCAGATGGATGAAGTCACTAGTATACCATATATGCCACATTATCATAACTTAAAAATAAAAATCGACCCGTTTCAGTATTTTTCCTTAAAGTCGCCGGTTTACGAAATAACGAATTTATTCCCTTCATTTGCACCATACTGTATACACATGCAACGGTGGAAAATAGTGTCGCGCACGCTTGATTAGCAATTAAAAAACAAAGGAGTTTTGAATATTGTATTGCAAAAAACTCTTCGGGATTTCATCAATCGATGTTTAAAGAATATCTACCTATCTTCGCAACATTCAAATTTTCAGTTTTTCACATAGTTTTTGAGGGTTAAAATGGCCGATTTCGCAATTTTTCAATTTTTAATTGCTTATGCTTATATGTCAAAAACTATCAACTTTAGAGAAAAGTCACTAAAGACTTTTGTGTTTGGAATGATCCAAAAAATCTAAAAAAATTGTTCCATGCAAAAAAAAATTTTAGGAAAAAAACAAAAAAAAAAACGTTTAAAAAATTTTTGACCAACTTTTGGTAATGGCAACATGCAAATTTGTTAAAATGGGTCCTTTTTGAGTAAGATTGTGCAAAAAATCCGAATCAGAATATTTTTCCTAGCGGATGCGCAGTGGCTTTCTGGACTATCAGTCATGTTCAAGTAAATGTCTTTTATTGTCCTGTAATTAAGAATGAATAAATTATAATTGTTGATGGTCAAATACCTAACTTAAATTATAACAGGCAGAAATATCAATTAATACCTTATTAAAATCAGCGGTCAACAGAGCTATAATCTGGACCAACTATCTGGATTTGATAGGTTCTAAAAGAAGAAGTTGATCTATATTTTCTGTAATTACAGGAACTTTTTATTGAAATCTTTGGGAAATAATTTTTTCTTTTATATAATCTGTTTGGACATTCAAATAAACGAATATGTAATATATACCTTTTATTAAGATCTAATATTTTTAATATATTATTTTAATACTTTAGCCACTTAGCCTTGGTATCTTCAAAATTAGATTAAAATATAACTTTATGAGAAATTAGGGTAACATTAGATTACGAGTTAATCCAGGTACCTATCAGTTCTCCTATTTGGACTCTAGCTGTCATTAATGGTGGAGTATCATCATATGATGGACCAAACATATTCTCGCAGTGGCCAGCACCTATAAAAGGACGATTAGTTTTAATTAATCGTTTCTAATGTTAACTATATTGTATGCACTAAAAAACACCAGCAAGGGAAAAAGCCCAGGGCCAGATCAACTGCCTATTTAGACCGGGCAGTATCGTCGCCCCCGCTAGCGAAATTATTCCGATTCGATTTTTTTGCACAAACTTACTCAAAAAGAGGTCCTTATAACATATCCACAGGGTGCCGGGCGGTGCCGTGGTCGAAAAATTGTTTAAACAATTTTTTTAAACAAATTCACAAAAATAATTTTTTTATTTAGAACAAAATTTATTTTTTTAGATTGGCTTATTCTGAGCAAAAAAGATCTCTTGTCATTTTTTTCTAAAATTGATTGTTGTCGAGTTATATGCGATTAAAAATTTGAAAAATGCAAAAATGACCATTTTCAAGGCTTAATAACTCGATTAAACATTATTATTATGACATTCAAGAAGTCACCAAATCAAGTTTCAAATCCCTTCTTCAAGGTCCTGAAGAGATTTTTGTCATTATTTTATTAGAAACCTGTTATTTTTAATTATTAACAATTAGCGCTATAATCCAGGATGCATCGTCGCCCCCGTTAGTGAAATTATTCCGATTCCATTTTTTTGCAGAAACTTACTCAAAACCAGGTCCTTATAATATATACACAGGGTGCCGGGCGGTGCCGTGGTCGAAAAATTGTTTAAACAATTTTTTTTAAACAAATTCACAAGAATATTTTTTTTATTGCGAACGATTTTTTTTAATGTGTGTGTGTGTGTGTGAAAAAATGGCTTGGATGCGGGTCCGTTAGCCACAGATTTTTATTTTATTTTTACCTCAATTTATTAGTTTTGTTATATTCCCACTTATCTGACTCAAATGACTATACCTATTTGTTTCTTTCAAGTAGTTTATGAGTAATTTAAATATTTCCATTTTATGACAACTTAGTAGATATTCTATACTAACTGGAAAATGAACTTGTGTTTGTCGTAAATTGTAATACAATTGATTTATATATCTCTCGTTAATTTTGCATTCAAAGAAAATATGGTTCAAATCTCTAATCGAAACATTATCACAAAAACAGACTGATGAATTAACTATTCCTAATTTGTGCAGATTTTTTTTAAGATAATTTGGGTTATTCTGAGCAAAAAAGGTCTCTTGTGATTTTTCTCTAAAATTGATTGTTGTCGAGTTATATGGCCATTTTCGTATTTTTCAAATTATAAATCGCGTATAATTCGACAACAATCAATTTTAGAAAAAAATCACAAGAGACATTTTTTGCTCAGAATGTCCCAAATTATATAAAAAAATTGTTCGAAGAGAAAAAATTATTTTTGTGAATTTGTTTAAAAAAAATTGTTTAAACAATGTTTCGACCACGTCACCGCCCGGCACCCTGTGAATATGTTATAAGGACCTCGTTTTGAGTAAGTTTCTGTAAAAGAATGGAATCGGAATAATTTCACTAACGGGGGCGACGATAAATCCTGGACTATAGCGCTAATTGTTAATAATTAAAAATAACAGCTTTCTAATAAAATAATGACAAAAATCTCTTCAGGACCTTGAAAAGAAGGGATTTGAAACTTGATTTGGTGACTTTTTGAATTTCATAATAATGTTTAATCGAGTTATTAAGCCTTGAAAATGGCCATTTTCGCATTTTTCAAATTTTTAATCGCCTATAACTCGACAACAATCAATTTTAGAAAAAAAATGACAAGAGACCTTTTTTGCTCAGAATAAGCCAATTTATCTAAAAAAATTTTGTTCGAAATGAAAAAATTTTGTGAATTTGTTTAAAAAAAATTGTTTAAACAATTTTTCGACCACGGCACCGCCCGGCACCCTGTGGATTTTTTATAAGGACCTCTTTTTGAGTAAGTTTGTGCAAAAAAATCGAATCGGAATAATTTCGCTAGCGGGGGCGACGATACTGTCCGGTCTAATTGATATCCTTAAAATAATAGAAAATGAGTACATGGATGTCCTCTTAAAGCTCTTTAATGAAATTTATCAGTCGGGTGACATACCAAATGAATGGTTGACCTAAACATTTATTTGTCTCCCAAAAAAGAAAAATGCTAGAGAATGCACTGACCACCGCACCATAAACCTGATGTCTCACACACTTAAAATGTTTTTAAAGATCATTCATAAACGCATTTACCAAACACGTGATATGGATATTGAAGAAATTCAATTTGGATTCCGTAGAGGCGTATGTACCCGTGAAGATCTCTTTGCATTCAACGTACTAATCCAGATATGCTTGGATGTGAACCAGGATGTATGTCTGTTTCATAGATTATAACAAAGCTTTCGATAAAGTACGCCACAAAGAGCTAATGGACGTCCTCAAAGCAAAACAATAAGTACAATACAAGGACCTTCGAATTATAACAAATCTATATTATAAACAGCAGGCACACATACGCATTAACGAGCACACATCAAAAGAGTTCGAAATTAAAAGAGGAGTGCGACAGAGTTGTGTATTGTCACCACTGCTAGTAAATGCATACTCTGAAGAAATTATGAAGAGCTCTTGAGGGAGAAACAGCAAGAATAAAGGTAAATGGAACGCCAATTAACTACATTAGATATGCGGACGATACTATCACAATAGCGGACAACCTTCAAAAGCTAATAGTTGAGTTTGGAGAAGAATATGGCTTATCAATAAACATCAAGAAAACTAAATTTATGAGGATATCAAAATTCCACAATAGAAATGAAATCCTGACACTTAAAGGTAAAACTTTAGAACAAGTTGAAAACTACAACTATCTTGGCACAATAATTAATCACACAAACGATTACTCCAAAGAAATCAACGTTCGAATAGAGAAAATAAGAACAAACTTATAAAATGAGAAAGGTACTTTGTGCAAGAGAACTGAAATTGGACTTGAGAGTTAGGCTGGCAAGGTGTTATATTTTCGCGAATATTCTGGAAATTGGTTAAAAAAAGTGCAACAAAATTTAGGGTAGTGTAGTAAATATATGTGTAGTAATAAATTTACCCAGATAAGTACATACATTAATGACTAATATTAGAGTTTATCTAAATAATTGTCCAGATTTATCATGTTTATTTCTGTTAAAAAATAGTTCCTGTAATAAGTTCATTTTACCTTCGATAAGAATAGCAGGAGCCTTATCATTCCCCTAATAGCACAAGGACGTCCAATGGACGTCCATTGGACGTCCTTCACGGACTTTAGGGACGTCCATTGGACGTCCGTTTTCGTCCGAGGAACGTCCTTTATACATCCTATTTTGGTCCAAATGTCGCGCTACCGAACGTCCATTGGACGTCCATCTAAGGTCCGAGGGGACGTATATTGGACCTTAATCGGACGTAATTTGGACCTTGATCGGACGTCCTAGGGGACGTAAATTGGACCTTAATCGGACGTAAATTGGACCTTAATCAGACGTAAATTGGACCTTAATAGGACATAAATTGGACCTTAATCGGACGTAAATTGGACCTTAATAGGACGTAAATTGGACCTTAATGGGACGTAAATGGGACCTTAATCGGACGTAAATTGGACCTTAACCGGACGTAAATTGGACCTTAATAGGACGTAAATTGGACCTTAATCGGACGTAAATGGGACCTTAATCGGACGTAAATGGGACCTTAATCGGACGTAAATTGGACCTTAATCGGACGTAAATTGAACCTTAATCGGACGTAAATTGGACCTTAATAGGACGTAAATTGGACCTTAATCGGACGTAAATGGGACCTTAATCGGACGTAAATTGGACCTTAATCGGAAGTAAATTGGACCTTAACCGGACGTCCTAGGGGACGTGAATTGGACATTAACAGGACGTCCAATTTTGGTCCAAATGCCACGTTGCCAAACGTCCAATGGAGGTCCACTTAACATCCGAAGGGACGTTCGGTGGACGTCAATTGGGCCTTCATAGGACGTCCCAGTTTGGTCCAATGTCTTGCTGCCGAACATCCATCTAATGTCGTGGGAAATAAAAAATATATTTCTTAAGGAACTTATATTACATCTTATATTAAATTACAATTATTGGATATTAAATTATTTACATTAAATTACAATACACTTCTCCAAGAAATTAACGCACCACCTTAAATATGGGGTATTAAACCTTAAACAAATGGTTCCGTATGTACAGGCTCACTCATTACTATAGAGAGCGATGTGATATAATATATATTACAGTATAGCTCCCCGTGCATGACAAGCATAAGGAGGTAGAGTCGGACAAACATAAGTTTGGGATTGCGACGTAGCCTTTCGCGCAGACAAGCAAACCATTTCTACCAGTGGCGGACGAAAACAGGCAGATTTGAAATAAATTTTTATAAGTAAATTATAATAGCACCTAAATTATATTTAATTAAAGCGAAGAATGAATTTGTTTCTTTTTATTTTCATAGTTTTTAATAATTATGAAGCTTGAATCAGTTGCATTTGATAAAATAATGAGCAAAATATTAGGAGTACTTTAATATATGACAAATTCCTCAATATTTACAATTATTTAATAACATTATCAGGAAGGAAGGAAGGAAGGATTTCAACTATAAAAAAAATTAAACAAGTGTTTATTTTTACTAATTCTAATGTATTTATTTTCTAAACAATGATTCTAAACAAAGTTTTAATTACGATTCTTCGGATGGTTCTAAGATATCTATTCCGGAATTTGAAGTTTTTCGGAAATCGAAATCTAAACAAATTATCGATTATAAATACTTGACACTTTTGAAAAAACATTCTTCATAACTGTAAATTGTAGAAAGTTGAACTAAAATGATGTCAACAAAATATCAATTTAAAATACATTATCCATTATACAATTTTATTTTTTAAGCTGAATAATTACTTTTACTATGTTACCTAAAGCCTAATCTAATTATCGTTTTCCTTAATGTTTCCTTTGACCCTGGAAATTCCATTTGTTTGTTCTTTAGTTTTTGATAGATACCTTAAATAAATAGAAATCGTTAAAATATTTGGAAAGTAAATCTTCTTTTATACTTTAAGTAAATAAAATTGTAAAAGAATTGTATTTATCTACCATTTTTGTTAAAAATGCATCTATATCAGTGTGTTTACGAAAAAACTTTTATTTCGTTCTAAACGGGTACAAACAATTGTTTTATAATTTTACTTACTCTATTTTATTTACCATAAAAAATATAGGTATCAATTTCCCATTAACTAATAGTTTTTTAACTTTTAAACTATTTACCATTAATTTTAGGGGATCTTTTCTCGATGGTGTAGAAGTCGTATATAATATTTTTTATGGTTTTCACTTGTCTACTGCTCAATTCAATTTTTTTGGAACAACGTTTTCTTTTTGGACTTTTAAAAGATAAACTAGTCGCTTCATTTTTATTTACGTCTGTACCTTCTTTTATTATTTTGGTTAAGGTGTTTTTGCATATACCCGTCGCTGCTAGAATCCTATCCCTACAATTACCAATGTTAAATGTTACTAAACGAAAATATTGCGAAAAAAATTGCAAAAGATTGGCGTGAAAGAAGAAACAGTGCCTAAAAACTTGTGTATTTGATCAGAGCATCCTTCCTGTTAGGACGTATGGCTCATAAACATGGACATTAACAAAGGCCAACATAAACAAAAGAGAAAGGACTCACAGAAAATATCTATTGTATTAATTCATGTTTTATTCCATGTTGGGAATAACACTTCAAGACAGAAAACCAAACAAATGGATAAGAGAGAAAACAAACGTAAAAAATGTAACTGAGCATATTCAGGGTTAAAGTGGAGATTTGCAGGCCATAATGCGAGACAGGAAGATAAAAGATGGAATGCTGAAATACAAAACAGGAGACCGTGGACGCAGCTGCAGGAACTCACTGGAAAAGCGCAGCCAAGGACAGACAGATATGGAAAGATTTGGGGAAAGCCTATGTCCAAAGGTGGATAGAAATGGGCTAAAGAAGAAGAAGAATCTGATGAAACTTCATAAATACAATTATAATAAAAAAATAAGAATAATAGTAACTTTAATATCAAGAAAATAAAATGTTATTAACAATACTTACGTCAATTTACTTAAAGGTATTAACAGGTTTTCGGTTGTTTTGAAATGTGCTGCCTCTTGTTCCATAAATGTAGTAACATTATAAATTATTGCCTTTGCTTGGCTATTCAATCCCAGCCCTTTGATTCCTATCTTTTTATGAGGCATATTGTTAAATAACTAATGACTTAACTTAACACACTAGAGATACACTAAATGTCTTAATAATACACTAATTACTACTACTAATATACCAAACACTAAGCTAAAAACTATTAATAAAATATCCAACACGATCAAACCAATAAGTTAAACACTCTCTGCGATACGTAATGCACTTCTAACTACGACACTGGCGATCAGCAAACTGGCTGTTTCCATGGTAACGCTAGTAAACAAGAACCACTGCGCATCATCGAGTTTTGAATCATATTCCCAAACTTATGTTTGTCCGAGTCTACTTAACCTATAGCCTAGGGCCTAGGCTAGAATATTATAAAAAAATCACTTAGATGCAACAACA
The DNA here is from genome assembly GCF_917563875.1 of Diabrotica virgifera virgifera. Taxonomy (NCBI): domain Eukaryota; kingdom Metazoa; phylum Arthropoda; class Insecta; order Coleoptera; family Chrysomelidae; genus Diabrotica; species Diabrotica virgifera. The sequence goes on from NC_065450.1 coordinate 140,601,622, forward strand.
GGTTTAGGAAATTCGAGACATCAAAAATGCCCAATTTTTAAGGTGGTGCGTAATCGGCTGTATATACAGGGTGTAACAAAAATACAGGTCATAAATTAAATCACATATTCTGGGACCAAAAATAGTTCGAATGAACCTAACTTACCTTAGTACAAATATGCACATAAAAAAAGTTACAGCCCTTTGAAATTACAAAATGAAAATCGATTTTTTCGATTATATCGAAAACTATTAGCGATTTTTTATTGAAAATGGACATGTGGCAGTATTATGGCAGGAATATCTTAAACAAAAATTATGGTGAAATTTGTGCACCCCATAAAAATTTTATGGGGGTTTTGATCCCTTAGATCCTCCCAAACTTTTGTGTACGTTCCAATTCAATTTTATTATTGTGGTAGTTACCATTAGTTAAATTCAATATTTTTGTTTCTTAGTATTTTTCAGATAAGGAAGTTTTTATCGAGTTGCGACTTCTTTTTTAACATGTCTACATAAAAATTTTATGGGGGTTTTGTTCCTTTAAACCCCCCAAATGTTTGTGTACGTTCCAATTAAACTATTACTGAGGTACCATTAGTTAAACAGAATGTTTTTAAAACTTTTTTGCCTCTTTGTATTTTTTCGATAAGGCACATTTTATCGAGATCTGGCTTCTTTTTTAATATGGTTCAAAATATACCTAAAAATGTAAAGCATAAATAAGTCTGCATATTATTACCAAGTCTCCATAATCGTACTTAACCATATACAAATATGTGGTGGATTTGACAAATATTCAAAATATTTCGATAAAAATTGACTTTTCGAAAAAGCAATAAGAGGCAAAAAAGTTTTTAAAACGTTGTGTTTAAATGGTACTACAATAATAATTAAATTGAAACGTGCACAAAAGTTTGGGGGGGTTTAAAGGAACAAAACCCCATAAAAATTTTATGGTGTGTCCAAATTTTACTATAGTTTTTTCGTAAGATAGTTGCAGCCAAAGGGCTGCAACTTTTCTTGTGTGTACATTTGTACTAAGGTAAGTTAGGTCCAATCAAACTATTTTTGGTCCCAGAATATGTGATTAAATTTATGACCTGTATTTTTGTTACACCCTGTATATATCTACATACTTCGTCTAATTTACTAACTGTTGTGCGTCATCCGCGTCATAGTCTGTGAGGTCGCATGATACCAACACGACATATTTAGGCGGTAGGTGTGTTCTTTTTTAGAATCACTTTGCTGAGTACACTGGAAATACAGACTCTAGACATATTTTATTATATACGCGTAGAAATAATATTTGAAGATTTCTATTAATGTTAACCTAAAGAAATACACAATAATATGTTTCATTTAATTTGTATAAATGGATTATAAAGCGTTTTTATGAAGCAGATTTGTTCGGATCACACTGTAACTGTAATCGAACGGAGGTGACATTTTAGAATAAATTGGTAACATTTATTTGACAGTTGTGGTGATGACACTTCATATTTGTTTATATTCTTTACTATGAGTATCTGTTTTATTTATTATATTTACTGTCTTTATTATTTACTTTACTATAAAAAGATCCTCTACTATAAAAATATAAATTTCACCTAATTTTATAACGACTTGGAATAATCATCGAGGTATCTGACAACTTTTTTAGTTGTTATTGTAGACATACTTATACAAAGAAACCTATTGGCTTTTTGACAAGAGTTCGGAGCCGTTTTTTAATTATTAACAATGCAGTGCAAAAACGCTTGCACTGCAAATCTTAAAAGATTATAACTTAATTCTTGTTCTCTATTTCTTAAGTTTTTACTTATTTACATTGAATATTAATTTGTTTTGTTGTATAATCCACGTTTACAATAATTATGTGATATATTTTATTTAAAATGGGTTCAGGATCTTTTTATACTTTGGCAACTATGTCAACTTAGATCTCTGGCGTAGATAATGACGTGCAACAGTAAGTAAATTAGATGGACTGTAGGTTATATTTGGTTCTTGGGACATCAAAGTATATTTTTTAGACATTCCCTGGATATAGTCACAGATGTGACATACCTCCGATTTGTTTTTTCACGAGTCTTGTAAGAGAGACTAAAAACTTTTTTTATAGTCACCTCCTGTTTTCATATATTTTTTGACATGTTTTGTAGTAAATTCAACTATCTATTTACTACAAAACATGTCAAAATTTACATGTGAAAGCAGATGATCCTAAAAATGGTTTTTCGTCTCCTACAAAATTCATGAAAAAGCAGATAGGAGAATTATTGTACATTACAATTCTCTGATGTTTGGGAAAAAGGGCTTAAGTCAGAATTGCACATCGATAATGTTTTGATGATTTCTACAGTACTGTAGTAGATTCTACTGTACATACAGTTTACATCTACAACAGTTTTTTTCTGGTCCAGAAATCATCAAAACATTATCAATGTGCAATTCTGACTTAAGTCCTTTTTGCCAAACATAAAAAAACAATCTGGTCATAACTGACCAATGAGCAATTTTAATTTAACCTAAATTACTACTGTTTCTTAAAATGAAGAGCTTACCCCATAGCGTCTCTTATCTAATCTAACAAGATCGTGCACTATTCTAACATACACAGGCACAGCACACAAGCACTATGCTCCGTTTTTCACTATCACCTATCACTCAAACTAGTTCAAAAGGCTTTGTCCTCTTCAATCTTCTAGTTTGCCCAGTAGTATCGAGGAGCTGGATTTCCTCGATATTCTTGAACTTATGAAGTTGTTCAATTGCTCGTGTTGCTCGTGACTTCCTGCTATCTTCTTGATATTTGTTGATAAAGTAATAACTTATTATGCATGGACAATGTGGACTTTCTTCCAACTAGCCAATACACTTTTTATATCTCTCTTTTGCCTTTCATAGCAACAAGGTTATACATTTCCTTCTTGGTTTTTTTTGTAGACCACTTTCAGCTGATTCTAAAAAAAATTAAAATGAACGGTAATTTTTCTATTCTTTACAATTAAAAATCAAAAGATATAGATACTATTTACAGGTAATAATATGCATGCATAAATGATTCGTTTCATAAAGAATAAAGAAAATTGAAAACGGATTTTATAATACTTACAAAATTGTTTAAACAAGAGATCCAGCCAGAGCCCAGAGCAAAAACTAGTAGACAGTACAGCAAAAAAGCCACTAATTTCTTCCATTTCCCACACCCACACCCCCTTATCGATGCATTTTTTTCCAATCAAAATTTTTACTAAATTTTTAGGTTATCGGTTATAACGAAAATGAAATATATGAAATGTGATGACCAATGACCACGCGACGCTACATAGATATTCGCGCGGCAAATTTGAAAATGAACGCAAATTGAACAGTAAATGGCCTCTCTTAAAATCTTGTAATGGAAAATTTTACCCCTCCAGGAAGACATTTATATCTTGTGGTAACTTTCCACCCATAATTTAATCAGATAGATGTTCACGGAATAGAACGGTAGTACCTACATTCCTGGAATGTTTTGTGTTGTTAGGATTAAACTTTTATTTTATTTATTCTTGAATATTTCCTATTGTTAAACATTGTAACCAATAATTTACAAATAAGATTTTCATTACATTACATAAAATCAAAAACATGTTTTGGATATTAAACTATAGTTTATAATTGTAATAATTGTATATACAATTTTGAATTAAGATTTAATCTTTTCGATTTAAACTACAGTAAAACCTGTGTTACCGGCCCCCTGCAAACACCGGCCACCTGTACTAACGGCCAGTTTAAAAATTCCCCAAACCAATTACAGTAAAACTTGTCAGTAACGGCCACTAAAAATGAAAAAGCTATTGGCCGATATAGAAAGGTGACCGGTATTGCCAGTTTTTGTAGTCTAGATATAATTGGTTTGGGGAATTTTTAAACTGGCCGTTAGTACAGGTGGCCAGTAACACAAGTTTTACTGTATATCTAGACTACAAAAACTGGCAATAACGGCCACCTTTCTATATCGGCCAATAGTTCTTTCATTTTAGTGGCCGTTACTGACAGGTTTGACTGTATTTCATTAACGTAAAGTTAACGCCCAAGTTAATATTTTATTGAATTATTTTGCTATTTGATCCCGTAATTGGTATAATGTGTCCAATATAATATATAAGCGTTCATAAAACGTCCGTATTTCGTCCAGTATGGACGTCCAAAGGACGTTCAACGTCGGACGTACAAAGGACGTCCATATTTATTCCGTCCGAAGGACGTCCAACGTCGGACGCCCAAAGGACGTCCATATTTATTCCTTCCGAAGGACGTCCAACATGGGACGTCCAAAGGACGTCCATATTTATTCCTTCCGAAGGACGTCCAACATGGGACGTCCAAAGGACGTCCGTTTATAGTCCATGGACGTAAGGACCAAAAATGGACCTATTTTGGACGTCCAAAGGACGTCGTGTGCTATTAGGGTCAAGGTTTTCGTAATTCCCAGAAGACGCCATGGGTCCACTGAACCATGCACAAATACAACATTAGATACTTCAATGTCTAAACCACCATATAATACATTGGTCCTGTTTATAGCATGGTCCACAAACATTTCATTGTAGGACGATCTATAAGTATTTTGGCATAACGTCCGAATGAAAAAACTAAGGGGTGCTTTATGGGAAGTTTGAAAATAACCAAATTCTGTACAGGTTTGATATACCCATTGACGAGCTACAAACAAAGTAAGATATTATGAACGGTCATAAAAATGTGCTCTTCGTCTTTCTATACCTATTCATTTTGAAAATTATTGATATAGTCGATTCGCTAATCTGAGACACAACTGTCTACACTACAATCACAATAAAGATGCACTAGAAATAAATGAGCACGAGGAGCACTCCCAAATCATGATTTGGAAGTGCTCCTCGAACATTAAACGTGTCTTGGCTTGTTTATTTCTATATTTTGCATTTTTATTACGATTGTAATGTAGTGTAGACAGTTGTGTCTCAGATTAGCGAATCGACTACCTATATCACAGTTTTCGTGAGAGTCATATTATGTTTATAAATTCTTTTACAAAACTAAGATAAAAAGATATCGATTTTATAATTTTTCTATTATAAACATCGTGTATAAAAACCGTTGTAATATTCTGCCATAAAAACTATGGTATCATGTACCGGGTGTCCACTTATATTTTCCCCCATTTTAACTGCCTATAACTTCTAAACGACTCAAGATAGAAATATGCGGTTTTCGCTGAAATGTTTTATTTTAGTAAAAGTTTTGTCTGAATGGATTGAATTTTTTATATCGCTTTTAAATACGAACACAAAAATGGCGGATTTTTGAAAAAAACGTTGTTGACTTTTTTTAATGGAACATCCAGTGTATTTTTTTGTAAATTGAAAGAAACGTCATTTACCTATCCAGCGACATAAAGTTTTTCAAAATCGGTTGTCAAATCACTGAGCAATTAATGTTTAAACTGAGAGGTGCAACATGGATATCACATACCTAAATAACATAACTCAGTCAATTGATATTATGTTATGTGATTTCCACATTGCATCTCTCATTTTAAAAATTAATTGCTCAATCATTTGACAACCGATTTTAAAAATTTTTATATCGCTGGATAGGTAAATGACTGTTTTTTACAAGTTTTTAGGTAAATATTATATCACTTATAAATAAAAAATGGCGGATTTTTTAAAAAAATAACGTTGTTGACTTTTTTATTAAAACACCCAGTATATTTTTTGTAACTTGAAAAAATGGTCATTTACCTATCCAGCGATATAAATTTTTTTAAAATCGGTTGTCAAATGAGTGAGCAATTAATTTTTAAAATGAGAGATGCAATGTGGAAATCACATAACATAATATCAATTTGCTTACAGTAGGAAAAATGAAAGAATACCCATGAACGAACATATAAAACACGCTGTATTTTCCTATCACCGTGTCACACAAACAATTGGCCAGCGCAAGTACATGTAATATTTATTGTTACATGTACTTGCATTGGACAATTTTCTTTGTAACACGGTGACTGGAAAATACAGCGTGTTTTATATGTTCGTTCATGGGTATTCTTTCATTTTTCCGACTTGTAGTTATGTTATTTAGGTATGTGATATCCACGTTGCACCTCTCATTTTAAAAATTAATTACAGTAATCCCTCTTCAACCGCGGGGGTTACGTTCCGAAGAGAAAGGTGCGGTTGGTGATACCGTGGTTGGCGAGGGATCCACGATCCAAAGAAGAATATGACATAATCCCAATTTGGATACGTATATTAGTACATAGAAATAAATATGATGAAATTGCGTATCTGTGAAATATGTATTATCATATCAACAAAAATAAAGACGCTGAGATCAGCGTCTACATTCGCGGGTATTTTAAACCTTCTGAACTATAAACTAATTGCCGTAGTATTACTACTAAGAACAAGCGCCAGTGGTGTAATGAGTCAGTGCCAGTGGTGTAATCATGAGTAATTTAACGCGACTGGTCAAATTATAAAAAATATATAAAAATAATAAAACATTCTCATTAAAAATTCAACAGATATCGCAACCGCGGATAAGTGAAACCGCGGTTGATGAGTCCGCGGATAATGAGGGATTACTGTACTCAGTGATTTGACAACCGACTTTGAAAAACCTTTCTTTCAATTTACAAAAAATTATACAGGGTGTTCCATTAAAAAAAAGTCAACAACGTTTTTTTCAAAAATCCGCCATTTTTGTTTTCGTATTTGAAAGCGATATAAAAAATTCAATCCATTCAGACAAAACTTTTACTAAAATAAAACATATCAGCGAAAACCGCATATTTCTATCTTGAGCCGTTTAGAAGTTGTAGGCAGTTAAAATGGGGGAAAATATAAGTGGACACCCGGTATTTCATCAAGTCAATTATAATCAATTTTTTTATTTTTATGACATTTTCAAACTTTTCTTTTCTAAGAAGTAATAATTAGTTCTTCGTTGACTTTCAAGAACTAACTTATCCATCCTCTTCAACATCATCAACAGCTAGGTCTGCATCTACATCTCTTATTTGTTCTTGGTAGGCATTCAAAAATTCGCTTCGTCCATGGGTTATCTTCCATTCTTCGTATGTGTACAGCCCAGTTCCATTTTAACATGGTAATATTTTGGATTATATCCGCTTACTTTTGAGTCTTATTTCTTCAATGAATGACAAAAAATATTTGAGTGCGTTCGTGAATAAAAATTATTCTACGATTTATCGCATTTACTCTGATTCTCAGCGCAAATTAAAAACATAACAGGAAACTACAGTTTAATCACATGCCGCAAAATATTATGTTCTACGATAGAAGTAATTGCCTATATTCAGGACTATCTTATATATAAAAATCAATTGCTGTTCGTTAGTCTGGCTGGACCGATTTGACTAATTTTGATGTTGAATTAATTGTGCAAGTTCAGGGAAGGTTTATACGGTTTGATATTGTCATTTTAGTAGCCACTAAAAATTTTACATCTATATGAATAAAATGCTCTTTTTACAGTGTTTGTTGTCATACTCCTCCGAAACGACTTTACCGATTTTTATGAATTTTGGCAAGTATATTCGACCGGACTGGGAGTAGGTTGTTATCTAAATTTCATACCCGTACGTCATAAGGGGTGTAGCGTCCCTGATATTTTTTTCTACTTTTTCAAACAAACTTTTTTTTAATTTTATATGATGTGGAACGTAAAGATACATACAGTCCTAAATTTTCACTTTTCTATCACTAACGATTATTTTTTAATAGCCATTTAAATATTTTACATCTATATAAACAAAAGAAAGTCGTGTTAGTTACCAAAACATAACTCGAGAATGACTGAATAGATTTTTATAAAATTTTCCACGTATACTCGACCGGACCGAGAATAGATTATTATTTATTTTTCATATCCTTACGTCATAACGTCCAGCGAATATATTTTTTTATTTTTTTGGTCAAACTTTTTTTTTCTTAATTTTGTGTGATGTGGAAGGGAAAGGTAAATACAACCATAAATTTTCACTTTTCTATCTTCGACCATTATTTTTTAATAGCCATCTAAATTTTAGCATCTTATATATAAAAATCAATTGCTGTTCGTTAGTCTCGCTAAAACTCGAGAACGGCTGGACCGATTTGGCTAATTTTGATGCTAAATTATTTGTGGGAGTTCAGGGAAGTTTTATTCGGTTTTATATGGTCATTTTAGTAGCCACCAAAAATTTTACATCTATATGTATAAAATGCTTTTTTTACAGTGTTCGTTGCCATACTCCTCCGAAACGACTCTACCGATTTTTATGAGATTTGGCAGATATATTCGACCGGACTGGGAGTATATTATGAAATTTTCCACCTATATTCGACCGGACCGAGAATAGGTTAATTTTGTTTAATTTAGGTATTTTATTTATTTTCGTTTATTTTATTTCATTTTTTAATTCCATTTATTTTTTTTTATTTTATTTCATTTTATTAAATTTTATTTATTTTTATTAGATTCTAATCAACACCTATATAGTTGGACAACCCCGAACCCAATTATATAACTACCGGGTTGTTTTAAATGTAGATAAAATAAAGCTGTTATATTAATTATATGATAAACAAATTTAAGATTGCAAGTAACTGCTGCACTACAAACTTTATTTTGTTACTTCTAACTAAACTTTATTACTTCAAACATCATGTGTAATTAATTAAAAATAATAATAAAACCTCATTCACATCGACAATTTTTTGTTTATTAATTACGAATTCCTTTTGTTTATTTTAATTTTTTTGTATACCTACAAAAATTTGTACGGGTATCTATTGAGGCAGTACGAAGTCTGCCGGGTCAGCTAGTATATTATAAAAATATTTTTGAATGATTCGTAAAATACCAAACAGCTTACAAAAATAAATAAATACACATTGTAAAGTCGTTATTAGGGATTTTTGGGATCGCTGAATAGGAGTACGTGACTGGTCTCCTGAAATTTTATGGAAAGTCGATACAGAATCAGTTCGACCTGAGTACCAGGTGCCTAGGAGTACATCGCCGACACCATATTCGTGTTCAGCGACACCATATTCGTGTTCAGCGACACCAAATACACTTCTTATCGATTTTTCTCAAAACTCCAGGAGACGAGGCCCGTTCTGGCACTAGATGCCTCGGAGACTATCGGCGTCATGATATTCGTGTTCAGAGAGCTCAACAACCCCGAATAGTAACATTAAACTCATTTCCGTCAAATATTTCCGAATTACAAATTTATCATTTTTTGTCACTTCGAAATGCATTTTCCTTGTTCAATAATGCAATTTTCATTTCTTCATTATTACTTTATCTCACAAAGTTCAAGAGCTCGAGGTGGATTTTGCTCTTGATCGAGAATATGAACAAATTAGAGCAGTGGTCGGCAAAGTGCGGCTCCGGAGCCGCATGTGGCTCTTTGGCTCCTTAGGTGCGGCTCTGGCACAAATATCCACGGAGAGCGCAATATTTTCATTTAAAAAAACTTGGTAGGAAAAACATTACCTACATCTTATTCTGATAAATTAGCTTGTCAAAATTTCTCTTAATGCTACGATAACCGAGTTGAAATTTTCTCCTATTAACATTTGCATTAATAGCTTTGAAATATGTATTTAAGAACAAGGAGGTATGGCGCTCTAAATTCGAACGTCTTCGTGTTGAATTGGAAATATTATAGAAGAAAAGAATATTCACAACACAAGTGGTCTGCTTTGAATGACCTGGAGAAGGAAAACATGATCATTTTCAACGCTTGGAATAGTATTCCTGATTCTTATGATCAGCTGAAAAAGCTCACGTTTGCTGTTCTTTCCTTTTTTTTTACTTTATCGTACTACATACGTAGTATGAGTATAATAGATAAAGTTATAGGATCGTGCAAAAATTTTTTTTTTCAGATTTCACTTTTTTTCGACGTTTTGAGTCCCCCTGAGTCTAAAAAGCAAATAAAAAAAACATGTCGGAAGTATGTAGGTACGTACGTACGTATGTACGTACGTACGTATGTCGCCACCGCCCAGCAAAAACTACTGGACCGATTTTGATGAAATTCGGTATGAGTAAGTTTAAGAGAATTTTGTCGAGAAACTAAGCTTAAAAAAAACCTCTCAAAAAGGAGGCCGAAATAGGGGGGTTATTTAGGGCCCATTTTTGCAAATTTTGACCGAAATGAATGAAATTCAACTCAAAGTAAGCTCATCGATAGGTAAATAAAAATACGGAATTTGACATTTCCAAATTCAAAATGGCGGCCAACATGGCCGACCGCCCACCCGACACATTTCCCTATCTATCTAAAAACTTGTTTAAGATAAGTTTAATTTGAAAAAGTCGTTATATAGCCTAAATATGGGGCTATAAGAAGAATGTTATCGTTTTTCAGAAAAAGTTACGGGTTGCCTATATTTAAGGGGTCAAAATTTGACATAAATTTGGACTAGATTTTCTCAAAAATGGCTCCAAGGAATTCTTTTATTTTTTGAAATATTTTTGATATCCTATCGGTAAATTGAATGACATTAGTCAGATTTCTTAACTCCCCATAGGAGGCGAGTTATGAATTTTTTATAAAAAAATATTCGAGTGCCCGTAACTTTCTTCTTAATAGAAACTAAAATTTGAAATTTTGCATACGTATATGGTACTTTATTATCTATTATCACAATAAATTTTACCAAAAATATGGCTTCCGGTTGAACCGAAAATGAATAAAAAATGTTATTTTTTTAGATACGCCCTACATATTTTTACATATTTTGAAATAATGCGAAATTACCTTTCCAATGACATAAAATTCATTGCTGTAGCTCAAAAACTCGAAAAGTTACGGTAAATAGAAATTTTGCTATAATCTTATGTGTGTCCTCTCTCACGCGATCATAGCAGAGCATTATTGTAGGGCAGTCAATGAGGGTATTTGGCTCCGAATTCCATCCTACTACATTGATGTACTTGATATTTTCACAGTAAGTAGGGAATAGCTAAAGAAACAAAATCTACCCTATATACTATGGCGCTTTTATCTTGGGGCGGTTCCCACTTCTTCAAGGGGGTGGAAAATTTGTTGGTCAAAACAAGCACGGAAGTGGCTAAAGAACCTATTTCTAAGCAAAAACTGGTCTATATTTTTTTTGAGAACTCAATACTTTTTGAGTTAGGCGTAGTTGAAAATTGGCCATATTCATTGAAAAATGACACCTTTTCGGACGGATTTTTTGTGAATACCTTAAAAACTATGCATCGAACTAAAAACACTATATAAAACATTTTTTAGATTATAAATAATAAAGAGATTCGTTCCTTCGTAAATGTTCTATTTATAATACAAAAAGAGATATGGTAGGTGAAAATAGTTTGTTTTTTGGTGCGTGCTCAAATTGGTGTATTCAACTTGAAATAACAGAGGAACCGTAGGTTTTAGGTGTATAATGCTACCAACACCTTTCGTAGTGTTTGAAAAGGCCTTTAAAACGAGCACCGTTAAATGTCGGTTATATACAAATTAAGCGAGATATATGGTGCAAAAAAATATATGACTAATGTACTTTAAGGAAAAATAAAAAGTATATACATTTAACTCCCCATCCACCATAATTTAAATGCATTGCTTTTCTTTTGCAATACCTTTTAATATAGTGTTGTTTCTACTTTCAAAAAGTTGAACGGGTTTAAAATGAATGGTTTTTGTAAAAAATGTGATGAAATTGTAGAATGAATTTTTAAATTTTCTTAAAAATCTTCTAACTTTTTCTAAAAATTTTCTTAAAAACCGTCCCCATGATAAAAGCGCCATAGTATATAGGATACACTTTGAATTAGGAGATTGGGCTACTCCCAAAATTTCATTAAAATCCATGCAGTAGGATAGAATTTGGAGATAATATCTTGTTCTTAATATCGCGCATTGACTGGCGTAATCGAAATAGAATGAAATGCAAATATTGTAAACTATTAATTTCTCAGAAAAATGAACTAATTTGAAATGAAAGTATGACTATAATATTCTATTGATTTATGCAATAATCTATACATCTATAGTGTATCCCCGAAATATAGCATCGAACATTTTCTCAAATGCAGGAATTAATGATGCGTAGAACCATAAAATACTTTCAAGTACAGAAAGTGTTTCTAAAATATCAAAATAACGAGTAACTTTGTTATTTTTATAGAATGCCAGTATCTAGTACCATAACGATAATAGATCGGTACGATAAAGTTCTCGGGCGGCCCTTCCGTCCAGCGTTTTTTACTTTATCGTACTACATACGTAGTATGAGTATAATAGATAAAGTTATAGGATCGTACAAAAAAATTTTTTTCAGATTTCACTTTTTTTCGACGTTTGAGTCCCCCTGGGTCTAAAAAGCAAATAAAAAAAACATGTCGGAAGTATGTACGTACGTACGTATGTACGTACGTACGTATGTCGCCACCGCCCAGCAAAAACTACTGGACCGATTTTGATGAAATTCGGTATGAGTAAGTTTAAGAGAATTTTGTTGAGAAACTAAGCTTTTAAAAAAAACCTCTCAAAGGGGGGCCGAAATAGGGGGGTTATTTAGGGCCCATTTTTGCAAATTTTGACCGAAATGAATGAAATTCAACTCAAAGTAAGCTCATCGATAGGTGAATAAAAATACGGAATTTGACATTTCCAAATTCAAAATGGCGGCCAACATGGCCGACCGCCCACCCGACACATTTCCCTATCTATCTAAAAACTTGTTTAAGATAAGTTTAATTTGAAAAAGTCGTTATATAGCCTAAAGATAGGGCTATAAGACGGATGTTATCGTTTTTCAGAAAAAGTTACGGGTTGCCTATCTTTAAGGGGTCAAATTTTGACATAAATTTAAACTAGATTTTCTCAAAAATGGCTCCAAGGAATTTTTTTATTTTTTGAAAAATTTTTGATATCCTATCAGTAAATTGAATGACATTAGTCATATATCTTAACTCCCCATAGGAGGGGATTGATGAATTTTTTATAAAAAAATATTCGAGTGCCCGTAACTTCCTTCTTAATAGAAACTAAAATTTAAAATTTTGCAGACATATATGGTACTTTATTATCTATTATCACAATAAATTTTACCAAAAATATGGCTTCCGGTTGAACCGGAAATGAATAAAAAATCTTAATTTTTTTAGATACGCCCTGTATATTTTAACATATTTTGAAAAAATGCAAAATTACCTTTCCAATGACATAAAATTGATTGCTGTAGCTCAAAAACTCGAAAAGTTACGGTAAATAGAAATTTTGCTATAATCTTATGTGTGTCCTCTCTCACGCGTTCATAGCAGAGCCAGTGGCGGCTTTTGGGGGTAGGCAGGATAGGCCGGGCCTACCCAATAATTTTAAGAGCTTTAAAATTGAAAAAGATATATTCAAAAATTATGTTAAAGCATGTAAATAACTTTTAAATGTACTAAATCACTCAATACATCAGCGTCCGTTAAGACAACTTTGTTATATTATCACAGAAAGCATCGAATCGTATTCAGTGGACCGATTCTATAAGATCAACGCGAAACAATTACGTTCGTTATCCGACGGTTTGCTATTCTGTAAGCTCATTCGGGAAGAACCGGAGAAGCAGATCACGAAGCCGATTACAAAGCGAAAGCGATAACTTTTGGCTTGCGTTTCGTTTCGCTTTCGATAGTGATTGGTCGATCATTTTCACGTGGTACACAAGCGCAAGCGCTAAGCGGGTTGTTCGTTGTTGTTGATTCCACAAGAATTCTGTGTTTTTTGTTGATAATGAATTCGTGATGCTCTTACACCATATCTTCCGTAAGTTCCTGTAGCTCATCAAAAAGGAATCGAACTAGTTCTTTGCTTAAGCGAAAAATATCAATAAACCTTATATCTGTTAAACCAAATGGGTCACTTCTATCTCGAAGGAACCCGCTTTCCTCTCGCGTTAACCGTAGATGGTTTCTTCGCGAGTTTTCCATAATATAGAACAAATTGCACCGGCAACATTTTTATTAAAATTTAATAAAAATATAGTTATTCAAGGAAATAATTTAATCAAACTTGTGATTATAAGGCAATAAGGTTATATAAATACGTCATGCAACTGCTAGTTACTCTTCTTCTTTCTTTACTTCTTCTTTTTTTACTCCCTGCACGTATATTTGCAATGTTGCCGTAATTATTTATTCATACGTCGTTTACACTCGTATATTATCGTATGCCGCTATGATAACGAAGCGAAAGCGAAAACTAACCTTATAGAATATGAACATAAATCAACTTCGCTATCGTTTAGCTTAGCTTTCGCGATTATAACGAAAATTATGGAATTCGCCTACAGGTATTTAAAATAATCATTAATAGGCCCGCTCCCACCAGGCCGACCTACCTCACATAAGATCTCCGTACAAAAAGCGTTTGAAGTTAAGCGGCTTGCCGGACAATGATTTTATTTGTCGTGTTATGCTTGGTGTATAGGCCCGAATCGAATTGGCCTTCGCCCAGCCTCGTTGCCACTTTAAACATAATTATCGAATTCTAATATAAATTTTCTTTTAAATTTTGATAAAAAAATATGTAACATAATCTATAATTGTAATATATTTTTAGACAAACAACACAATTGTAAACAAGTGCACGTTTGCGCAAATGAGTTCAAAAAAATTCCTAAAATGCGAAAAAAAATTTGTTCGATTTTCACTGTTATTACTAGTGGTTTGGCCGATCTCGGTTAATTGTTTAAAATTTTTCTTGGAATAGTGCGATAGTTTTATAATTGATACATAAAAATGAGTTTTTCTGAGGCTTTACTAAATATGTTAAAGTTACCTTCTAAGTATTTTTATACATAAAAATAAATTTATATTTGCATATTATGTATTACACATACTTGCTGGCTTGGCCTACCCAAAATTTTACCCCACCAGCCGCCACTGAGCAGAGCATTATTGTAGGGCAGTCAATGAGGGTATTTGGCTCCGAATTCCATCCTACTACATACATTGATGTACTTGATATTTTCACAGCAAGTAGGGAATAGCTCAAGAAACAAAATCTACCCTATATACTATGGCGCTTTTATCTTGGGGCGGTTCCCACTTCTTTAAGGGGGTGGAAAATTTGTTGGTCAAAATAAGCACGGAAGTGGCTAAAGAACCTATTTCTAAGCAAAAACTGGTCTATACTTTTTTTTGAGAACTCAATACTTTCTGAGTTATGCGTAGTTGAAAATTGGCCATTTTCATTGAAAAATGACACCTTTTCGGACGGATTTTTTGTGAATACCTTAAAAACTATGCATCGAACTAAAAACACTATATAAAACATTTTTTAGATTATAAATAATAAAGAGATTCGATCCTTCGTAAATGTTCTATTTATAATACAAAAAGAGATATGGTAGGTGAAAATAGTTTGTTTTTTGGTGCATGCTCAAATTGGTGTATTCAACTTGAAATAACAGAGGAACGGTAGGTTTTAGGTGTATAATGCTACCAACACCTTTTGTAGTGTTTGAAAAGGCCTTTAAAACGAGCACCGTTAAATGTCGGTTACTTACAAACTAAGCGAGATATGGTGCAAAAAATTATATGACTAATGTACTTTAAGGAAAAATGAAAAGTATATACATTTAACTCCCCATCCACCATAATTTAAATGCATTGTTTTCCTTCTACAATACCTTTTAATATATATAGTGTTATTTCTACTTTCAAAAAGTTGAACGGGTTTAAAATGAATGGTTTTTGTAAAAAATGTGATCAAAATTTAGAATGAATTTTTAAATTTTCTTAAAAATCTTCCTTTTTCTCCATGTAATTCGAAAATAAAAATATTTCACCCCTGAGAAGTGGTGGGAACTTGCCCCATGATAAAAGCGCCATAGTATATAGGATAGACTTTGAATTAGGAGATTGGGCTACTCCCAAAATTTCATTAAAATCCATGCAGTAGGATAGAATTTGGAGATAATATATTGTTCTTAATCTCGCGCATTGACTGGCGTAATCGAAATAGAATGAAATGCAAATTTTGTAAACTATTAATTTCTCAGAAAAATTAACTAATTTGAAATGAAAGTATGACTATAATATTCTATTGATTTATGCAATAACCTACACATCTATAGTGTGTCCCCGAAATATGGCATCGAAAATTTTCTCAAATGCAGGAATTAATGATGCGTAGAACCATAAAATACTTTTAAGTACAGTAGGTGTTTCTAAAATATCAAAATAACGAGTAACTTTGTTATTTTTATAGAATTCCAGTATCTAGTACCATAACGATAATAGATCGGTACGATAAAGTTCTCGGGCGGCCCTTCCGTCCAGCGTCCAGCATATCAACATTTAAAAAAAATGGATTTTGCGCCAAAATTTTTGTAAATAATACAGTGTTGTAGAAAATGAAACCTTACAAACGAAAGAAAATAGAAGTTTCTACGATGATTAGAAACGAAAATACACAAAAAACGAAAAAAAAACACGTTTCAATTTTTTGGGGGTTATGGATGAGGCTAGGTGTAGTAGGGCCATTTCACGTAATAAAATTTTGCTGAACAAGCAGATTTGGCTCCCAATTTTTTTTTATTGTTGTAATGTTCATATTTGGCTCTTTGGCTAAAAGGTTTGCCGACCACTGAACTAGAGGTACACTACGGTATGTTGGATTAGCCGCGTACATGACTTTCCCACACGTGCGGACACAGCGGACAGCCTAGCGGGGGACGAGCAAAATCTCCAGGGACGGACAGCTCCGTGGGGCTGTATACGCCCGTCACCGTATAGCTTCCGGTATACCGTATTTAACAAATAATACTTTTATTACCTCCAAGACCTTTATCATTGGCCTCCCAACTAATATTCTTGATTTTCGAAAAAAGTTCATAATATGTTAACTTCCTAAGGTTGATTTCAGACTCAATGGAGTTATCAAACTTTTTCACACAAATCTATTGTTGCTCTTTTTGTTACTATTTGCATGAAGAAGGGGTACATATTCAAATAATTATGGCCATTCGTTAATTTTTTTTGGCCAACTGCAATGTTCAAAACATCAACTTGGTCACTACTTTCCTCTAATATAATGAAACAGTCTATGTTGTTGGCTCGTATAGAATGTGCTACATCTTTTAAGAATTCTGAAATAAAAAAAATAAAAATTAAAATCGCATGAATAACGATTAGTCCATTAAAATGTTACATTTTTTAGGTCATAGCCTTGGATTTGTTAAATAAGTCAATTTTATTTTTTTAATGTATAGGAGGGATCAGTAGAAGCTTATGCACGCTTAAGTTTAAGTTTTTGGGGTTGTCACCCTTGTCCCCATGCCACCATCTTGGAAAAGAGGTGTAAAGGGGTTTCGCGCTATATCTCGTAAACTACCAACGCTACGGAAAATCTGATAAAGCATAAAATGTAGCAAATTAAATTTTCTACAATTTAAAAAAGATATACCTAAACAAAAATAAGTAATAATTTTTTAACAAGTTTCCTTTTGGAGGTTATAATGTTTTTCAGTTCATTTTACAATAAAATAACATTTTAGCAATTTTGTAGAGGGTTTTTTAGCGAATAATTTCCACTATAAAGTTGTTTAATTCTATTTATTTATCTAGGTTTTACAGCGCTCCAAACTTGACCAGATTCTCGAATGCTCATAGGAATACATTAAAAACAAAACGTTAGGCTTACTTTTCTATCTGTATATTTTTTTGTTATTGTTCTATGCTATTATTAATCCATTTTAGACCTTTCTACCCACTACATATATAACTTAGAATCCTAAGCATATATAGAAAAGGCCCAAGAAGTTGTTTGAGGACAAATTCGCCGGTTCAGAAGAAGAATGACGCAACCGCAAAATGCAAAATTCTTCAGAAAAACGATTTTTAAATATCTAAAATAAATAGGGATTAAATGAAGAGTAATTGTCCAGGAGCATCGGTATGGCGTTTGTTTTTTGACAACGATTGCTTTTATTTTCATCGATATTGGTTCGAATTTCATTATCTTAATTTAATCGCCCCATTATCAACCCTATCTATAGTTGCATCATTATGCATCTGAAACAAGGTCCAACATAGCGCGTATTTCAGTAACGACGCACTCCAGGGAAATAAGCTAGAAATAGACCATGTTCGGGACACTCAAAGATCCAGGTAGCTGACTACTTTTTTAGTTATTGTAGACCTATAGGAAGAAAACCTACCTGTTTTCCATCCACCCTTTCCTTTGCTTAAAGTAATCTACTTAATGGGGGTCTCGAAAAGATTGGTCATAAATTATACCACACATTCTGGAGTCAAAAATAGTTCGATTGAACCTAACTCACCTTAGTACAAAGGTGCTCATAAAAAAAAGTCACAACCCTTTGAAATTACAAAATGAAAATAGATTTTTTTCAATATATCGAAAACTATTAAAGATTTTTTATTGAAAATAGACATGTATCATTCTTATGGCAGGATCATCTTAAACGAAAATTATAGTGAGATTTGTCCACCCCATAAAAATTTTATGGAGGTTTTGATCCCTTAAATCCCCCAAACTTTTGTGTACATTCTAATTAATCATTATTGTGGACCATTAGTTAAACACAACGTTTTTAAAACTTTTTTGCCTCTTAGTATTTTTTTGATAAGCGAGTTTTTATCGAGATGCGACTTCTTTTTTAAAATATTTACATAAAAATTGTATGGGAGTTTTGTTCCTTTAAACCCCCCAAATGTTTGTGTACGTTCCAATTAAACTATTATTGTGGTACCATTAGTTAAACACAGTGTTTTTTAAACTTTTTTGCCTCTTAGTCTTTTTTTGATATTTGATTATCGAGATTTGGCTTCTTTTTCAAAATATACCTAAAAATGTAAATTATAAATGTTATATGTGAAAATAGTCACCTTGAACCACTCAAGGGTTACCGACTCTTTGGTTTCGCAATATCAGTTCCTATTTCATCATCCTTTCAGCAAGCGTTCCCATAGAGATAGCTGACCATGCATGGACATCAACCTCTGACCAAAGCTGGCCTTTCGTGGGAAATGCCGACACTACATTTTGTAGGAAGATTATAAATTTAGGACTTTAACTTTATTTTTCACTCGTCATTTTAGTTTCTCGCTAGTAACATATATTTGCATTATATAATTTTATTTACTTCAATTTATCATAGAACAAAGTATAAGTGTAATTTGTGAAATAAATCTTTTTTAAAAAGTCAATTATCAAGTTAGTGATTTAACATAAATATACATTTCTTCAGATTATACAAAATGTGGTGGATTCGATAAATATTCAAAATATATTGATAAATACTGGCTTATCGAAAAGTCCTAGGAGGCAAAAATGTTTTAAAAACAGTGTGTTTAACTAATGGTGCCACACTAATAATTAAATTGGAACGTACACAAAAGTTTGGGGGGGGGGGGGGTTAAGGGAACAAAATCCCATAAAATTTTTATGGGATACACAAATTTCACTTTAATTTCTATTTAAGATGCTGCTGCCATAAGAATGCCACATGTCCATTTTCAATGAAAAATCTCTACAAGTTTTCGATATTTGAAAAAAAAATGATTTTCATTTTGTAACTTCAAAGGGCTGTAACCCTGTAACTTTGTTTGTGTGCACTATTGTATATATTTAAGTAGGTTCAATCAACCTATTTTTGACCTCAGAATCTGTAGTATAATTTATGACCAATATTTTCGGGACACCCTGTATTAACCATATATTACTGAAGATTATATTGTTCCACAAATATGAAAACAAGATTCAATCTATATTAAATTTTTAATTTTGGTTTTAAATTTTTAACCTTCTATATTTCCAAAGTTTTGTGGCTGAACTCTAAAAAGTTACCTGGAAAATCCAATTTGGCGAGAAGTGGTGCACTTGCAGACATAGCCCCATGTACCAAATGTGGGTATTTCAGGCGTAGCCAGGCAGCCAAGTTTCCGGAATAAGAACCTCCGAAAACAATCCATTTTACATCACGAGTCAGATTGTATTTTTGGTTCATAGCTTCAATGAAGAACGCTAAGTCCCTCAAGGCTTGCTGACTTGTTAAATATACAAGATTCTCAGTACTCAAATCTCTGAAATACAAAAATTAACTACTATTTACTTTTAATTAGGTGAAAATTATTTTAAATGATAATGCTTACTCTCCCATTTTTTAGTAACTGAATCTCATTTTAATAATCTTAAAATCAAAAACAAATCTTGTAGCTCAAATAAAAAGGACTCCGGTAATTTTCTTATTTAAAATGGTGTCAGTTAAATTGGCCAAAACGTAAATAAACTCTGAACCCTGGGAAATAAACCAAAGAAACAAATCAGAAATTAAGACCATGGAAATAAACTACTGGAGAAGATGTTGCCATAGGCGCCCATACACACGGCAGGGTGGGGGGGCGTGCCCCTCCTAGCTTTTCAGGAAAGAACAAAAATTAAATTTATATTACACAAACGTATTTTTGTCAAAAAATTATTGGATAATTTTGCGAGATAAATTGGAAACAACATATTTATTAATAAAAAAAATTCACATATTGGGTAATTAATAGTTTAACAGAAAATCTGTATGTGCGACAGCGGTCTATATGGAATGTGCATAATATACATTTCGCACAATCACGGTATGCTATTAACGAAAACATTGAAAGAGATTAGAAACGTGGGAACATAATATATACTGTAATCGACACCCAAAATTACAAATTAAATGAATATTTATAATACTGCAAAGAAAATCATATCAGCAAGAAATCCGATCTCTGACCGATAATCACTATGAGCCATTTGTCTTTGAGAACTGGCACTATAAAGTGTAAAATCTGTGAAGTGATTATATTAAGTTTTGTGTACACCGAATAGAACCATCTTCGTAAGCACCATTAGGTATTTAAGTAATTATATTTTATATTTTAAAATAAATTCATATTGAAAAATAATTTTTAAAATTTATTGAACATAGTTAGTCAAATTTTAGTTTGTAAAAGTATTTTTTAGTAAGTAGATTATTTTTAAAGTGTACATTATGATGAACAGAACAATTTTATTTAAATGAAAAACAGGTGATCTTGCATGATGAATGAGTGTTATATACAGGGTGTCCCAAAAGTAGCGGAAAGGTCGAATAATTCGCGAAATGAACATTGGATCCAAAAAGTGATACCATAGCAAAATTATAGAAGCGGTCTAATATCTCGAGAAATATACTTCCAAATGAAAAACTAAAAAAAAACGTGTTTAATATTTTTCAAAAATCTATAGAATGACACCAAACACGATTTTTCATTCCACACTCTGGAGATGGGTGGGAGTTAACTTTAAAATCTTAAATAAGAACCCCCGTTTTTTATTGCAGATTGAGTTTCCTCCTCAAAAAATAAGTAACATTTATTCTAAACTTTTTTTAGAATTGTTGACGGATGGCGCTATAATCGGAAATTGAGATTTATTTGCGCCATTTATCAACGATTCTAAAAATGTTTGGAATATATGTGACTTATTTTTCATAAGGATTCTAATTCTGCAAAAATAAAGGGGGCTCCTTTTTAAGATTTTAAAGTAAAAACTTGGTTAGTTTACTCACCAAAGTTGAAGGCAGGGCTTTGCAAGCATTGTATTCTTTTCAAACCGGTTTTAAAGAGAGGCGCATTTGGATCTTTTATAATAAAAGCTCATCAAGACTACAAACATTTTTGCCAGTTTCACTTTGAAGTAGTTAAAGTCTGGTGCCGACCACTGGACTGGTAACACGCGTGCGAGCGGAGCAGAGCAGCAGCAGCGAAGAGAAGCCGACGAGTAGTGGGGATTACTTGGCTGGGGACTTTTTAGTCCTGCCTTGAATGTAAGCGAGGCAACAGTTGAGCGTTTTCACTCTCCGAGGCGAGAAGACGACAAGGAGCCAACGGTGGAAGAAGTTGTACGGCTAGCAGGAATTTTCATTCCAATCACAAATGTAAGCGTGATAGCGAAGTCGTGCACTTCTAAGCCTTAGGCGAGAAGGAGAGGCAAAGGCCGATCGGCTGGATGTGGTGAAACTGAGGGAATTTGATTTTATTGGATTCTCTGAGACGCCACAGCTAGAGATCGGCTAGCAGAAAAAAAATTAGCGGGCTCGACGTGAGCCCGCTACGGGATATCTACTGTGCCTCCGTAAGGGATGGGTGCAATTTAAAACATTGTACCTCGACACTGCAAGGTGTAGTTCTTTAGAAACCTACATCGTGCAGCCCCGGCCCTAGGTCAGTAGATTGAGAAACGCAAGAGGAACCCGTATCTAGTTCTGTCTGGGTACGTGATCTACCGCGCTTGGTGCAGGGAGCCAACCCTGAAGTCGAGCTGGCGTCGGGCCAGTCGGCAGAAAAAAAGGCTTCGTCAATATTAGGACCGTTCGCCCCCAACCCCAGACGATTGATCGAGCTAGGTCTCGATCACGCCCCCGATCCATGGCGCAATCCCCGCCAATCTATGAGGGCTCACGCAAAGTGGGCCCAAACCTGTTTCAGGAATTAAGTTCCGACACAGATGACTGCTCATCCATGGATGAAAATGGTTTCAAGAAACCTAGGAGCGAGAGGAAAAAGGAGAAATCCAAAAAGAAGAAAGAGGAGAAATCGAAGAACGACGCAGAAGCGAAGAAGGATGGAGAAAATCCAAATGCAGAGCCCATGGATGACGAGGCAGAGCAGGCAGTCAGAGGCACCACCAAACGAGCGAAACCAAAAGAGAGCGAAGCCAACGAAGACATGAAAGAGAAGGTACTTAAGACAAATGAGCAAGAAGAGATGAGAAAGATGCTAGAGGCGATGACGGCAGAGAGAGACCAACAAAGAGCCGAAAACGAGAGACTAAGGATCGTAATCCAAGAACAAAATGAAGAGATGAAGAAAATGTCAGCCCAATTGAATGATCTGATAGAACAACAAAGAATGATGACAGAACTCTTACAGAATCTCCAACAGAAGCCAGTCTCTGAAGTCGAGAAATCGCAGCCACTCCCTGAAGCCAAAAAGTCACCCGCAGAGGAGAGACTAAGAAAAATCCGAGAGACATCAAAAAATAAAGAAGATTTCCCAAAACTAAAGACACCCATCTCAAAAGACGAGACGACATCATGGGAAACTCAAGCAAAAAACGCCATGAGAGCTGCTTCACCCAGCAGCAGAAGAATCCTTCAATCTGCCCCGAGGAAATGCCCCACCAATGCATCCATCTACGAGCACGGGTGGAGATACGCCTGCCGCACGGCATCCCAAGGATTCAGAGTCGAACCAAATGGAGACGAACCAACAAGAAGAAGCTGCCGCGTTACCTGCACAACAGGTAACCCGTCAACGAAAGCCGCCTGTAATTAAATTACAGAGCGTGAGCGAGACAGGGGCTATCCTCAGTATAGCCCAGAAACAAAGCGTGATCACGATAAATAAGATCTCCAGAAGCGGAAGGGAAACCCTCATCCAGGCGAAAAGCCCGGAAGATTATCGAAAGATGACCCACATTATTGAGGATTACGCAAAGAACATGACCCTAAAAGATCCCAAGAAGAGACTACAATGGATAGCCTTCCCATTCGAGGAAGAAGTAAAACCTAAAATGGTAATAAGAGGGCTACCAACGAATACCAAAGAGGAAGAGATCAAGAATGACATGGCAGATCAATATAACATTGACTGCCAAGCAGCAAAGAACATGTCAACAAGAGCCGGCCCAAGAAGACAGCTACCTATGTTCGTCATAACTCTGGATCAGGGGGACGTCGAGGCGGCGAGGCGCATAACCAACCTGTGCCACATGAAGGTCGTGGTAGAGGATCTCCGAAAAGCGACAGGACCAACGCAGTGTTTCAACTGCCAAGGCTACCACCACGCCCAGAACGCCTGCCACAAGGACCCCAGGTGTGTCAAATGCGGTGAGGATCACCCCACTAAGATGTGCAAAAGGGCCAAAGAAGTCAAAGCTACATGTGCCAACTGTAAAGGCAGCCATCCAGCCAGCTACAGAGGATGCCCTAGATGCCCTATGTGGGGAAGACCCCCACCAAGGAGGCCGCAACAACAACAACCACAAGCAAGAAGACCACAAGCTACCGGTACCACCTACGCCCAGGCCACGCAGAACAACCAACACCAAACAGCGATCCCTGATGAAGACTACATAGTCAGAATAGTGACTAGGGTAGTCAAAGAAGTTATACTAGGCACCAGGGAAGCACAGAAGTAATGCTGACAGACAGGGGATATTTGAGGATAGGCTCCTGGAATCCGGGCGGTATATCAACGAACCAAAACATCATGGATGAAATCGCCAATAGATATGAGATGGACATCGTAGCAATCCAGGAGACCAAGCTAACAAACAACTTCAACCTAAAGTTCCCTGGGTACGATGTATATAGGAACGACCTCAATAGAAGATCAGGAGGAACGGCCATCCTAGTTAAGAAGGAAATCACTCACACCAGATTCACGACTCCACCACTAGTTAACATGGAGGCAACAACAGTAGAAGTGAAAATGAGGCAAGGCGCAGTCAGAATAACATCAGCCTACGTAAGACCGCAACACCCATTAATGGACGATGACCTAGACGCGTTCCTTAACATCGCTGAAACATCCATCATAATAGGAGACCTGAATGCAAGATCCCCCAACTGGAACGATAGAGCTACGAACAGAAATGGAAGACTACTAAATAGCTACATAGAAAATAACGAAGATACAGTGGCAATGGGCCCAGAAGAACCAACACACTTCCCAGGAAATGGACTTCCCACCCATATCGACATAGTTGTGGCCAAAAACCTAGGACTACAATCAGAACTAATCACGCTGGACGAAGGATCAACAGACCACAACCCCATTCTACTAGAAATTGGAACATGGGAAGAGACAAACCCACCGAAAAGAACAAAAAAGAAAACAAAGTGGACGAATTATAAAATATTAGTGAGTGAAAGAATAAATATAGTGCCAGTTATAAATAACCCTGAAGAAATAGAAGTAAAAGTCCTAGAGCTCGAAAATATCATCCAAGAGGCAATCAGAAACAGCACAACAGAGGAAGAAGTCGAGATCCATACGGGAAGGTTCAAAGACATACCACAAGAAACTCAAGAGCTGATAAGGGAAAAAATAGAGCGAAAAAAATAGCCAGAAGAACAAGAAATCGAGTAGACAAAACCTGGGCAAATACTTTAAACAGAGAGGTCAAAACGGCCCTACAACTCCACCGCAGCAAAAAATGGGACAACTTTGTACAAGAGATGGAAGAACTAGACTCAAACATGAAAAACGTTTGGAAGCTCCAAAAAATGTTGAGAAGCGACAGAAAACCCATCCCCCCATTACATGGAAGAGACGGCATGGCATACACCATAGAGGATAAAGTAGAGGCGATGAGGGCTACACTCGAAAGAGAATGCGACCTAAACTTCCACCAAAACGAAGACGACGACTTCCTGGAAGAAGTCGAAGAACAAGAAGAAGGACCAGAAGACCCAGAGGACATCATTCCCCCAACATCACCGGAAGAAATCAACGAACACATCCGAAACAGTTCACCGAGAAAAGCACCTGGTCCAGACGAAATAACAAACAGAGCCCTAAAGTATTTGCCCAGAAAAGCTATAGTGTACTTCACAAACATAGTGAACGCGATACTAAGATTTAAGATATTCCCGAACAGGTGGAAAATGGCCCACGTCATTATGATCCCAAAACCTGGTAAGAACCACACATTCCCGCAGAACTACAGGCCAATCAGCTTACTTCCAGCGATCAGCAAGATAGTGGAAAGAATCATTCTTAGCAGACTGCAAGCGGAAACAAATAGATTAAACATTATCCCAGAAGCTCAATTCGGATTCAGAGCAGAGCACTCCAGCGAGCTACAAGTACTCAGACTAACCGAGAACATAGCAGCTGGATTCAACGACAGGCAGTATACTGGAGCAGCGTTCCTTGACGTAAGCAAAGCGTTCGACAGAGTATGGCATAAGGGGCTTCTATACAAAATGAGGGGCTACGGGTACAGCGGGGCTATGACGAGGCTAATCTCGTCGTACTTGGGCGGCCGGAGTTTCAGGGTTCGGATAGGACAAGTCCTGTCCGAACTCGTTAACCCGGAGGCTGGAGTACCCCAGGGAGCGGTCCTGTCACCCCTGCTGTACACGATATACACCGCTGACGTACCTAGAACACCAGGTACCCTTATGAGCCTATATGCCGACGACACAGCGATAGCGGCCAAACACAGAAATGTAGATATAGCAGTGACCAACCTGCAAACAGCACTACAAGAAATAGAGGAATGGAGTATAAAATGGAAGATAGCCATCAACTCGGAAAAGACACAAGCGGTTCTATACAAGAAAGGAAGACAACAACCAGAGGAACAGCTGACGGTACAGAACACCCCCATCGAGTGGAAAAACGAAGCTAAATACCTAGGAGTTATCATGGACAAAGGATTAACCTTCCAAAAACATGTAGAAGCCACAGTCCATAAGGCCAACATAGCGAAAGCAACACTAAGAGGACTTACAGGCAGAAAAAGCAAACTAAGACTAAAAACAAGATTAAGATTGATAAACAGCATTATACTACCGGTATTAACATACGCATCTCTCGCATGGGGACAAGCATGTAACACCCACAAAAAGAAGATCCAAGCGGTCCACAACAGCAGCTTGAGAGAAGCCGCCAGAGTCCCAAGATACGTAGCAGAAAGATTCCTGTTCAGAGAACTCCAACAGGTGAGAGTCACCGAAATCATGACAGACAAAGCAAGGGTCAAATTCGCGGAACTGGAGCACCACCCAAGTCATATACTGCGAGAGATGCTAAGGTATGATGAGTTCCACCGATGGAAGCACAGAAGACCGAAACAGCAAATAGTGGAATAAAGTGATCAAAAGTGAAAAGTGATAGTAGTCAGTTCGTAGCTCAAAAACAAGTGCCGAAGATAGCGTTACATACGGAGATCCAACACCACGATCACCTTCAAGGTAAGACAATTTTAGAAAATTATAGAAGGGCGCAGGCCCCCAAAAAAATATATATAAAAAAATAAAAAAGGCGTAAGCCCCCAAAAAAATATAAAAAACCATAAAAAACACATAAAAACTCGAGCAACAAGTCATTGGGCGGAGCCCAATAGGGCTCAGCACGATGACTTGGGGCCCAAGCAAGCAATTTTTAGTACCGCGGTTAAGTAAGTAAGACGATAAAGGCATAGAGCGCATCACGCTGAGCCTAAGATTTTTGCATTCGATTAGGGTACCACATGGAATCTTATTATCCAGGATTCCATTGTGAAGAGAATTTGGCTACGATAGTTGTGCCCTCATCGCGCATCAGCGTGCTATGGGGGGGGGGAAGGGATGGCCTGGGGCATTGGAGCGAGGTGGGGTGATCCCTGTTTACACTCCTCGGGTCAAAACACCTCGCCCCAATGAATTGTTACACCCGAATGTACTCTTTCGAGAGGGTGGACATTCCCACAGGTCGGGTTAAATCAAATTGCTTGCCTGCTTGCTTGAACATTTTTGCCCGATCACATGAAAAGAATAGTTGGCATCTAGAATCTACAAGCATAAGACCAACAGTTTTTGTGATTCGATCGAAATGAAAAAGAAAAACATTATTGAGCAATTGGATAGTGGGATTAAGAACTTGTGAATATCAATAGGAAAAAACTTAACTCGCGTCTTTAATTTTTTGTAGTACCCATGACATTTCCATTTAAAAACTTGGTCTAGTATTTAAATGTATGAATAATTTCTCACAATAGGGTTCAAACTAGGTTTTTTAGGTGGTTTAAACCAGTGGTTCCCAACCTTTTTCCCATGATCGCCCCCTTAGACAGGTTTCACCAGTTGTGAATACTATAATCGCCCCCCTCCCCAATTAAATTGAAACAAAAAATTAATCAGTACAATTGATTTATTTTTACGTTTCGTAAAATGATACATGGTAAGTCACCATTCAATCTTCACTTGTCCACTGCTGGACATAGATCTCTCTCATAATTTTCCCTCTATTTCGATCTTGTGCCTCTTGCATCTTGTCCACGTGTTGGTGAACATGGTTAGTAATAATTGATAATTTCTCTCTTGGGCCTGGTGATACTCACATAATTTCTTTATGTCTGGCTCAATGTTGGTTAATAGCTATGTACCTCAAATCCCCTCCAAGGTGGAGGCAATATGTTTGAAGATCCTCAGAATAACCACATGATGATTTCTGGGGAATTTGGTCAGACCTCCTCTCTGTATATTTTCTTCAAAAATAGAGAGTTTGTCAATGAATGCTCCTACTACTCCCTTCGCTTTGGCCATATTTATGTTCTTCATTTGTAATTCCAGATTCGTACCATTTAATTTTTCAGAAATGTCTGATAGTTAAGCGATGTCATTTCGCTTCTCTTGTAGTGCTGTACTCAGTGTGGGGTCAGTAGTTATAAGAAATTCGATAACAATATTCATGAGACTGCAGAACCGCCGTAAGCAATTCCCTTTCGAAAGCCAGCGGACGTCCTTATGTAGTACTGGAGTAGCAATGTATTAAATATCTCATCATTTTCTTTACAGAGTGTCAGAGTGTACGAAATATTCCATCATTCTTTGGTTTTGCTTTAATTTTATTTGCCTCATCTATGACAAGACCAATATTTACATATGAAGCACAGACATGGACCTTCACAAAGGAAAATATGGAAACGATGGCCAAGACTCAAAGGGCAATGGAAAGAAAGATGCTGGGTATCAAGCTAGGTGATAAAAAGAACAATACATGGATCATAAATAAAACCAAAGTGAAAGATCTAAACAAACATGCAGCTACTCTCTAGTGGAAAACATGACAAAACAACAGACAAAAAGACGGAAGATGGAATGAAGCGATAATCCACTGGAGACCTTGAGACCGTAAAAGAGGAAAGGGCAGACTACAGACGAGATGGTCGAATGACCCAAAAAGATACGCTGAGACCAGATGAACAGGATTAGCACTGAACGAAGAAGAGTGGAAAAATAAGGGGGAGGCCTACGTTCAATTTTGGACAAATGAATGGCAAAAGATAGATAGATGACACAACGACCACAATTTCGGCCGTACACTTTTTGTTAGAGTCAGATCGGCAGGGTCGACACCTACTCTCATCATTCTTGTCCCACTTCTGTCCCTTTCTCTTTTGTGCGGATGTTCGCCCAATACGAAAGCTCGATAAAAGAAAAATGCAGAATTAATTATAATGTATTACTTACCTATAGAATTAAATTGTATCATGATTCATACCCCTCTGTTACTAGACGAGATGTTTGTGTTATTATTATCTGCATTGGTGTATATTTAATTACTTTTTATTACCTATGGATATCCGATCGAAAGTATTGTTTTTTCTTCTCTATTACCCATTTCTCGTTTCCCAGATGCTAATCGCCCACCTTATCGCCCCCTTTTCTCTATTGCCCCCATATCGCCCCTTTCGCTCTATCGCCCCCCTGAAAATCTCAAATCGCCCCCAAGGGGGCGAACGCCCCCCGGTTGGGAATCACTGGTTTAAACTACAGTAGACTCCCTCTATAACGCTGAAACTGAAATGGTGGACTAATTATCTCGTTATAAGCGGATCTCGTTATATCAACAATAATATTGAAATGTTTTGATGCCTCTTACGTAGTTTATTAGGTGTCGATGGTCAACGCACGAATCAGAATTGGCAGCACCACGTCGGAGGAATTCCTCATTGACACCGGGCTTAGACAAGGAGATCCTCTCGCCCCCCTGCTGTTTAACTTCGCACTGGAACATGCAGTAATAAAAGCACAACTGACAAACGGATTTGCCGCCCAAGGATCAAAAATACTATTGCCCTTTGCGGATGACGTGAACACAATTCACCAGAGATGCAAAAGAAGTTTTCACCCTATTCGAGAACGGAACCAAGGAAGTTGGTCCTAAGGTCAACGAGGACAAGACCAAGTACATGGTGGTTACGAAGAACCCAAGACCAAGGGTTAGACAAAACGTAACAATTAATGAATACAACTTTGAAGTCGTCAAAGAATTTAAGTACCTGGGAGCGATCATAATATCTGAAAATAAATATGAAAAGGACGTGGCAGCCAGGATCATTGCAGGAAACAGGGCATATTACTCATTAATGACCCTTCTTAAATTAAAAATACTCTCAATACCAGCAAAAATAAGAGTATATAAGACAATAACAACGTATGTTGTTATTGTCAATCCCACAATAACGTATGGAAGTGAAACATGGACTCTGAACCAGCGGGAAACGACAAAATTACAGGTACTAGAAAGAAAGATACTGCGGACTATCTATGGGCCTTGCAGAGAAGAGACTACAGGAGAATGGAGAAGAAGACACAATGATGAACTCCAGACAATATATGGAGATGAAAACATAGTACGCTACATTAAAGCAAACCGAATACGATGGGCGGATCACGTGCTAAGATCGAGTGACGAAAGACTTCTGAACGCCACATTCTGGGAAAGGCCCGATGGCAAAAGGTCAGTTGGTCGACCAAGAAAGAGATGGAAAGACGCAGTAGCCAGTGACCTACGCAAAATGGAAGTACAGCAATGGGAAATAGCTGGTCAGGACCGACAACAATGGAGGGAAATAGTAAACGCGGCCAAGACTCACATAGAGTTTTAGAGCCAAATGATGATGATGATGATGATGGTCAACCTGAACAGTGAACAATGAGACTTCGCCGCCATAAATTGTAAATTTCCTATAATATTCAATATCGGTCGATAAACAGGCAGAGTTTATTACAGGCGGCCGAGTTTATTACAGCACTAGCCTCGATAAT
This sequence comes from Diabrotica virgifera virgifera, assembly GCF_917563875.1. NCBI lineage: Eukaryota > Metazoa > Arthropoda > Insecta > Coleoptera > Chrysomelidae > Diabrotica > Diabrotica virgifera. The sequence continues at coordinate 140,632,503 of NC_065450.1, forward strand.
AAGACAGATGTTGGGCATTTCTATGTAGAGGCAGTTGGGGCATTTATTTATTTATGACCATTACAACGCTAAAAACAGGTAAAACACGTATTTTTCCATTTCAATTTTCCTCGTTATAACCAAATATGCCTCGTTATAGAGCGTTATAGTTCAATAGGAATTTCATGGGACACCTAATGTACCTCGTTATAAGCGAAACCTCATTATATCCGTGTTCGTTATGGAGAGAGTCTATTGTATATATTATATTGTCATCCAAAATATACAAAATGTAATCTGCAACATCTTCACGTTTGCCCCCCCCCCTAAAATTTTTATATGGGCGCCCTTGGATGTTGCCGGTTTACTAGACTTGATATGGTGCGAAACGAAGATATGGAGGAGAAATGGAAATTGATCTAGATATAATAGACACAATCGAAGCCAAAAGACTTAAATGGTATGGACATCTTCAGATAATGCCTGAAAATAGATGGCTAAAAACATTTAAAAATGAACTCCGCCCACCAAAACAAAACGAGGTAGACCAAGACGATCCTGGAGAGAAGATGTCGAAGCTGCAATGATCGCCAGAGATTTAAAAACTGAAGATTGCTTCGACAGAAAATGCTGGAAATTCAGATTCGAGAAGTGGCGTCAGCTGTAGAAGACTCGCTTATTATATTATATACAAAAATACATGAGGTGTGATCAGCAAAAGTGTAGCAAGAGAGCGTCATCATCAAACTAATAATATATTAAAGACTACGAGAAAACCTGAGCAACCTGATATAGCAGCATAACAAATGAAATCGGGGATACAGAATGGATGACGTTTGACCGTATGTTACCTTTAAAATATACATTTAGTCCAGTCGGGTTAGACGAATAACAGGCCTAGCCTTGCATTAGGATCTGCCCCAAATTTTATTTATCTGATCTTTAGGGGAGGTCAACAGTAGTGTAAATTTTAAATCTCGACTGAATTCCGCCGTTGCGTTAGCCGCCATCTTGATTTTAAATGAGAACAGTTTTTGCTCAATATCTCCGCCATTTTCTATTTTTTGACCAAAAATATACAAACCAATATTGTTGAAAATGTGATTTTCTATAATTTTGTTTATTATAATTTTTTCGTTCGGTCGATATTTTCCGAGTTATGGCGGAAAATAGTAACAGTTAGAGCGTAATTGTTGAATTATCTCGTTTATTATTAGTTTTACGACAAAAACGTCACTATACAAAAATAGAGAGAATTAAATTCTACACAATTTTGATCTCTTTCATTTTTTTGTCAAAATTAATATTTAAGGTAGTACGTATGCGGAAATGGCGCGAGCGTACGACCTGATTGATTTTATAGCAATTGTTTTTGTTCAATATCTACGCCATTTTCAACTAAAATGGTTCCATTCCAAATACGATTTCCTACAATTTCTTTTTAACATTTTTTTTCATGTAGTTGATATTTTCCGAGTTAAGTGGGAAAGTAGTAAAAGGTGGTGGGGGGAGCATAATTACTGAATTGAATTTTGTTTCCAAGCTGTCCCAAATTTTATAATTCTATCCTTTAGGGGAGACCAATAGTAGTGTAAATTTAAAATCTCGACTGAATTCCGAGGTTACATTAGCCGCCATATTGATTTTAAAGGAGAACGGTTGTTGTATCTCCGAATCTCCGCCATTTTCAACTTTTCGACAAAAACGGTAGAAACTAAAATTATTGAAAATACAATTTCCTACAATTTCTTTTGCACAATTTTTATATGCGATCAATATTCTTCGAGTTAAGGGGGAAAATAGTGGAAGCGGAGGAAAAGCATAATTATTAAATTGTCTCATTTATTATTAACTTTACGGCATAATTGTACATACACAAAAATAAAGAGAATTATATTTTATACAATTTTTGACACTTCCAATGAAACACCAATCAAACTAAGTACATAAAACACATAAATAATAACTTATATGCATTAGGTTCACTTAATTTTAATAACTAGCGGGTTTTATTGGTTGAATTTGTCTGTCGATATTTTAAGCTTCCTGTCAGCTTATATATTTTAATATTTCAACAATTTTTTTTAATTTTGGACTCTGTTGGGTGAAATTTCCCCATCCCCCCTCTTGTAGACCCGCCACTGGTTCTCTCGAAAAATTGTAGTAAATCGTAATTGCAAAGATTTCAGTCCTTACACTTTTTATCGAAAAGTTGAAAATGGCGGAGATATTGAACAAAAACAATTGCTATAAAATCAATCGGGTCTTACGCTCGCACCTTTACCGCATACGTACTACCTTAAATATTGATTTTATAAAAAAATTGAAAGATATCAAAATTGTACAAAATTTAATTATCTTTATTTTTCTATGGGTACATATTTGTTGTAAAACTGATAGTAAACGAGATAAGTCAATAATTCAATAATTATACTCTAACTGTAACTATTTTCCCCCCATAACTCGGAAATAACGACCGCACGAAAAAAATTATAATAAACGAAATTATAGAAAATCGCATTTTCAACATTCAGTTTATACAATTTTTGTCGAAAAGTTGAAAATGGCGGAGATATTGAGCAAAAACGGTTCTCATTTAAAATCAATATGGCGGATAACGCAACGGTGGAATTCAGCCGAGATTTCAAATTTATACTACTATTGATCTCCCCTAAAGACTAGAAAAATAAAATTTGGGACAGCTCGTAATGCAAGGTCAAATGCTATCCCGATTGGGCTAATTTGCTCACGAGAGGAATGGGGTGGAAGAAACACACGGTCCAGTGTGCAAGATTATAACTGATACACAGATGGGTCTAAAGGTACGTATCCATACAAGGGTGAACCCCGCTCGTTGTAACACTGTAGCAGCTCCACATAGTGGATACGTTGGTGAAGACGCTCGGAGCTCACCCTCTTCGATTCAACCGATTTGCAATTTATACGTAGGGGAGCGCATGCCGTATCCACTTGAGCAGCTACACCGAGCGGGTTTCACCCTTGTATGGATACGCACCTTTAAACTACAGAAGTTTCAGATGCCGAATATGAAAGTCTGACTGGCGGCACATTACAATGTCACACTGATTTGGATTTCAGGTCATCGGAAATATACGGCAATTAAAGTCCTGATGAACAGCTACAAAATACTTCTTTAGTTCAGAGGCGACCATAGTAATGTCTAAAAACAACGTTCACGAACTAGATTATTTTAATCCTAGCTTGGACGGGCATGCGTTAATAGTGCTGAAAAAGCATTGATTATATAGACACGGATAATAACGCTGCTATTTGCTAAAGTTAAATAAGCATGAATTAGCTCATAGCATTGATTATAGACACGCATTCCGTGTCTATAATCAATGCTCATAGTTATAATAGGCTTGCTAATCGGATACGCGTCAGTCAAGAGGCATCTGCAAATAAAGAGGCTGTTTCATGGAGACCCAGCTGCGAACCCTGTAGTACAGAACCTGAATCATTCAAACATATCTTTCATAACTGTGAAAAAAACTTAGATCTCAGGTGGTAAACACTTATTAAAGAAACTAAGTTATCAATCGAAGTAGCACAGAAAACGACAATAAATATCGCCTCCGTACCACCAGATTGACAACAGGTGGAATACTTTCTTTGGTTACACCTCCTTTCTTTGGTTACTCTTTAACCAGAGTATTATGCAGCTGCTGCATTTTCGTTTTGCAAAGAAACTGAGAATGTTTATACATTTTTAATTCATTTACTCTTTTGTTTGAGTTGTTTGAGTATTAAGGAATCTTGCTTGTTGGAGCTTTACCACGCTGAGTAGATGAGTTGTGAATTATTTAAAATTCTCTCATCTTAATTTCCTCGGCACCCTGTATGATTTATAAATTTTAAAAATCTCAGGAGGTGAAACCAAAGAAAGTATTCCACCTGTTCTCAATCTGGTGGTACGGAGGTGATATTTATTGTCGTTTTCTGTGCTACTTCGATTCATAACTTAGTTTGTTTTTCGGTAGATGGCCCTAGTTCATCCGTGACATTTCTTTCTTTGCAATTCGGGAAGGCCCAAGCTATGGTAAATGGTTAAATCGGAGAGAAGAGGATATGGGTTTACTGATGAGGGGAAAAGATCTCCTAAACCGGTATAGACTCTTCCTGCACTCTCCGATTTAACCAGAGTATTATGCAGCTGCTGCATTTTCGTTTTGCAAAGAAATTGAGAATGTTTATACATTTTTACTTGTTAAAGACTTCAAAGTTACTTTAAAAATGTAAGGTACAGATCTTTTAGATTTATAAACGCTGGTAAAGACATACAGAGAACTTACATACAGATATTCAGAATTTTGCAATTAATATCATGAATAAATGAAAGATATATACCTAACTGACCCTACTGACTGCCGTACGAGCGGTTTATAGCCGACGGCCTCTAAAATTAAAAAAAAACTATTCATAATACATATTTTGAATATTTCCTGGAAAAATGGGAAAATAATTTATTTAAAACTTGAAATAAATTGCTAAGTAGGTGCTAGTCTAAGATCCGATATAAGGTCGAACTGCACCGATCTGTTTAATGGAAAAAAATTATTTTATATGTAAATTAGTATGTTAAAATTTTAACTATTTATAATGGGAAATAAGCCACAATATTATTAAAAAATGATTTTTATTAACGTTTCATAATATGTATCTGAATTGCCGATATAAATGAGTCAAATTAAATAAATTATTAGAAGAATTTTTTTACTAAGCAACAACATTTTTGTTTATGTTAGTATTATTTTGTATTTTGATAACGGCACCCGATTTGGGCGTCGAAACGTTAATAAAAATCATTTTTTAATAATATTGTGGCTTATTTCCCATTATAAATAGTTAAAATTGTAAAAATGCCACAAGAAAATAGCTTCAGAACAACATTAGTATGTTAAACATTATATAAAAAAACAAGGGTTGCCTGATATAATCCTGTTCTAACTATAATTATTAATAATTAAAAAAAATTTCTTAAATTTGACTGACGTGTTTAACAAAAAAAATTAACACTATCGGTAAGTGCAAAGCCTATAGGATATGTAAACATAGGGGTTCCTATTAATTAATTTTGCTATAATATTAATTGCGAATTAATAGGGGCATTAATTTTGCGAAAAAAGCAATTATTCATAAAGAGCTTTGAATTGTCTAAAACCTAAGTGCAGCCATCATAAATTTTATACGAGGTATGTCAGAAAATATGAATTTCGCTCCGGAGAAAATTTATTCAGCATTAAAAATATGTTGCAATATAGAATTATATCCTTATAATTTTAACATTCTGAAATATAAAGGTATACAAAAACTCTTGAGCGAAATTCAATGGCAGAATTGGCAAAAAAGGAAAATCACTGGCAAAAACTCGCAATATATGTATATGTATATATGTACAGTGGAACCTCGATAACTCGGATTAATCGGGACCGCGACCGATCCGGGTTATCGAAAATCCGAGATAGCCGGAGAATATGGTAAAAATTAATAAAATACGGTATACTTACAGATAAACTCCGTTAGAATTGAAATAACGTGAAAAATATATTTATAAATATCCACAGTATTACCTACTCATTAAAATTACTAAAAAAAACACCAAACCCAAACGTAAGCAAATGGAAGCGAACAATACAAGACACACAATTAAGTAATAAAATACTAAAGACCATTGTTTATAAAAGAATTTTTTAAATAGTCTTTCCTAAACAATGCTGACAGTTTGAAATAAAAAGGAATAGATACTACAGACAGGTGGCTGTTGTTTCTGCGACGTGTGCTATGAGTCATTTTTAATATCGTATAGTTCAAGGAATAAAGAAAGCAGAACACCTATTTAGAATAGCTCGAGACAGAGACAGTTTCGCCATGTTAATCGCCAACGTCAAGGGGACTTGATAGGGCACGTTAAGAAGAAGATAGTTCAAATTATACACATAAGTACACATTATCTCTCAAATATTATATTAGGTACATACATTTTTATTGTTGAAAGGTTTGTCTGATAATTAACTATTTTGATTGGAAATAAGCCACAATTAAATTGAAAAATACAAAATATTGAAAATCAAAATGTTTATCTGATGAAAATCGGTCCGGGTTAGCCGGACTTCCGGGTTATCGGGGGCCGACTTATCGGGAAGCAAGGTTGCCGATATGTACTCCCGTATCGTTTTACACGCATTTGAAGCCGGCGCTGTATGTCAGACGACGAACTCGCAACAGCGCAGCCTTTTCTTCCATTTGATTTACGTTGTGCATTAGAGCCAACGCTGAAATCTACAACTGAATCCATACATTAGGTACTATGACAGTGGCGACGCGTGACTTTTTCTAAAGTGTTACCAAAACCAGATGTAAAAAAATCCTATTTAAAAAAATATTTTGAACCTCCCAAGTATAAGTTTTTGTTTTCAATCCTGTGGGATAAAATTAAACAAATCACTATTCCCAAATTATATGTATGTAATTATGTATATGTATGTAACAGGTATAACAATAAATAATAAACAAACTAAATAGGTCTGGATCCCGCGTATGAAAAAAAGTTGATTAATAGCAAGCTGAAAATTTGTTAATAGCTTAAGGGTGTCTAGTCGGATAAACTTTGATATATGGGAGCACTGGATCAGGGCAGTTTTAATTGTGAAACAGGTTAAAAATTTGGAACGGTCACACCACGAAAACGGCACATTTATTTTGTCCGACAGAACAGACTTAAACTCTCCGAACAGAGATTAAACTTTCATGCAAAAATCAGACTGCTATTTATCACCTGTCATAATTCCTGGCATTTGACATATTCTACATGTTCCACTCATTAAAACGCCCATTTGGTGATAAACAGCAGTCTGATTTTTGCATGAGAGTTTAATCTCTGTTCGAAGAGTTTAAGTCTGTTCTGTCTGACAAAATACATGTGCCGTTTTCGTGGTCTGACCGTTCCAAATGTTTAACCTGTTCCACAATTAAAACTTCCCCTGTTCCAGTGTTCCCATATATCAAAGTTTGTCCGACTAGACACCCTTAAGCTATTAACAAATTTTCAGCTTGCTATTAATCAACTTTTTTTTCATACGCGGGATCCAGACCTAAAACATATTATTCTACCATAAAATTAACATAAAAAAATGAACAATTAGGAAAAAGAACAGATGTTGAAAACTATTGTTTATATTTTAATTCTTCCATTTTCAATAATATCATTTTTTTCTTTAAAATAATATATAAAAAAATATACAAGTAGAATGACTTTTCAAGTAGTTGATCAATTACGCAATACGTAGCAACACTCTTCCATGTTTAAATGCACGCACACTGTGACTGTAATCTGTAATAGGTACTAAACATACTAAACTAAACCAACGTTTTAACAAACTTCAAAATGGTAACAATACTGATATGCACCGCGTGCCCGCGCGCCGTCTCTAGACCCGTCGGTCCTTCAAAATTTTCAGAGCTAGTCCCGAACGATGGCGAGGTTTCTCCTGCGTTACAGTTACCAGTGCCACAGTATATAGGTTTATACAACAAGTAAAGCAAAAAAACTGTGCCAGTGCCAGTATTGGTAACGGCATAATATGATAACGTGTCATGGATTCACATATCTCGCCAATATTTTCGTGCGTCTAGTTGGGTATTTACTGAATTAGGTACTGTAACAAGTATTTCTGTTGGTAAAAAATATAAATGGAATTATTTCGTAGTAGTCATAAAATATTTATTTGCAAGATTTGTAACTGTTACCAATGGTAACAGTGGTTACATGGACGCTTCGCCACTGTACTATGAAATATCCAATAATTTGGAAATTTATTTATATTAGAATAATTTAAAAAAAACTGTAAACATTAAATATTTAAATATATTATAATATATTATTCAATATAAGTGCAGCATTTAAATGTCGTTATAAATTGCAACCAGAAATCAACACATAGTTACTTGAAACTTTTATGTTTTTTAGAGTTTAGCGCTAAAATGTATGCCGTGAATAACTGCAACAAAGTAAACGATGCAAGAAATCGTATTTTTATGAAAACTGATACTGCTAAAGAAGACAGCGAACAGTTTTTGAAAAAATTAAAAGTTTTGACTCCAACACTATACCACCATGCTGGAAATCTTTAGAACAAAAAATTTTACGAACGATTTTTCTTAATTCCATGTGACTTAATGCAACTGAGTCGGAATGTACAAAACTCCAGCCTGAAAACTGTGGTTGGCATCTAGATGATTATTTAAAACCAACAGAGGAGTAATGTGGGACCAAACGCCTTTGAAAGTGCAGGATATTCTGGAAATGACGGAAGATAATGGTGAATGTAGCGAAGGCAATATTGAAAATTTTAGTTCCAATGAATCTGATGTAGAGTAAAAATCACTGGAACCAATGTTTTACAAATGTAATATTTATGCTCATGGTTTAGAATAATAATATCTTTGTACTGAATAATAGTACATTGTATACCTAGTAGGAAAAGCTTAATATTCCCGGACGTTGTAAATCTTGCCGTCGAGGCGCAAGCTGAGACAAGGCAATACAGAGTCCGGGAATGTGGCGTTTCATACAAGGTATACATACTATTTTTCCTAAAATCGAACATTTTAAATAGACATGTTATTATTTTGACTCAAATATTAGTGATACCACAAAATACAGGTTTTGTAACTATAGAAACAAAAATATTGAATAATTATCTTTGACGCATTTGCTTATTTTTGGCAGTATTTCGAATTTGCTCTAAGGAAAAAATATTTCTGTATGAATGCTATGCAATGTGCAACTTCTCACTACTTACACACGTTCAAAATGAACAATTTCTCATGCAGTGAGAAAAGTCGGCCATTGCAGTGAGGAATATTTTTTCTCAGGGGTTCTCCTACGGTTTACATACATAATATGATCGCCGTTTCCATGGTGACAATGTTGTCAAACAATAGCTATTTGTATAACAAGGGAGGAAAGTGTTACTTTTCCTCCCGAGAATGAAGTTTACTGCCCGACGCGTAGCGGAGGGCAGTAATCATTCAAGGGAGGAAAAGGAACTTTACTCCCATGTTATACATATGGCTTTTCCACCTTCCTCAAATTAATAACAAGTCATTTTTCATTTTTACTTAATTTATTTATGTAACTAACCAACAAAATTTATTAAAACTAAAACTAACAAGTAGGTACAATATAACTGTCAACTGTCAAATATAAGTCAAATTATTAATGTAAACATTGTTAAATCAAAATAAAAATTTACTGTTTTTTACCATTCTGCAAAATACAGGGTGTTATATAAATAAACGTTAAAATGTATAGATACTTACGTAATAAAAAATAGATATTGTACAGGGCGAATAAGCTATATTTCATGAATGAAATACCATGACGTCACTTTTACTTTTCCTCCCTAGGGAGGAAAAGTACAACTTTGCTCCCTACAATCAGGTACGGAAAAGTATACTTTTGGTAGAGGTAGGTGGAAAAATGTATTGAAGCAAAACTTACCAGGAATCACCTTTCAAAACTGCTTAAAAATAACTGTTAATTAGAATTTCAAATAAATAACGTAAAGAAATTTTAAACAATATTAAATACCTACGTGTATATATATTTTATTTTAATTTATGCATATAATATACCTAAAAGCACCTAATTTATTTAATTTTGAAGCTTGAACTCTTGACAAAACCGCATCCATAGAAAAGTACAGTGTACAATACATGAGAAAATGATATATTTCTCACTTGTTGTACAATATACTATTACTTACAGTAAGGAAATAATATTTCCATAAGATTTCCAAATTCCTGACCGATTTTCGGAAAAATACCTTTAGTACCTAATGTTTTTTTTAATTTTTTTAATTCAAAATTTTCGAAGACTCACTTTGTTCATTTTTATTTACATTCTTGAAAAAACATAAAAGTTTCAAGTAACTATGTGTTGCTTTCTGGTTGCAATTTATATGATGCATTTATATTGAATAATATATTATAATATATTTAAATATTTAATGTTTACAGTTTTTTTTTTAAATTAATCTAATAAATAAATTTCCAAATTATTGGATATTTCATGCTACCTATTATACTTGTAATAGTTGCAATATACTTGCAATATAAATATACATATATTGCGAGTTTTTGCCAGTGATTTTCCTTTTTTGCCAATGAATTTCGCTCATTGGCAAAATGAGCGAGAGTTTTTTTATACCTTTATATTTAAGAATATTCCAATTATAAGGATATAATTCTATATTGCAACATATTTTTAATGCTGCATAACTTTTCTCCGGAGCGAAATTCATATTTTTTGACATACCTCGTATAAAATTTATAAAATTGATGATGGTTGCACCTTAGGTTTTACACAATTCAAGGCTCTTTATGAATAATTGCTTTTTTTCGCAAATTAATAATAAGAGAGTTATCCTACTTCTAAGAAATAAAACTGAAGTTTGGAATCTAATTTCAGAAAAATTTGCGTTTTTTTTTTCAATTATAATGATGTAATTGGGCACTAAAACATATTTTTCGATTATTAATACCTTTTCATAATAACAATTTTCGATTTGTGAAAAATAAAGGCCGAAGTCACTCTTGAACGAAGTAAACATTTTTTTGACATAACTCGTATAAAATTGACAAAATTTGACATCTGATGGTTGAATCATAGGATTTACATCATGCAGAAATTTTTATAAAGAATAACTTTTTTTCGTAAAATTAGTAATAACAAAGTTTTACATACATCGGTAGACGCTGTAAAATTTTAAAAATTAGGCATAGACGAAGCAACGAAGCATTAAACCTAGGAATTTTGTGCAGTAAGATGAATCGTCATGCAACTTTTTGCATTCGATTAGAGAGAGTGTCAAGCAACATTGTGAACTAAATTCATCTAGGGAAAAAATTTTTGTGCATAAGAAAATGCATTTGCCTCTCGAAGAGGTGAAAATGAAAAATTTAGAACTCAGGCAATATTGATGGAAATGAGTTGAATTTTTATAATCGGGGGTTTTGAGGATCGCTGAGCACGAATTTCATATCGGCGATGGTCTCCAAGATATCTGGTGCCCATGGTGGAACTCGTCGCCTAGAGTTTTACGTTATAATCATTAAAAATCAGTCAATATCCATTACTCGAGAGGTTTTTGGGGGTCGCCGGCCACGAATTTAGTGTTGGAGATGGTCTCCAAGTTACCTGGTGCCCAGGGTGGAACTCGTCGCCTGGAGTTTTATGTTATAATCATTCAAAATCAGTCAATAACCATTACTCTGAGGATTTTGGGGGTCGCTGAACAATAATTTCATGTGTTCGATGGTCTCCAAGATACCTGGTGCCCAGGGTGGGGCTCGTCTTCTGGTGTTTTATGTTATAATTATTACAAATTATTTAAAACCATTACTAGGGGAGTTTTGGGGGTCGCTGAACATGAATTTCATGACGGTGTACAAGAATTCATCTCTACTTATTAGATATCTTTTAAAACACCCTTTAATTATCTACGTTAATTTCTTTCAATTATTTAAATGTTACCATAAACAAATATCTTTCGTTACATAAATATTATTGACCTAGATTGTGAGGAGTAGTTATACATACAGTCACGGTCGGTGTTTACTATAAACACCTTTCAGGGTCGCCGCTGACTCGGCACTTTCAAATATACTTATACAATCAAAACATAGTAAGGGAATCCACATTCCACATTCCACATTCGTCATTATACTTTCTTAGACGTAAGATTATTCATATTCAAATAGTATCATCTCCACTCCGCGAGACGACGTCGCGTAGCTTGCTACCAGCTTATACTCATGCAAGTATAATAAAACAACTTAAGCAGTGATACGACTAATAATCATTCCACCCCTCGGATAAGGGTTAACCACCCTTACCGGGAGAAGATGGTCCTAGTAACCCTGGACTATTATATGGCGATCTAGACCAGACGAGAGCTGATGGATCAAGGATGGGAGGAAAGTCATCCAAAGACGAAGTCCAAGAGAATGAAGTGGTGAATAGCAACTTCATCGTCAAAAACAAGGACATTAAGCTAGACACAGAGGTAAAGGTACTTCTTTATATCATCACGACGGTTCTGATCATGAGACTGGCATGGTCACTATGGAAGACACATCGCAGGAACCTCAAGAGGAACATTCATCGAGGATTGGCGAGATCTACAGCGAACATTGACGTTTAAAAGTGGTGAGTCTATATTTTGTTCTTATGGTATTTCCACGATATTTCATAACAAATGAATAGTATAGCAGTAATGTAAGGTATATTTCTAGTATTTTTATCTATTTATTTTTAATTATCTTTATGGGTATTATTGGAATTTTTTTATCACAAATATTAAAGTTATTCACATGGCATATTACCATTATTATTTGAGGTATATATTATTTATATTATTCATTACGAGGGTACATTTTTGCAATTTTTTTTATGATTTTAATATTTGCTATCGTAAATATACACTATAAATATAAATATACGATATAAATATATAACAAATATACGCTATATGCATAATACATTTACATTATTATTCTAACTACTTATTTACAAGGGTTAATATAACGTTATTTATTATTGAACTTTTATTTATTATTATTGCAATTTTTTTACATATTTTTTACCATATATTGACGTATTATTTTATCTTGTTATTTTTTTACTATATATCTATATACTACATATCTAGATACACCGTAAGACTATCGAATTTATATTTTCGCTAAGAAGTGCAGGAACTGAGGATAGAAAAATTATGTATAAATGAGTAGCAACAAAGTTACTTGGGAAGATTTTGTCAAAATAGTTGAGGAAATTGCGCAAGAAGTAGGAAGGCAAAGCAGAAGGGTCTTAAAGAAAAAAGTACCGAAATCTAAGGACATACAGGAAGAAGTAACGACACAGCTAATTAAATCTTATAACAAGTTCACGCACTTAACTAAGAAAAACTGGGAAGCACTTTCGGACAAACAGAGGGAAGCGTGCAACAAATATTTTGGAAAAATCAGAGACAAAGTTATACGCTCATTTCAAGCAGTAAATGTAAGAACAGTGGTTCCAAATTCAATACATCAACCAATCGACAAGGAAGTTGAAGAGGAACAAAGCGACGAGGAAGTAGAAGAAGGAAAAAGCGACGAGGAAATAGAAGAAGAAATAATTAACGACGAAATAGAAGAGGAAAAAGGTGACATAAAACAAGATATAACAATATTAAACATGGCTCTGACAATCAATGAATTTTTGAATATCGCAAGCAAGATATTGCCCAACTTGTTCGATGGAAGCGCAGGGAAATTACAACCATTTTTGGACGCATTAGAACTACTTGGAAAATTGGCAGAAGGTCATGAAGACACAGCTGTAACGCTAATAAAAACACGACTTACCAATAAGGCTAGGAACCTAATAACCACGGAAGATACGATTCCACGGATAGCTGAAGCACTGAAGAAAGAACTAAAAGGTGATAATCCGAAGAATTTAATAGCCAAATTAGCCAAGAAAAGGCAAGGGCATAGAGATGCAGCAGTGTACGCATCTGAAGTGGAAGAGTTAGCAGAACAATTAAAAGTAGCATACATAGCGGAAGGAATGCCACTGGAGTTAGCGAAGAAATATACGACGGAAACAGTAGTAACAACAATGAAACGAAACGTTAATGCAGAGAAAGCTAAGCTAATACTGGAAGCAGGTAACCTTACATCACCGCAGGAAGTAGTATCTAAATTTTTATCGATCGATACGACTGAAGAAAATGCACAAGGAAGAGTCTTAAATTATAGGACAAACTACGAGAATGGGAGAGGACAGCAGCAATACAGAAGAGGATACCATAACAAATATGACAGAGGAAGAAGAAATAACTTCGGACAACGGAACGAAGGAGAAGCAACGGACAATCAACGAAATTATTCGAACAGAGGATACAGACAATTTAACAATCAAACATACAGAGGAAACCGGAGAGGAGGATGTAACAGGAACGTAAGGTTACTAGAGATAGAGGACAGTCAAGAAGAACAAGAAAACCAGCAGTTGGGGTTTTGAATGAACAAGAAGTTGGAAGTACACAGTCAGAAATAAAATATAACATTTACAACTTCGACCTAAACCTAACGAACTTTGTACGAATGAAAACAGGAATCCTTGAAAACACAAGCACCTTTATCATAGACACAGGAGCTGATATTTCAATACTAAAATGTTCACAAGATTTTATGAAGGAACAGGTGAAACCAAACACAAAGGCGAAAATAAAAGGAGTCACTAAAGGAGAGTTGCAAACAATGGGAGAAGTTGAGACAACACTAGAAGTAAAAGGAACTCGATTCGAACACATCTTTCAATTGGTAGAACCTAACTTTCCAATTCCAACAGACGGAATCATTGGGAGAGACTATTTCTAACTTTCAATGTATACTGGACTACGCAAACCTTAAAATGCACATTAAAGAGGACAACGATTGTTACATTAGTACGAAAATTCTGGATAATATAGATAATGACACCATAATAATACCACCCCGATGTGAAATTTACAGAACAGTCAAAATTTTTCAAACGCTACAGAACGACAGGATAGTGGAGCAACAAGAAATACAACCAGGAATATTCATAGCAAGAGCAATTATTTCAAGTAATAATCCATACATCAAAATTTTGAACACAACATACGAAACAGTAAATGTAGAGGCAAGCACAATCAGGACGTTGGACATTAAACTATTCAACATATATAGACTAGTCAACGACAGCAAGGATAGGAAAAAAGAATTACGAGAATCACTGAAATTAGACATACCAGAATACATACGAGATAACTTAGTATCGTTATGCGAAGAATATTCAGACATATGCGCCCTAAGGCATGATATGTTAACCTGTAACAATTTCTACGAACAGAAACTAAGAGTTAAAGACCAAACTCCGGTATATATCAAGAATTATAGGACACCTCATGCGCAAACAGAGGAATTAAATCGACAAGTACAAAAACTAAGAGACCAAGGAATCATAGAACCATCTACATCCGAGTACAACAGCCCAGTAGTACTGGTACCGAAAAAAGCTATAGATGGAGGAAAAGCATGGAGATTATGCATAGATTTTAGACAATTGAACAAGAAGATAGTTACAGACAAATTCCCATTACCAAGAATAGATTCGATATTAGATCAACAAGGAAGAGCAAAATGGTTTTCAGTTATAGACTTAATGTCAGGTTTTCATCAAATACCATTAGAAAAGTCATCGAGAAAATACACATCGTTTAGCACGGAAAACGGAGCATTTCAATTTACCAGATTACCTTTTGGATTAAATGTAAGCCCGAATAGCTTTTCAAGAATGATGTTAATAGCATTTTCAGGATTAACACCAGACAAAGCATTTCTTTACATGGATGACATAGTAGTGATAGGAATACCAATTACAAAAAACTCGAAGATGTACCACAAGGTTATTTATTATTGTTAAAAAACATATAAAAGGACGCGTTTCGGCTTTACACAAGCCATCATCAGCTTAAATACAGGACAAAAAACAACGGACTGACCAGAAAAACAGGAAGGAGGAAGAATCAGCTAGTTTACATTAAAAAATATATAGATGTACATGTGGTGTTCCTTTCTGCATAACTATTATTGTTATTATTGTCATTATGTCATTCACTCATGTCAATGTCATGTCATTGTCATATCATTATATCACAGTTTGTCAATCATAATGTATGTACAATTTTAGTTTATTAAAACCTTTAATTCTCAAGGTTTTCATTATTACAATTTAATAAACTAAAATTTATTCAACAATGGATAAACTACTCAAGCCTGATCGACTAGACATCGATTCCAATTCAACAAATGCAACACAACTCTGGACACACTGGAAGAGAACCTTTCAAAACTTTCTAGAAGCAGCTAATGTTTCTGAAGACAAAGATAAACTGAATTTATTGGTGAATTATGTAAATCCTGTAGTATATGAAGCTATAGGTGAATGTACCACCTACACTGATGCAACTGCTACCTTAGAAAAACTATACATAAAACAAAAGAGTGAAATATTTGCCCGGCACACATTATCTACACGAAAGCAACAAGTGGGTGAGTCCATTGATCAATATTTACTAATCTTAAAACACTTAAGTAAGGATTGCAATTTTCAAGCAGTGTCTGCTGATAGAAATAAAGACGATTACATCAGGGACTCTTTTATTCGAGGTTTAAGTGCTTCAAATATTAGGCAAAGACTACTTGAAAGCGCCACTTTAACATTAGATCAAGCATATAATTCAGCCAGAGCTTTAGAAATGGCCCAACAACAATCAGATTCATATATTATGTCAAATTCTATTGTAAATTCTATTACTACTGATAACACCCTTCAGAATACTGCACACGAAACTGATCAAAACAACTCGACTAGCGCAGCTACCTTTTCAAAATGCTGGTTTTGTGGAAAAAGTCGCCATACTAGAGATAGATGTCCTGCTAAAAATCACCAATGCTCTTGTGGTAAATTCGGACATTTTGAGCAAGTCTGTAAAAGTAAGAATCAAAAACAAAAATCACATGTTCATAACAAAACATCTGCTGCTTTAGTTGGAATGCTATCTGCTGCTTCTCCGTCCTGTTTATCAAAAGCTATAATAAAAATTCATGTAAATAATTCTGAGGTTGAAGCTCTAGTAGATACTGGTAGTACAGACAGTTACATTTCAAATAGTATTGCCATTCAAAATCAACTACAAATATTCCCTACAAATTTAAATGTACAAATGGCTTCCTCATCTTTAAACTCTCCAGTTTGCGGCTTTTGCATTGTTAACCTAAAAATATCTGAACATACCTATAAAAATTTTAAACTTTATGTTCTAGAAAACCTATGCTCAGATGTCATAATTGGTCATGATATCCTTAATAAACATTCTGGAGTGCAGTTCAATTTTGATGGTAAGAAACCTCCAATTTCAATCTGTAATCTAACAACAGCAATTGTAAAACCATACCCACTGTTTGCCCATTTAACAGGAAACTGCAAACCTATCGCCGTAAAATCAAGACGCTATTCCTTTGAAGATTCCAAATTCATAGACACTGAAATTCAAAAATTATTGAAAGAAAATATTATTGAAGCAAGCAATTCTCCATGGAGAGCACAAGTACTAGTTACTAGTAATACAAATCATAAAAAACGTATGGTTGTCGATTATTCTTTAACTATTAATAAATTTACTGAACTAGATGCCTACCCTTTACCAAATCTCGAAATTTTAGTAAATAAAATTTCTCAATATGAATACTTTAGTTCAATCGATTTACGAAGTGCTTATCATCAAATTCCCATACTAGAACATGAGAAAATCTATACTGGATTTGAAGCATGTGGCAACCTCTATCAGTTTACAAGAATTCCATTTGGTGTCACCAATGGAGTAGCATGTTTTCAAAGAACGATTAACAACATAATAGAGAATGAAAGATTAACAGATACATTTGCATTCCTAGATGATGTCACTATTTGTGGAACAACAAAAGAACAACATGACAAGAATCTACAAAACTTTATGGAAATCGCAAGGAAATATAAATTAATTTTAAACGATGAAAAATCGAAATTCTGCATGACTCAAATTAATATACTTGGATATACTATTGAAAAGAAAACTATAAAACCAGATGCTGAAAGACTGCAACCCCTTATCAATTTACCAGTACCAACAAATATCACTTCATTAAGAAGAATTCAAGGAATGTTCGCCCACTATTCAAAATTCATACACAAATTTTCGGAAAAGATACATCCTATTGTCAATATCAAAGAATTTCCCTTAAATCAAACTCAAATATATGCCTTTGAAAAGCTGAAACAGGACATTGTAGAAGCAGTAGTCACTTCTGTTGATGAAAATGAAATATTTACAGTTGAAACAGATGCCTCCGAATTTGCCATTGGAGCTCAACTTACACAACAAGGAAAACCAGTAGCATTTTATTCAAGAACACTTTCAAAAACAGAACATAATCATTCAAGTGTTGAAAAAGAAGCTTATGCAATTGTGGAATCCATAAGAAAATGGAGACACTATCTTATGGGCCGACACTTTAAAATTATTACAGACCAAAGGTCAGTTGCTTTTATGTTTGACTTAAAATCAACATCTAAAATTAAAAATGAGAAAATAATGCGTTGGCGTATAGAACTGTCCTGCTATAAATTTGAAATTATTTACAGACCTGGGAATCAAAACATTGTTGCGGATACTCTTTCAAGAATATCTGCTGCTATTCACCCCACTATGTCAGATAAAAATTTATTCAATTTACATAACACAATGTGTCATCCTGGAATAACCAGATTCTATCACTGGATACGATGTAAAAATCTACCTTATTCTTTAGAAGATGTCAAACGAACTATCTCTTCTTGTCCAATCTGTGCTGAAATTAAACCAACATTTTACAAAAACAAAAGCACTTTGATTAAGGCTACAGCACCTTTTGACAGACTGAATATAGACTTTAAAGGACCTTTACCATCTAACAATCAAAATAAATATCTGCTGAATATTGTAGATGAATATTCAAGGTTTCCATTTGCATTCCCATGCTCAAATTTATCATCTTCAACAGTCATCAGTTGTTTAACTGAGTTGTTTACTACTTTCGGAACTCCTGCATATATTCACAGCGATAGAGGATCTTCATTCTTGTCTGCTGAGGTAAAATCATTCCTAACAAGTCATGGTGTTGCTTCCAGTCATACAACTCCATACAACCCTCAAGGAAATGGACAATGTGAAAGATATAATGGTATCATTTGGAAAACAGTTCAACTAGCAATTAAATCTAGAAATCTTCACATAAACCAATGGCAAGATGTACTACCTGATTCTTTACATTCAATTAGATCTTTACTGTGTACCTCTACTAACTGTACTCCACACGAACGTATGTTTAATCATCCCAGAAGATCAACAAATGGTACATCTATTCCAACTTGGCTTAGTACTCCTGGAACTGTTTTCCTCAAGAAACATGTTAGAAATTCGAAATATGAACCTCTGGTGGAAGAAGTCCAACTCCTAGAAGCAAATTCAGACTATGCACATGTCAGATTACCAAATGGAAATGAAACCACAGTATCGGTCCGACACTTAGCTCCGAGAGGAAATACTTCCCTTTTGGCAGTAGATGAGGCAACTATTGAAGATAATGAAAAACATGTAGAAAACCAGTCCCCCATGATAAATCAAAACATGGAACCATTGAACAGTGTAGAAGAAATTAATACCATAGATAGTCAACTTCAACAACCTTTTTCTGCTCCTGGTGACGGTCCAACTACTTCAACTTCAGTTCCCCCAGAACTGATATTGCAAAAGCGAATAAGAAAGCCTCCTTCCCATTTACAAGATTATGTCAGAAACTAACAGCGTGGATGAATGTGGTGTTCCTTTCTGCATAACTATTATTGTTATTATTGTCATTATGTCATTCACTCATGTCAATGTCATGTCATTGTCATATCATTATATCACAGTTTGTCAATCATAATGTATGTACAATTTTAGTTTATTAAAACCTTTAATTCTCAAGGTTTTCATTATTACAGTACACATTTCTTCATTAATAATTAGCTAATAATAGCATTTTGTTATAATTGTATTGTAAAATCCTCAAGAACTTCCGCATGTAGAGGAACCATCATGTAGAGGAACATGATGGTTCCTCTACATGCGGAAGTTCTTGAGGATTTTACAATACAATTATAACAAAATGCTATTATTAGCTAATTATTAATGAAGAAATGTGTACATCTATATATTTTATAATGTAAACTAGCTGATTCTTCCTCCTTCCTATTTTTCTGGTCAGTCCGTTGTTTTTTGTCCTGTATTTAAGCTGATGATGGCTTGTGTAAAGCCGAAACGCGTCCTTTTATATGTTTTTTAACAATAATAAATAACCTTGTGGTACATCTTCGAGTTTTTTGTAATTGGTTTACCTCGAGACCACATTTGAGTAAGTATGGATACTTCTCTTCAAGTGATAGGAATATCTGAAAAACATCACCTAGACAACCTGAAAAAGACATTTGAGACATGTCGAAAATTCAATTTGAAACTTAACCCAGGAAAATGTCAATTTTTTAGAAGGGAAGTAACATATTTAGGACATGATCTTTCTCAAGAGGGAGTATCACCCGACAAAGCGAAGTATGCAGCAATTGAACAATACCCGACACCTAAGACAGCGGAAGAAACAAAGAGATTTGTAGCATTTTGCAACTATTATAGACGTTTTATTAAAAATTTTGCGGAAATATGCAGACCACTCAACAGATTATCGAGGAAAGGAGTAGAATTTTTTTGGTCTGAGGAGTGTGAAAAAGCATTCAAAAAGCTTAAATCATCTCTGACGGAACCACCAATCTTAAAATATCCTGATTTCAACAAACAGTTTATCCTAACAACAGACGCATCCAATGAGAGTTGTTCAGGAATCCTAAGTCAAGATTACAACGGAATAGACCTACCTATAGCATATGCATCAAGAAGTTTTAGTAAAGGAGAAGGCAATAAACCTATAATCGTTAAGGAATTATTAGCGATCCATTGGGGAATTAATTATTTTAAATGTTATCTATATGGAGCACCAACATTCAAAGTAAAAACAGACCATAAACCTTTGACACACCTATTTGCAATGAAAGAACCAACCTCAAAACTATCGAGGATCAGATTAGACCTAGAAGAATATGACTTCGAGATAGAATATATAACAGGGAAAAGTAACTACGCAGACAGCCTTTCAAGAATAACATTGCATCAACTAAAGAACCTATACATAGACAACACCCATATACTAGCTATAACAAGAGCTCAAGCAAGAGAAAAGGAGAAAGAAGCAAGACAAACAAGGGCTGAAAATGAACTAGCACTACAGCCAGAAGCCACCAAACAGACAGTAAGGAAGGTACTAAATAATTTAGAGGCGCATAGACTACCAATTTTGTCCTTTGGAGCAGAACTAATCTCACCAAGACTGAGCATTAGGGCCAAAAACAAAATAAAATGCAGCAAAAGCATAGCCACAGGATTGGATCATTTCGATTTAAACCAAGCGTTGGCACAGCTTGATAAGCTGGCGGTAGAGAATGCAGTACGTAAAGTAAAGATATACGTAAATGATATTATTTTTATCTCATAATATTACATCTCATATTGTTCACTACAGTAGTAATGAGTGAGCAATATGAGATATAACATATTATAGTATAAGTCTCTGTGCATGAACAGATTAACATGTTTGGTGCCCATCCCGAACAAGCTCCACTTGGCTGGTACCACATACTTAAATCACTTATTTAGTTACACAGTACTACTCACATAACTTATGTGTCGTCAGTACCTTCCGTAAAACCTTCGTGATGCTACCCATACACGTCATGGCCACTGAATGTGTTAAAGCTTGTTAATGTAGGAGAGTTATACTAAAATATATATCTTATATTATATTGCCTTAAATAGAAAAAATATCTTATTTAAATTGTATCCATGTAAGTTTTGATTTAATGAAATAAACCTTTTAATCAAAAAAGTGTTGTTTACTTGTGTACACCCAGCAATATCCTGATCATAGATAAATAATATAGTATTACCGGATTCTGATATGCAGACGCCAATAGGGCTTTTCATCGATTGTCATTTGTTTCGAGCTTCTGTCATGAGTCACATAATATTAATGTATCTACGTCATACGTCTTTGGTTTGTATCATTGGTATATACCAATAATGTACGACGTAGATATATTAATGTTATGTAACACATGACAGAAGCTCGAAACAAATGACTGTGAATGAAATGCCCTATTGAATAGGGCTTTTCATCGATTGTCATTTGTTTCAAGCTTCGGTCAAGTGTCACATAATATTAATATATCTACGTCATACGTCATTGGTTTGTATCATTGGCAATATCAATAACATATAACATAGATATATTAATATTAGACAACACATGACAGAAGCTCGAAACAAATGACTGAGTGAAAAGCCCTATATCATGTAAATACAAGTCATAAAGATGTCTTTCTACGGTTAAAATTTCACAGCCTAAAGACATCATTTAAGCCATCACAAAATGACTGCAATAAGAAAATAGAATTTATTAACTCGCCTCGCCCCCAGGCAAAGTAAAGGAGCTAGACCACTAAGAATGTTTTTTTCAATTTTTTTTATTTAGCGCTTAGCTATTTAGCCAGATACATGATGAGAATTAATACTATTATAATACATATTAATAGTAATTCAAATTACTAGTAATTTTATTAATATTCTGAATAATTATGTAACCACTTAATACTAAAATAAAAAAGTGTCCATCTACAGGGTGTCCCGGAAAATAGTGCGTTCCTTTAAGGTATGGATAGAATACACAATTTAGAACAAAAAAGTCCTATACCATTTTTTTCTAAAGTTACCCGTTTCCAAAAAAAAGATTACATTGGTTTCCATATACCTGAATTTTAATCTTCAGAAAATGAAATAATCTGGCAACATGTTACGCACTGGTGAATAAGAACTCGTTTGTGTCTTACAGTATTTAAAATATTCCAACCTAATACTTACTATTTTTGTTTACTATAATTTTTTTTAAAATGTAGTTGAAATATGGCATAATTTTAAACGAATTATACTTACATATTTTAAGATGAAAACACATATTTTAACTGAACCACCACTTTTGCGAACACTTGAATTCATAGAGGAACATGCACTCACACTCATACGACGAGAAATTCCAGCAAAACATTTTGAAAGAATTTTAGTAGATATTATGCCTCTCCATTTATTGATCTGCCATAAATAAACAACATAATATCATAATATTACTCATGAACACACGACTCAAAAACATTTTCGGCGTTGACACTAAACAGGATTCTTCCAAATTATCTGTTTACTAAACATGGGACTATTTACGTTGAGATTCTTGTACTTCACAGAGTTGCCAGATTTGAATTTGCGTTCCAAAATGTTTTATAGTTTTTTGGTCAAACGGTTGAATTTAGAAAAAAATGTTATAAGAGTTTTTTGTTCTACATGGTGCCTTCTACCTATACCTTTAAGGAACGCACTATTTTCCGGGACACCCTGTATACTATCCCAACACATTTTCACCTTTGAAGTCGTAAATTTCCATTCCCATTAAAAAATTATTTGTACTCTATAAGTATATTTCTTTTGAGCTTCATTTTTTTTTCAAAATACTGCAACATGAGTTTTAAATTATGACACAGTACAATACTTGTTTCAATATTTACATGTAAATAAAATAATCCTAATTACTTGTAAAAGTAAGGTTATAAATTTAAGAATACAGAACTCTCTTTTAAAACCAAAGTGGCATTAGACTAATTTTAAAATTCCCGCTAAAAGGAAAAAGGTAAATCTGGCAACAGTGCCGTCGTTTGCTGGACATTTAATCTCTCCCAACCATGGGACATAGTATACATAGATACAATAGGTCCATTCACTAGAAGTAATGAAGGTAATAGATACTGTATCACAATGTTGTGTGAACTGACAAAATACGCGGTCAGCATACCAGTGTGCAATAAAAAAGCAGAGACAATAGCACAAGGAATCTTTGATCATTTCATACCAACATACGGACTCATGAAGCAAATAAGAACAGACCAAGGCACAGAGTATAAGAACGAAGTAATGCAGGAATTAATAAAGCTATTAAAAATAGAGCACAACTTTTCAACGGCATACCACCCACAGTCCATTGGAAGCTGCGAAAAACTACACAGAACGTTGAACGAGTATGTAAGAGCATTCATAGACGAAGACAGAGAAAATTGGGATGTGTGTTGCAGAATGTTCACATACTGCTACAATACAACCCCTAACGCGTATCATGGATACACACCGTTCGAACTGTTATATGGCAGGAAGGTTAACCTACCGGAAGACCTTACACAGGAGATTCAACCATGTTACAATATAGATGCCTACTACAATGAGTTACGATACAAACTACAAAGCGCACACGAGAGAGCTAGAACCTTCTTATTAAAAAACAAAAAAGAGCAGCAAGAAAAGAATAAGCTCAAAGCAACACCTCAACACTTTAAAATAGGAGACCTGGTCCTGGTAAAAAGGGAAGAGAATGGTAAGTTTGATAGTCTTTATGTAGGCCCCTTCACAATAACAGAAGTAAATAACTTTAATTGTAAAATCAGAATAGAAAACAATAAAATCAAGGAAATACATAAGAATAGATTATATGCTTACAATCCGAAAACACAGTGAGTGACAAGTGTAATGAAACAATGTTGTTAAACGAACATTTTTATTTTTATTTATGTATTTACGTAGTTTTAGGAAAGTTTTTATATAAAATAAAATTTTTTGTATTGATTACAACACAATATTGGTTGGTAGCACTACTTGCAAAATTTTCTTCCCCGTAGTCAGAAAATTCTTAGGAGGGAAAGGTGTACAAGAATTCATCTGTACTTATTAGATATCTTTTAAAACACCCTTTAATTATCTACGTTAATTTCTTTCAATTATTTAAATGTTACCATAAACAAATATCTTTCGTTACATAAATATTATTGACCTAGATTGTGAGGAGTAGTTATACATACAGTCACGGTCGGTGTTTACTATAAACACCTTTCAGGGTCGCCGCTGACTCGGCACTTTCAAATATACTTATACAATCAAAACATAGTAAGGGAATCCACATTCCACATTCCACATTCGTCATTATACTTTCTTAGACGTAAGATTATTCATATTCAAATAGTATCATCTCCACTCCGCGAGACGACGTCGCGTAGCTTGCTACCAGCTTATACTCATGCAAGTATAATAAAACAACTTAAGCAGTGATACGACTATTAATCATTCCACCCCTCGGATAAGGGTTAACCACCCTTACCGGGAGAAGATGGTCCTAGTAACCCTGGACTATTATAACGGTGATGGTCTCCAAGGTACCTGGTGCCTAGCGTGGAACTCGTCGCCTGGAGTTTTATGGTATAATCATACAAAATCAGTCTATAACCATTACTATGAAGGTTTTAGGGGTCGCTGGGCACCAATTTCATGTTGGCGATGGTCTACAAGGTAGGTATACAGTAATCTAAAAAATACGTGCCAAATTAAATGTTAGTGCACATATTTATAATCAATTTATTTGTATATTATAATGAAAAAATTAATAAAAAAGTAAAATAAAATAAAAAAATATATTTACTTACTTGAAGTTACACAAATTTCTCTCTTCCGCAATTTCGAAAACGAAAATTATAAAACAGCGCAGCTATAGACTGTAGATAATGAAAATTCCTTTAATACCAATCTTAAACGGCTTGATATTATAATATTATTATTTATTCTGTAATTAACAAAACTAATAAGTATAAAATATATGACTTTTTCAAAACACCAACATTAAAAACTTACTTTACTTTAAATACGGTATCACTTTTTAGATGTTTTTTAATAATTATTAATTAAAAAATTTTAAAAGAAGAGAACTACATAAAAGTGTAGCTTGGAGGTATTCACATATATACTATGCTTCGTTTTTAAACCAGGAGCAGTAAAATAAAAAGACAGATTCACACCCAAGAAAGTCAATAGAAAAATCACCATATACATCTTCTTTTTTGGTTGATCATATTGGCCTTCGACGGTTATCCATCAACAGTATATTATAGGTACTAATACGTCCCTAAAGAGTTCTAAAAACCACTGTTTTTTATATAAAAGCAGACTAGAAATCTAAAAATTAAAATAATACCGCAGAAAACACAAAAAATCGCTGATATAACTTAATTACCCTTGAAATGCCAAAATTATGTCAAATTTCATAAATGTTATTACCTAGTGTCAAAATTTAACGACAACTGCTTTAAAATAAGCGACAAAATTTTAAAATAATTTTTAAATAGGTAATTTTTTAGGATATAATATAAAAGTGTTTTAAGAAAAATTATTCATGAAAACTATATTTAGCGACCCCCAAAACACCGAAGTAATGGATATTGACTGATTTTGAATGAATATAACATAAAACTGCAGGCGACGAGTTCCACCCTTAGCACCAGGTACTTTGGAGACCATCGCCGGCATGAAATTCGTACTCAGGGACCCCAAAAACCCCCGAGTAACGGTTATTGACTGGTATTGAATGGTTACAACATAAAACTCCAGGCGACGAGTTTCACCCTGGGAACCAGGTACCTTGGAGACCACCGTCAACATTAAATTGTGTTTAGCGACTCCAAAAACCCCCCGAGCAGTGGTTATTGACGGATTTTGAATGGTTATAACATAAAACGCTAGGCAACAAGTTCCAACCGTTGGCACCAGGTACCTTGCCCAGCAAACAGACCGACGTGTTAATTACGTGAATTTTGGGTACATTTGTCACCAATATACGTAAATTGATAACGTGAATTTCACGTGAAAATTTGGTTGGAATGTCACATTGAAAATACGTCTTTAAATTACGTGAATAACTCGTCTTCAATAGACGTGTTATTTACCTTAAATAGCAATAAAATCTTTCGGGAAATTCACGTTGCAAATACGTGTTGATTAACATATCTTTTAGGGAATGTATAATATATTAGTATTCACGTGAAAGATACGTCCTCGGTTCACGTAAATAATTCGACCTTAATTAACTTATGAATCACGTAATTATTATCCTCATAATACGATATAAATAAAACAAGCATATAAAGTATTAACAATGTATTTATTTAGTAGAATTTAGAGATTTTAAAACATTTGTCCTGTATAACTATTATACAAGATAATGAACCAAAAATGGTACCGACCTAAAGACACATTAAAAAATTTGCCAACATAAAACACAACACAGGTCACTTTTAATTTCGAGGACACTTCGACACTTTCTTGTTTTTTCTAATTGCATCAAGGCACTTCAACCCTCGAGCAGTGAGGTAAACGTTAATACGAAAGACATTACTATAAATAAACCCGCCTAAAATAAAACGAGGGAAATAAAGCCAAATAAAGCTCTTCACGTTTCACTTTTTGTTTTGTTGTGAGAAATGTGAGAAGCCAGAGAAGCTGATATTAGAGGTAATGATCATCGATTATAAAAATCGATTATTTTTAAATTACAGTTAAACTATTCTACTTACCTACTTTAAATTAGTATTACGAATTTTCTTTTTGTTTTTAAATTTCTTCTACTATTAACTAATTGGTCTTACTAAAAATCTATTTCAATACCAGAATAATATAAAAAAATAATCCTATCGAAACGTATCTATTATTCGATAAATCGATTAATTTAGTTTTCGAACCAACTATGTTAGTCACGTGATGGTATTTAAAGGAGGAGAAAGGCTTGATAGTACTTCATCACCGCGCGCGATTTGAAAATAAGACTCAATATCATTTTAGCTCCTGTGATATTTTTAAAGAAAAAAATAGCTTCAAATCAAGGTTGGATTGAAATAGTTATGCTAAATGATCTTAAGGTGAAACAGTAGCGATCAACAGGTAGCGAAAACGCGTTCCAAGATTGCGGCTGTAATTTTGAATATTTTTTCGAGATATTTGGCACACGTATTCGTAATATAATAAAGAATGGCGGTACAGAGCCCAATTTGAAAGATATAATAATATGTGGAAATTACTCTGTAATTAAATACAATATTAAAAAATACGAGCATGTACCGCCATTAAGAAGAACAAAAAAATACACTTTCTTCAAATAAACTTTTTTATCCGATGCCTAGATTTTGTGTCATTTTGGAACTACTAATGAAATAAAAAATTTTAGTAGTTCCAAAATGACAAAATCTAGGCATCAGATAAAAAAGTTTATTTGAAGAAAGTGTATTTTTTTGTTCTTCTTAATGGCGGTACAGGCTCGTTTTTTTAATATTGTATTTAATTACATAGTAATTTCCACATATTAATATATTTTTTAAATTGGGCTCTGTACCGCCATTCTTTATTATATTACGAATACGTGGGCCAAATATCTCGAAAAAATATTCAAAATTACAGCCGCAATCTTGGAACGCGTTTTTGCTACCTGTTGATCTTTACTGTTTCCTCTTAAAAGCGAAATCATAAACTTTTTGTTTAAATATTGGTATTATTTACATTACTTTTACGTGAAATATATCTAATTTTTCGACGTCCATAAAATACAATGAGTAAAATTCAAGCGATACGTATTTAACCAACACCGTTGTAAAATTTTGTTTCCAAAATATTTCTCAAAATTAAACCAAAGGAAGTTATTTATGTTTCGTGATTATTACGTGAAATAAACGTACCTTTGCGATGTAACCAAAATTCACAAATATTATAAAAAACATGTACTATATTCGTCATTATGATTTTATATTATTCTAATGTCAAACATGTATAAAGAAAGCACTAATATATAGGTGAATGATTTGGCACTGAAATACGTTTTTTTCCCGTCATAAATCACCGAGTTACGTATTCGTTGAAATTTGCCGTAAATTTAACGTAATTATCACGTAATTGGGCTCAAGTCTGTTTGCTGGGTTGGGCACCATCGCCGACATGAAATTCGTACTCAGAGACCCTGAAAACCACCATGGTAATAGTTTTTGTCTAATTTTGAATAATTATAACTAAAAACTCCTGGCGACGAGTTCCTTTTTAGGCACTAGGTATCTTGGAGACCATCGCCGACATTAAATTTGTGGTCAGCGACCCCAAAAACCGCTGTGTAATGGATATTGACTGATTTTTAATTATTGTAACATAAAACTCCAGGCGACGAGTTCCACACTGGGCACCAGGTACCTTGGAGACCATCGCCGACATGAAATTCGTACTCAGCGGCTTCCAAAACCCCAAGGGTAATAGTTTTTGGCTGATTTTGGATAATTATAACTAGAAACTCTAGGCGACGAGTTCCACCCTGGGCACCAGGTATCTTGGATGCCATCGCCAACATTAAATTCGTGGCCGGCGATCCCAAAAATCCCCCGAGTAATGGATATTGGCTGATTTTTAATGATTATGACGTAAAACTCTAGGCGACGAGTTCCATCGTGGGCACCAGGTACCTTGGAGACCATCGCCGATATGAAATTCGTGCTCAGCGATCCCCAAAACTCCCGAGTATAAAAATTCAACTCATTTCCGTCAATATTTCCAAAGTTCTAAATTTTTCATTTTCACCTCTTCGAGATGCACTTTTAAAATGCATTTTCTTATGCACAAAAATTTTTGCCCTAGATGAATTTAGTTCACAAAGTTGCCTGACACTCTCTCTAATCGAATGCAAAAAGGTCCATGACGATTCATCTTACTGCACAAAATTCCTAGGTTTTGGGCTTTTTAGTGCTTCGTTGCTTCGTCTAGCAACCCTCATTTAGAACAGGCTTTTTACGGGCAACCCTATATCATCGTATTTGCAATTAAACAGTGCTTATTTTTGTGTTTGCTTGATAGATTAAACAAGTAGGTGCAAATACCTATGAACAAGACACCTGTTTAAACCTGGCAACCCAATCGATTTGACAGGATAAAAATAGGCACCCCTATGTTTACATATCCTGTAGGCTTTGCACTTACCGATAGTGTTAATTTTTTTTGTTAAACACGTCAGTCAAATTTATGAAAAAAAAAATAATTTTTTAATTAATTATAGTTAGAACAGGATTATATCAGGCACCCCTTGTTTTTTATCATGTTTAACATACTAATTTACATATAAAATAATTTTTTTCCATTAAACAGATCGGTGCAGTTCGACCTTATATCGTTTCCTCTACTATACGTATGTACCTATGTACATACAAAATTCTACTTACTCAGTCGGATGGCTTTTACCATAGTATCTGTGCTCGAGTTGGAACAAAATTGGTTTATATTTGCGAGCGTACGTGATCCATGATCCTGTGGTCATTAAATAACTACTTGCTTCTGCCTCTCCTCCGATTAGAAGAAAGGCAAGATTGCCTTTGCCGCTAGCAAATTCATCATTGATGAAATATCTCTGAAAAACAAATCATAAATTTTTTTACCATCAACATAATAATATATTCTTTCAAATATTGCACAACAAAAACTGGACCATATAGAAGTTTGCCAATTTTTTACATAAAAAAGCACTCCAACATACATAGCGTACTTTATAAAATTGAAATCGGACTATTTGGGTGGCATCTGGAATGTTTTAAAGGTGTAACTAAAGAATTTGTTGGCTTATAAACAAAAAATAGAATATCTCAGTAATTATTAGTTTAATTTTTATTATTCAGAAAACGGAGTTGGAAAAGACACGGCAAGGCACTTCTTTTAAAAGCAAAAAAAGTTGACTTACGAGGAGTGGTTTCTAAAGCGTCATTTTCAAGCTACGTCTTATTGTACGTTTTGTGTGTAATGCAAAACGTACGACAAAACATACGTTTCGTCCAGTGTATATTATATTGGTCATGTATAAATCCAAGGTCAGATCGAAGATATGATGGGAAAAGCATAAGCGCCGGACTTAAATCCACTTGCGATTTGTAGTCGCGCTATTGTTTTCATACAACTCAAGACTCTTTGAACTGAGAACTGAGGTAGAAAACGTAAGGAAAAACGTTAATGTGTATCTATACTTTTGACAAAACGTACGTTTTTTCATACGTTTTGCATACACACAAAACGTACAATAAGATGTAGCGTGGAAACAACCCTTAATAATAAAGACACAACCAGTCAAAGTTGATCGGATTTGCGACGAATTTATAAAGAATACAGTGGTAATCTTTGAACCTTTTTCTTTTGGATCTGTTTCTCAAAATAAAAATTTTCATATCTTTGTCATAACCTAAAAACTAGGTTGAAGAAAATTTAATTTCAATGCTAGAAATCGATGTACCGGGTGTCCCAATAAGAATGGCTCTCGGCCATATCTCAGGAATGGTTTATAGTAGAGCTTTGAAATAAAAAATTTTATAACAAAAGTTGCCTCAGGAAAAGCCTGGAAATTATTTTCATAATTGTGAATCCACCGCTAGAGGGCGTAATTGAATATCAAAAATAAAAAAATCTAAATTTTACAAAATTTTCCTAATGAAGGGGCACTGGAAATCCGATTATTGTATTCTTCGTCAAATTCTGCGCATATTTGATTTAACAAGTTTAACTCTACCTTTGCAAATAAGAGGTGGGGGTGAGTGGGAACCTTGTTATGAAAAAATGGCTGTAAGTCCGGTTCTGCTAAATCAAATTTTGAAAACTGGGTCTTGTTGAAGACAGATCTTTTTCTTCAATGTAAGCGTGATAATTTTGAACCATCCTAATAAGTAATAAGCCAGCTGGGAGGCGTTATTTAATTTTTTTCAGAAATCTAGTTTTCTTTGGAAAATATTAAATACAAGTATGCATTTTTAATCATACTTTATAAAATTAGATTAAATTAGCAATAGAATAGCGAAAACCGCATGTCGATACCTTTTGTCTATCTCAAGATATCTCGAGAAACGTGTAAATTTTATACATAACTGTTACTATCACCGGTAAACTAAGTTAATGAAAAGTAGTGTGCTGTGAAAAAAAAACAAAATAACATTTTCCAGATGTCAACGTATAAAAATATAATTAATTAAAACAACAATATAAAGAGAAACAATACTATTAAAATTAAATATAACACAGAACAAAAAGAACTACTTAGTGACGACCTAAATATTCAAATTGTTGCCCATCATACACTACTCTAGAATACATTAGCCAGAGAATACTAATCGCCATTCAAAGCATATCGAGAGCAGAAATTGAGATTGCTGTTCAATCTACTCTTGAAAGAGTAAATGTTTGCAACGAAAATGATGGGCAAAAATTTGAACGTTTATGTCATCACTAAATAGTTGTTTTTATTTCTTTGTAATAGGGCTTTTCAACGCTTCTCATTTGTTTCGAGCCTCTGTCATATGCCGTATAATCCGTGTATAATATTAATATACGAGATATGAACGAGGCTCGAAACAAATGAGAAGCGTTGAAAAGACCTAATATAAGTTGACAGCTGGAAAATTTTTCTTTGTTGTTTCCATAGCACACTACTTTTAATGAATTATTTCGTTTACCGGTGACAGTAACAGTTATGTTTTTAAATTTACACGTTTTGTAAGATATCTCGAGATAGAAAAAAGGTATTAACATGCGGTTTTCGCTATTCTGTTGCTAATTTTGTCTAATTTTTTAATATGGTATTAAAAATGCATGTTTGTATTTAATATTTTCCAAGGAACACTAGATTTCTGAAAAAAATTAAATAACGCCTTCTAGCTGGCATATTACTCAGTAAGTTGGTTCGAAATCATAACTTTTACATTGACGAACAAATCTGTCTTCAACAAGACCAAGTTTGCAAAATTTGATTAAGCAGAACCGGACTCACAGCCAGTTTTTCATAACAAGGTTCCCACTCACCCCCACCTCTTATTTCCAAAGGTAGACCTAAACTTGTCAAATCAAATATGCGTAGAATTTTATGAAGAACACGACGATCGGATTTCCAGTGCCCCTTCATTAGGAAAATTTTGTAAAATTTAGATTTTTTAATTTTTGATATTCAATTACGCCCTCTAGCGGTGGTCCTACAATTATGAAAATAATTTCCAGGCCTTTCCTGAGGCAACTTTTGTTATAAAATTTTTTATTTCAAAGCTCCACTATAAACGGTTCCTGAGATATTGCCGAGAGCCATTCTTATTGGGACACCCGGTACGTAGATACGTTCAAAATTTTTTGTTACAGTTTGTCAAACGTAGAAAAAAGTTTAAATACCAAAGATGCTTTAATTTTATTATAAATATCAATTTATAACAAAACAACACTAGGTACTATCACATCTAGATGTCAATCAATGAATAAAATTTCAAACTACAAGAAGTAAAACATTCGGTATTACCTTGAAAAAAGGGGGGTAAAGGGGTAGAATGCGAAAACATTGAGTTGATTTCAGCTTACTCCAATTAGCCTCTTCTACTCAAATCCGACTCTCACATTCACGCTGGTGTCCCCTGTAAAACTGTAGGTCCGATATGCAATTCGGGCGGAAAGTTATGTCGGGAGCTGACAAGAGCGGGTGAAATGGTCCTCCGAAAAGGCGGTTTGGCATTGGGTTAACTACCCAACCCTGTAAATACCTTTTGTTATGAAAGCTACAAAGAAAGAAACCGGACTTTTTAACCTACGACGAACTCTCAAATGAAATATAATAATGATTTAAAAATGGGCACGTGGAACGTAAGAAGTCTCTATCAATCTGGCACTGGCGAAGCGTCCATGTAACCACTGTTACCATTGGTAACAGTTAAAAATCTTGCAAATAAATATTTTATGACGATGAATAATTCTATTTACCAATATTTTTACCAATAGAAATATATTATTATATTATGTGGTAATAGTACCTAACTCAGTAAATAGCCAACTACTCGTAGACACGAAAATATTGGCGAGTTTATGTGACTCAGTTGCACTTTATTATACTCTGTTACCAGACTCAATTCTGGTTACAATTGTTATATACTCACGCTGGCGCTCGGGACCGGCCAGTGACTGAAAATTTTGAAGAAGCGATGGCATAAGCGCGCTGTGTATCAGTAGCGCTGTTACCAGATTTAAAATTGGTGACAGTAAATGTACCTATAAAAAGTGTGCGTGCAGTTAATCATGGATGAGTGTCGCTTCTTAATCGATCAACTACTTGAAAAGTAATTCTCCTTGTATAATTTTGAAGAAAAAAATGAGATTAAAAATGAAAGACCTATTTTAAACAATTTAAAAAAGGAATCAACAAAAGTAGTTCGATATTTTAAATTTAGTTGGTACAGTGAAAATCCTTGGTTATATTATGGTTGCAATAAAAATATACTGTATTGTTGGCCATGTCTTCTGGTTTCTACAGAAAAATGGGTGGACCAGGTTCACGATTTAAATAGTGTTAGATTTTTAAAAAGGAGACATGAAATTTCTCCGTTACCTACATGTAAGATGTATACCCAATTTTATTCAGTTTGGCAAAACAAAAATCAAAAGTTCTCTTAACCAAGCTTTTAAAGCAAATATTGCTAAATATAATGAGTTTGTTAAAAAAATAGATAGGTATATCCTTAGCACACTTATAATAGATACTGTATGTTTTTGGGTCAAACAAGAACTAGCGTTTCGTGGTCATTTTGAGTGCGACGACTCTGACAATCCAGGCAATTACAGGGAATTGTTAACATTAATTGCCAAAAAAAAAGATCAAAAATTTTGTCAACATCTAGAAACATCTGTTTTATCGAGAGTTTCAAGTGATATACAAAATGATATTATTGAAGCTACACTCACCGGCACAAAATTCCGCCACCCAAAATGTTTGATTAAGTTTGACAATTTATAACTTTATTATTTGTGCTCCGATTTTCAAGATTCTTACACCAGTTTGTAGGTATATATGTATTAATATTGTTTGGTATTATTCCGGTAACAAAAAATTTTGCTTGCATGTCATTGTACAGGGGTGAAAGGAAGCGTTGTATTTTCTCCTAATTTTAAAAAATTCTGTGGAAAAATGGAATAGCTGATTTTGTTTCATAGTCCTGTCATATTTTCCCGGAGGCATCACAAACATTTTGTTTTTTGAATTATCCGAATATCTTTTTTCTTGCAAGAGCTGTACCATTTTTTGTAAATAAAAACACTGATTGACTCATACAATTGAGGTTGGATTGATAAGATTAGAATGGCCCGCATGCAGCCCAGTACTCAATCATATTGAGCATTTATGGGATGAATAAAAAAAAGCTATTTGCCGTCATCCTAGGCCTCCAGAAAATTTGGTACAGTTATGGCCCTGGTAGAGGTATATCGGGCTATTCCCCAGGCAAGGAAAACACATCTTTATTAGATGCTAAACAGATTGCGAGCAGTCCTTGCTGCAAGAGGTGGACATAACCGTTATTGAATTGTTTTGTTTTGTTGTTAAATTTGTTTTGTTTTGTTAATTTTAGTGCGTTTGATATTTTTAATTAAATAAACCTTCAAAACAGTGTTTTTAATTAAAGCTCTTACAAGAAAAGAGATATTCAGATAATTCAAAAAACAAGACCTTAGTGATACCTCCAGGATAATACAAAAGGAGTATGAAACAAAATCAGCCCTCCAATTTTTCCACAGAATTTTTTAAAGTTGAGGGAGAAAAATCAACGCTTACATTCACCCCCGTATAATGCCATCTAAGCAAAAAATTTTTGTTGCCGGAATAATAGCAATTGACATCAATACATGTACCTACAAACTAGTGCAAGAATCTTTAAAATCGAAGTACAAATAATAAAGTTATAGATTGTCAAACTTAATCAAAAATTTTGGGTGGCGGAATTTTGTGCCGGTGAGTGTATATATACATTTAGCCATATCTTCATTTTTTTTAAATAAGATTTTTTGCATCTGGTTTTGGTAACACTTCAGAAAAAGTCATGCGTCGCCACTGCAACCTGGAGCTACGGTTCTGCTCATACGAGAAATGAATAAAGCCAAAGCAAATATCATTGCTTTACAGGAAATGAGATGGACTAGCTCAGGCATCTTGGAAAAATAATTGCAATATTTACTACAGTAGACATCCTACCCGACACGAATTTGGTACCGGATTTATTGTAAGCAGAAAGGTCAAATATAGTGTAATTAGGCCAAGGTAATAAGACCCTTGTTCCAGGGTAGTAAGGGGTAATACCCTGTACGTGACACTTCAACAGCCAGGGTACTGAAGCGTTTTTTCGACAGGTAATAAGTACTTATAAGAAGAATGTTGTTCTGAAGCTATTTCGTTGTGGCATTTTTATGATTAATTATTTATATGGGAAATAAGCCACAATTAAAATGAAAAAATAATTTTATTAACGTTTCGACGCCCAAATCGGGTGCCGTTGTCAAAATACAAAATATTACTAAAATAAACAAAAATGTTGTTACTAAGTAAAAAATTCTTCTAATAATTTATTTAATCTGACTCATTTATATTGGTAATTCAGACATATATTATACATTTTAAAGTAGAAGACTTTAAAATGATATTGCCAATATTTATGAGTTGCGTTCCTGGGACGACTTACTGAAAGATAGTTCATTCGATTACATGAAATCAACCCCAACTCAAGAATATCCGTCACAAAAAAATTATAGCATGTGCTCTGTCTTTAAAAAGACAACCAAATGCAACGACGGTAAAATTCTCGCGTTAGAGACTTCATAGTAAATCACAAGGGAAAACCAGGAAAAACCCTGTGATACTATCCCGACATCGTAAGTATTTGGTCTTACATTTAATTTACTCTCAAAAAATAATACCAAATTCTGACTTGTAACGTGTTTAAATTATAAATAATATTAATAATACTAGATATACAGGGTGTTTCCAAATTCATGCGACAAACTTCAGGAGGTGATTGCTCGTATGAAGTTAATATGGATTCTTCCTATAACAAAATTTCCTCAGCCCAACCCTTAAGGGTGATATCACCCATAAAAGGTGGTAACTAAAATTGAGTTTTTATTTTTTTTTTAATTTCAGTAAAGCTAGAAACTTAAAATTCTGTAATTTTCGTGCACTCGCAAAGGACTAACCACGTGTATTTTTTCAATATTCCTATTACATTATACGGGGGTGAAATTAGCAACCCTTACTTTATTTCATATCAAAACTTTTTTTTCGAGGCGAAGTTGTATGAAATAAAATTTAACTTAAAATCTTTGTTTCATTTAAAACTTTTTTTTATTCTTAAATTTTTTTCCCAAAACCAATAGCTGCAGAAAAAAAAATAAACATCATAATAGCTGCAGAGAAAAAAAAAATAAACATCATAATTTATAATTTGTTTAATAAATTGAGTGGAAAACAGTAAAGATGTAAAATGTAATACGATTCATAATAAATGCTGGAAATGACCACCTCTAGCCAAAATACATGAACGTAGCCTACGTGTCATAGATTGCCGTACACGTTCAAAGATTTGAGGTGTATTTCTTATGGTGTCACACGCTATTTGAATACGATTCTTCAAATCGTTGATATCAACTATGGGTGTCGTGTAGACTAATGATCTAAGGTAACCCAAAAAACAGAAATCACAAGGATTTAACTCTGGAGATCGAGGAGGCCAATGTTGGGGCCCTCCTCGGCCAATCCAACGGTTGGGATATGTTACATCTAAATGTTGCCTAGCAGTCCGACAGAAGTGTACTGGAGCATCATCGTGCATGAACCACATGTTTTGTCTGATATTCAGTACGATGTCTTCAAGTAGTTCAGCGAGATCATTTTGTAGAAAACTGGTGTAAGAAATTCCATTTAATGGCTGAGCCAGAAAATGTGGCCCAATTAAGTTATCCCCTACTATACCAATCCATACGTTCACTGAAAAAACATTTTGAAAATGGTGCTCTATAATCTCATTGGGATTCTCGTCTGCCCATACGTGATTATTGTGAAAATTTATGATAGCTACTCTTGAAAAATGTGCCTCGTCCGTAAACAATACATTATTTAAAAATTGAGGATTTTGTCGCATTTCGTGTGTTAACCATTCACAAAATCTAGCTCGCTGAGGAAAATCTCTAGGTAAAAGAGCTTGAACCCGTTGGATGTGGTAAGGATATAACTGCTGCTCTTTTAAAACTCGCCACACAGATGAATGGCTGATATTTAAGGTGTTGGCAATTATTCTAGTGCTTGTTTCCGGGTGTAAATCAATTTCATCTAAAATTGCTTGTTCTACCATTACATTTCTAACTGTCCGGAAACGACCAGTACTGTTTGAATTTCTTTTTAACATTCCAGTTTCGGATAAGCGGTTGTGAATACGTGCAAATACGGAATGATGAGGCGTTATTCGTTGCGGATATTTTTCAGCATAAAGACGTCTAGCTTGTCGACAATTACCATTTGCCATACCATACACAAAATGCATGTCGGCCATTTCAGCGTTTGTATACATGTTATAAAATAAACAATACACAGATAATGCAAAAATAACAACCTACAAACTTACAAGTAAACTTCGATTGGTAACTACCAACAACAGTGTTTGACATCAGTCTACTAAAATTTGAATAAACATTAAGTAAACACGGTAAATGTCGAAGTGACAGCAGCTTACTATTCTAAAACTTTGTAATTAAAAACATTAAGGTAGAGGTGGTCATTTCCAGCATTTATTATGAATCGTATCACATTTTACATCTTTACTGTTTTCCACTCAATTTATTAAAAAAATTATAAATTATGATGTTTATTTTTTTCTCTGCAGCTATTGGTTTTGGGAAAAAAATTTAAGAATAAAAAAAGTTTTAAATAAAACAAGGATTTTAAGTTAAATTTTATTTCATACAACTTCGTCTCGAAAAAAAAGTTTTGATATGAAATAAAGTAAGGGTTGCTAATTTCACCCCCGCATAATGTAACAGGAATATTGAAAAAATACACGTGGTTAGTCCTTTGCGAGTGCACGAAAATTACAGAATTTCTAGTTTCTAGCTTTACTGAAATTTAAAAAAAAAATAAAAACTCAATTTTAGTTACCACCTTTTATGGGTGATATCACCCTTAAGGGTTGGGCTGAGGAAATTTTGTTATAGGAAGAACCCATATTAATTTCATACGAGCAATCACCTCCTGAAGTTTGTCACATGAATTTAGAAACACCCTGTATAAGTAATACTAAAGTATAAAATATGTACTAGCTCGATACTATTGACTTACTAATCTTGGTATTTTCTTTCTATTGACTTCCTCTTTCAGTATGGGTAACCACATCCTACTGCATTCTACCGAGGAATTTGCGACATAATTGGTTTCATTTAGCATAATTAGAGCCGCTTCTTTGATTTTCCTCTTTTTACTATCTGATTCTTTCAGGACTATACTTGAATCTCTCCACTGAACTCTATGTTCATTATCCCATGCGTGTTGACATATTTGAGATCTATCAAATTCTCTATTTTTAATATCAGACTGATGTTCACTTATTCTAACGTCTAATGGTCTTGATGTCTCACCTAAATAAAATTGTTCGCATTCACAAGGTATTTTATAAATGCAATTCTTTGTTCTTTCTTGATCATTGTTAGGTTTAGTTTTAGATAGAATAGATCTCAATGTGTTTGTTGTTTTGAATGTTGTTGAAATGTTGAACTTATTTCCTATTGTTTTAAGTTTCTCGGATAGTCCTTTTATATATGGTATTGATATTTTCCTCGCATTATTTCTTGTGAATGTTGTAGGATCCCGTTCTTAGTTGTTCTGTTCCATTCGATCCAATCTTGACAATTCCTTATTTATAAACGATAAAGAATAATCATTTTTTAATAAAACAGATGTTAACAATTGTTTTTCTGCTAAAAAGGAATTTTCGTTAGAACAAGTAATTTTGGCTCTATCATATAAGGATTTAATGATTCCCTTTTTAACGTTGATGTTGTGATTTGATTTGTAATTGAGATATCTGTTGG
The DNA here is from genome assembly GCF_917563875.1 of Diabrotica virgifera virgifera. Taxonomy (NCBI): domain Eukaryota; kingdom Metazoa; phylum Arthropoda; class Insecta; order Coleoptera; family Chrysomelidae; genus Diabrotica; species Diabrotica virgifera. The sequence continues at coordinate 140,672,087 of NC_065450.1, forward strand.
TGTGTGTTGGTTTTCTATACACTTAAGTCTCATATCCAGTATCCTTCTTTGAGATCAAAACATCGAGGAAACGTAGGCTGTTATTGTATTCCTTTTCCATTGTAAATTTTATTGTCTCTTCTTGATCGTTTATAATATTCAGGAACGTATCTTCTTATATTATCGTTTATAATATAAGAAGAAATTGTAACTATTTCCTGCGTAGGATCTGACAGCCATTTTATTTATAAACAATTTAGTGTCAAAAGACGCTTTTTTCCTTTTTTTTAATCAATGGAAAACAGTAAAACTATTGTTTTTTTTAGAACAAATATCTTCGAGAGAATGGAAAAACTTTTAAAAAGGCGTAATATAAAGGTTGATATATTCATTTATTGTTAATATAATTGCGAAAATAGGTCGAAATTGCAAAAAATTTCGTAATACCTATTGTATATATTAGTGTACACCTTTGAAATTTTTGTCGAATGAGGGTTCTTTGGTAGACTTAATATGTCAAAAAAATTTCAAAGGGATTCAATTAGTTGTTTATAATATTTATTCAAATTGTTTATCCCAGAGAGCTTTTTTGCAATAACATAGGTCAGAAGAAAATAATCTTAGAACTAACTATTCTAAAGGTGTCAAATGAAAGAGCATGAGCTAACCTTTCAAATTGGTTTAAAAAATTTTAATAAAAGTGCATTTATTAGTAATAAATATTTATGCAAAAATATCCTAAATTTTTCCTTATTAATTTTTTTATTAACTTTTTTCAAAAAAATCTATTTTTTACCGTGTTTTAGGTGCACAACTATCAATTAATGTTATGTATAATTGAGAAAAATTGTAATAAATGTAGGATTCGTTAAGGGCACCCAAAGTCCCATTTAACGACAATGTTAACATTATGTCATATAGCTCTATAACCAAAGCACTAATGCCTGGTTGCACCAACAGATCTTAAGCTCCAGCTTAGCTAAGCTCTACTTATAGATAGGGTCTCCTTGAGTATCACTTACGTTGCACCATAATTTTAGATTCTTACCTTATTATCAATTATATCTATTATTATATTATGGTATTCTTATTGTAATATATTATAATTATATTATATTAATTCTTATGATATTCTCGACTTAAGCTTAAGATCTGTTGGTGCAACCGGGCATTAGAGACCTAATTTTTGTTTGATTTTGGAACTACATGTATTGTTTAGTCCCGCGTAGATTTTTGTAAAGTTAGAGTGAAAGAAACATTTATTTTAAAAATTTTTAAAATATTCTTACAAAAAAACCCAAAAAAGTTTAGATTTTATTTTTTATTTTACTTGTTTTTGTACATTTTTCAATAAAAATTTACGCGGGACTAGATATTATCTATCTACAGTTACTGTAAAAATTTGGACCTTTTATCATCTCAGGAAACAAAGATATCTGACATCAAAAGTTAAAAACCTAGTATTCGGGAAATCGCAAAAACATAAAACCACTCTAATAGGCTATAAAGCTACCGGTACACGGTAAGTTGAGTGCAGACGTTCAGAAAACAAATAGTTTTGTAACCATGGATATTTTATACTATAATGTGTTATATATCGTTGGAAAGAGAAGATTTCAGAGAATAATTTTCAATCATAACCCAAAAAAGTTAAAAAGTTAAATTTTCGGACTTTGGGTGCCCTTAAAGGCAATCGTAATAAAAGTCCGTGTGATGTTTAACAGTTTTAATTAATAAAATAGATAACTAAATTATAGATACTATTAAATTGACGAAATGCAAAAGTGTTTGTGCAATTGCGACTAAAATTTTACGTGTTCTTATTCTTACAAAAAGAAATGTATTTATAGATAATTTGCGTCTAATCAATATTATAACCGGCTTGTCATAATACCCGTCTTGATTCGTCTTTTTCTATTATCCCAAAGAACACGTCCGTCGCGTTTCTGATGTTAAAATCGACTACCTGTGCCTGTATTCATTTCCACACTAACCAAAACCGTCCCCTTTCTTTCCTTCTTCATGCTTAAATCCGAAACTATTAAAATTATTCTGCAATAAATTTCAATCCCTATTAACAATAAAAATTGGATTAAAGTATGTACCGACTGTTTCCAATAAACGAAAACTATTAAAATTAGTCAATGCAGCTACTTATGTTTATCTTGCGTCTCAGATAACTCCGATTCCAAATCCCCAAGCCGATCCGCACATGTGTTCGGATGCGTGAGACTCTTATTTTGTTTTCGTAATAATAATTAAGAAAAATTATATACAGGAGTCTTAAAAATTAAGGTAAAATATTTACAATCCTACATTAATATACATACTTTATTATATAAAAAATAAAAAGTTTATAAGGAAAAATTGACGATACTTTTGTATAATTATTTATTACTAATAAATGCATTCTTTCTTTAGTCCCTTTTTTTAAACCAATTTGAAAGTTTAGCTCATGCTCTTTCATTTGACACCTTTAGAATAGTTCTAACATTATTTCTTTCTGACTTATTTTATTGCAAAAAAACTATCTGGGATAAAAAATTTGAATAAAATTTAAACAATTGAATGAATCGCTTTGAAATGACCTCGCAACACTCCTTATGGAAAAGTGATCCCGGTCAAATTTAACGAAACGTTGGTCAATGATAGTTCTCAGCTAGTAGATTAAAAAAGTCCATGGCACCTAAGTCTCAAAACTACTGTTCTCGAGCTACAGCCTTCTTAAGTTTTTAAATTCAGGTACTCGGTTTACGTTAAGTGCACTAATTCACGGTCAAGTGAATGAAAATATCTATTACTGAAAGAAGACACTCATTTTCTTCATGCATATTTTCGTGTTGCATATGGATTCGTGGTCAAAAATACATGCATCGTATTTTAGTCTTCAGAAAACCTCCAAAAAGTCCTCAGAAAACTGAAGAACTGCGATAGAAAATGTGGTGCTGGTGCTAGATTGACATAAAAATTATCATGTTTTTATGAATAGTTCACACTTATCCAATACCAGCATAGCTGCAGTTCTATTTTATCTTTAGAAAACTACTGAGCAATGGCGGATCTAGGGGGGAATAGGGAGTTCCCCCGTAACACGGTCCAGAATTAAATAATAAATTGTTCAAACATAAAAACTATATTATTAGCTGACATGAAACTTACTACAGACATACAAATGCAATCCAATTAACTCGAGAGTTAGCAAAAGTAAGGGTTAATTAAGGGAAAATTATTTAAGTTAAATTAACCTATTGCACATGTTATTATCTATGTCTTTTATATAGTTTGGGTTTATCTATTTTATGTATTTTGGGGTTGATGTTTTATTGAAAGTCGCCCCCTCCCCTAAGACAAATGTTCCATCACTGCTACTGAAGCGCCTTCAGAAAGCTAAGGAACAACCACAATAAATGCTGCTAGAGCAGCACAAGGCATCTCACGTTTTAACGCATGCAGAATAGAGTGCCACTAAATATGCCGACGAAACAGTAGCTTTTGCAAATAGCCTAGATGGATTGCAAATAATAATGACCCGCATATCAGATATGAGTAGAGACTTGATCTCATTACTAAAAAAAACAAAGTACATACATGGACACATGGTAGTAAGTAAACGCGAAATATTAATTAAGTACAATCTTCTATGGAAAAATCGGGTTTATGTCATCTTCGACTATTTGTACGTTAAGATTTCGCTGATGTCGGTTACGTACATCAGATGTCATGTTAACTATCCTGTCGTATCCAGTCTTTCATTATAAATGTGCTTGGACGGCTCCATCTCGTTCGTTCTCGCTATGTGGCCTAGCTACCACAGCCTGCTTATTTTGATGGATCTACCAATACTACATCGATACATACATGAAAACGTGAGAAGTGTTGTGCGGCTCTAGTACCACACTATCATCCCAGGCAACCAAGTGACGTCAATAACGTCGAGGAAACGTCAGTGTTTGATTGAATATATACACGTGTTTGAACATTACGTCGTGTAAACATCTTTTGTAGGTGATTTTAAATACGTAAGATTAATGACGTTACAATACCTTTAAAAACACGTTTTCATTTCAGACAGCCTAAGTCTGACGTCACGAAATTCGGAGGAGCTTACTTGTCAAATAGGCAATCCAAACCACGTGACCTCTGGTTGGCACACAAACTAAAGAAGAGGTTATGTTTGTGTCTATTTTTCAATGATTTTTCATTGTTTATCGTCGTATTTTGGATTCATTTGGATTTCGTTTCCTGTTTTTGTGAACTTTATAAACTTTACCACAATGCGAACTGATTATTTAAGGAAGGAAATTATTATTGGAAACTCCAGATGTTGCGAGAAAGGTAGGCGAAACAATGTTTATTTACTGTTCATTTTGCCCCGATATTTATCAATAATGATGAATTTTGCAAGCAATAACATTATTTCTTTTATTGTTTTAGATATTTATTGAAGCTGAAAATAATTGGGGATTTAGATCCATACGGAATTCAGTCAGAATTGGATTTTACAGTAAAGTGCAGTCCATCAAGTTACTATTATAGATATGTATTTATACAGATCTGGTGGAGTCTCACAGTTTCTACTCTAAGCAGCAGATGAAAGCATACAAAAGCCTTCAGGCACATAAATATTTTACAGCTGGATTTGTTTTGAATGGAGTAAAAATTGTTAATGATTTCCTGATTTCCATATTATTGTTGGAAAGGTATGCCTTTATTTTATTTATTCACCATTAAGAAATATATGGATAACAGTATTAGTGTCTTTTGGATAAATTAGTTCTAAATATTAGATTTATTTACGTTTATATATCTGTATGAAACCAGACATATTGTCGTCCTAATCTGTAAACTGCGAACTCCATAATTCTCTGAAAATGATTTATTACTGCCATCTATTTGAATTACTGTCATGATTGTTCTAAAATTATATTATATGAATGTCTGATTTTAAATAAAGTATTCTCAATCATTGTAAAGAACGCAAATACTCTAATAAAAATAAATTTTTGTAGTTGAAGAATTTCCAAAAAAAATAAAATATTTTTTTTAGGTGAAGCATTTCCAAAAAGCTAATGCTAAACGACTAAATGCTTGGGTGGGGTGATAGCCAGTTCTGATGACATAGCAAATGCACATTGTATGCGTATGGCCGGTAATAGTGAAGTCTGCAGCCATATTGCAGCAATCCTATTTTTAGCTGAGTATGCCCAGAGCAAGACAGACGAAGAAGAACCCAATGCATGTACATATGTTACAGCTACATGGTTTGGAGATAGCAACATATGCATTCTCTGATGAAAAACTAATGAGTTTTGAAACTGTTCGGTCAGAGTGCTTGTTGCGCTCACTAAACGAACTGTAATATAAGAAGTCTTTGGCATTGTGTTGCAGCGATATGAAAATGGTTATTCATTTTTAATTATAATGTACTTCTTCATCATGAGTAATTGAATGGTGGGCTACAACAACATTGTAAGCGACAGATTGGGTCAAAGTGAGGTTTTAATGCAATATTATTGTATATCCAATGACCAATGCGAGCATCTTTCAATCAGGCTAAAAACATTTTACCTTCCCCGAGTTTTTCGTACCGCAATATTGGTATCCGTATTGTCATAAATGACTTGTCAATAAGTTTTTTCCATCTCCTGCATAATCTTAATTCTGTCGCTTACAACATTGTTGTAGCCCACCATTCAATTATGTATTGGTCTTTTAGATGTGTATTTATTTTTGTAATTAGTATCAACTTGTAATGATAATATACATTTATCGTTTAAGGTACGACTATGTTTTGACTCTAAAATAAATGTTTTAAAAATCGAATCCTGCCTCTTTCTGTTAGTAACTACCCATGGATATCACAAATTGTGCTTACTGATAGGTTTGTTCGTAGAACGATCAGCAACTCTTGCCAACCATCAGACACATGCGCATTCGTAGTCTATGAATGCTAACTATTAACTGCACAACGCTAACTGTTAACTGCTCATGCATCTGATGGTTGGCAGCAGTTGCTAATCGTTTGTGTCGTACTACGAACAAACCTATTAGGTCTGGATCCTGTGTACCAAAAAAATTGATTAATAGCAAGCTGAAAATTTGTTAATAGTTTAACGGTGTCCAGTTGGACAAACTTTGATGTATTGTGACACTGGAAAAGGGGTAGTTTTAATTGTGAAACAGTTTGGAAACTCAGATTTGGAACATCAGATTACGAAAACATCCCATAAATTTTGTCGGACAGAACATCCAATTGATCTGTTACCCTTTCATTAAATTCTCATGCAAAAATCAGACTGCTATTACTAACCAACATGATTCCTGTAGTTTGACATGGTCTTCGTGTTCTACTCATTAAAATGCCCAGTTGGTGATTTTTTCACCAGTCTGGTTTTTGCATGAGAGTTTAATGAATTGGTAGCAAATCAATTGGAAGTTTTATCTGACAAATTACATAAACATTTTCGTAGTTTGACGTTCCAAATTTTTAACCTGTTCTACAGTTAAAACTTCTAGTGTTCCCATATATCAAAGTTTGTCGGACTAGACACTGTTAAGCTATTAATAAATTTTCAGCTTGCTATTAATCAACTTTTTTTTGGTACGCGGGATCCAGGTCTATATGGAATAAATAAATAACAAAACAAATTCCCTGTCAAAACTGCATTTATTTTGAATAGAATGAAAAACAAAATAATATTGTTTTAACAAAATAGGGGATAAATGTTAAAATTTAGTATTAATAAAGTTTGTCACATTGGCCTAAAATTAATGTCACTAGTTACGTTAGTGTCACATATAAATAATTGTAATAATATTAATAAAAACCATAATTCCTAGCATGAGTGCGTCCTGTTTTTTGATAATTTAGTTAGGCGAGGAAACATAAATGAGTTTCTAATAGGGCTTTTCATTGATTGTCATTTGTTTCGAGCTTCCGTTAGATGTTGTATAATTCGTGTATAATATTACTATACACAGATTATAGGACATATGACAGAAGCTCAAAACAAATGACTGTGAATGAAAAGCCCTATAGAGGGAACACGAAAAAAATTAACATTATCCGATAAGCTCGACTTTCACAGTTCACTACTATACAAGTTACAGGCATGTTTTCAGCACTTTTTTTTTATTAATGGCTTTGACATAGCCAATTAGCCATTTTCAGCACTTAAAATCACCAAAAACGAAAAGTTTATAAAATAATCAATCTAATGAATGTCTTTAAATACTATATTAAGCTCAAAATCACGATAAAAAACAAATTAAAATTAACATTATTCTGATCAGTTGGACTTCCACAGTTCACTACTATACAAGTCACAGGCATGTTGTCAGCACTCAAAATCACCAAAAACGTAAAGTTTATAAAATAATTAATCCAATGAATGTCTTTAAATACTATATTAAGCTCAAAATCACGACAAAAAACAAATTAAAATTAACATTATTCTGATCAGTTGGACTTCCACAGTTCACTACTATACAAGTCACAGGCATGTTGTCAGCACTCAAAATCACCAAAAACGTAAAGTTTATAAACTAATTAATCTAATGAATGTCTTTTAATACTAAATTAGCTAAAAAATCACGACGAAAAACAAATACGAAAAATCAAAAATTACATTGAGTTTAGGTTAAGAACGGTTTTGTGTGCCAACCAAAGATCACGTGATTTAACTTTGACAGGTCGATGGATTCCCTCAAAGCGTCAAAAGTTACAAAACAAAGGTTATGTTGTTATGTTTGAGTTTGTGTTTGTATTTTTGTATCATCGTTTCACACTTTTGTTTGTCATTTGTGAACTTAATAAATTTACCACAATGCAAAGTGATTATTTAATGAAATTATTATTGGAACCTCCAGATGTTGGAGAAAGTGAGAAAGGTAGGCGAAACAATTTTTATTTACTGTTCATTTTTCCCTAATATTTATCAATAATGATGAATTTTGCAAGCAATAACATTTCTTTTATTGTTTTAGATATTCATTGAAGCTGAAAATAATTGGACATTTAGATATTCCAAAAATTACTATTATAATGATATTATAGATATTTATACATATCTGGTGGAGTCTCACAGTTACACTACCTTAAACAGCAGATGGAAGCATACAAAAGCCTTCAGGCACATAAGAGCCTTTACAACTGGATTTGTTGTGAAAGTTTGAGTAAAAATAATTGTTAATGATTTCTATATTATTGTTGGAAAGGTATGCCTTTGTTTTATTTATTCACCATTAAGAAATATATGGATAACAGTATTAGTGTCTTTTGGATAAATTGGTTTTAAATATTAGATTTATTTACGTTTATATATCTGTATGAAACCAGACATACAGTCGAAAATTACGGTTCTAGTTTACTGAATGGGTAGACGGATTACGGATATGAAATTTATACCAATGAATTCTGTTTCACTTACTGATAATTGTACAATAATTTTTTATTGGGGGCGGGCGTTACTTTTCATGTAATTGCAATTTAAAATATGTCTTATTTTTAAAAATCGCCGCCATTTTCCGCCATTATATACCATGAAACAACAAGAAACGACAGGAATGACAACCGTTTTATAAACGCAAGAAGGAGAATCCGAAAACTCTAGGGGGGCTTCGGCGGCAATGGCCGCCGAAGGATGTTTTATGTAGAATGAAAAATTTATTTGAAGTTATCTAAATAATCCCTAAAGGAAAGTTAATTTTTAGTTATAATTCGTGAAAGTGAAGTAGCTTAGTGTTGTCTGTTATAGTTATTGTAGTACCGTTGTGGCAGTTTAGCTTTATTAAGGAAGAATTATTTTCGAGCATGATTGCTAATGTGTTTGTTCTTAGTTAAATGGAATAATGGATATTTGAAGAAAAGTTATATATATTATTTGTAAGGATAAAAACGTAGGTTGTGCATATTGTTTCGAGCAAGACTCGCATAACCTACATACATGTACTGGGTAAATGATAGCGTATTGCATAATCGAAACCCATAAAAAAAGGAAGAAGAAGAAGAAGAAGAAGGAGAATCCTAACAGTGTTGCCATAATTATATAAAATATGTTTTCTTATGAAAATTACAATTTTTCAATTCTTAAATATGTCATTTTACTTATTCTGACGCATTTTTAACACAAAATGACTGCTTTATTACAAGGGTCAGGTTAGTTCTGGTTAGGTTTCGTTACGTTAGGTTAGATTACATCAAGTTTATTAATATTATAGTGATTTATGATTATATTTTAATAAATAAATTCTGTGGGATTCCCAGAATACACTTTCAAGGTTGGAATGAAATTTTATGTATTTCATGGTTATGTACTGTCACTGATTTCGGGAAACCATGTTGCCATGTGAATGACAAAAGATAATTTCACATGAAAACATCGATTTTTGTCCATTTAAGCGTACCATTGATTTGGAATATTTATGCAAACCTCTAAATTTGGCAACTGTTTTTGAAAAATTGGTAGATGCATGCATTGACGCATTTTTTAAACAGTTTATTGTTAGTTTTTAGTTTGTTAGGTCGGTTGTTTGTGCTGCGCCCTGGATTTGGGCGTTGTCTGTTGCATCATATACAAATTTGTGAAAGTGAAGTTAGTTTATCGGGTGGGTTGTGATTGCGCTCAGCGGTCAAATACCTCCTGCGGTTCTCTCAATATAATACCCGTAAGTTAGGTTTGGACCGAAGGGTTAGGCCTTCCTCCTTTCAGACCGCCTGCGCCCAATTGCAATCTGCCCAGTTTATCATTAAATAAAGGTGAAGTGAGACTAAATGGTGTGTAGGTGTTACAAAAGTAAATTTAAGTACAATTAAGGTGTGGCTTTAATACCTATATTCACAAAGAAAAGGCCTCTTTCGAAGCTAGTAAACTGCAGGCAGAGGAAATAAATATGTTGGTGGCAACTTTTATTACATTTAAAGCCACGAATTTGGCTTTGGACTCTCAAATTGCATCGATCTATAGCTGTTTTGTAAGTAATTTTTATTAAATTTTTAAATCTTTAAAAGGTTAAAACTGGCAACACTGTCAAATTTGACCTCTCGGCGCCTGTCCGCCATATTGTTTTGAAATATGACAAAAAAAATATTATTTTAACCAATATTACGTATTTTTTCATAATTTGATTGTAAAAATCAGTTATATGTATTATGTTTCAATTACTTATATTTTATTAAGACATTCTATATACTTTTGTATCCTTTTCACGTAAATTTTTTTTGGCTACTATTACATTTTTTGATTTTTTTCAAATATTTCTTGATTTTTGGGCACTTTTACCAGTTTCCCCCAAAGAAAACAGTAAAATGTCTGCTTTTTTCCACTTTTCAGGCTAAGTCCATAAAAAAATTGGCATTTTCAAGGTCTACCCTTAGAGTAAATTTTTACCAATGAAAGAATACCCATGAAACGATCACATCAATCAGATAATCACAAACGAGAGAGATAGATTATTAATAATCTGAATAATATGTGACTGATGTGATCGTTCATGGGTATTCTTTCATTTTTCCGACTGTATTGTCGTCCTAATTTGTAAACTCCATATTTCTCTGAAAATGAGTTATTACTGCCATTTATTTGAAAAAATCCCTACTCGTTAAAAAAATGATGCACATGCATATTTTTACCAGTAGAGTAAATAGTGACATCTTCGTATACACCGTATCTCCCTTGTGGCAAATTTAGTACGGAAATATGTAACTCCTCAGTTTCTCATACCACACGACTGACCTCACTGTTTAGAAAGAGATATTTTCAAGAAAAAATTGGTGGTAAATAATATTAAATACAGTCGGAAAAATAAAAGAATACCCATGAACGAACATATAAAACACGCTGTATTTTCCTGTCACCGTATCACAAAGGAAATTGTCCAGTGCAAGTACATGGAACAATAATTATTACATGTAATTTCGCTGGCCAATTTTTTGTGTGACACGGTGACAGGAAAATACAGTGTGTTTTATATGTTCGTTCATGAGTATTTTTCGACTGTACTCATTAAACAATATACAAATGTTAGTGTGTGTATCTAGAAAATATTCCATTTTAGCATCCTATCTTTTAAAATGGGAGATATGTAGTATTCACACTAGGCATATTTAGAGAAATAGTTTTTTGTGATTTTTTTAGTTTTTTGAAAATTTGGATAAATGGAGTTACGCAGTTTACAGATTAGGTCGACGAAATGTAATTGCTATGATAGAAAAGAGAATAATTAACAGTCATGATTGTTTGTCCTAAATTTATATTATATGAATGTCTGATTTTAAAATATTCTCAATCATTGTAAAGAACGCAAATACTCAAATAAAAATAAATTTTTATAGTTGAAGCATTCCCACAAAGATAAAATATTATTTTAGGTGAAGCATTCACAAAAAGCTAACACTAAACCACTAGAGGCTTGGGGTGATAGCCTGTTCCAATGGCATAGCAAATTCACATTGTATGTGTATGGCCGGTAATAGTGAAGTTTGCAGCCATATTGCAGCTGAGTATGCCCACAGCAAGACAGAAGACGAAGAACCCAATGCATGTACAGATGTTACAGCTATGTACATGGTTTGGAGATAGCTTCATCATGAGAATTTATGTATTAGTCTTTTAAGTGTGTATTATCAGATATCACATGTAAATTGTTTTTATCATTTTAATTTGGTCATTGCAGTTCCTTAATCAAAAAATATATTTTTTGCACGATTAATCATTTTTTGACTGTTTACCGTGACAGATTTTACGTCAGTAGGTGACATTTCCTAGCAACTGGACGGTAGGTAATCCAACTCGACGGTAAGTACTCCAACTCGACTGTAAGTAAATTACCTACCGTCGAGTTAAAACATCTCTTAATTTTAATCTATTTTTTGAAAGAATAAAGAAAACTAACGAATTATTTATTAATATTGAAACTTATGGTACAATTTGTTAAATTATTTAATGAAATCCCACTTGTTTGGGCTGTGGTTTCACTTCTAAGAGAAACTCCTGCAGAATCGCATACATTAGTAGTATCCAACATTTTTTCTCTTCAAATACGCGATCAAAGTTGAAAACTTGGAAATATCAATGCCATCATAAAGAAAGACGGTGGATTTCTTCTTCTTCTTAAGGTGCCTATCCGTTCCGGATGTTGGCGACCAGCATGGCTATCCTAACTTTGCTTGCTGCTATTCTGAATAGTCCGGTTGTCGATGTATTAAACCACTTTCTCAGGTTTTGAAGCCAAGATATTCTTCTTCTCCCTGGTCCTCTCTTTCCAAATACCTTGCCTTGAAGAATGAGTTGCAACAAGCCATATCTCTGTTCATTCCTCATAACATGGCCAAGATATTCTAGTTTGCGCTCTTTGATTATGTTAATAATCTCGCATTCCTTGCCTATTCTACGTAGAACCTCAATATTAGTCACACGATCCACCCACGAAATTCTCAAAATGCGCCTGTAACACCACATCTCAAATGCCTCGAGTTTTCTCAAAGAAGCCTCGGAAAGTGTCCAGGCCTCTACTCCGTATAATAACGTAGAAAATACATAGCATCTGATGATAGAGATTTTGGTAGCAAGAGGTAAATCGTGGCTTCTGAAAAGAGACTTCATCATTATGAACGCTGATCTCGCTTTTCCTATGCGTTGTTTTATTTCACTTGAGTGGTCCCACTGGCTGTTTATGTTGGTACCAAGGTATGCGTAGCTGTCGACCCTGTCAATTAGTTGTTGGTTAACCAAAAGCTGTGTATTTAATATTTCGCGCTTACTGACTACCATATACTTTGTTTTTTTCGTATTGAGATCAAGTCCGTATTCTCTACTTATATCTGATATGCGCGACATTATTCTTTGCAAACCATCTAGACTGTCTGCAAAAACTACAGCGTCGTCGGCATATCTAATGTTGTTCAGACGCACTCCGTTGACTAATACGCCTTCCTGTAGTTCTCCCAGCGCTTGCTCGAAGATACATTCAGAGTATATATTAAACAGCACCGGGGACAGGATGCATCCTTGCCTCACTCCTCTATCTATGGAGACTGCCTCTGTTAATTGGTCTTCCACTTTAATATTGGCAGTTTGGTTGTAATACAAATTATATATGATTCTCAAGTCTCTATCATCTACTCCCGCTTCTTTCAAGATGTTTATGAGTTTATCATGTTTTACTCTATCAAACGCCTTTTTGTAGTCGATAAAACAAATATACACTTCACAGTCAACATCCCTGCATCTTTGCATAAGCACTTGGACAGCGAATAGAGCCTCTCGGGTGCCTAAGGCATCGCGGAATCCAAACTGCGTCCATGATATCTGTTGTTCGCATTTTTTATATATTCTGCCATGTATCACCTTCAGAAACGTTTTGAGTAAGTGGCTCATTAGGCTAATTGTTCTGTAGTCTTCACATGTTTTGGCATTTACTTTTTTGGGTAAAGTTACGAAGGTCGACTTTAACCAGCTTTGGGGTATTTTTCCAGTTACGTATATTTTGTTGAATACGGTTGTTATCCATTTTATTCCTTGTTCATCCATAAGTTTTAGGAATTCTACATAAAACTGGTCAGGCCCTACAGCTTTACCATCTTTAGTTGTTTTAATAGCTGACGTGACTTCTTCAATGGTAATCGGGGGTCCTGTTTGGCATTCAATGTCTTCAATGGTATTCTGCCTTTCATCTGCAAAAGTTACTTCCACATATTTCTTCCACGTGTCTAGTTTTTCTTCCACACTTAACAGTGGTTTGCCTTGGTTATCTGCCAAACACCCAACTCTTCTAGGTTTGTATAAGCCTGCAGCTTCTTTAACTTTTTTGTGCATATTGAATGAATCGTGTTTATGTTGCAATTGCTGGATTTCTGCACACTGTTCTCTTAGTCGTGTATCCTTAGCTATTCTAATTGCTTTTTTGATATCTTTATCTATTCTTTTGTATAATGACATGTCCTGATCTTTGGACTTTCGCCTCTCTTCCATCATATCTAAAATCTCGTTTGTCATCCACGATTTCTTCTTTATTTTTGGTGGTTTGAGGAATTTCTCACGTATGTCTTGTGAAACTGTATGCAACTTTTCTATCTCCTGGTCCATTACATCCGATTGAATAACGGTATTCAAGTTGTTCTGTATATACCGTTTTACACTCTGTTCTGTGTTTTGGTCTTTTAATAGCCTTATGTCGAATTTTGGATTGACACTACGTCTAACCTTCTACGGTGGATTTAATCATTGAATATTCTGCCCAGAGGCTTCTAGGAGCTTTCAACTGCATATGTCTTTGAACGAAATATGCCAATAGAGTCTTTTCTTCGATTCTTAAATTCTTGCCTTCGCACCATTTTTTAAAACTTTGGTAGGTATTTTGATAACGGATTTTGGATTTTTCGGGAATAATTGCGGAACACCCTTCTTCCCAAGCCCGTTCAATTTCTTCAAATTCACTTTCGCTCATATTTTAATTTATAATAATCAAAATTGTACTTAAAATTATTGACAACTAAATAAAAACTCAATTCTCCATTGTTGTTATGCACCCTAGTTACTACCTAACAACCAAAGTATCTATCTTGATAAAATGAATGAAACTAGTCAATATGACGAAAATGTTTAATTTTATAATTTATAATGGTATCAATCGTGCAAAAAACGTTATAAGCATGTCGAACGTTAAGGGTAACCGATCTCAGACAATAATTGGAGTCGTCGCTCCGCTCCTCCTCCAAACAATTGTCTTCGATCGGTATAAAACCCTTACCGTTCTCCATACTTAATATACTATTTCAGGTGTCTGTAGATCGTTTTGTATGCAAAAATATGTAATAATTATTTGGAATCAATTTGAGGATTATAAGAGTATGAAAATATATGTGAGAACACAGACTATTATAGTTTTGTCCTATTTTTTATCATTCAATCGTTTTCCTTAAAATTCATAAATATAAAGCAGATAGTTTTCATTGAAATTCAATATATTGGGTCTTATTTGTATGTATTCATTTCTGACTAAAGGTACGATTCTGACAACGACTGCAGACGGCAACTGCAAACATCAGTTGCAGTTGTCAGCATTACGGACGTTACTACTTTGCACTATTTATTTGTACGAGACTGATTCCGACATCTAACTGCAACTGTCCGACATCTGACTGCAACTGCTGTCCGGCAGAACGTCAGTTGCTAATAATTATGCAAATTAATAGTGCAAAATAATGACGTCTGTCATGGTGACAACTGTAACTGCCATCTGCAGTTGTTGTCGGAATCGTACCTTTAAAGTGTGTGGTATAAATATAATAATTATATATATTACATAACTTTTTTTTTATAATGGCTTTGGCTTAGCCAATTACGCCCGGTTTCATAATCAACTTAAAGTGAACATTAACTAAAGTCCACTTTAACGTTGACATTTACCCATATGAATTGCATTGACAAGGGTACCAACCTAAAACTTAATGTCCACTTTAACTGATTATGAAACCGGGCGTAGCCAGACTATTTGTTTTTGTATGGTATTACAATAACAATTAATTTAATTATCTAAGCCTACTTATAATCTAAATTTGCAGTGTGTTAAGCGTGTGATACACACGCAAACTTTAAGTACGCGTGTTTAAAGATCGCGGACTTACTCGGCTCGCCGTCGGTGATACACGGCAGACTTAAAGTACGCGATTTTAAAGATCGCGTTCGTCGTCGGTCGTTTGTGCTACTTAGGAATTTTATCGTATTATATACTTCGTATCGTATCCTATCGTATTATATATTTCTAATACTAATAAAAAAAGACGAAATCGAAAGGTGTGGGCAACAAACAAAATATCATAGATAAGAGGGTAATATTTTCATCAGGAGGATAAAACAGCCTATAAATAATTAGGTTTACTCAAAAACAACTAATCAAAAATAATTTAGTATAGCTTAAAATAGTGTTTTACGGTTTTCTCAAAACTTATAAAATGTAACTTGTCTGCTTTCAACAATAAACGATTGAATTATTTCTAGGGAATTTGCTTAATTAGTGAAAATATAAGTGTAACTTTAAACGCAATAACATGATGGCTCGAGGCTCGCGGCTCGTGGCAATGATACACGTACGGGTCACGAGTAAGATTTCAAACTTGTTGGATCGACGGCGTACTTACTCGGCGGACTTAAAGTACGCGTACTTGCTGTGATACACGCGCGAAAAAGGTCGTCGAGCAATAAGTACGCGTACTTACTCGCGTGTGTATCACCCCTTTTATAATATTCATGGATACATTTTTCCATTTTGTGTGATATGTTTACAATTATTTTTAATTTTATTACCTAAGCCTATTTAAAATTTAAATTTACAGGACGTTACATATTTGTAAAGACATTTTAACGTCTGCTGATTATTTGAAAAAATAATTTCATTTAAATTAATAGCTTAAAGGGCAATTTAGATCAACTAACTCTTCATACATTATTTTAATATTTTGTCTGTACTGCCCACACTCCAATATGAGGTGCTGTAGATCTCCAATTCCACCACAGGCGCAATATGGGTTATCACTGATATTCTCCTTTTCATGACCATTTTTCAGTGCGTCACAAATTATAGAAAAAAAGGTAAGTCCGTGATAATACACATTTATGACATTTATTCTACATGACATTTTAGCTAAATCTGACAGTTATCACATTTTATTTTCAATTTAGAATAAAAACAAATCAATTGTGTCTATTGCATTTATAAAATGGTATTTTCTTTGATTTGTATAGTCTTATAAATTGTACAGATTATATTGATAATATTATTATTTTATTTAATAAATAATTCTTTTTTGATTATGGCGCCATCTATCGACAACTAGAATAACTAGAATAAATGTTATAAATGTCTGTAATCAACGACGTGCGTTTTTTTCTGTCACATACAATTTAATGCGTTAGAGAGAAATCGAAAAACTGTTACGCACTGAAAAATGGTCATGAAAAGGACTATACCTATGCTGTGTTTGTATGCTGGGTTATATATTATATTATATAACTATTATACAACTTAAATGGTTTAAACTGAAGTTTGTTATTAAATTGTGACTTAATTGTTTAATTTGTTAATAAATGATTAATTAGTTTATACATATGTTGTTTCAGTTTTGACACAGTAAGGGCCGGTTGTTCGAACGCTAATCAACAATGATCACTATCAAATATTTAATTACTGTCACAACTGTCAATGTCAACTTTGGTTGGGTTACTGAAAACATAATTGATTATAATTATGAGATTAGTTTCAATTAGGGCCGGTTGTTCGAACGCTAATCAACAATGATCATTATCAAATATTTAATTACTGTTGTTTGGGTTGCTGAAAACATAATTGATTACAATTATGAAATTACTAAATCAATTATGTTAATAATTGTTATGTTAATTGATTAACTAATCTCATAATTATAAGCAATTATGTTTTCAGCAACCCAATAAAAGTTGACTTTGACAGTTTTGGTGACAGTAATTAAATATTTGATAGTGATCATTGTTGATTAGCGTTCGAACAACCGGCCCTTAACATAACAATTATTAACATAATTGATTAACTAATTTCATAATTGTAATCAATAATTACGTTTTCAGCAACCCAATCAAAGTTGACATTGACAGTTGTGACAGTAATTAAATATTTGATAATGATCATTTTTGATTAGCGTTCGAACAACCGGCCCTAGATACCCACGCAACCAGATGACGTCATATAACGTCAACTAGACGTTATTTTTTGGTCGCTTCAGCGACGTCTTTTTATATCACGTTCTTTAAACGTTTTATATACGTTATCGTTAATTACGTAAGTATTATAATGTATTAGATACGTACATTCTACGTTCATCATGACTGTATGGATTATTGAAAAAGATTTGTAGGTGGCAGTATTGTAGTAACTATAATGGCCTATGACTGATAGCTGTAGATGGCAACAATGAAAATCTCTATGACAAGACCACAGATCACTTAACTCTCTTAGGAGGTAGGTGATCTGTGGACAAGACAGAAGACAGCGCGGGAGCGTGGGCGTTGGCTGTAAAGTTTTGTGTTTTGTTTTTGTTTTGTTCATAAAATTTATTTGAAGCATCAGCATCAACAGTTATTTTAACGATCTTTGTGGTTTTCTGTCTTCATTTATTTTGTAAATATGGAAAAATACATGATTGTAGAGTTTGAAGACGGTAGTGTCGGTACCGTCTTAGAAGAATGGTTAACCCCTGATAAAAATGAAGTTTATTGGCCGCCATACGAAGAGAAATTCTCATTTCACCGCGCACTAAGCAGGAAAGAAGCGGTAAATCTCAGCACGTGGTCACTGTTTCCAGTAAAAAGATGCCTATATAAAACAGGTAAAACTATAATCCTATAATAGATTCATATGTAACCTAGGCAAACATCACGTTTCTGTGTGAGTTATGGTTTTTAGTAAAAAAATGCTTGCATTTATTTTTAGATAACCTTCAAAAAGCTCTTCAAAAAGAGTCCCTAGCAGAAGAATATTCAAATTTAGAATCTGCTGCAGAGGAAGAGATTAAACGTTCTCGCAAAAGATTTCGCCCAGTTCGTTTTTGCGACACTGATGAGGATGAGGAAGAGCTGGCTCGTCCTTTAAAACGGTCTGTGGAGAAAGACATACGTCCCCGCAAAAGACTACTTACCCCCGCTCGTCTGTATGATAGTGAAGATGAACTCGATGTGCCCTCGCCCTCGATGAAAATAAATTTTGAGGAATTAATTAACAATAGTAAGTAACATTGTAATACATAATATGTAATATGTAATACATAATACACAAAATACTTGTTTTCCTATAGCTTTTCAGCTTTAGAATTACCTAATACTTATAATATGTAATAAAGCAATGTAAAAGTAACCAGGATATAGTCATTTAGCTAAACTCAGACACAACTGGCTAGTGATTTTGGTAGGTATTTTTTTTTGTTTTTGGGCAATTTTGCCAAAATTAGCAAAATTACTGACCATTATTATTACTAATTATTTTTTGCCAATTTTACCAAATTGGCAAAATTACTTACTAAAATCACCAGCCAGTTGTGTCTGAGTTTAGCGAACCAACTTTATCAGGCTATTCATCAGTGATTAAAAATTATATATTATTATATTTATTAAAATGATTATAAATTATTTATTATATACAGTGGCAAATTCACATTTCTGTATTTGTTTTTTGTTTTAAGGACAAGAAAATTTTGAATCAACAAGCAACATCCTTGATACTGTTCGGAGCACAAGATACGATGTTGGTAAGTTATTTTTTTAAATTTCATAATAGTTTTATAATAAAGCAATCTCAAAGCAGCTAGGATATTTGGTTATTCATCAGTGATTATAAATTATTATAGGTAATATTATTTCTAGCATGCTCAGTAAAAGAAGTGTAATGCCCGATTTCATAATAAAGTTCAAGTGAACTTTAAATTTGAAGTTGACTTTAACTATAAGAATTGCATTGTTAAAGTCAACTTCAAATTTAAAGTCCACGTGAACTTTATTATGAAACCGGGTATAAGTCAATTTCGTCAACTTTTCAGGAGAAGCAAAAAATGATAACTAATTCGCATATCTACAGTCAAATAATTTTATTTATTTTATATTGCCATATTGACTTGTTCTATTGATCCAAGGTATGGGCCATTCCACGAACATACGCCTGTTTTGGATTACTTCGACAACGAATATTTTATTGTGCAACATAAGAAGTACGAAAGTAAATGGCGCTAATAATTATTCCAATAAACAACAATGTAATTTGCAGTTTACTTTCGTTCTTCTTATTTTGCACAGTAAAATATTCGTTTTCGAAGTAATCCAAAACGGGGTATGTTCGTGGAATAGGGTATAACAATATAGTCCCTTATAGTCTTTTTCGGCACAAGTAATATTTTGACCATAAATATTTATTATATAAAAGTAATTCATCAGTGGCAAATTCACATTTCTGTATTTGTTTTTTGTTTTAAGGACAAGAAAATATTGAATCAACAAGTAACATCCTTGATACTGTTCGGACCACAAGATATGATGTTGGTAAGTTATTTTTTAAATTTCATAATAGTTTTATAATAAAGCAATCTCAAAGTAGCTAGGATATTTGGTTATTCATCAGTGATTATAAATTATTATAGGTAATATTATTTCTAGCGTGCTCGGTAAAAGAAGTGTAACACCCGATTTCATAATAAAGGTTAAGCGAACTTTAAATTTGAAGTTGACTTTAACTATAAAAATTGCATTGTTAAAGTCAACTTTAAATTTAAAGTCCACTTGAACTTTAATATGAAACCAAGCATAAGTCAATTTCGTCAACTTTTCAGAAGAAGCAAAAAACAATAACTAATTCGCATATCTACAGTCAAATAATTTTATTTATTTTATATTGCCATATTGACTTGTTCTATTGATCCAAGGTAACGATATAGTCCGTTATAGTCTTTTTCGGCACAAGTGATATTTTGACCATTTTTGACATATCTTTTTACTGCGCACCCTAGATTTATTATTAGGTATATTAAAATAATTATATAAAGTAATTCATCAATGGCAAATGCACATTTCTGTATTTGTTTTTTGTTTTAAGGACAACAAAATATTGAATTATCAACCAGCAACATTCCTGATAGTATTCAAAACTTAAGACATGATATTGGTAAGTTTTTTTTTTAAATTTTAACACCTTGGCTGCGTTATGGGACAAATATGCCTTGTACTATGTTAACGGTTGGCTGTCATAACACAAGTGTCATATTTGGTATATGGGACATATATGTCTTGTAACGCACTTAACGTAAGTTTATAAATGTTTCTGAACGCAGCCAAGGAGTTAATACAATTATTTTAAACTAAACATTTTTTAGCTGCTTTGATGACTATTTCAATTAAAATTAGAGAGCAAAACAGCCAGATTCTTGGAATTTTAAGAGAAAAAAATGTTCAACATCAAATTCCGGAGAGTTTCAGCAACAAATTGCCAGCTAAAACCATAGAAGAATTTATGTCGCTGGAAGAAGACATTGCAGATAGTAATAAAGCAAACTTATTGGTAAGTATTTTACTTTCATTGCCTAAAAACAAAATATGTATGCTGAATTCGCTCAGCTGAGATTCATTTTGACATATTCAGAGTAGGAAACATACAACATAAAAATTCCTACCTTACACCAAAGAATGTGTAGCCCTATATTATGTCTATATTCTTTGCTTACACTATTAACTGCTCAAATCAACTTAATCTTTCATTAAAAAATAATTATTGGAAATAGTGCGAGTGTATACCTACTAAACTCATTAAATTTTGTGAAATTTATTTCTTCAAAATATTTTTATTTTGTACAATAAATAATGTTCTCATTTGTTATCAATACATTATAATGGTTTAAATAAATAATTATTGGTTGATCTAAGGTTTATGTCATTTATCTCTGTGTACTATTAATAATATTGGCTATGAGCACTTACGTTTGGTTGTGTAGTAATTTCCAGCCACGTCTAGCAACCTAACTTCCCAAATAAAAAGTTACTAAAATAACTAGACAGTTGGGTCTCAGATTAGCGAATTTAGTATATTTGTATTTTCAGTGTATCTTTAGATCTGTCAAATTTATTATAGGTTGCTTACCTGTCTTCATTGGGTGGAGAAGGCATTGTTACCAAAACAAACAAAATACTAAAAGCATTATTAACTGATGATCTGGCAACACACTACAATTTTAAAGGAAGGAATAAGTTTGCCTTTGGTGATTTAAAACTGAAAGGCATAATTGTCCGTAAGTAATATTTAGGTATATACAAAAATATGACCTTCAACCCTCTAATGCATTAATTTTTGTTGCAATAGTGCAAATTTCTGCTATAAAATTGACAGACTGCTTTTTCTGGTGACTAATACAACGCTTAGGACATTTATATCATGGGACAAGCAAACCTTCAGACATTTTCCAATAGGTATAAAATTAGAATTTCCCATGTGAAAGCAAATATGAATTTGAATAAATTTTGCCTCAAGGCAGTTATGTGCATTGGAGGGTTAAGAATAACTGATATTTTTTTGCATTTACTTAGTTGACTATTTCATTTTTTTTTTATATATTGTTTTAGAAATAGTTAAATCCAAAATTATTAATGCCACCACAGTGGAAATCGAACTGGCCATAAAAAACTGGCTCAAACATGCTCCACAACGGACCAGACTTCAGTTAAAGAAGGTTTGAAATATGGTAGCATAGTGTATATACTTAATGATAGTATAGTGTAAGTTTTGAAATTAATTATTGTTTATACTTGTTTGATTGTACTAGGTATACTGGTACTTATTTTGAATTTTTTATATTAGTTTAACTGGGTTGACACAACAAAATAATAATGTACAACAAATCTAAATTGAAGACTGTAATTAGTCAACGTCACCTTGACCGTAAAATAAAAAAAATAGTTGAAAACGAACTTAAAAAGGTTAATGTGTCCTATAGTAATCATAATTCTGAAAACAATGTAAATACTGAGGTCAATTGCATAGGTCAAAATTTGACAGAAATTCAACAGGCATCTGATGTAGGTGACAATCTGTCTTTTACCCATGAAAACCAGGAAGAAGATAATTCATTTGCTGATATTTTAATTCCTGAAAAAGCATTCGATTTTGGTGACAGCTCACAATCTTGTAGCAATACAAACCTAGCTAATGTTAATAATTTTGATAAAAATGATAAACCAACAATTCAAGAAAAACTGCAAAATTGGGCTGTTACCAATAATGTGTCACATTCTGCAGTTACAGATCTCTTGCATATATTACATGAAGATTATCCAACGTTGCCATTAGATGCCCGAACACTTCTGAAAACTCCAAGATCGTTACCAAAAATACAACTTGATAAGGGTGAACTAGTACACTTTGATTTAAAAAATACTTTGCTCCAAATTTTGGCATCTAACGAGTCATTTAGAAATGAAGATACACTTTTGTTGAGTTTCAATGTAGATGGTCTTCCTATTTTTCATAGTTCAAATACAAACTTTTGGACAATTTTATGTTTGATTAAAAATTTTAATATACCACCATTTGTTGTAAGTATATATTGCGGATCTGGCAAACCAAATCCTCTAAATATATATTTGAAAAATTTTATTATTGATCTTAAAGATTTGCTTGACAATGGCCTTACATATGAGAGTTTAACATATTCCATTCAAATTCATAGTTTTGTATGCGATTCTCCTGCTAAGGCATATATAAAATGTATAAAGTCTCACGGAGGATACTCTTCATGTGATAAATGTATAGAAGAAGGTACATATGTTAATAACAGAGTTATTCTTCAAAATCGCAAGGCTACTAAACGAAATGATACTACATTTAGACTCTTGCAGGATGAAAATCATCATCATGGTATTTCACCTCTTGCTGAATTGCAAATTGGTATGGTAACACTTTTCGCTATAGACTATATGCATGCAGTTTGTTTAGGAGTCATGCGTAAATTGTTAAATTCTTGGATTTCTGGTAAACTATCCGTGAGACTGTCAGCTAGACAGGTACAAATGTTATCTGAAACATTAATTTCTTTAAAAGAGTACATCCCTGTTGAGATCAACAGAAAACCAAGACAACTTTCAGAGTTGGCTCGTTGGAAAGCAACAGAATTCAGAACATTTTTGTTATATTTAGGCCCATTTGTTTTAAGAGATGTTATTGACAAGCGTATTTATGAGCATTTTTTACTTTTACATTGTGGAATTTTTATACTTGTTTCTTCTAAATTTATTAAAAATTTTGGAACTGAATTGCCAAGATCATTACTTGATACATTTGTCTCTCATTGTGAAAATATATATGGATTGGAGTACTTAATATATAATATTCATATTTTAATTCATCTTACAGATGATGTTGAGAATTTTGGAGCTCTAGATAATTTCTCATCATTTCCGTTTGAAAATTATTTAGGCCAGATTAAAAAATTAATAAGAAATTCAAACCGACCTTTACATCAAATATATAATCGTTTAGTTGAAGCAAATCTTGTAGTAAAAACGATTATAGAGAAAAAGTCTCTTGAGTTTTTGTATGAGCATCATACAGGTCCTATCTTAAATTTAAAAATAAAGGTTCTTCAGTATAAAAAACTTGTTTACAAAGACTTTGAACTCTCTGTTAAATCTTACTCTAAAGCAGATTGTTTTTGTTTGTTACCTAATGGAGTTGTTATTGAAATTCACAATATATGTACTCAAAGTAATAATAAAAACGAATATATTTTAATTGGCAAGGAATTTATGATTTACGAATCACTTTATGATTATCCTATACGTTCTTCTCTTCTTAATATATTCATTTTGAAAGAATTGTCTGATTTAAAGATATACCAAATTAAGAATACTCCAATAAAATGTTTGGTTTTCCCATATTTATCTAAGAATTCATGGATTTCTTTTCCATTATTACATACAATTTGATATTGTTTTCTATTTTACATTTATAAAGAAACAATAGGTACATTGTAAACTATTTGGATACTATGTATTTAATCATGAGTTTCAAAAAATTATTTTTTAGTAGCTGTTTTTGTGTGAGCCTCATACAGGTCTTACTTTAAATTTAGAAATAAAGGTTCTTCAGTATAAAAAACTTGTTTACAAAGACTTTGCACTCTCCGTTAAATCTTACTCCAAAGCAGATTGTTTTTGTTTGTTACTTAATGGAGTTGTTATTGAAATTCACAATATATGTACTCAAAGTAATAATAAAAATGAATATATTTTAATTGGCAAGGAATTTATGATTTACGAATCACTTTATGATTATCCTATACATTCTTCTCTTCTACTCTACCAAATTAAGAATACTCCAATAAAATGTTTGATTTTCCCATATTTATCCAAGAATGCATGGATTTCTTTTCCATTATTACATACAATTTGATATTGTTTTCTGTTTTACATTTATACAGAAACAATAGGTACATTGTTCCTGGCAAGATGTTCCTCCAGTTAAAATTAAGATAAAAAATTCAATATGGCTGTTGTAATCGAAAAAAAAAACAGCGTAAGTGCATGTCTATTTCGTAACTTACCAATGTCTTTTAAGTAATAGTAAAAATTATTTAACAAATGGTTATGAAAAATCTGAAACTTCATCCAATTTTTAAATACATACTCTATATCAAATAATATAATATGCCACTGACTAGAACTTAAAAAGTTACGATAGTGACATAGCTGTTTTTTTTTTTCAATTTTAAACTATTTGGATACTATGTATTTAATAATGAGTTTCAAAAAATTATTTTTAGTAGTTGTTTTTGTGTGAGCCTCATACAGGTCTTACTTTAAATTTAGAAATAAAGGTTCTTCAGTATAAAAACTTGTTTACAAAGACTCTGTTAAATCTTACTCCAAAGCAGATTGTTTTTGTTTGTTACCTAATGGAGTTGTTATTGAAATTCACAATATATGTACTCAAAGCAATAATAAAAATGAATATATTTTAATTGGCAAGGAATTTATGATGTACGAATCACTTTATGATTATCCTATACATTCTTCTCTTCTTAATATATTCATTTTTAAAGGATTGTCTGATTTAAAGATATACCAAATTAAGAATACTTTAATAAAATGTTTGGTTTTCCCATATTTATCTAAGAATGCATGGATTTCTTTTTCATTATTACATACAATTTGATATTGTTTTCTATTTTACATTTATAAAGAAACAATAGGTACATTGTTCCTGGCAAGATGTTCCTCCAGTTAAAATTAAGATAAAAAATGCAATATGGCTGTTGTAATCGAAAAAAAAAAGACAGCGTAAGTGCATGTCTGTTTCGTAACTTACCAATGTCTATTAAGTAATAGTAAAAATTATTTAACAAACGGTTATGAAAAATCTGAAACTTCATCCAATTTTTAAATACATACTCTATATCAAAAATAATATATGCCACTGACTAGAACTTAAAAAGTTGCGATAGGGATATATCTGTTTTTTTTTTTTCAATTTTAAACTATTTGGATACTATGTATTTAATCATGAGTTTCAAAAAATTATTTTTTAGTAGCTGTAGAACCTTTACTTATAGTCGGTTCGCTAAACTGAGACACAACTGGCTAGATATTTTAGTAGGTAATTTTTTGTTTTTTTGCCAATTTTACTAAAATTGGCAAAATTACGGACTAAAATATCTAGCCAGTTGCGTCTGAGTTTAGCGAACAGACTATACTTTAATTTTCTTATATGGGCATGCTTTGTACGTTTTTAGAAATTTAAAAATAAAATTGTATTAAAACTACTCGTGTTATTTTCATTTTTATTGTTCCAAATTGCAGGTGCAAATATTCAGAACATTCCAAATCAAATCGGTTGATCT
Source organism: Diabrotica virgifera virgifera (assembly GCF_917563875.1). Taxonomy (NCBI): domain Eukaryota; kingdom Metazoa; phylum Arthropoda; class Insecta; order Coleoptera; family Chrysomelidae; genus Diabrotica; species Diabrotica virgifera. The sequence continues at coordinate 140,698,461 of NC_065450.1, forward strand.
ACTTTCCCTCTATCAAAGTGGGTAAGAACACTGTACATGAGAGGAATCAGTAGAACAGATGTACTATTAAAGGCAGCATCTCAGAGGAACAATGCGAGGCCTAGTACAATTATGCAGAATCTCTGTTAGATTACTTTCTACTAAATCTAGTTCACAAGCGATTTTAAGGGAATAGGCTCAACATGTCGCCTGTCAAAATGTTCAATGTGTTTTAAATGTATTCATTTTTTTCGAATCCTGAGAAAACTAATGAGTATTTTTGAAAAATTTAAACGCAGAATGAAAGATTACGTTATTACCGAGGGCTAAAAGGCCCCGAAAACTTCTGTTTATTTTAATAAGTTGCAGAGGTGAAAAAAAAAAAAGATTTAGTTTGACTTTTCATTTAAACGATCTCATTCAAAAGAAACTGGTTATTTTAAGGGATTTTCGGCCCTCGGTAATAATGCAATCTTTCTGTGTTAAAATTTTTCAAAAATGCTTACCTATTAGTTTTCTCAGGATTCGAAAAAAGTGATACATTTAACAAGCCAAGAGAGTAAAAATAATACATTTGAACATTTTGACAGGCGACATTTTACGCCTATACCCTTAGACAAGTGGTAGTATATCTTCTACACGTGGGACTATAGAGGTCTATAGATTTCATGGTACCTATTTTTTATACTATTTTGAAACATCTGAAGGGGGTCACTTTTCAAAGTATTAAAGACGTGATTTTATTGACGTATAAAAGTCGTCATCTTTTTGACGTTTAAAAGTCGTCCCAATTTCGACGTGGAAAAAACGTAGGTACGATGACGTTTTAAAGTCGTCACAGTTATGACGTCGAATCGATGAGACAAATACACGTGATTTTCAACGTCACTACTACGTCATTGAGACACGTCAATTGGTCATATTTATGACGTGTTATCGACGTTATAAAAACGTCGTTTGGTTGCCTGGGTATAATATAAAAAGTGAAAATTCTATGTACGTTATCTATTATGTTGCATTGAGGATATTGTAATTCTATGCATTTTAACGAGCCTTCCATTTGGTTTGACTTAAATGGAAAAATTGAAATACTAACAATGCCCATACAAATAATTGAATGGGTCTACCGAATAACGTTGTAAGCGCCACATGGTTTGTTTTTGAGAAGTCAAAGGAACAGTTTTAATATTGTGATAATGGTGAGTTTATACATTTTAAGGGTTAGTAATACAGTTTTTAAATACAAAATACATAATGTATTACTCACCTTTAAAATGTATAAACTCACCATTATCACAATATTAAAACTTTTTCTTTGACTTCTCAAAAACAAACCATGTGGCGCTTACAACGTTATTCGGCGGACCCATTCAATTATTGTGTATTTCTAAAACCATAAAATGAAAAATAAATGTAAAAACGACGCAAAATCGACGTAAAAACTACGTTTTTCATATTACGTATTTAAAACGTGATAAAAATTACGTGAATTATGGTGGGACATATTCATGTGATTTTCGACGTCGAAAAAACGTGATAAACTGACGTCGTTTGGTGATAATTATGACGTTTTTACAACGTTTTGTAAACGTTATTTGGTTGCCTGGGATGGCTGTTCCTCAGTTTTCGAAAGGCGCTTCCTTAGCAGTGGGGATCTCGACATTTTCCCTTGGGGAAACTTCCAATGAAACCCCAACCAAAAGACATAAGACACTGCTTAAAAGACATAGGTGCCATAGTTCTCTTTATTTTCCTAATTGTCGAGTTAATTGGATTAAATTTGTCTGGCTGTGGTAAGTTTTATGTCAGCTAATATATTTTGTATGTTTCAACAATTTTTTTCTTTAATTCTGGACCGTGTTACGACGGGGGAATTCCCCTATTCCCCCTAGATCTCTCACTGTTCAGTAGTTTTCTAAAGATAAGGTGGAACTGCAGCTATGCTGGTATTGGATAAGTGTGAACCATTTACGAAAACATGATAATTCTTATGTCAATCTAGCAGCACATTTTCTATCGCACTTGGACAGCTTGGATATTTGTGCATCCTAATACCCCTAATATGTCTGTGTAGATTTTGGCATTGGATCCGAGCATGACATTTAACACCGTTGCCGTATCCTCTATTTTTTCATACTATCACATTACAATTTTTTGTGATATTATATTATTTGTGTGTGAAATGTATCATATTTGTGTATTTTAGGTATGTTCTAATATGTTATGTATAGATAGGTTTTTACTTAATTATTTTAAATCATTGTGAAGTTAACTTGCTAGAAACCTTGTAATATTGTGTAATGTGTAAAAAATTAGTAGTTTTGAAACAATAATTAAGTAAAATTTATTATGTTGTTGTTTTCACCAATTTTGAAAAAATGTGAAAACGTTGAATTATCCATGTCCGTCTGTCCGCCCGTCCGTCTTGGCTGTCTGCCTTTAAACTCAACTCCTCCGTCATTATACCAGGTAGAATGACAAATGAGGTGTCAAATGAAAACTTATAATCTAATGATGGTATTAAAGGTGAGAAATTTGACATAGGCTGCCTGTCCGTCTGTCCGTCCGACCACGAATATAATTGCCTTCGTCACTATATCAGGTAGAACAACAAATGAGGTGTCAAATGAAAGCTTATAATCCAAGGATGGTACTAAAGGTGAGAAATATGACCTAGGACTTCCGGTTTTAGAAATGCAACCAAAAGTACTGTTTTAAAGTCACCGAAATAGTGCAAGTGATATATTATTCGACGCGCCTTCGCAAGACGAGAACAAATATATACTTCCGGTTTCATGACTCTCCGTCCATCCGCGAATATATCTCCTCCGTCACTATACCAGGTAGAATGACAAATTGGGTATCGAATGAAAACTTATAACCAAAGGATGGTCTTAAAGATTAGAAATTTGACATCGGACTTCCGGTTTTAGAGTTGCAACCGGAAGTACTGTTTCAAAGTCAACGAAATAGTATAAGCGATATATCACTCGACGTGCCTTAGCATGAGATGATAACAAAAAATGTATATTTTTGGTTTTTATATCATTTCCGGTCAAAAAGTTATAACCGGAAGTGCCAAATTATAGTGGCAGAAATAATACATGTGACCATCAATCGAAGAGCATTAAGAGTCTAGTTTGAATCCTTAGTTCCGGTTTTGAAGTAATATCTGTTTAAACAATTGTGACCAAATTTTAGTAAAAATTACTTAACATTAGTGAAATCGTATATCAATCGACGCACAAAGTTACACGATGAGTTCAAGTTCAAACATGGACTTTCAGTTCTACTTTCGACTACTTTGGGTAAAAACCTAGGACTTACGAACTCCACAGTATTTTGGTCATAAAGTCAAAGAAGTCTGTAAAATATTCAGTTAATCAATATTGTCAGAAAATTTTATATAGTTTTACCTGTTGCCAGGTCCGTTCATCGTTCGGGTTAAAATGGTCTAAATTTTGGGTAAACCATCTTTCGTATTGTTCTGTTTCTGGATGATTTTCTGGTTGAAACATTCTTTCAGTTAGAAAGAAACTGGCCTCCGCTTCAGAAGTTTCGAAAATATGTATTAAAAGCGCTACCGTTGTGAATAAAAGTAATCTCACCATGTTTTCAACTTTTCTGATAATACTGGATATAAAATAGGGTCTTATGTGATATTACCTTATACCTAAAAATAAAAAGTACTTATTAAAAAAAATAATATGTATTAGTAATAACAAATACCTTCAAAAAATAATTGTATATACTTAAGTAAATACTTTTTCTACATGTAAGATATCAGATTCGTATGTTTTTGGGAAAGGAAATTCTTGTACAGTAGGATATATTTGTATGTAGATTGTAAAGTAGTATAACTATAATGTTTATAGTATTGAATTTAGAATTGAATAACCTTTCAAATGAGCTAGCACACGATCCCTATTCTCTTTAAAAAAATTATCAAATACGTTATCACGCTCAGATGGATGACGTCACTAGTATGCTATATATGCCAAAAAATCATAATTTAAAAATAAAAATCGACCTGTTTCGGGATTTATTTTCAAACTCGCCTATTCACGAAAAAAATAATTTATTCCTTTCACTTGCACCATACTGTGTTATTTAAATATTATGTCCCCATATGGCAGAGGCATATGACCCCATTAACCGAAAGATGCTATATAAGAACATTGGAAATACCAGAAAAGCTTATAAAGCTGGTAAGAATGACCCTTAGGAATAACATACTAGAAATAGGGTAACAATGGAAGACAGCTTTTCAAGGCAGTTCTGAGTGAATAGAGGTTTAAAAGAGGGGATTCGCTATTAACAAATGCATGCAATCTAGTATTAGAACCAATCGTAACAAGATCCAATATAAGCACAAACAACAAAATTTTCAATAGTAAGGAATAATGAATTGCCAGAACGAAAAAACATCTAGAAAAAGTTTTACAGAATATTGAAAAAGCAGCGAAAAGACAAGCACTACAACACACCAAACAAAAACGCAATATATCCCAGGCTGTGGGTGAAAAAACGTGATATAATTCAGGAATTTTTGAAACCTATCAGGTGTTGTAAAGGACGATGGTAGGAATAACTTGTACTAAAATGTAACCAAAAATTTCAGGAGCTTTTTTATTTATGACGTTTTTCATTTGTTAAATTTGCAATTTTTATAGATTTTTAATTTTTCAGCTTAGGATATTCATTTTAGAGAAAACCTTTTAAATAGAAAATTGTAGAAAATTAAAAAACCTACAATTTGAGCTATAACAACTTTAATATTGTTAATACGTTATTGCAAAACAGCCTGCGAAAGGTCCAAAATGGCCGTTTTTGCAATTGCATTATTTATTGTAAAAATAACTTTTATTTTTTTATGGCTTTAAAATGAAGATCTTTCAATACCACACATAAAAAAATTATAGAGCCCGATTGGTAAGCTTGTTGCTTAGATATTATAACTTGTTTATCCCAAGGGGTCAAATGTCGAAGGCTATAACTTTTTGACAAAAAAATCGTAGAGAGTTAATCCAAGATGCACTCTCCTTCTAACGACTTATGTTCTCATATTCTGATGTAAATAAATGCGTAAAACATTTTTCAACCTCTTATTTCGGGTTTGAAAGTAAGGGGGAAAATTTCGTTATAAAAATTTAGAACTGAAGCCGCCCCGGTACATTCTATGAGTTTCTAACTTGCAGATTATTGTTGTTAAAGACAAAATAAAGATACAAAACAAAATAAAAATTTTCTATGACCAATTGAAGCCGAGATAATTGCTTTTGATTTCTTAAATCGTAGTGACTTTATTTATAACAATTAAGAAATTATTTCACAGTCATCAACTAAAGAAAGGACTTATATTATCTTAAAATAAAAATTATTTTAAATGGAAATTATATTTAATTATTAAAAATGATTTTTAAAGTGTAGTGGAGATTTATTTTTCTGTACGATTGTGATTTATTGTGTCGGTTGCCCTTAGCAATAGTTAGCAACTTATAGTACATTGAATCACTGTTTTTGCTCCAAATTTTAAAACACCACTTGGATTGACTTGAAATTTAGCAAACACATAGATAACATGTCAAAGAATAAAAATTGTATTGGGCCTCTGTGTGCATTTGCCCTAGGGGTGACCTTCACCCCTTAGAAGGAGTGAAAAAATATACGTTCAAAATAAGTTAGCAAATAGATAAAACGTCTAATTCTAAGCAACTTTTGTTCTACAACATTTTCTCATTTAGTTCATACTTTTCGAGTTATTTCCGAGTAAATAAGTTCATTTTTCAACAAGAAAAAAACCTGTTTTTATGCGGTTTTTGGCAACTAACTCAAAAAGTAAGTATTTTATTGAAAAAATATTCTTAGCAAAATTATAGCCCATTAAAAATTAAAAAAAAAATAGTGTATGTATGCACTCACTAGACCCAGCAGAAGAAAAGTTCTAGCTAATGAAAAATAGGTTCATATCCGTCAAATTTCAAAGTGAAATACCCAAAAAATTATGCACTTTTTGGAGAACACTCATTACAACTTTAAAGTGTTTAAAAAAATATGTGTACCTATCGATTTTTTTTAAGTTTGTAGCATCAATAGTAAGCAAGTTACGCTCAAAACAAAGTTGGTCTCTTTTTTTTTGTCAAAAAAACTCGGGAAACTCACCCTTTAATTAGCATCAAAAATAAAATTAATCCTTTTTTACTTCATAAGTTGTTTTACTCGTGTATGTGTCGTTTATGTCTGCAAGTTTCATTGGTTCAAAGTGCTTATTTTGCAAGTTGAAAGGACTTGAACTAGTCAATAATCACGAGTGTATGCAAATTTAAAACAGCCATATTTTTTTTATATAAACCAATTTTTGCCTTACAAAAAAAAACAAAAAATCCAAAATACTCAGAAAAGCAAAAACTACATTTTGTTACTCTTTGTGAATTTTGGTCACACTAATAAATTTTAAGTGAATTTGAAAAAAATATTTTTTTTTCAAAATTAAAAATTAAAACAGATTTACTTTAAAACCGTTTTTTTTTAAATAAACCCTTTGAACCAATGATACTTACAGATCATATAAATAATTCATAGCAGATTATCTTGTGAAGCGGCAACGATTAATTTGATTTAAGATGGTAATTAGAGGGTGACTTTCCCGAGTTTTTTTGATAAAAAAAAGAGATCAACTTTATTTTGAGCTTAACTTTCTTACTTTTGATACTAGAAACTTTTTTTAAAAAACAAAAAATGATATTTTGTTAAAAACTTTCAAACAGTTCTAATGAGTGTTCTCCAAAAAGTGCATCATTTTTTGATTATTTCACTTTGAAATATTTTTCATTAGCTAGAACTTTTCTTCTGTTGGGTCTAGTGAGTTCATACATACATACTAAGAATATTTTTTCAATAAAATACTTACTTTTTGTGTTATTTGCCAAAAACCGCATAAAAACGGGTTTTTTTCTTGTTGAAAAATGAACGTATTTACTCGGAAATAACTCGAAAAGTATTAACTAAATGAGAAAATGTTGTAGAACAAAAGTTGCTTAGAATTAGACGTTTTATCCATTTGCTAACTTATTTTGAACGTATATTTTTTCACACCTTCTAAGGGGTGAAGGTCACCTCCAGGGCAAATGCACACAGAGGCCCGATACAATTTTTATTCTTTGACATGTTATCTATGTGTTTGCTAAATTTCAAGTCAATCCAAGTGGTGCTTTAAAATTTGGAGCAAAAACCGTGATTCAATGTACTATAAGTTGCTAACCGTTGCTAAGGGCAACAGACACAATAAATCACATTCGTACATCTCCACTACACTTTAAAAATCATTTTTAATAATTAAATGTAGTTTTCGTTTAAAATAATTTTTATTTTAAGATAATTTAGGTCTTTCTTTAGTCAATGACTGTGAAGTAATTCCTTAATTGCTATAAATACAGTCACTACGATTTAAGAAAACAACAACAATTATCTCGGCTTCGGTTGGTCGTAGTACATTTTTATTTTGTTTTGAATCTTTAATTTGTCTTCAGCAATAATAATCTGCAAGTTAGAAACTCATAGGATGTACAGGAGCGGCTTCAGTTCTAAACGTTTATAACGAAATTTGCCCCCTTATTTTCAAACCCGAAATAAGAGGTTGAAAAATGTTTTACGCATTTATTTACATCAGAATATGAAAATATAAGTCTATAGAAGGAGAGTGGATCTAGGATTAACTCTCTACGATTTTTTTTAAGTTATAGCCTTCGACATTTGACCTCTTGGGATAAACACGTTATAATATATAAGCAACAAGTTTACCAATCGGGCTCTATAATTTTTTTTATGTTTGGTATTGAAAGATATTTATTTTAAAACTTTAAAAAATAAATAAAAGTTATTTTTACAATAAATAATGCAATTGCAAAAAACGGCCATTTTGGACCTTTCGCAGGCTGTTTTGCAATAATGTATTAACAAAATTAAACTTGTTATAGCTTAAATTGTAGGTTTTTTAAATTACTACAATTTTTTATTTAAAAGATTTTCTCTAAAATGAATATCCTAAGCTGCAAAATTAAAAATCTTTAAAAATTGCAAATTTAACAAATGAAAAACGTTATAAATAAAAAAGCTCCTGAAATTTTTGGTTACATTTTAGTATAAGTTATTCCTGCCATCGTCCTTTACAACACCTGATAGGTTTCAAAAATTCCTGAATTATATCCTGAAATCGACCTAGTTTTCACCCACAGCTGAGACTAATATATGGAAATGAGAGGAGACATAACAAATTATAGATACATCAAAATGACAGGAACAGATGCTGTCTATACTTTTGAAAAAGTGACAAAATTTTAACATTTAGTAGTAACCATAACGAACAAGGAAAGAGAAGGAAAAGAAATAGGAAAATATTAACGAAGGGAAGCCTAGTGACACGGTCACAAAATCAATACTTAAAGCAAATAATATGTCAAGAACAGCTAAACTAAGAGTATCCGAGACAGTTATCAGACCCACGGTGACGTATAAGTGTTATGTTTGGTCTGTACTTTTGTACGGTGCAAAAGTGTGGACGCTAAAAGTATCGATCATGTACAAAATTGAAGCATTGGAAATGTGGATTCATAGACGGATGCTGAAGATACCTTGGGCAGCAAGATTAAATCATGAACAAGTAGGTACTAAGGAAGGTCAACAAAGACAGAGAACTGCTAAAGACTGTTAAACATCGAAAAATGTCTTATCTGGGACCTACAGGAGAAGAAATCGATATTAAATATTACAAGTGATCCTTAAAGGCAAAATAGAGGGCCATAGAGGTGTAGTAAGAAAACAAGTTTCTTGTTTAAAAAACGTTCGTGAATGGACTCACGTACTGAAGATATCAAATAAATGCGACAAACAATTATTATTCCATATTGCAAAAGATCCTTCGCAATGGTGATCTCCAACGTCGGATAATTCTGATATGGCACGTGAAGAAGAAGAGATCTGGAAAATAAAGGTGCTCAGAAAAATTTTCGGAGGAATACAAACGGCAGCGAATATTTGGAGGAGAAGAACAAATAAAGAAATATTGAGGATGTATGGAGGACCAATAATTACGGTTACAAAACGAACATAAAGAGCTAGATGGCTTGGTTACATTGTATAAATACCAGAGAACCGAAAAACTAAAACAATAGGTACTCAAGGAGGGCAAAATGTGGAAAAAGAAGGGCACGCCCAAAGAAGAATAATTTTCAATGCAGATTTCAGTCAATAACTTTTTCAGAACAAAATGCAATTACTTACGGTGTTGAAGATTGGCAAATATATTAACCTAAAAGTGAGAAAAATAGCAGCGATCGAAATATATAACTAAAAAAATCATAAACTATCAAAAAAGCCACGATTTGCTGATAGTTTCGTAATAAAAGATTTATGGTTCTTTTGCGAGTTTTTTTTTTAATTTTTATCACGCAATGAGCGTAAACTTTAAACACCACAATAAAATGTTGATTATTAAAAATAATCTTTTCTACATTATTTTTAAAGTTTTTAGTTACTATAACCATTAAGATTAAATTGAAATGTCCTCTTCTTCTTCTAACAGGATAAACAATACTTGTTCTTTGACATCAGATCGAGAGACATTTGTACAATATTTAGAATATATCTGAGGTCCCAAATTATGTCTTTTCATTAAACTCCACCAGGGAGATCCCTGCTCGTTATACAAGTCAGCAAATATCTTGAAGTGAATTTAAGAATTTCTTCTGGTTCAATATTTATTTTGTAACCCTCATGTAACCAAGCCTCCTTTTCGCTCCTTTATCTTACTCTACCCCGAGTCATTGAAACCATTGAAACTAGAAAACTGCCATATCGAAACAGTTGACAAATACATATATCTAGACCACGAAATACAAAAAAGTAGAGACAACCAAACATCCGAATTATCTAGAAGAACTCTAGGATGGGCAGCGTATGGCAAACTAAGAGACGTGTTCAAAGAAAACATCCCAATAAAGCTAAAAAAAGCATTTAACCAGTGCGTACTTCCGGTGCTTACTTATGGAGCTGAAACACTGGCATTGACTAAAACATCAATAAGAAAATTACAAGTAGCACAACGAAAAATGGAAAGATCCATGATTGGTCTAACTTTAGGCAGAATACGAAATGATGAGTTACGGCGAAGAACTGGAGTGGAAGACATCATAAAACGCATTACGAAGTTGAAGTGGAAACGGTCAAGACACGTCGCAAGACAGAGAGACAGCAGATGGACAAAGAAGATTTTAGAGTGGCGGCCAAGGGAAGACAAACGAAGTTGTGGAAGACCACCTACCAGATGGACCGACGACATTAAAAGAATAGCGACAAACTGGTGTGCAGCTGCCCAGGACAGAGAAGGGTGGAGACATCTTGAGAAGGCCTATGTCCGGCAGTGGACAAATTTGGCTGTGTGATGATGATGATGACCCCGAGTCAGCGTTGCAGGTCAACCACCCACGTCACCTTAGGTCCCCCGTTTTCATTTATATGTCCATGGTCTACAATATCTAATAATCTTAGTCCATCTTTATATACAGGGTGTCCAGAAACTCTACCGACAAACGAAAACAGGAGATTCCTCAGATAATTTTAAGACAATTTAACCCAATTCACCTAGTCCGAAAATGCTTCTTAAGGGAGCTAGAGCTCTTTGAAGATGGCGCCATGAAATTAGTTTTTCTTAAATACCTCCTGAACGCTTCTATTTAGAAAAACGAAAATTGGTATGCATATTTACTTTTCAGTAAATCTATATATCTTTCAGTAAATATATCTTTTCTATAAATCGATTCCATCCATTGCGAATTTATAGTACCGGTCATAGGCGTCCGTTTTGGGTAGAGCAACGGATATTTTATCGCATAACTTTTTTGTCCTTAACTTTTATGCATTTTTGACACCGGATTATTAAATTGTGAGGTGTTCTAGTACTAAAAGGTACTCTTGTTTTAAGTCGGTAGGATACACCGTTTTCTAGAAAAATCGATTTAAAAGTTTTTCGTTTTTGGAATTTGAAAAAAAATTGAAAGAACTTTTCAACAAAAAACGAAGTATTTTACCAACATAAAGTAAGAGTAACTTTTAGTACTCGAATACCTCATAATTTAATAATCTAGTGTCAAAAATGCTCAAAAATTCAAGACAAAAAAGTTATGCTATTAAACAACTGTTGACCTACTCAAAACGGACGCCTATGACCAGTACTAGAAATTCGCAATTAATGAAATCGATTTATCTCTGGAATATAAATAAATTTACCAGTTTTCGTCTTTCTAAACAGTTTTTTTTTGATTTTTTTTTTTATTTAAAAAGCGAAAAATTTTCAAATCGATTTTTCTAGAAAACGGCGTGTCCTATCGATTTAAAACAAGAGTACCTTTTAGTACTAGAATACTTCACAATTTTATAATCCAGTATCAGAAATGCATAAAAGTTAAAGATAAAAAAGTTATGCGATAAAATAACCGTTGCCCTACTCGAAACGGACGCCTATGATCGGTACTAGAAATTTACAATGGATGGATTAGATTTATATCTTGTAGATAAATACGCGTACCAATGTTTGTTTTTCTAAATAGAAGCGTTCTGGACGTATTAAGGAAAAACTAATTACAAGACGCCATCTTCAAAGAGCTCTAGCTCCCCTAGGAAGCATTTTCGGACTAAGTGAATTGGGTTAAATTATCTTAAAATTATCTGGAGAATCTCCTGTCTTCGTTTGTCGGTAGAGTTTCTGGACACCCTGTATATTATAATCAGCGAATTTTCATTTTAGTTTGGCTGTGTGGGTGTTATACCCTATTTTTAAAGTAGGAGGAGTAATTCAAATTTACCGCGCCGTAATGCTTGTTTATAATTGGTCCAACCACAGGCAAGTTTACTCCATAAAATTATGAAATTTTGACACTATTGGCATATAAAATTCATAGGTTTATTAAGTTATATCGGCAATTTTTGTGTTTTCTGATTTATTCAATTAATTTTTAGACTTTTAGGCTACATTTATGTAAAAAAACAGTTGTTTTTAGAATTATTTAGTGAAGTATTAGTATAATATACTTAATATGTATAGATTACCGCCGAAGACGGACATGATCAATTAAAAAAGATGAATCTGGTGATTTTACTAGTGACATCATTTGATGTGAATCTGCCTTTTGACTTTACTCCTCTTGGTTAAAAACAGGGTATAGTATCTTTCAACTTTTAAGTCGTATTTTAAATTTTTGCATTTCCATTGCTCCTTGTGCCTTCGCTGTTCTATCCATATTAGGTCTTGTGAATGTCTAAGTTTGACATCCATATCTAAGGACGGATATTGTTCGTCCGCTATAACTTTTCCCATGCGTCACGATTTATTTTCAAACAAATTAGGTCAAAACATAAAGTGAAACGAACGTCGATGTGTATATACATTTTGTATACTGTATACTATATACTACACACATCAGCATACGTTTCATTTTATGTTTTGACTTAATTTGTTTGAAAATTAATCGTGACGCATGGGAAAAGTTATAGCGGACGAACAATACCTCAGGAAACTGGCCGTTATTTAACTGCGTAGTAGTATTAGCTCTTGTGAATGTCTAAGTTTGACATCCATATGTAAGGACGGATACCTCAGGAAATTGGCCGCTATTTTACTGCGTAGTAGTATTTTATTCTCATTTAAGCCAAAAAGCGACTTTTTTCATTCATTTCAAATTGTGAAAAAAATTAGTTGTACATGAAAACGTTCAATAAATGACTGTCTTGAAAATACTTGTTCTTTAAAATGAGATTTTCTACACTAAAAAAGTTTAAAAACAATTTTGAAAATTTAAGTCCGATCTTTGCGGCTTCTGATAGTACTGAACATTATCTTTCCAACGCATGTTTAATTTTGAACATCGGTTATACCATTCAAAAGTTACCGAGCTCAGAAATTTTATTCAATTTCTATTTAAAAAGGGGAAAATGTTTGTATGCGTGTATGTATGTGTGTGGAAACGTTACACCGATCTGAATTTTTTTTCTGTGTTTCAAGAGGGGGTCAGGGCCGATTCAGAACCGGTGTAGTTTGTGACTTTCGACCACTCATAAGCCAGCTATAGGACTGGGTAGGTACAGAACGGCATATTTTTTAGGGGTATATATCTTAGGTTCAAGGAGAGACAGGAAAAGTGCAAGTACACCAAATCAATAGCGCTGAATTAAGATTTCAAATGATACCTAAGCGGTTAGGTTACACAAGGCTCAGTATAGCCAAAAAACTGAAAAACTAAACTTTAAAAATGTTGGTTTTTCGACAATTACTCAAAATTTCAACCTACGAATTGCGCCAATAACTTAGTGTGTGTAGGAGGCATGCTTTATGTATGTAGTTGCGGTGGTTACGACGCTAAATTTGATACAGCAATCCGAGTTCATTTACCAGCCATCCCAATATTTTTTTCAACTTATTTCGAATAGAAAAAAAATCTAGTGTACATTCGATGGACACTAGATCATTTGAGAGATAATGCTAGAAAGGCGACCATTTATAACGCTTAACGTGGAATCAAGAAACATTACATTCAACTTCATACATTTAATTAATGTATGAATGTACTTTGAAAAACTCCTGATACAAGAATAAAAAACCGCCAAACGCCGTAAAAATGAGTGGCGCATACAATATTCCAGCTACAAAAGAGCTGATATGAATATTACGTAGCGCCAAAATGTATTTTCATTTTTTGATGGAAAATAAAATTCTAGTTTTATTTTAAAATATTTTTCCATAATATTTGCTAAATTTGAAAAAAAAAACGCGCCAAAAAAAGGGCTTCAAAATACAAACTCTATCAAAGTCGCTCTTTTGTGGCGCGTTTTACTTCAAATCTAGTAAATATTATAGAAATATATTTTAAAATAAAACTAGAATTTTGTTTTCCATAAAAATGAAAATACATTTTCGCTCCACGTAATATCCATATCAGCTCTTTTGTAGCTGGAATATTGTATGCGCCACTCATTTTTACGGCGTTAGCGGTTTTATATTCTTGTTAAAATAAACACTAAAAATAGTTAACCCGGGAGCAGTGGCGCCGTGAAAACATTTTATCCTTTTCCGTGATAACTTGATGAAAAATTTTGCAACATAACTTTCCACTCATAAGTGCCTCGAGGAAGAGTGTAGTAATGCGTAAGTTTATTTTTTTTCTTTTTCTTCTTCTTCTTTTTGTGGAATTTATGGCTTTGGTGAGAACCAATTAGCTTTAATAACAGAAATATAGAACATAACGAGTAAATAATAATTCTATAAAATAAAAATTTTTAAATTGTTTTTGGCTTTCAACAACCTAAGTTGGTTGCAGTATTTAATACAGTTGTTCTTTCTTTTCTGAACTTATTGATTTACGTATTTTGATTATGATTGGCTTTGGCCTGAAATCAAAACACTATTAATCTGAGATCTTCTGAAACTGAAAGTATTATTTTTATTTAGATCTTCATACAGTAGATAGTAGATAATAAACAAATAATATATAAATGCCTTTATTAAAAACAAAAATCTTTCTACAACAATCTACACTCTTATAATATCATTTGTTTGTTCAATATCAATTTTGTATACTGGTCTCTTTAATTGTAATAATGTGTTGTTTTCTTAGAATTAGATTAAACTACAACTTAATAACAAATTAGAACTAGGTTACGAATCTATCCAGGTACCTATTAATTCTTCTATTTGGACACGAGCTGCCTTTAACTGTGGAGTATCATCATCGGAAGGGTTAAACATATTTGCGGCATGGGCGGCCCCTATAAATAGGATACAATTAATTTTAATTACTTATTTAAAGTCAATTGAAAAGTTTGAACGGCGAAGATGAAAAATAATAAAAGATCATGAACAAGAAGACTGTTTTATAGATTTAATAAGCAATTATTTTAAGGGGCATAATTGTATCCACCTACTGAGTAAGCGAAAGATAGTAGCCTCATCCTGACACCCAACATCTGGCACTCCATGGGTCCGTAGCCCTATGAGTTACGCAAATATTGTACACTACCTTTTTTTATGAGTGTTAATGTTTTGTGAGTTTTGTACAGACAACACACACTGATCAAAGATTTTCCTTTTCAGGCATATGGGTAAGTCCGATTTAAATACATAGCTTAATTTACCAAACGCTGCCCAGACTAATCCTATGCGACGTTGGAGCTCACATGAGTGGCTACCTCTGCCCAACCAAAGTTCATGCCCCAAGTACTTACAAGATGCAGTCTGCTCAATATCCCTTTTATCAACAACAATATTACGATTTAGCACCAGATTAGTCATTATTTGCGTCTGGTTCATGTTAATCTTTAGTCCGACCTCTAGAGAAGCGTGATATAATTTTTTCAACATTATTATTGCATTATCTATACGATCGTCTATAAGAACCATGTCATCTGCGATTCTCAAACGACTAAGTTTCTCTCCATTCATTCGTTTAGATCTTCTTAAAAATGTGAGATGTTATAACCAAAAGTTGTTTAGCGATTGACGTTCAGAACCTTGTTATTTCGAACCTTATTTTGATTTTCTATCTTTAAGTTTACTTACCTTCGATAACAATAGCAGGAGCTTTATCATTTAAGGTTTTTGTAACTCCCAAAACGTGCCATGGATCCAATGAACCCTGAACGAATACAACGTTAGAAACTTCAATGTCTAAACCACCATATAGAACGTTGGTCCTCTCTATAGCATGGTTTAGAAACGTTTCATTGTATAAAGATCCGAAAGTATCTAGGCATTGCTGAATGGAGAAACTAAGTGGAAATCGGGTACCAAATATATGAGGTTTGTAAGAGGAAGTTTGAAAATAACCAAATTCTGTGCAGGTTTGATATGTCCATTGGCGACCTACAAAAGATAGATATTAAAATATTTAAAAGCATTTAAAAAACTATACATCTAACCAAAGTCCCATTAGTCCATTGAAATGTTACATTTTTTAGGCCATACCTTACATTTGTTAGAGGAGTCAATTTTATTTTTTTAATATGTAGGGGGATCAGTAGAAGCTTAAGTTCAAGTTTTTGGGGTCTCCACCCTTGTCCCCCGGCCGCCATCTTGGAAAAGGGGTGCAAAGGGGTTTCGCGCTATATCTCGTAAACTACCAACCCTACGTACGGAAAATCTAATAAAACATAAAATGTAGCAAATTAAATGTTCTACAATTTTGTTTCTATTACTTTTTATTGTCAAGTGACCAACAAAAAATATATAAACAAAAATAAGTAACAATTTTTTAACAAGTTTCCTTTTGGAGGTTATAATTTTTTTTTTCAGTTCATTTTATAATAAAATAACATTAAAGTAATTTTGTAGAGGGTTTTTCAGTGAAAAATTTTCACTATAAGGGTGTTTAATTCTATTTATTTATCTAGGTTTTAGAGCGCTCCAAACTTGGCCAGATTCTCGAATGCTTACGCTTAGAGTTGTACAAGTTTGACTTGAATGTTTGAAATTGACTTGAGTTTGACATAATTTCAAGTCAAACTCAAGTCAAACCTTCTGACAAATAATTCAAGTCAAGTCAAACTGGTCCATAGTTACAGGTTTGAATATTCAAACTGTTTGTCAAACTAGTTTGAGAGTTTGAAAAATAATTTATTTAGTAATTTAGTAGATATACTTTTTTGTCGAGTTAGATGCTAGTTACCGATGACAAAATTGATGATATAGTACTGATAGCCAGAAATAAACAAGAATTAAAAGAAATAATAAAAAGACTAGAGACTATAGCGAGAAAGAAGGGGAAATACATAAATGAAGAAAATACTAAATATATAGAATGAATAGAACGAGAATACATACAAGGACAATACAGGACAATAAGCACAGAAAGAAAATCATATAAATTCGAAGAAGTAGAATTATACCAATATCTAGGAGCGATATTCACTAGGAGACCAAATATGAAAGATGAAAACCAAGCGAGAAATATGGCTGGTAATCTTTGTATCTTTGCTCTAAACAACTTAAGAAGTAAAAACATATCTAGAAAGGCTAAGATTGAAAATAGACAGTGATAACACCTATAGCATTATATGCCAGTGAAACACGGACAATGAACAAATCCGAACAAGTCATGCTGAAAGTGTGGGAAAGAAAAGTCCTCAGGAAAATATTTGTAGGAAAGCTATGAAATGGAATGTGGATAAAAATACCAAATGTAGAACTAGATCTATGGAGAACCGAATATATAAGGGATCAGGGATCATCAAATCACAAAGACTGAGGTGGTTGGGACATATCCAAAGGATGACAAACACAAGACTTCCCAAAATAATACTAACGGGAGGAAAAAGAGGAAAGAAGAAGAAAAGTAGACCGAAAACCAGATGGAAGAAAGATGTTAAAAGAGACATAGAAGAAATTAAAATCACAAATTGGAAAAATAAACCAGCAAACAGGAGAGAATGGAAAAGAAAAGTAAACCAAACTATGGGCATTCTAGGCCTGGAGAGCTAAATTATATATTTACATCTGAGTACATAATGTGTAAAGACTTATAACCACATTCCTATAAGTATATAGAAATTACCATGATGTCGATAAAATTACAACATCCACAGTGGACCTACTCTAAGATGGTAAAATTACTATTGAAAGTTTGAAATATTGAGTTAAAATATGCTATAAAATTAAATGTAACTAAAAAATTCTGGTGCTACTATAGCATGCGTTCTACCTGCGCATATCTATTGCAGTGCTATTATATTGTAGTGTGCAGAATAATCCAATTTTGTGGCTTATTCCAAACTAAAATAGTAAATTGATATGACAGAGTATTAATTACATTACATTTAATTAACAGTTAAAATAATAATTCTCATAATTTATGCGTTTTATTCACTTTGTAGAATTTCAAGATTTTTGCCGGCACTATAATTATGTGTCGTAGACCGCAAGCCATAGCAGAAACGGATATTCGTTTGATTTTTGAACAGCAATAAAGCACTTGAGTCAGAATTCTCGTTTAAGGGATGCAATTAAAAAAGATAAACTGGAATTTGTCAATGGATAGTTGAGATATATTTATGAGAGTGTTTGTACTATTTCTTTTATCTAAGGGCCAGGTCGAAAACGCTGGTGGCATATGGTGTCAAGCTGTCAGTTCGCTCCAAAACGTACAATACAGGAGTATTTTTTAAAATTCAAGAGTTAAATAATCTACCTCTTAAAGGTTGTTTTCCTTTTTACATCATTATATAGACCAGTAAGAATCTGCGAAAAAACGTCTATTTTTGGATGTGAGAGGTGGCATTCGGATTTTTGCTGATAAAGTTAGGTGACACCTTCAGTAATAATAATTGACTTATGCTCCTTCTCAAATATGCCCGGAACATTAATAAAAAAAATTAAAATATTTAAAAATTTCGAAAAACATCGATTTTTTTCTGCTTTCTTTGCTTATAACTTTAAAACGATTCGTTTTGGAACAAAGTCGTAGAGAAATAAAATAATTGATTTTGTAGGTATGATATACGACTGGTAAAAAATGTCTTAAGTTATTACCTTTTCTGCAATATAGCAATAAACACAAAATAAGGGGACAAAATAAGTCTGTTTTTATTCAATATTTTTTAACCACTTTGGTGGCACTTAGAACCTTAGTAATTCGCTTAGGAAATTCTTTGTAACATACTTAAATCGTGTACCAAATTTCATTAAAATCGACCTAATAAATTTTGCATAATAAATTTGCAATCTAAATGTTTTTAAAAAAGTTCAAATTTTTTAAAATCTTTCTGAACAAAAAGTAGACCATTTAGAAGTTGGCTATTTTTTTACATATAAAGAGGTGCTCTACCTGTCTAATACACTGTACAGAATTAAAATCGGATTATTTAAGGGGCCTCAGCAATGTTTTAAATTTATTAACAATTTTTTGGCTTATAAACAAATAGCTTTGTTTAATAATAAAGAATTAATTTTTAGCAATGCAAATAATTAAAACCGGTATAACGGTTATAACTTTCAAATGCTGTCAGCAGAATTGCTATTTTATTTTTTAATCAAACGTTATTCGCGTTCAAAAATTGCAATTTCTCGATTTTTTGAAAGTTCCACCGCGTTTATCTCGAAAACTATGCATCCTACGAAAAAACTTGTAAGAACATTTTTTGCATAGAATTACCCAAGAAATACAAAAAAATGTTTTATTTTGCGGAAAATCGATGTTATGTGATTCCTCAAGTTCTTTGTTTATAACAATCTTATCGACATCCGGATCAACTGTGACCCAAAAAATTCGTGTTATACGGGTCAAAATACATAAAAAAACTTGGGTGAGTCCATCTAAATAAAGGAGCCCGTAGCACCCAAATTTGGTGTACGGCTTTAGCACATTACAAAAATTTTCTAAGCGAATTAGGAAGGTTTCAAGTGTAACCTAAGTGATGGAAAATCATTGAATAAGGACAGGCTTGTTTTGCCCCCTTATTTTATATTTATTGCTATTTTGAAGCAAGGGTGATAAATTACGACATTTTTAACCAATCGCATCTGATATAAAATTTAATTATCTTTGTTTTATTTATATACGACTTTGTTCTAAAATGAATAGCTTTTAAGTTATAAGCAAAAAAAGTAGAAAAAAAACGAAATTTTTTGAAATTTTTAAATATTTTATTTTTTTTTTATTAATGTTCCGGGCATATTTGAGAAGGAGCATAATTCAATTATTATTAACGAAGTTAATAATAAGGGGTAGGCGGTATAATACCGCCTACCCCTGATGATTATATTTCATATAAAAAAAAATATTTAAAAATAATTGAGTAATAATAATAGGGTTATTGGTTTTATGTCTATAATTGATTTTTTTTTCAGATACAGTCTACAAATGTTATGTTTGGGTTTAAATTTTAAATATATTGACCTATCTATATGCATTAAGTTTTCTAAATTATCCAAACTTATAAACTAGCGCGTTTATACGCTGTTAGCTCGTACGTAGAGGGGATATTTAAAAATTCGCGAGCGCCAGTAGTGACAAGTCTGTAAACGTTTACTGGAAATTTGACATAAACGTCAAAGTGATTAATTTAAAATTAAAAATAAAAACATTAATTATAAAAAATATTAGTTGGTCAAAGCTGTGGTATATATTTTTACCTTAAATATACTTACGTTTTAAATACTGAATATGTTCCGTAATATGTAATTATAAATTAATATATTATTCTTAGCGCCATCTACACGATAATTGTAAAAGTATCTGAAGTAAGAAATTAATATTTCATAAATAGAACGTCAAAATGATTTGTAAAATCTTAAAAAAATCCGTTACAATTTAATTACTTTTTTGTGTTGTAAATATTAAGCTATAACAATTAAATAATAAATTTAAAAATTACCGGTGAAAGTTGCATTACTAATCCGCTAGGAGCGACACCAGCGAAGCTTAGAGCGTATAGGGTTTTATTTGTCTGTCTGTGGTTTAAGTATCATATTATCAGGTAATACATTTTAATGTTTATTGAAATTTATTTTTTTGTGTTGTTGGGGGGGGGAGGGGGGAATTTCTCCTATTTTTCCTCCGTAGATCCGCCACTGACACATTATCGCACAAAGCACACACTTCACAACGAACGTAACTGAACACAATATGGTATTCAAACTTCAAACTGTTTGAAGAAGTTTGATTTCAAGTCAAACCTAAAGATATTGAAATCAAGTCAAGTCAAACTTTTTTACAAAATAAGTTTGGTTTTCAAGTCAAGTCAAGTTTGTTGAGTAAAATCAAACTAGTTTGACTTGATGCATCTCTACTTACGCTCATAGGGATACAATAAAAACAAAACGTTAGGCTTTTCTATCTACATATTTTTTTATTCATACAATTTATTATGATTTTAACATTCCTATGCTATTATTAATGTATTTCTGACCTTTCTCCCCACTATAAAACTTGAACCTTAAGCATATATATATATTAGACCCAAGAAGTTGTTTGAGGGCAAATTCGCCGGTCCAGAAGAAGAATGACGCCACCGCAAAAAGCAAAATTCTTCAGAAGAGCAAAAAACGATTTTTAAATATGTATTTAAAATAGGGATTAAATGAAGAGTAATCGTCTAGGAGCATCGGTATGGCATTTGTTTTCTGACAACGATGGCTTTTATTATCATCGATATTGGTTCGAATTTCATTATCTTAATTTAATCGCCCCATTTTCAACCCTTGTGTTGCGTTATTATGGATCTGAAACAAGTTCTAACATAGTTCGAATTTCAGTAACGACGCAACTACCCTACAGTGGCTCAGCACATTTTTACAGTTCGGTCTTTTTGTAGGTATCATATTTACATAGTATTTTAGAAGTTAATTGCGTAATAAAGAGGAATTGACAAAATTTTCAGTTTTGTCATTTTTCTTCCGTACCGGACTGAATATCTGCCTGATATTACTTTTATTATTATAATTTATCCTAGGTGGCACAGCAGTCGGTTCCCCTCTAATTAACTTATTCTTACAACCTATTTGGCTACGTACAATCGTATTAAAAATTGTGAAAAAGTATTTTGAGTTTTATAGATAATACTATTGTCTTGTGGGTAAAATTTATATTTTTGTGATTAGATAAACATTTTGTGTTTTTTGTAAGAGCGCATCATGAGTGGTGGTTATTTTATTTGTAAGAAACCTCTGGGGAAAATTATTTGTCAGTGGGAAAGTCGAGCCATCTTTACTCACTGTTGTCGGCGAACGTTTTTCGTCTCTTCATATGGCGGAAATAAAGAAGATTCTCTGGAAACCCTGAGATACACACGATTTGCTAAAACAGTGACAAAAATGCATTTAATCTCTTCTCACTTCCTCCAACACAAGATGCAGCCCGTTTCCACAGACTCCGAATGTATCACCAGATTCATTCATGGCTCGGTAAACATTGTGATACATAAAATTGGGGCTGGAAAAAGTATGGAAAATTTTGGATACCAATCCAAACGTCCAAGCCTCCAGTACCCCCGAGCTTATGAAATTCATCTTTAGCAGATGCAATGGAAACTGGAAGTGCATGTGGTTGCCGAAAAGCAGACCTGGAATGTTCAGCAGTGTGTCTCTATTGTGGTGGTGAAAGTTGCAGTAACATCGTGGACATATCAACATTAATTATTGAAGAAAATAAATTGGTAGATGAATTACCGACAATGAAGCCAACTCTAACTCTCAGTATACCACAAAAATTCACCTCGAATGCTGATTCAGATCTTGACTCGCAGCTTGGACCATCGAAAAAAATGAAAAAATAATAACTATGACAGATCTTCCCTTTCGTGACCGGCTGACACGATCGTGAGCTCATGTTTATGTGGGTATCAATATCAAAATAAACATATTTTTACTGGGAAAGATGATATCAATATGTTGTGTCTATTGTGTATTATCAGAGTAACTGAAACCATTTAACGAATTCGCGCTTAGTTTGCAATAGAATACCCTATAAGATGGCTGTGTATTTTGAGGACAAAACCGGTAAAGGTAAGTAAGTGATATTTTGTTTTTTATAAGTGTTTATGTTATTGTAACGGGGTTGTGGTATAGATAAAGTTTCAACTTCAAGATAATAAACAAGATTTAAGAAATTATTGGTTTTTTTTGTAGAGATCTTGTCCCGTAATATTTGAATATCAGAATAGAATAGAATAGAATATAATAGAATAGAATAGAATAGAATAGAATAGAATAGAATAGAATAGAATAGAATAGAATAGAATAGAATAGAATAGAATAGAATAGAATAGAATAGAATAGAATAGAATAGAAATATGCTTTATTGTCACTGAAAATTATACAATTTTATGGACAAAGCTTAACATAAAGTCACGAAAAAGATATACATAACAATAACAAATACAATTTTATAAAATTAGATAAATCGTCAATAAAAAAAATATAAACAAGTTAAAAAAGGGAAGTAAAAAACAAAAACCAATATATTGCAAAATTGAACATACAACATAATATAATAAAACACAAACAAAGGAACTAATAAGTTTAAGCTGCTGTATGTGACACCCAAATATAGATAAATACACTTTAGTTACTTGTACATTACTGTGATTTCTTAGTTAGTCATTAAGAAACTCTTCTACTGAATAATATGGTCTTTTAGATAAATGAGCTTTTGTCATTTTACGGAACTTGAGAAAGGATGTTGCAGATTTGAGTTGTAAAGGGAGATGGTTGTATAGTTTTTTTGCGGAATATAGTATAGATTTCTTTACTAACTCAGAAGACGGGATCGGTAAATAGACATCAAAAGTTGAATTTCTGGTGGAGTAGTCATGATGAGGCCTTGCTGGAAAGACATGCATGTGTTTACGAATTAAGCAAACAGTTTCTAAAATATACAAAGATGGAAGGGTTAAAATTTCGTGATCTTTAAAGTAACTTCTGCAATGGGTTGTTCTTCTGAGGCCAAACAGATATCTCATTGCTCTTTTTTGTAATTTGAAAATAACATCAAATTGGGCAGCTGTACTAGACCCCCAAAAAGGAAGACCATATCGAAGATGAGACTCGAATAAAGAAAAATATGTTATTTTAGAAGATGCTAAATTGAGTTCCTTCGATACAGATCTTATAGCATAGCAGGCTGAGGCGAGTTTCTTACTTAACAAATCGATATGAAGGGACCATTTGAGGTTGCTGTCTAAAAGAATACCAAGAAATTTTACAGAATCAACGGTAGAGATCTGGCTGCTATTCACAAGCAGGGGTTGAAGAGCAGCACCTGTATGTGATAATGCTACCGTTTTATCCACGTTAAAGGAGAGTAAATTAGAGTCAGACCAGGTTTTTATCGTAAGAAGATCAGAAGTTATAGTTGCATGAAGAGTTGCAATAGTTGAGTTGCTCCAAGTGATACTGGTATCATCAGCAAAAAGAAAAATTTTTCCATCGATTTTTAAATTAGTGATGTCATTTATAAAGATAAGGAAAAGTAGAGAACCCAATACTGAACCTTGTGGTACTCCACATACAATGTTTTTGAGACTAGAGTCAGTATCATTTGCTCTAACCAGTTGTTTCCTATTATCTAAGTAAGATTTGAACCAATTCAAAGAAATATCTCGAATTCCATAGAAATTAAGTTTTTTAATCAAAATGTTGTGATTTACACAATCAAAAGCTTTGGAATAGTCACAGAAAACAGTGGCAGTATAAAGATTATTGTTTAGTGCTTGGTAAACCTCGTGAAGTACAGAAAACATGGCATCAGTTGTACATTTATTAGTTAAGAAGCCGAACTTATTTTGTGATAAAATATTGTTATCAAAGAGAAAGGACATAAGTCGGGTTTTTATGAGCCTCTCAATAATTTTGGAGAGTACCGGTAGTAGGGCAATAGGTCTATAGTTGCAGGCATTAGATTTTTCGCCACCTTTATGAAGAGGAATAATAATGGCTGTCTTTAGGCACTCTGGAAATTTACCGTTTTCAAAGGGATCATTAATTAGTGACACGAGGAGTTCTAACACATTATCTGTGAGATTTGAGAAGATTTTTATGGATAGTCCATCAGTACTACAAGATGATTTGCTTTTGATACTATTGCAATGATCGTTTGGATCAATTCAGATTTATAGATTGGTCTTATAAAGAATGAATTCGAGACAATTTCTGAATTAGGGAGATAGGAAATGGGATCTTGTTGAGACTGGATAGTTGATGTTATATTTTTACTCACGTTAATGAAGTATTCGTTTAGATTTTCAGGGTTTGGAAGGGCAAATGTTTGAGCTGCGTGGGTTTTATTTCGAAGATCGTTTATTATGGACCAAGTTTCTTTTGCAACACTTTTGGAGCTTCCCAGCCGATTTTGATAGTAGGCTTTTTTAGCTGATTTGATGAGTTTTAGGTATGTGACTCTGTAATTGGTGATATATTGAGTGACAGAGACGTTGGTAGTAAATTTCTTGATATAAAGTAGTGAACGCATATTTTTTGCTGATATGCGGATACCTTTGGTAGTCCAGGGTTTGCGACGTTTTGGCTTAATCGTAATTAAAGGAAATGCCTTATTGAAGATACAGACAAGCTTCTCCAAAAAATCACTGAAATTATAGTCCACGTCCGTAGAAGGAAAATGCCAGTCAGAAGTTAAACATAAATTTTGGAATTTATGAAAATTCCGAGCGGAAAAAATCCTACCTAAACGTCGGGTTTTCGAGGAGGGTTTGCTGAAGATGTTAAATTTCGTATATACTGCTTCATGATCCGATAGTTCTGCATTAATAACTGTAGAGCAGACATCAAGGGGTGAGAAATCGGAGACAATATAATCAATTATGGTAGATGTAGTTTTTGTAATCCTTGTAGGAGAATTAACGTGCATTGAGAGACCATATGATTCAAATATGTTGACCAAGAACATTTGGGTAGCACAAGCAGCAGCATAATTTATGTTGAAGTCTCCGCATAGAATTTTTCTGCTTTTGTGAGGCAAGTCATCTAACAAATTTAGCAGGTTCTGAAAAAATAGTTCCACGGAAGAGTCAGGTGATCTATAGATGCAAATAATGTAAAGATTAAGATTTTTATTAAAAACTAAGGAAAATTCAAAGAAGGCTTCATTCAACAAAAAGTCATATTTTGTTATCAGAGAAAAATCATTGTTTGCAGAAAGAATTAGGGTGCCTCCATTAGCTGAGTTTGGACGATCATAGCTAGCAATTGTGGTATATTTCTCTATAAAAAAAGGCTCGTTGACTTCAAGCCAGTGTTCTGTAACAGCAACTATCTGGAGAAATCCTAATTCCTCTAGAAACAAAAATAATTCGTCAGTTTTATTTCTTATAGAACGAATATTAATCAGAACCATACTAAAGTTGTCATCACTAAAATTATTCGAGGTTTCTAGTTCCTCAGAACACGTCGTATTATTTAAAAATTTCGTCTTGGAGAGCTAGTGGAATAATAATTTCGATGACATTCCCTTGATTTTTGCAGGTGAATAATTCTTTCCGAAGTGAGAAAAGACCTAAAAGCAGCATGATCAGCGTCTACCTCATCTGCACCAATTCCATAAGCATCGTTGAATTCTAGAAGATACGATAGTGAGTTGCCGTCACACATTTAGTTTTCAATAGCAGGAAATTAAAAATATTAAAAATTTCTTGATTTGACCTTTTATTATTTTTTCTCTATTTGAATGATACCAAGTATTTTTTTCTAATTACCTCTCACCCACGCTTTGGCTCTAGAGTTGTTAAATGATGGTAACTTGTCCGAAATAGGAGATTTAGATGGCGAAAATGATGATGCTTTTGAGGTTCAAATATTTAAAAATAACACCGATGACAAGGATATTTAAGAAACTGTATTGGATGAAGAACCTGTATTGGATGAAGAGCCTGTTCCTTCAACGAGCTCTTCTTCAGCAAGGAGGCAATAAGAAGACATGACATTTCAGCAAAAAATTTTTGTTTTATTTTATTATGTAATATCATATCAAAAAATTATAAAAATAATGGTAATTTGGTCCTATAGTCTGTTCGCTAAACTCAGACGCAACTTCCTAGATATTTTAGTCGGTAATTTTGCCAATTTCAGTAAAATTGGCAAAAAATAATTACTAAATAGTTAATAATCACTAAATAGTTAGTAATTTTGCCAATTTTTGCAAAATTGACAAAAAACAAAAAAATTATCGACTAAAATATCTAGCCAGTCGCGTCTGAGTTTAGCGAACCGACTATATTAGTGTTTTACGTTTAATAAAAGTGAATTTTTTCATACACTTACGATCCTGCATTCATAGAACATATATGTAAGCCGAGAGCGCACGAACGTGGCATGTCACTTGTGATAGATTCACACTATGAATTTTTTTTCTGCATTTTTTACACCTTTTTTAGATACCGTAATCGTATTTATTCAAAGGGAAACTTTATTTTCACTCAAAAAAAGTTCAGGCCTGAAAGGGATATAATAATAAATAATATTTTGTCTAGAAATTGTCCGTGGATTAGCCCTATTGGGGATACCACACAAAAAACGCGCCTCCAGACTCTACCTCATAGGTTGCCGGGAAAAGGGTCAAAAATAGCTTAATAATAGCATAGGAATGTTAAAATCATAATAAATAAATATATAGATAGAAAAGTAAGCCCAAGGTTTTGCTTTTATTGTATTCCTATGAGAATTCGAGAATCTGGTCAAGTATGGAGCGCTGTAAAACCTAGATAAATAAATAAAATTAAACAACTTGATAGTGGAAATTGTTCGTTGAAAAATCCCCTACAAAATCGCTATGATGTTATTTTATTGTAAAATGAACGGAAAAAAAGTTATAACCTCCAAAAGGAAAGTTCTTAAAAAATTTTATCTTATTTTTGTTTATAACTTTTTTGTTGGTCACTTGACGATAAAAAGTAATAGATATAAAATTGTAGAAAATTTAATTTGATACATTTTATGTGTAATTAAATTTTCTGTATGGTTGCTAGTTTAGGAGATGCAACGCGAAAGCCCTTTGCACCCCTTTTTCCAAGATGGCGGCCGAGGGACAAGGACGGCGACCCCAAAAACTTGAACTTAAGCTTCTACTGAATCCCCCTACACATTAAAAAAATAAAGTTGACTCATCTAAGAAATGCAACCCTAAATGTAACATTTCAATGGACTACATTATTTTAACAATTTTTATTGTTTTTCCATGGAGTACTTCCTCCTTCATTGACATTTAAGTACTGACTTATATTTAGATACTTTTCCACATTCCTCAAATATTGAAATTTCAATGAAAGTACCCCGCACAAACCTTATGGAAATTAGGTCCCAGTGGATTTCGTTCATACTTTGGGAAAATACTCTTTGAAGCATCCCGATAAAAAGTTCTCATGGGCACAACTCAATCGTATGAAGGATTTTCAAGATATAGAGGCACAAACTCGGAAAATTATAAGATTTACTGGGTATTCCAATTCCCTAAGTTACTGGTTTATCTGGCAACATGTAGAAGTTTGGATCAAGTACTAGTAGTCTAGGATTTTCTCCTGGCTATCCAATGGCGACCTTTACTTTGACCTTGACCTTCAACGGACGCCACCTTCTGGACTTTCGAGGGTTTTCGGCATTAAATTGATATAAACAGATTACTCATGGGTTTTTGGGATCGCTAAACACGAATATGCCATCACAATTGACCTCCGGAGGACGTGGTGGCCAGTTCGACTGCAAGGGACGTCATCTTCTAGAGTTTCGATGGTTTTCGGCATTTAATTGATGCAAATGAATTACTGGAGGGTTTTTTGAGGTCGCTAAACCTCAATAAGCACCTGGTTTCCAAGGTAAATGAAAGGCGCTCCTGGAGTTTCGAGGGTCTTTGGTACTACATTAATGCAAATGGATTTGTTATAGGTTTTTGGGTAGCTGAACACGAATACGTGATCATCACAGACACAGGAGCACCTGGTGCCTAAGACAGGTTATCTTCTGGAGTTTCGGAGAAATCAAATGGAGGAATCAAATGGATTACTCTTAGGTTTTTAACTCCAGAAGATAACCTGTCTTAGGCACCAGGTGCTCCTGTGTTTGTGGTTGTGCTGATCACGCATTCGTGTTCAGCAACCCCAAAAACCTATAACTAATCCGTTTGCATTAATGTAGTACCAAAGACCCCCGAAACTCCAGGAGCTCCTTTCATTGACCTTGGAAACCAGGTGCTTTTTGAGGTTTAGCGACCTCAAAAAACCCTCCAGTAATTCATTTGCATCCATTAAATGTCGAAAACCATCGAAATTCTAGAAGATGACGTCCCTTACAGCAGCCCTGGACACCACGTCCTCCGGAGGTCAATTCTGATGGCATATTCGTGTTTAGCGATCCCAAAAACACATGAGTAATTTGTTTATATCAATTTAATGCCGAAAACCCTCGAAACTCCAGAGGATGACGTCCGTTGAAGGTCAGGGTCAAAGTAAAGGTCGCCATTGGATAGCCAGGAAAAAATCATAGACTACTAGTATTTTTCCTTGATCCAAACTTCTACAAGTTGCCAGATAACCAGTAACTCAGGGAATTGGAATACCCAGTAAATCTTATAATTTTCCGAGTTTGTGCCTCTATATCTTGAAAATCCTTCATACGATTGAGTTGTGCCCATGAGAACTTTTTATCGGGATACTTCAAAGAGTATTTTCCCAAAGTATGAACTAAATCCACTGTGACCTAATTTCCATAAGGTTTGTGCGGGGTACTTTCAATGAAATTTCATACTTAAATACAGTGCACAGCACAGATTCTAAACCTGCCGGTGGGGGATGGTGTTCATGCGCCGTATTATGGTCTGTGTGTCAAGGTGCAGATCTATGCGATGGTCGCATGTGTTATACGTTCGACGCAAGCAGCAATCGCAAGCAATTAACGCAGTAATTGGGGTGGTCTCGCTTAAGTCTCATTTAGACGCATGCGATAGAACATCTGCGGATCTGTCTGATATTGACCTGAACAGCGGGAATTTTAAAATGATGGTGCATATAATACAGAGACAGGTTTACTTTATCTTCATAAATTTAGTGAAAGAGCAAGAGAGTATTTTAAAAATTATGGTAAATAGCTTCAAAAATAATAAAACTCGTGAATTTTATGTGAGTAGAGTTGAAGAACTACAATAGTCCATATTTATGATCTACATTTTTTACTCGGTATTTTCATTTTTTGTGTGGATCAATAAATAAATATGTAATATGAACATATAACGAGTTAGACTGGCATGGACGGCATTTGGAAAACTAAGCTACATCCTTAAAAACAAAAGATATCCACAACACCTTAAGACCAAGGTATACAATCAATGCGTACTCCCTGTTATCACTTACGGTTCCCAAACGTAGACGTTTACAAAAGCAAACATGGACAAGATCATAAAAACGCAAAGAGCAATGGAAAGGCAAATGTTGCACATAAGACTAATGGATAAAAAGAGAAACGAGTGGATAAGAGAGAAAACCAAAGTTAGGGATGTTAGACAAGAAGTTGAAAAGCTGAAATGGAGATTTGCCGGACAAACTATAAGACAAAAAGAAGACCGATGGAACAAAATTCTCATAAATTGGAGACCGTGGCAATATAAACGAGGCAGAGGAAGGCCACAAATGAGATGGGCAGATGATGTCAAGAAGCACGTGGGCTCTAGATGGATAACTGCAGCATGACTGTAGCGACAGACAGAGAAGAATGGAAAAGGATATTGGGGAGGTCTATGTCCAAAGATGGACCAAAGAAGGCTAATTAGATAGATAGATGAACATAGATAAATAAAACAATATAAATAAAAACCTAGTGTATTAGCTGTTCACACAAATTATATTTATATTTTATGTTACCGGCTGTTTTATTGTCTTCAAACCTGGCTGTTATTTATTTCCCACACGTTGTCTCTCTTATTTATATCTCTATAAACATTACTGCTGGAATATAGAGCTCGGTCTCTCAGAAATTAGCTCTATGAGTGTAGCATCGTTGTAAGCTTGCATATTTTAAATAAAAACAAAAATATAAATCAAAAAATTAAATACTACCGTTGATTGAGGTATTTGAGAAGATATCTCATGTTACGAAAGAAAACGAAACCTCTGCTATATTCGCCTCATAGATGGCAGGCCAAAAGCCATCTAGTGAGCAGATATGTGAATCTCTAACCCTTAGAACGACAAAGAAATTTGTATAAAATTCTACTTGTATTATTTTTGGATTTGACCACAAAACGCTACAATCGACAGCGTTGCCATTTCTAAATGTTTTGGTAATATTCGGTATCGAAAATATTTATTAGTCCAAGCTGTATAGTCACCTCCGTTATGTAAATTATTCCTTTTCGATTATTTTGCACAAATTTACTCAAAAAGAGATCCTTATAACAAATCCACAGGGTACCGGGCGGTACCGCGGTCGGAAAATTGTTTAAAATTTTTTTTTAAACAAATTCACAAAAATATTTTTTTTCACTTCGAACAATTTTTTTTTAGATTCTTTGGGTCATTCTCAGCAAAAAAGGTCTCTTGTTATTTTTCTCTAAAATTGATTGTTGTTGAGTTATACGCGATTTAAAATTTGAAAAAGCTAAAATAACCATTTTCAAGGGTTAATAACTCGGTTAAAAGTAATCATTATGAAAGTCAGAAACTGACCAAATTACCCAAAGATTAAAGTCCCCTCTACAAGATCCTGAAGAAATGTTTGTCATTATTTCATTACTAAGATGTTATTTTTAATTATCAACAATGAGCTTTAAGCGTGTATTGAGGCGGCGCGGCCGTCAATGTGAGTGCGAGTGAGATGCTCCATTGGACGGCTGGAATGGTGCATCTCTTTCGCAATCACCATTGAAGGCCGCCTAATATGCGCTTAGCGCCCATTGTTAATAATTAAAAATGACAGCTTAGTAATAACATAATGACAAAAATTTCTTTATGATCTTGTAGAGGGGGTTTTAAACTTTGATTAGGTCACTTTCCGACTTTCATAATAATTATTAGAGAGCGGAATATATGCAAAGTGCATATAGATGCTATTTTCAGACAACAAACACAACATTGCATATTTAAGCTAAACACGATTTATTTTGCATATTTTAAAAATAAATTATATAAAAGTTTAAAATTTTCCTCTCTTAGTTGGAATTTTATAACTTCGATATGAACGAGCTCGTTATTTATCTATCTATGGCTCATTATTATCTATCTGGACTTTCCCATTACTACCTGAATTTAACAATTATGGGTGTTCCCAGAAAAATATTATTTTATTAGCGTAGCAAGTCGTAGGTACCTACCTGCTTTTAAGGGTCTAATATTTATTTTGTCAGTTTCCGGCCAACATGAAAATGTGTGAATAGCTTAACGGTGTCTAGTCGGACAAACTTTGATGTATGGGAACATTGGAACAGGAGAAGTTTTAATAGTGGTTCAGGTTAAAGATTTGGACCGTCAGGCTACGAAAACTGTATTTTGTCGGATAGAACTTTCACTTGATTTGTTACGTTTTCATTGAACTCTAATGCAAAAATCAGACTGCTATTTATCACCAACGTAATTCCTGTTATTTGACATATTCTACGTGTCGGACTTAAAATGCCCAGTTGGTGATAAATAGCAGTCTGATATTTGCATGAGAGTTTAATAAAAGGGTAACAAATCAATTGGAAGTTCTGTCCGACAAAATAGATGGGATGTTTTCGTAGTCTAACGCTCCAAATTTTTAACCTGTTCCACGATTAAAACTTCCCCTGTTCCAGTGTTCCCATGCATCAAAGTTTGTCCGACTAGACACTCTTAAGCTATGATCAAATTTCAGCTTGCTATTAATCAACTTTTTTTTGGTACGCGGGATCCAAAACTATACCTTTTTTGCTCAGAATGGCCCAAATGATCTAAAAAATTATTTTTGTGAATTTGTTTAACAAAAATTATTGTTTAAACAATTTTTCGATTATGGTACCGTCTCTCACCCTGTGGATTTGTTATAAGGACCTCTTTTTGAGTAAGTTTGTGCAAAAATTTCGAATTGGAATAATTTACCTAACGGGGGCGACAATACAAACTCGACTATGTCCTAGCAAACATCTTTCTTAAATACCGTTATATGAAGGGTAGTGGTCCTGGCTGGTGATTTATTGCCGGGCTGAGGTTCGCTTTAGAATTAAAATAAAACCAGATGTGCGAAAGACTTTGCTTTGGAAATATTTACCTATACAATATGTAAATACTATATTTTCACAATAATGGATTTAAACTTAGATTATAGAAACGAATCTTCTTCTTTTTGTGCCTATTCGTTTAGAATATTGACGATCATTCTGGCTCTAATGATTTTATTAACTGATGCTTTAAATAGATTAGTTGTTGTGGAGAACCATTTCCTCAGGTTCTTTAACCATGATATTCTTCTTCTTCCAATTTCTCGCTTCCGAATACTTTGCCTTGAAGTATTACCGTCAGTAATCTGTATTTGGTGCCGTTTCTCATTATGTGTTATACTAACTTTCGAACTTTTTAACGATATATACTAACTTTCTCCTTTTAATGGTGTACATCACCTCTCTTTCTTTTCCCATTCTTCGTAATACGGTCTCGTTGGTTATCTTGTCCGTCCATGATATCCTTATGATTCGTCTGTATAGTCACATCTCGAAGGTTTCAAGTTTTTTCTCCATCGCTTTAGTGAGTGTCCAGGATTCAACTCAGTAGTATAATATTAAAAAGATATAACATCGTAGGAGCCTTACTTTTATCTCCAGTTTAAGGTTGTGGATTTTAAAGAGTTTTGCCATGTTATTTAATGCATTCCGAGCCTTCTCTATTTTACATTTTATTTCTTGTGAGTGGTCCCATTGTTCGTTTACTATTGTTCCAAGATAGGTATACTATACTGTATACTGGTATATTAACTCAGTCCCCTGGTGTATTCTTGATAACCAGTTGGGCGCCTCTAATTTTATTTTTGCTGATGACCATAAATTTAGTTTTTGATATATTTTCTTGTAGTCCAAATCTTTTACTTATACGCCAGGGAAATAAGGCAAAAATATGCCATGTTCGGAACACTTGAGCAGCCAGGTTACAAATGGTTTTTTTGGGTACTATATACTATACATATACCATATACCTAATACATAATAAATACAAAAATGCCCGTCACCGTTCGGACGAGAATTTTAGTTATTAACAAATAAGGGTCAAAAATGGCAGTTTCTTCGTTTAAATCGGTACAGGTAAAAATATGGCCATTCAATATCTAATTTATAGTATTCTTATTTTAGTAGATAAGCAATTTTCCAACTCCCAACTCAATACAAACTGTTCTTGAATCGTTACGCGCATGCGCAATAACGAATAATAATTATGCGCACATTTCTTGTTACTGCGCATACTCGTAACCGTTCAAGAACGGTTTTTTATCGAGTTCATAGATCTAGTTGGCAGTGGCACAAACCACAAACCTCTAGATACCAATACATATAATATAGGATGACATCACTTTGCCATGACAACCGTTGATGCTTGTGCAGGCTGCTTTGGCGATTGAAACGAGATCTTCATCTAACCAAATCTAACTTTGCTCTAGTCATATAAGACCTACATTTTTATAACTGTAATTTCATAACAGTTCATTTATAACTGTAATAACAGTTAGTTTCCCCATTAACAAAAATAAACAGAATAATTAAAATTGGACGTTACGAACTTGTATAGTTACGAACTGTCGCCGTTACGAACTGTCGCTGTTACGAATTGTCCGTTACCATTTGTTCGGTTACGAACTGTCGCGTTACGAAATGTCATGGAACCGAACGACATACCCTAACGGCCTAACTGTTCTTTTAAAATATATCTAACACCTAACATTTTTAGAGACTTGCTTGCCAATTAGTCTAGTCGCAACATAGGGGGTCCCATGTAAACTTTTACTTCGCCGCGATTTGATGGTGGTATTATAGGTTTTTTGGGTCGCTGACAGGGGCGGCTCGTGATAGTATAAGATGGTGAGGCACACTACACTTGATGAATATTATTGTGGTTAGCTTCTCTTTAATGAGCGAAAATCAGGTATTTAATAAAATTCAAGGTCGTTGGGGGAGCAGAACATTCGCTTAAAAATAAATTAAAAATACTAATATGCTGAAAAATAACACTAGCACTTTTTCACACTATTAGATATAACATATCCAACTTTTATTTTTTCGATGCACCCTATTGCATGTTTTTTAATTTATAGAAAAAGTAATTTTTTAATAATTAAATAATAATTATTAATTATAGTCAGAAAAAAATTAGATCGGACACCTCTTGCTTTTTTGCTTTTTATAATTGTTAACATACTAAATTACAAATACAATAATTTTTATCCATTAAACAGATCGGTGCAGTTAGACCCTATACGCTTATATATTATATCGGATTTTACACTACTGAGGCATGCTTCAGGCAGGAAATTTGAAACATCGTTCGAAATTGTTCTCATAAGTTGAATTTTGTTGCTGCTCGGTCTAGTCCCTTTTGTAGATATAGAACCCATGAGAGGCTGGCCCAAGCATGCCTCTCCTGTAACCATTATTTGAGAAAGTGAAAATGAGATGCTGTGGACTACCAGCGCCGTACCTATTTTTATTCTTTATCATAAAAATAAAGTTACTTAACAAATTTCAAAAAGTTAAGTTGTATTTAATGAATTGATGATGGGATAAAGAAATAACGTAAATAGTGGATTGATATACTGATGAGGCACTGCCTCACCTGCCTCATAGGACCAGCCGCCACTGGTCGCTAAATCCAATGGAAGTGGTCTGGAAGCCCAAATGTGGTGATTTTAATTGTTATTAACAAATTATGGTAAAATTAGGTGTTTTTCAGGAATTATTAGAAGTCCTGTAAATAAACTGATAGTGTTAAGGTCTTCTCTGGTGTACTTTTGGTCGCTGAATCGAATGTGACTAGTCGCGATTAGGTACTCAAAATATGTTCTTATTTTGTTAATAACAAAATAATAGTTTATTCGCCGAAAAGCTCGAAATGCGCTATCTACAGCAAGTTTGTAGTCTTCTTCATAGTATTTTTATACGCTAAATCAATTGCCGCTAGTCGTGATAGCTTAAACCACGTTTCGACTTTGTTATTAATAAATTATTGCAAAAATAACGGTTTATAATACGTTCACTCACGGTTTTTGCTATAAATTTTAAAAAACCACTTGGATTGACATGAAATTTGGCATACACTAGGCTAACATGTCAGATAAAACAAGCGATTTTGTGTCGATGTCTGCTTTTACCCTGGGGGTGAGTGTCACGCCTTTTCGGGGGTGAAAAAAGAAACCTTTTAAATAAGTCCGGAAGTGGTTAAACTGATTAATTTTAAGCAACTTTTGTTCCATACAGTTTTTTGACCAAGTCAATACTTTTGGAGTTATTTGTTTTTTTGTTGAAAAATGAACATATTCACTCACAAATAACTCGAAAAGTATTGAATTAGTGAAAAAACTGTATAGAACAAACGTTGCTTAGAATTTATCAGTTTATCCAATTCCGGACTATTTTAAAGGTTTCTTCTTTCACCCCCGAAACGGGACGAAACACACCCCCAGCGTAAAAGCACACATCGGCACAATATCATTTGTTTTGTTTGACATGTTAGCTACGTGCATGCCAAATTTCATGTCATTCCAAGTGGTTTTTTAGATGACTCCTAGTAGAGCAAAAACCGTGAGTAAACGTACTATAAACCGTTATTTTTGCAATAATTTATTAATAACAAAGTCGGAACCTGGTTTAAGCTATCACGACTAATGACAAGCGATTTAGCGTATATGATTCAATAAAATTGTGTTTTGACTGGGAAAGTTCTGATTTCTTTCATTATATATGGCTTTTTGGCTGCTGAATCCGAATATGAGGTTTGCGGACAAAATTTCTGGCAGGAACATTGAAAAAATCGCGAAAAATGCGAAAAATTTCAGCTTTTTCCGCTTTTTTGCTCAAATCTCGAAAACTATTAACTTAGTAAATGGTCTGTTAACAGAAATTAAAGTACTTAAAATTATCTACAAACATCACTAATTACTTTTTTTTGAGACGAACTGTTCGGTCTAAAGTATAAGTTGAAAATTGCCAATTTTTAACGGTCTCGGCAAAACCCACTTTTTACATTCCAAAACTTTATTTTTTATTAGAATGCTGCCATTTGATAAATTTCTCCTAGTTTTCTGTACAAAGTAGTTGGTACAGTAGTGGTTAGTACACTGTAGTTTTCTGTGCACCTGAGATTTATGAAAGTCAGAGAGCTGTTCAACTAATAAATTTTGAAAGGACAAAACCTCAAGCTTTATCAGAAATCAAGATCCGAAGTGAATTTCGACACCAACTGAAACTGTGACTCCATCTGTGCCTGATCTTCTGGGCTCTAAGGTAAGGGAAAAGCAGAGATATTCTCGGTATTTTCGGATGGAATGGATTCATGGAAGCTATGAGAAGAGATATACCATATTCATATTATGAACTAACATTTATTATTTTTACAGAAAACTAGGAGAAATTTACCAAATGACAATATTCTAATAAAAACTAAAGTTTTGGAATGTAAAAAGTGGGTTTTGCCGAGACCGTTAAAAATTGGCAATTTTCAACTTGGCAAATCGCGGCGAACTAAAAGTGCCACGGGACCCCCTATGTTGCGACTAGACTAAATGCCGTTGTTATTTCAATCAACGTCAATATCCAATACGTAGGTATAAATTTATTAAATGTAAACCACGTACAGTACTTTTATTTTTTACTCCTTTTAAACTCCTTTGTATAATATTATATTTCAATCAAGGATGGCACCTAAAAACATTTTATTTAAAATACACGCTAATTATCCAGGTACAGTAAATTGGACTAAAGTTTAATGGCAATAAAGTTTAATATATTCTTCTAAAAGCTTTACAATAATATCACTTAGGTCTGGATCCCGCGTATGAAAAAAAAGTTGATTAATAGCAAGCTGAAAATTTGTTAATAGCTTAAGAGTGTCTAGTCGGACAAACTTTGATATATGGGAACACTGGAACAGAGGAAGTTTTAATTGTGAAACAGGTTAAAAATTTGGAACAGTCATACCACGAAAACGGCACATGTATTTTGTCCGACAGAACAGACTTAAACTCTCCGAACAGAGATTAAACTCTCATGCAAAAATCAGACTGCTATTTATCACCAATATGGGCGTTTTAATGAGTAGAACATGTAGAATATGTCAAATGAGAGGAATTATGACAGGTGATAAATAGCAGTCTGATTTTTGCATGAGAGTTTAATCTCTGTTCGGAGAGTTTAAGTCTGTTCTGTCGGACAAAATATATGTGCCGTTTTCGTGGTCTGACCGTTCCAAATTTGTAACCTGTTCCACAATTAAAACTGCCCCTGTTACAGTGTTTCCATATATCAAAGATTATCCGACTAGACACCCTTAGGGCCGGTTGTTCGAACGCTAATCAACAATTATCATTATCAAATATTTAATTACTGTCACCAAACTGTCAATGTCAACTTTGTTTGGGTTGCTGAAAACATAATTAATTAAAATTATGAGATTTATTATCAATTATGTTAATAATTATTGTTATATTAATTGATTATAGTCTCAGAATTGTAATCAATTATGTTTTTAGCAACCCAACCAAAGTTGACATTGACAGTTTGGTGACAGTAATTAAATATTTGATAATGATAATTGTTGATTAGCGTTCGAACAACCGGCCCTTAAGCTTTTAACAAATTTTCAGCTTGCTATTAATAATCTTTTTTTTCATACGCGGGATCCAGACCTAACTGTGAATGTATCGGAAACAGGTGTTTGTCCAACGTTCATGTTTTTTTATGCGTATTTTGTTTCTATTGTTAATTTAACCTTGCCCTTCTTAAAAATAACGTTAACTAAAAATTGAAAAACTGAACTAAATTAATTAACAGATACATAATATGTTAATTAGAAACGGTGTCCCAACCGTCTTTATTGTCAAAGCCTTATATAAAATATGCCCTTAAATAAAGGTAGATATGACGACATATAACAAGAAAAGCCTTCTATAAGTGTAATGCAAAGCAACTAATAATAATTATTGTGGGCATATTATGTTTCGAAATTCGTTAAGAATTACAAGAAATATTTATTTATACAATATGTATTCTAATTCAATCAAGGCTTTAAATGAATATACTCTTGAATAAAACGATAAACACAAAGTTGGAATCCGATCAATTCATGTAATACAATACATAGGTATTGAAAAAAATCAAATGACAGTAGTTACATTATATCAAACTACAAAAAGTTGTTTCAAACAACGTAAATACCACCGTTCATTGAAATATTATATTTCAGACCTATAAATATTTACAAAGAAAGAATCATTTAAATTTTATGACTAACTAGAAATTTCTTAGATGTGGCAACAGAGCTGGTGTGTAAAAAGGCTGGCTGAGTCTCTTTCCTTGTCTAAGGTGTAACGGTAAACGAAATAAAACAGGAAACTACAGGCTAACAGTATAGTTTGCGATGAATCCACTGGGGCAGTACCTACCGAAGAATCTATTTTTCAATAATTTTCCAGTTTGTAAGAGACAGAAGATCGTATTCGCGTTTTTGAAAGAAGGATAGAGATACTCGGTGAATGTCGGTGATAGAATGCCTCAATTTTTAGTGAAGCATGAGAGATCTTCCCATATCAATATTTCAATCAACGATACTACTATAAACAAAAACACCACGCGTTTTAGAATACGTGTCCATAACCTACAAGCACTGAACAGCTGTTGGGTGCCATGTACAAATTCTCAATTTTTAAGTGTTTTGTGAACTGGACGAACGCAGTTGCTGGCAGTTGCTGCCGAGCACTGCTACTTCCTACTATCATAACCAGTCGATGCAGCAGGAGCATGTGATTCCTCGCGTCGGCTGCATGGCTGCAGACCGCTTCGCTTGTATGGAGTTAGCCTTTAACGAGTGCACAGCACATCACTTGCGACTGCTGTTTGCGTCAAACCCATGCAACAATCGTATTCTACAAGAGAGACTGCTCCTTCAGAGAGAAAGTATTCGAAATATTAAAATAACACATTTAATATTATTTGTTTTTTTTTATTTCGAATACCTTCTCTCTGACACACCGACTATAATATAGCGCATGGACGCCATCCCCCACCGATACGTTTAGAATCTGTGCACTATACGAAAGTGGATTTTTAGACGCAATAACGCATAAACT
Source organism: Diabrotica virgifera virgifera (assembly GCF_917563875.1). Classification (NCBI taxonomy): domain Eukaryota; kingdom Metazoa; phylum Arthropoda; class Insecta; order Coleoptera; family Chrysomelidae; genus Diabrotica; species Diabrotica virgifera. The sequence continues at coordinate 140,738,248 of NC_065450.1, forward strand.
GACCCGTGTTGAGCTGCCCCCCCCCCCACTTGCAAAAATTAAAAAACAAATAGCCCTGATTTATGAGCTATTTATGAGCTCTCATATTCCGCAAACTAAAAATTTTGAGCTCGTTCCACTGAGCAGGAATTTAATACCTTAGTGGGGGGGGCTGAGTCAGCCCCCCCCCCCACTACTTAAAAATAGGAATATTGAATCGGTTTTTGCGGCAGAATTACGAGCTATTTATGAGCTCTTGAAATTATATAGTTTCGATTTTTGAGCTCATCCCCTTCACCCCCAAACAACCCTTTAATTGATTTAACTTAAGAGAAAGATGCTGAGAAAACTTAAAATATATCGTATTGCGGATATAATTCCTATAGCTTATATACTCTAAGAATAAACTATTAAATCAAGGGCATTTCGATTATTGAGCTACAACCCCTTCGCAAGAAAACCACCCTATCTTCCCGGCTTAAGAGAAAGTTGTACTTAAAATGCGTTAAACTAATTATTTGGCGACTACATATCATTTAATAATTTATAAGCTTCCAAATTACGCGCATTTAGATCAGTAAATTGCAATTTATTTTGTATAGTGCAATCACTGAAGGTAAAAATCAACGATTACCTTCAATTTCGGTGAACCTTCATCGATTTTCACGAAAATTGGTCAGTGGTTAGAGGATACGTCAAGAAACAAAGGTGACATGGTACCACCTTGCGCCTTTACCCTGAGGGTGGATACCGCCCCTTCTCGGGGGTGAAAATTATTTTATAAAAAATAATTGCACAAATCAATAAAAGAACAAATTAAAAGCAAAATTTATTATATAAAGTTAATAAAATAAGTCAATACTTTTTAAGTTATTAAAGATCAAAGATTTTAATTATTTGTGAAAAAAATGCATGTTTTGAAGAGGTTTTTTGTAAATCACTGAAAAACTGTAAGTTTTTACAAAAAAGTTAATAGTAGTTTAATTCGTATAGCTTATATTCTAAGAATAAACTCTAAAATCACGCGCCTTTCGATTATTGAACTACAACCCCTTCGCAAGAAAACCATCCCATATTCCCGGCTTAAGAGAGGGTTGTACTTAAAATAATTTAAATTAATTATTTGTCGACCATATATTGTTTAATAATTTATGAGCTCGCAAAATATACGCATCTCAATTATTGAATTGCCATTTTCTTTCTATAGTGCAGTCACTGAAGGTAAAAATCAACTATGACCTTCGATTTCGGTAAATCTCCATTCATTTTTACGAAAATTCGTGAGCGGATTTTGATAGTATCAACTTTTTCTGGATCTTATTTTTGATGGGTATTTCTAAGTACTTTGACAAGTATTTAGTACCTAAGTGTTATAAAATGCATCTTTTTCCCGTAATTTAAGCTTGAACCCTTAGATTTGAACAGTCGCGGAAAAAAATATACATTTAATTACCAATAACTTACTTTAAATTAACATTAAAGGTTTTTCAAGTAAGCAATTTATTATATTTTTTATTAGCTTCAATTTTAGTGATGAAAACTTTTTTGTAAAAACTTAGTTTTTGAGTCATTTATGAAAAATCGCTCTAAAGCATGCATTTTCTTTCCAAAAATTAAAATATTTGATCTTAAATAACTCAAAAAGTATTGATCTATTTTAATCACATTATATAACAAATTTTGCTTAAAATTTGTCCCTCTCTCGATTTGTGGGGTTATTTTTAATAAAGTAATTTTCACTCCCGAGAAGGGGTGACATATACCCCAGGCTAAAACCCCAAGTTGTTATTGTCAATTCGTGAAAATAAATGGAGATTTACCGAAATCGAAGGTAATAGTTGATTTTTACCTTCAGTGACTGCACTATAGAAAGAAAATGGCAATTCAATAATTGAGATGCGTATATTTTGCAAGCTAATAAATTATTAAACGATATGTAGTCGCCAAATAATCAATTTAAATTATTTTAAGAACAACTCTCTCTTAAGCCGGGAAAATGGGGTCGTTTTCTTGCGAAGGGGTTGTAGCTATATAATCGAAAGGTGCGTGATTTAAGAGTTTATTCTTAGAATATATGCTATACGAATTAAACTACTATTAACTTTTTTGTAAAAACTTACAGTTTTTCAGTGATTTACAAAAAACCTCTTCAAAACATGCATTTTTTTCACAAATAATTAAAATCTTTGATCTTTAATAACTTAAAAAGTATTGACTTATTTTATTAACTTTATATAATAAATTTTGCTTTTAATTTGTTCTTTTATTGATTTGTGCAGTTATTTTTTATAAAATAATTTTCACCCCCGAGAAGCGGCGGTATCCACCCTCAGGGTAAAGGCGCAAGGTGGTACCATGTCACCTTTGTTTCTTGACGTATCCTCTAACCACTGACCAATTTTCGTGAAAATCGATGAAGGTTCACCGAACTTGAAGGTAATCGTTGATTTTTACCTTCAGTGACTGCACTATACAAAATAAATTGCAATTTACTGATCTAAATGCGCGTAATTTGGAAGCTTATAAATTATTAAATGATATGTAGTCGCCAAATAATTAGTTTAACGTATTTTAAGTACAACTTTCTCTTAAGCCGGGAAGATAGGGTGGTTCTCTTGCGAAGGGGTTGTAGCTCAATAATCGAAATGCCCTTGATTTAATAGTTTATTCTTAGAGTATATAAGCTATAGGAATTATATCCGCAATACGATATATTTTAAGTTTTCTCAGCATCTTTCTCTAAGTTAAATCAATTAAAGGGTTGTTTTGGGGTGAAGGGGATGAGCTCAAAAATCGAAACTATATAATTTCAAGAGCTCATAAATAGCTCGTAATTCTGCCGCAAAAACCGATTCAATATTCCTATTTTTAAGTAGTGGGGGGGGGCTGACTCAGCCCCCTTAATACCCCCTAGGGTATTAAATTCCTGCTCAGTGGAACGAGCTCAAAATTTTTAGTTTGCGGAATGTGAGAGCTCATAAATAGCTCATAAATCAGGGCTATTTGTTTTTTAATTTTTGGAAGTGGGGGGGCCAGCTCAACACGGGTCATAAACTGACTATATTCCAGAAAGCCATAGCGCATCCGCTAGGGAAAATATTCCGATTCGGATGTTTTGCACAATCTTGCTCAAAAAGGACCCCTTTTAACAAATTTGCATGTTGCCAGTACCAAAAGTGGGTCAAAAATTTTTTAAACTTTTTTTTTTATTTTTTTTCTAAAATATTTTTTTTGCACGGAACAAAGATTTTGGAGGGACGCCGGTGTTCAACATTCCTCCATGGAGAGTTTGGAGTAGTTCCAATGTCTCTTTCCAGCGTTTTGCACTTGCAGTAAGTTCAATGTGTCGCTAAGCCTTCGATAGCTAAGAGGAGAACTTTTAATGAACCGTAAGATGCTGTAATTCTGGCCTGTTGAATTGTTAATGTAAATAAAACACTTTCTATTTTGCTATGACTGTAATGAAGTTGAAAAGGGCAAGAAATAGAATTTTACATGTGAACAATTGAGTTAACAACTTATCCGTGAAAGACGCCACTACACATATATTTACACTTTGTACCGGCTTTTTGCTAATTGCGGCGTGAAGAATTCTCTTCGAAAAAGCGTAAATGAAAAGAGGTTTTTGCGTACGTTCTTAATGAGTGTTGATAGTTGACTGACTGACTGTTGCACCCCGCTCTTGCATACCGTTAACAAATTTTCCCGGTTTGGGGGTGCTTTGGGTAAAAGAAGGCGGAGATTAACATTCTTGGAAGATTTCTCCAGACACTGCGTGATGGAATCATTTATGGTTGTTACAGAGGCGGCGCGGAAATTTGTTGTTGGTGAAATAGAGTTTATTTTGGGTGGAGAATACAGTTCTCCAACATTCCCCCCGGCGTTAGAGCCTTGTGGTCTAACCTACTCTTCTATACCTTGATTAGGGAGAACCGAAATTTTAGAGATTGCCCTTGTGAATTGACCATCGATGGTCTTCAACTTGACCACTCTGACTTTGCCATCTTGCCCGGGCATTGTATCAACTACCCGTGCTAAAGGCCATTTTAGAGGAGGTACATTATCCTCTCTCAGAAGAACTAAGTCATTGACTTTTACGTTTTCCCTTGGTCGGGACCATTTTGGAGAATTTTGTAACCGGTTCAAGTAATCAACAGACCACTTTTTCCAGAAACTTTGTTGTATTTTTGCAATTTGCTGAAACATGGATAGTTTATTTTCCGGAATTTTTTGTAAGTTTTGCTCAGGATGCGCTGACAGGCTGGAGCCAATTATAAAATGCCCAGGACTGAGAAAGGTGTAATCTGAAGGGTCGCTGGACATGGAACAGATAGGCCTTGAATTCATCACAGCTTCAATTTGATCCATGACAGTGTAAAACTGTTCGAAAGTGAAAGAAGAACAGCCTATTAGCCTACGCATATGATATTTTGCGCTTTTTACTGAAGCTTCCCAGAGCCCAGCCCAATGAGGAGATCTAGGGGGGATAAACTTCCATGAGGTTTGATTTTCAGAAAGGTATTCCATAATGGTTTGAGAATTAGACTTATTTTGAAAAAATTTGTGTAAGTCATAGAGTTGGTTTCTTGCACCAGAAAAACATGTGGCATTGTCACTGTAAATGACGGTTGGGTTACCACGTCGGGAAATGAATCTCTTAAGTGTTAATAGAAAGGAAGAAGTTGTTAGATCAGAAACAACCTCAATGTGCACAGCTTTGGTCACCATGCACACGAAAATGGCTATGTATGCCTTGATTTTTGGCGCTTTTCGGAGTGAAGAAGATTTTAACAGAAAGGGTCCACCATAATCTACACCCACTTTTTGAAAGGGTCTTGTTGTAATGGACAACCTATCTTCAGGTAAATTACCCATAAGCTGTTGTGCAGGAGCACACGAAAATCGGAAACATATGGTGCAGTTGCGAATGATTCGTTTTGCTTCCTTTAGACCATTGAGAGCCCAGAATTTCAAACGAAGATTTGAGAGAACTGTTTGCGCACCAGCATGTCCCAATCTGAGATGTTCATTTTTGATGATAAGATTGACGATAGGATTATTGGATGGAAGCAGTATCGGATGTTTTTGCAAATAGTCTATGTCGGGACAGTTCGTAAGTCTGCCTCCAACTCTGAGAAAATTCGAAGAATCTAAAAATGGTTTTAGTGACATGAAGTTTTTATTCGAAATAAATTTGTTATTTTTAAGCGCCGAAATTTCTTTTGAAAATGCATCACCCTGTATTTGCTTGATGATGAAATCCATTGCATAATTTAACTCCGCAACAGAGAGAGGTTCAGAAATTTTTTGTTTTTTACAATTAGAAATAAAACGAAATACGTACGCTACTGTACGTTTTAAGCGTGAAATATTTGAGAAACGTGAGAAAAATTTTATCCAGAAATTTTCCACGTTAGAATTTACCACGAGGCTTATTTTTCTTTCCTCGGGCAGGTTTTCGAGAACTCTGTCATTTACTAGATTGGAAACATTGAAATTTTTATCTCGCAAGCATTTGGGACCTTGCCACCAGAAGTCGCTATTGAGAATTTCAGAACCAGACATTCCTCGAGAAAGAAGGTCTGCGGCATTTTGCGCAGACTTTATGTGAAGCCATGTAAAGTTTTGAGTCAACTCTTGGACAAGAGCTACCCGGTGAGCCACGAAAACCGACCACCGACTTGGATGACTTTTACACCACGACAGAGCTACTTGGGAGTCTGACCAAAGGCTGACTGAATGAAATTTTATAGATTGATTTTCAAAGATAGAAATTATTTTTGCAACAAGTTTTGAAAGAAGAACCATTGCGCACAGCTCAAGCCTAGGAAGTGTTACCGTCTTTAACGGAGTTATCCTTGATTTGGAAGAAACTAATGCACAAGAGATGGTCTCATCCGAATAGAAAGTTCTTAGGTATACGCATGCGCCATAAGCTGCCATGCTGCTGTCTGCAAATCCATGAAGCTCAACCTTCAGAATTATTTTTTCAGAAAAATAGAAACGAGGAATTTTTAATTGTTTTAATTGTGACGACAAGTCCTGTAGAAAGTTGTTCCAATCGTTTAGAATAGTTTTGTCCGAAATTTCTGTGTCCCAGTGAATTTTTTGCAGATATAGTTTCTGCATAAGCATTTTGCCTTTAACAATAAACGGATTGATGAGTCCCAGAGGGTCGAAACATTGCGCTAACGCATATAGGATTTTTCTTTTTGTTATTGGTGGGCAGAAATTATTTTCGGGGACGGAAATTGTTATTTGGTCTTCCGCAGGGTCCCATTTTAGGCCTAGAACCTTACTGGAAGTGGAATCGAAATTTAGGTCATATTCCTGAGTAGTATTTTTTGAATGTTCTGGGTTGATTTGTTGTAGGAATATGGATGAATTTGAATGGAATTTATGTAAAGTAAACCCATGGCGGTTTAGAACAGAATTTAATTGCTGAAGTATTTCGAGCAATTCTTGAATATTATTTGACCCACATAAACCATCATCTACGTAGAATTGGTTTTCGAGAAAATGCGAGGCCAATGGGAATTGAACTTTATTTTTATTTGAAATTTCTTGCAAGACTCTCGTCGCAAGAAACGGGGCGCTATTCGTCCCGTATGTGATAGTATTTAATTGAATACATTTTATAGAATCGTGGGTATCGTCCCTCCATAGAATATTTTGTAGAAAGCGTTGATCTTTGTTGATCCACGTCTGTCGAAACATTTTTTTAATGTCACAGGAAAATATGAATTTGTATTGCCTGAAACGAACCAGAATGTTGAATAAATCGGGTTGAACCTGATACCCTTTTAATGAAATGTCGTTCAGACTTTTTCCTGTAGAGCTTTTACAACTAGCGTCCATGACGACACGCAAAGTTGTACTTTTATTTTGTTCGTTGATGACACATAAATGTGGAATAAAATATTTTTTGTCCGAATTTTCATTTACGAACGAAAGAGGTACATATTCAGCATGCCCTAAAGAAATATATGTGTCAATGAAATTTTTGTACTCGAAAAATAATTTTTTATCTTTTTGGAATTTATTTTCGAGTGAAAGAAAACGCCGTTTGGCTATAGAAAATGAATCACCCAGTAATTGGTGTTCTTGTGCACTTTTTAATGGAATATCTACTTCAAAGCGTCCATTTTCAAGGATCTTTGTTGTAGTTTGAAATATTTGTTCGGCCAGCTCGTCAGCTTCCGACAGAATAGGTTTTTGAGAAAGTTCTTCCATGTTCCAGAATTTCGTGAGCAGCTCGTCCGTGCTACACGTAGAAAGTAGAGCAACATCTCCAGAAGCATTGTTTGCTACTGTAGGTGCCGTCAAGTGAGGAGCAATCACGCCGGCCATTAGGTACCCCAGATGAGAAGCCTGCAAAACTGGAAGCCTAGGGCCCAGAGGAATTATGTCAGGAAGAATTAAGTCGTAGTACAAATCAGCCCCAACCAAGATGTCTACCTGACTAGGTTTGTGATATGAATCGTCGGCGAGAAAAACGTCCCTTGGAATTGGTAATTTTTTTGTAAGAATGCGGAACTGTGGAAGATTGCAAGTAATATTTTCTAAGATGGCACATGAAATTTTGAAAGACTTTTTATTATAGTTAGAATGCATTTTTATGTTGACCATCTTTTTTGAAACCGAATTATTTTGGCCTATGCCAGAAATGTTTAGAGATATGTCATATGGCTTGTAGCCCAGCCTATCAGCGAGACACTGGGTACAAAAGCTATTTTGACTTCCCGTATCGAGTAACAATCGGGCCGTTAAAGGTTTCCCGTTTTTGTCGAAAATGGTTACTTTGGCCGTAGCTAGAAGTATGTTTAAATTTTTTACGGACAAGGCAGAAAAGGAATTTGTAAAAGGTTCTTGCCCTTGAAACGAAGGACCTTGAAAGTTTGAATTTGACGAATGTTCGCGTTCGTAATTGTTTGAATTTGTAGAAGTGGACGGACTTTCATTTTTATGGGTCGTAGAAAAAGTATTATGTTTACCCGAATTATTATTTGGTGCCAGAATGTGCAAATTTGTATTATGGCGCCTTTTACAAACGGTACATACATGTTTTGATGAACAATCTTTAGAATTATGCCTACCTAGGCAATTTACGCAGAGACCTTTTGAATTCACGAATTTTATTTTGTCATCATGCTGAATGTTTTTGAAAAAGTGACATTTGTAAATTTTATGACCTTGCTTTTTGCAGAAAATGCAATAAAAATCAGAAACTAAATTATTTGACGTATTATTTTTATCTGAATCCTCTGATGTGTTATTACTGGATGCATGATGTGAAACTTTTACGTTTTTGGCTTGCCTAGGATTTGTATTTTCCAGGCTTTCCAGAACAATGCACCTTTTTTCAAGAAATTTAAGAAAAACATCTAATTTTGGTACATCTGAATGATTTCGCTCAGTTTCAAAAAGTCTCCTTGTTGAAAAATCTAATTTGCTTTCTAGCAGGAAAACTAAAATTATATCAATGAGCTCTGCACTTGAAAATTGCAAATTTTTTAGCAATTGCATATTTTTGTTATGGTAGTTAGAAAATTTCTGAGGGCTTGCGGTGAGCTGTTTCTCAGTGTAGGAATGTCTATAATTTCTGTTAAGTAAGAATTTATGATTGTGACCTTATTCTGATAGCGGTTCTTTAGAATATCTAAAGCAATCGAAAAATTTTCATTTGTGACTTTCAAAGAATCCACCAACTTAAGAGAATCACCCTGTAGGTAACTTTTCAAATAAAGAAACCTTTGGATGTCAGAAAGGGACTGATTTTGTATTATCAGTGTGTCGAAGAGCTCAAAAAAACTTTCGAAGTCCCCTATTTGCCCGGAATATTTGCATATGCTTATTTCCGGGAGCTTTACGGCCACTTGCTTAGCGGCAGCGACGCTCCCTGTATTGGTAATATCCAATGCTCTAATCGAACTTTGTATTTTTGACAGAACCGCAAAATAATTTTCTTCAAATATGGCACGATCACATTTTTGAGAATCGTCCAGGAATTCAATTTCATCCTGTACGTTATTGTAATCAGAGAACAGGTCTTGTAATCGACCTTCTCTTGTTTTGAATGAGAAAACATCTGTTTCCGAGTCATGGTTTGCTTCTAGCCACGTTTGAATTCTATTAACAGAATCTAGAATGGAATGCTTTTTGTTTAATAATTTACTTAAACCTTTTTTGCTCATTGTAATAACTTTAATTTGTTTATTTTTGAATGAAATTATTATTTATTTTTGAATTTTAACAAGCATGCAATATTAAACCAAAAATTCAACCCTGAATAGTTCTTTAAATAGTGTTTAACTTTATTAGAGTAACATTTCGCAAGAGATCTTTGAAAATTAACTTTTTGAATTTACAATATATAGAAAAGTTTATTTTGTACGTCACCCCTGGGCTCTTGGTACTTGAATGTGGGCTGCTTTTCCTGGAATCAGCTAGTCCTTGAACACCACTTCTTGAAGTAAACTATTATCACTGTTTTTGTTCACAGAATGCTTATTTGTCCGTAGAATAAATAACGCAATCACTTTGTCTCTTGGAATTATTGTCTATTCGACGAGAATATCCGAAAAACGCGACACTTATAATGTCTTTTAGAAAGAGTTGGCATTAGCCAGAAATGTTTTTTAACAAAATAATAGAATTAGATAGAAACTTGAATTGAGTGTTTTTGGCCAGAAAAGTTCGGTCGATGGATCAAATGTGGCTCTAAGGGCCAAATTCGGCTCTTAGAAACAAAATCCGGTCTCGGAGGAACAAAATGGAGGGACGCCGGTGTTCAACATTCCTCCATGGAGAGTTTGGAGTAGTTCCAATGTCTCTTTCCAGCGTTTTGCACTTGCAGTAAGTTCAATGTGTCGCTAAGCCTTCGATAGCTAAGAGGAGAACTTTTAATGAACCGTAAGATGCTGTAATTCTGGCATGTTGAATTGTTAATGTAAATAAAACACTTTCTATTTTGCTATGACTGTAATGAAGTTGAAAAGGGCAAGAAATAGAATTTTACATGTGAACAATTGAGTTAACAACTTATCCGTGAAAGACGCCACTACACATATATTTACACTTTGTACCGGCTTTTTGCTAATTGCGGCGTGAAGAATTCTCTTCGAAAAAGCGTAAATGAAAAGAGGTTTTTGCGTACGTTCTTAATGAGTGTTGATAGTTGACTGACTGACTGTTGCACCCCGCTCTTGCATACCGTTAACAAATTTTCCCGGTTTGGGGGTGCTTTGGGTAAAAGAAGGCGGAGATTAACATTCTTGGAAGATTTCTCCAGACACTGCGTGATGGAATCATTTATGGTTGTTACAGAGGCGGCGCGGAAATTTGTTGTTGGTGAAATAGAGTTTATTTTGGGTGGAGAATACAGTTCTCCAACAGTTTTTTTAGGTTTTTTGATCATTCCAAACAGAAAATGTCTTTAGTGACTTTTCTCTAAAGTTGATAGTTTTTGACATATCGCACTAATAATACAATAGTATCGTAACTCAAAATGTTTCGAATTTGACATAACACTATATTCAGACGTAAAACTCGATTCCATACAAGTGGTGCCAATTTGTAACCCAATACTCTGGGTATTGGGATTTGGAAGAGAAGGAACTGATGAAAGAGGAGGAAAATAGAAGAGAAAAGATTTCAGATTAAATGAAGAACGGTTTAGCTCAGAGGAACCAATTAAAACTGACGGAGAGACACAAACTCTCAAGTGGGGATTCGGGCTAGCTTTAATGCACTGAATATGTTTAGAAATATGGGAACAAAGAAGGGATAAAATGAGACCTATTTAATACAAGAAAAATAGATGGCAACTAGATAAAACCACTGGAGATAGATCAATATAAAAAGGATGATAAAGAGAGAAGTAGAATGGCCGCCAACTCAACAATGGTTGATATTTTTTTAAGTAATTAACAACAAGAAATAAGCTAAATAAATGACACTGGAGACAATGTCCTGAAATACAACAATTTTTAATATAATATTTTAATAGTGCAAAAAATGAATAAGAGATGGCGCCATAAGACGTTATTCATGGCTGACCGACTGTCGTTATCGCCCTCACAATATTGCGCCATTTTTAGTTGCAGCCAACAGTGATCGGGAACGTACGTGTTGCTTTGCTCATCATTTTGAGTTTTCACGTTATTGCTAAATCAGGTATGTAATTTGCATATCTATATTTTGAGTTGTTGCATTCTTGTTGATTTGAACCTAACCATAACATTGTTGTTTTTCTACTTATTACACTATTACTGATTTACACAAGTACGTTTTAAAATAATATTTTTACTAACGACACTATTATTGGTTCAGTTCATTACTTTTGACATGCTACACTATTGTTGAATCATAATTTTACACCATTTTTTTGTTGTTTGTAAAACATTTATTAATCATTATCTATTTGTCAATCAACGTATAGGAATTAACTCATTTAAAATAATGTGCAGCAGTGTTATTAAAAAGCTTACTAAATACTAACTATTTTATAAATTTAGAGTTACCACACTCTTCGTGACATTCTTGTTCATTTCGTCAATTACCTATGTTAATAATTACTTAATTCATTTTCAAGGGGGCGATTCATAGCAACAACTGGTCGTGGGCGATTACTTGTTGCTATGGCAACAAATGTTGAGGATGGCGAGCAGGAAATCTCTTTATCGTCGTTATTCCCACTGGTGAGTACAAATAATGAACCTGGTGCCCAGATAGAGAATAGTAACGTACGAAAGTACATCCGGCACCTATACCTTCGCCATTTACGAGTCATTAAAGTACTTCAAGAAATTTAGGTAAACAGTGGTCTTTAGTAAGGTCAGTAATGTTAAACCTATTACAGAATCCAACCAAAGGCAATATCAAATTTCACCGGTGCACTCAGACCAGAGCGACTTTGATTCCGATGATTCCGACCGAGACCCGCATTTCGTTCCTGTTGTGCAAAGGAAAACCTATAGTTTGTTTCGAGGTCGAACAGTAAAACCATCAGGTAGCTCTTCCTCAAGAAGCTCTTCTTCAAGAAACTCTTCATCGAGTAGCTCTTGCACTACTAGCTCTTGGAAAACGCAGAAAACATGGCAAATTACGCGGGAAACATGGCAAACAACATACTGTGGAACCGGAGATCTATGAAGGTGTCAAACATTTTATAAACGCTATACCACGCGTCCAGTGTGACATGTCTTTAGCTGATTTATATCAAGACTACAAAGATAAATGTACATAAGTAAATGATTAAAAATTGAAAAATTGCGAAATCGGCCATTTTTAACCCTCAAAAACTATGTGAAAAACTGAAAATTTGAATGTTGCCAAAGTAGGTAGATATTCTTTAAACATCGATTGATGAAATCACGAAGAGTTTTTTGCAATACAATATTCAAAACTCCTTTGCTTTTTAATTGCTAATCAAGAGTGCGCGGCACTATTTTCCACCGTTGCATATGTATACAGTATGGTACAAATGAAAGGAATAAATTCGTTATTTCGTAAACCGGCGACTTTAAGGTGTTACAGTAGCGATCAACAGGTAGCCAAAACGCGTTCCAGGATTGCGGCTGTAATTTTGAATATTTTTTCGAGATATTTGGCACACGTATTCGTAATAAAATAAAGAAAGGCGGTACAGAGCCCAATTTATAGAATATACAGGGTGTTTCATTAATAATTGTCCATTATAGTAACTGGAGAAACCTTAGAACAAAATACAAAGATTTAACCTAAAACACTTAAATAAAATGTGGTTCCTTACTGAGTTACAGGGTGTTTTATCTAGAAATTTAAAAACTATTTTTGCTTAGCATTTTAAAACTATTCGACTTATCCTTTTCATACTTGACAGAAAGTGCGACTACTATATACCCTACTAAATTATTATAAACAAACCTTTCTAGATACTACCAGAGGCGTACGACAGGGGATAGTAAATGGTTGATCCTTCTCAAATTCTACGCCACTGGAGGAATTACTATTTTAGTGCCATTTTTATATTCTCCAATACTTTCTACGTAAATAATATACTCTTCATTGGTAACGATAAAGTCATTAATTTTCGAGATATTTGAAGTTAAATATGAAACGGCACAGTTATTTTGATTAATTTACGATATGATTCATTCATGATTAAAATTTAAAAATTATTTGTACCCAGTACTTTAAAACTATTTGGCGTATCCTGATAATACTTTGCAGAAAGTGTAGGTACTGTACACCTTACTAAATTAAGATAAATATACGTTTCTAGCTACTACCAGAGGCGTACGACAGGGGATAGTGGCTGGTTGACCCTTCTCAAATTCTACGCCACTGAAAAAATTGCTATTTTAGTGTAATTTTTTGATTTTCCAATACTTTTTATGTAAATAATATACTTTTCATTCGTAACGATAAAATGATTAGTTTTCGAGATATTTGAAATTAAAAATGAAGCGACACAATACATTAATCAAAATAACCGTATCGTTTCATTTTTAACTTCAAAAATCTCGAAAACTAATGACTTTATCGTTACGAATGAAGAGTATATTATTTTCATAGAAAGTATTGGAGAATCCAAAAATTGAATTAAAATAGCAATTCCGCCAGTGGCGTAGAATTTGGAAAGGGTCAACCATTAACTTTCCCCCGTCGTACGCCTCTGGTAATACCCAGAAACTTTTGTTTAACATAATTTAGTAGTTTGTACAGTACCTATACTTCCTGACAAGTATGAAAAGGATACGTTGAATAGTTTTAAAATGCTGAGCAAAAATAGTTTTTAAATTTTAAGATAAAACACCCTGTAACTCAGTAAGGAACAACATTTTATTTAAGCGTTTTAGGTTAAATCTTCGTATTTTGTGCTAAGGTTTCTCCAGTTACTATATGGACAATTATTAATGAAACACCCTATATTAATATGTGGAAATTACTCTGTAATTAAATACAATATTAAAAAAAGAGCCTGTACCGCCATTAAGAAGAACAAAAAAAATACACTTTCTTCAAATAAACTTTTTTACCCGATGCCTAGATTTTGTGTAATTTTGGAACTACTAATGAAATAAAAAATTTTAGTAGTTCCAAAATGACACAAAATCTAGGCATCGGATAAAAATGTTTATTTGAAGAAAGTGTATTTTTTTGTTCTTCTTAATGGCGGTACAGGCTCGTTTTTTTAATATTGTATTTAATTACAGAGTAATTTCCACATATTAATATATTTTTCAAATTGAGCTGTGTACCGCCATTCTTTATTTTATTACGAAAACTTGTGCCAAAAATCTCGAAAAATATTCAAAATTACAGCCGCAATCTTGGAACGCGTTTTCGCTACCTGTTGATCGCTACTGTTTCCTCTTAAGGAAAAATCCCGAAACAGGTCGATTTTTATTTTTAAGTTATGATATTGTGGCATATACGGTATACTAGTGCCGTCATCCATCTGGGTGTGATGCCGTAATCGATGATTTTTTGAAATAAGAATAGGGGTCGTGTGCTAGCTCGTTTGAAAGGTTCTTCAATTCTATATTCAGTAATATAAATATTTACATAATTATCTATACAGGGTGTTCAAAAATTTTTATTAAATTATTTGACAAAAAAAGAAGAATGTATGTAATTTATTTAATTCAAAATACATTTTACTGCTTTCACAAATCAGAGAACAAAGTTTATTTCACAAATAAACATTGCTTTTCGCTTAAATTAAATGTTCAAACTTCCAAGAGGCAGGTGGCTGGCGGGAGCTAGCTTAAACATTGAATTTAATCGAAAAGCAATGTTTATTTGTGAAATAAATATTTTTTAGTTTTCTGGTAGCAGTAAAATGTATTTTGAATTAAATAAATTACATACATTCTTCCTTTTTTTTTTTCAAATAATTTAATTAAAACTTTTTTTTAGACACCCTGTATAAATAATTATGTAAATGTTTATATTACTGAATAGAGAATTGAAGAAACTTTCAAATGAGCTAGAACACGACCCCTATTCTCATTTAAAAAAATGATCGATTACGTCATCACGCCCAGATGGATGACGTCACTATTATACCATATATGTCACAATATCATAACTTAAAAATAAAAATCGACCTGTTTTGGAATTTTTCCTTAAAGTCGCCAATTTACGAAATAACGAATTTATTCCTTTCATTTGCACCATACTGTATACACATGCAACGGTGGAAAATAGTGTCGCTCATGCTTAATTAGCAATTAAAAAACAAAGCAGCTTTGAATATTGGATTGCAAAAAACTCTTCGGGATATCATCAATCGATATTTAAAGAATACCTGCCTACTTTGGCAACATTCAAATTTTTAGTTTTTCACATAGTTTTTGAGGGGTAAAAATGGCCGATTTCGCAATTTTTCAATTTTTAATCGCTTATATATCAAAAACTATCAACATTATGGAAAAGTCACTAAAGCCCTTTAATGTTTGGAATGATCCAAAAAACCTAAAAAAACTTTGTTCCAGGCAAAAAAATAATAATTTTAGGAAAAAAACAAAAACAAAACGTTTAAAAAATTTTTGACCCACTTTTGGTCCTGGCAACATGCAAATTTGTTAAAAGGCTTCCTTTTTGAGTAACATTGTGCAAAAAATCCAAATCGGAATATTTTTCCTAGCGGATGAGCAGTGGCTTTCTGGACTACTAGTTTTTTTGCATTTCTACCGCACCTAACCGTTTTTATTTGATTCTGTATATTTTTCAAAGTTCAATTCAAATGTATTTTTTTTATTTTTCCAAGTGGCCGTTTATTTTGAAAAATACTTTTCTCTCTTGGTAATTTTTCTTCATTTTCGAGTTATTTTTGCAATTTTTTGTTGAAAAAATGCCCTACTTAGTGATGTTTGAAATTTTTTCTGAAGAAATACTAAATGAATTACAATTATACAAAAAAGCTTTATGATATTTAAACCTTAGAGTACAAGTTTCCCGCGGTTGTGCACAGTGGTTGCAACGAACCGAGTTTCACGCACTAAGAATTTTGAACGTGCGATTGCTAGAACGCAAGATAACATTCCAATGGTTGCTCAAGCAATCCTATGGTACTTTTCTCATTATACGGTGGTTAAAACGTTCGGTGAAGTCGATGTGTAATATGAAAGGTACCATGCGATTGCTTGAGCCACTATTGGAATGGCATCGTGTGTCCAAGCGATCGCACGTTTCAAATTTTTAGTGTGTGAAAGGAGCGTTACCATGGGATTGTTCGAGCCACCATCGGAATGTAATCGTACGTTCTAGCGACCGCACGTTCAAATTCTTAGTGTGTGAAATTAGGGACAACTCTGAAAATATATACTTAGAATCGAATTAAAAAGGTATGGTGCAGAAGAAATACAAAAAAATTAGACGGTATATTCCGTTTCTAATCGGCTTTTTAGGGGTAAACTCTCTAAACAGTTTTTTATTTTCTTTTTCAATGATGTTGAAATTTTATGCTGAAGAAGATACATCAGCGCGTCATCAAAATTTTTTTTTGAAAGTTCTGCGAACTTTTAACAGCGCGTAGGCAATACTACAGTGACATTATACCACACTATACTATCAAAATCGAAGGAACAATATTGTGACAACAATAAATAGTATACTCATAGGCGCGCTAAATGTTGCTAAGTAAGTCAAGTTCGATTTCTTGTTATAGATAATCGATTTTTAGTAATTCCAATGTGACACAAAATCTAGACATGGTATAAAAGAAGTTTATTTGAAGCAAGTGTATTTTTATGTTCTTCTTAATGGCGGTACAGACTTGTTTTTTTTAATATATTATTTAATTATAGAGTAATTTCCACATACTAACATATTTCTATAATACGATGGACAGAATATATAAAGGAATTATTCGATGATGAAAGAAGCGAACTAGAAACGCTAGATGACATGAGCGGTCCTCCAATAACTAGGGAAGAAGTGCAATACGCTATAAAGAACGCAAAAAACGACAAGGTGATCGGACCAGATGGGATTTATGTAGAAACACTAAAGCTTTTAGGTACCGAGGGCATTAAGATACCTACGAAATTATTCAACTTAATCTACGAAAGCGGAAAAATTCCTAAAGATTGGCTTAAATCCTCATTTGTTGTACTACCAAAAAAACACAGAGCCACAAAATGCAGCGACTATCGCACCATCAGCCTAATGAGTCATGTATCGAAAACTTTTCTCAGAATAATTCATCAAAGAACATATAGAAAAATTGAGGAAAGAATCTCAAGTACTCAATTCGGTTTTCGCTGTGGCCTTGGAACGCGTGATGCACTATTCGCAACCCAAGTTTTAATTCAAAGATGCAGAGATGTAAATCATGACGTTTTCATGTGCGCGATTGATTTTGAAAAGGCCTTTGATAAAGTTCGAATAAAAAAATGCTACATATTCTCAAAACTACTGGTCTGGACGGTAGGGACATTAGAATAATCGCAAATTTGTATTGGGGCCAAGCTGCATGTGTTAGGGTTGCGAATCAGTGCTCTGAAGAAGTAAAAATCAAGCGTGGAGTTCGACAAGGCTGTATATTGTCACCAATGTTGTTTAATCTTTACGCTGAAACAATCTTAAGCAAATGATGTGTTGGAAAACGCAAAAGAGGGAATACTCATTAATGGTATGCTTACGAACAATATCAGATAAGCAGATGACACCTTGTTACTGACAGGATCAATTGAACATCTTCAAGCGTTATTGAACCGAACGGTGGCATTCTGCACGATATATGGACTCAAACTCAACGCCAGAAAAACAAAGTTTATGGTTATTAGTAAACAGGCAGCCGTAAATAATAATAACTATAACGTAACAATCGGTAATGACTCAATTGAACGAGTAAGTATTATTGTATATCTGGGTACTCATATTAATGAAAGCTGGAACTCTAGTAAACAAATAAAAAGTAGAATTGCCAAAGCAAGAACAAGTTTTATGAAATTGAAGAAAATCCTGTGCAGTCATGATCTAAATTTGAAACTTCGCATAAGAATGGTTCGATGTTATATATTCCTAGTACTACTTTACGGGGTTAAAGCATGGACCTTGACAGAATCGCTTTTAAAAAACGTAGAAGCATTTGAGATGTGGGTCTACCGCCGTATTCTGAAGATCAGTTGGGTAGAAAGAGTCACAAACGAAAGGGTTTTGCAACGTTTGAATAAAAGTTGCGAAGTAGTGAATACGGTTAAAAGGCGCAGATTGGAATACTTTGGTCATATAATGCGTCACCCAGAAAAATATGACATACTTCACCTTGTCATGCAAGGTAAAATAATGGGAAAAAAAATGTGGGCCGCCGTACAACTTCTTGGCTTGAAAACCTACGCCAATGGTTTGGGAAAACTAGCACTGAACTATTTCGTGCGGCTGTAAATAAGAATGATTGTTAATATGCTGGGCAACATGAGAGCCTACGATTGACAAACGGTCTCGGCACCTTAAGAAGAAGAAGAACATATTTCTCCAATTGGGCTCTGTACCGCCATTCTTTGCTATATTACGAATATGTGGGCCAAATATCTCGACAAAATATTCAAAATTAAAGCCGCAATCTTGGAACGAGTTTTCCGCGCGCTGAGGTTGCCTCTTAATGGACTTCAATGATATTGAAATATCTTTTAAACAAATAATTTAAAAAAATCTTACTTCCATAGGCAGCATCGCTATCCCAACTAACTTCCTTCATAGAGTCAACCATATTATTATAATTGTAATCAAAACAGCTATTACCATCCGCGTCAAGAATTAACTTAGTAACAGCTGCCAAGCGATTGATTTCAAGTCCGGTAGATTCGTCCAAAAGAACGTTACACAAGCGATCGACGGTGAGGTTTTTCTTTTTAATTCCTGCGCTGTTATCATTATTATATTGTACCACTCCAGCAAAATTCTCAGCTAAGTTCATGAAGAAGTTGGACATGAACAAAGAATTATTAACGTGTTCTGATATATCCTCACACAAATTGAATTGTTCGTTAAGTTTCTTTTGGCCAACTTCAGTCTTCAAAAGATTTTTAACTTGAACAAAACTCCGTTTTACAATATGTGGACACATTTCGTTACTGGCTCGTAATGCATCTGCAACCACCATAAAATATTCTGAAATAACAAGAATTGTATTATAAATACATCATCTATAAAAGGAATATAGGTAGTCAACGCCCAGGGCCTACATGGCCTGTTGAGCAAAATAAATATATAGGTTAGTCAACAAATAAATATAGTTTCGGTAGATGACTCTAGTTCATCCGCGGCATTTCGTTTTTTGCAATTCGGAAAGGCCCAAAGTATGATACCTGGGGAAATCGAAGAGAAGAGGATATGGGACTACTGATGAGGAGGAAAAAACCTCCGAAACCGGTATAGACTCTTCCTGCACTCTCCGATTTAACCAGAGTATTATGCAGCTGCTGCATTTTCGTGTTGCAAAGAAATTGAAAATGTTTATACATTTTAAATAAACATATTATATTACCTCTATATTATATATCGTCGTCGTCACTGCAAAACTCAGTAAGTCCACTTTTGTCAAAATTTAGGTAAGTGTCCTGATCGATTCACAATATCAATTTTCATGCTGAGCAGATGGGTTGTGAATTATTTAAAATTATTTCATCTTAATTTCATCTTAATTTCCTAATGATTTATAAATTTTGAAAATCTCAGGGGGTGTAACCAAAGAAAGTATTCCACCTGTTGTTAATCTGGTGGTATGGGAACGATATTTATTGTCGTTTTCTGTGCTACTTCGATTGATAACTTATTTTGTTTTTTGGTAGATGGCTCTAGTTCATCCGCGGCATTTCGTTCTTTGCAATTCGGAAAGGCCCAAAGTATGATACCTGGGGAAATCGAAGAGAAGAGTATATGGGACTACTGATGAGGAGGAAAAAACCTCCGAAACCGGTATAGACTCTTCCTGCACTCTCCGATTTAACCAGAGTATTATGCAGCTGCTGCATTTTCGTGTTACAAAGAAATTGAAAATGTTTATACATTTTAATTCATTTACTCTTTTATTAAGTACTAAGGAATCTTTCTTGTTGGAACTTTTACCACGCTGAGCAGATGGGTTGTGAATTATTTAAAATTCTCTCATCCTAATTTCCTCGGCATCCTGTATGATTAATAAATTTTGAAAATCTCAGGAGGTGTAACCAATGAAAGTATTCCACCTGTTGTCAATCTGGTGGTATGGGAACGATAATTTATTGTCGTTTTCTGTGCTACTTCGATTGATAACTTATTTTGTTTTTCGGTAGATGGCTCTAATTCATCTGCGGCATTTCGTTCTTTGAATTCGGCAGTGGAGGCCGGTCAGGGTCGGCAGTGCCGACCCACACATTTATATAGATAGATTTTTTTAATATTTGTATCTGTGAAGTAAGAAAAAATCTGTCAGATAATACAGACTAAATTTTATTCATGGTTTTTAAAAGGATTTGATCAATCCGAGCGTTAAGTGATCCCTGCGCATAACAGACTTCTCAAAAAATGAATGATCCAAGCCATTCATCTGACTTTTCGGCTAGCCGTACCTAACTCATCCGTAGCACTCCGTAGCTTGACGATTTACGCGTAAAACTCAACGAAATAACAAGTCGATGAGCAAGCGAACATACATTCTCTCCGTAGGCAGGTACGGCATATTTAAATCTGCCGGTCGGTGTTTCATTTGGCATCGCCAGATCGCATCGGCAGAAATTGTCAAAAATAATCACGCCGTTTTACGTCGTTTAATTGATATTATAATTGTTTTAAGTTGTCAGGAATTATCATTTAGTGGACATGATGAAATCGAAGCATTTGTTAAAAATCAAAGTAATTATAGAGAAAATAATGAAATTGTTTTAGAAATATTTACTTTCTGATTCGAAGTGTATTCGTAATACAGAATGAACTAATACATATACCTAATCAAATAGTTACATTTTGAATAACGTTATTGAATCTGATATTTAGAAAACCATTTGCATTTCGCTGGAAGTAGATGAAACTTCTGATTATCATGTCATTCACAATTATCAATTATTGTTGTTCGATACGCGTTACGTGGTAATATTTATGAGAGGTTTTTATGTTTTAGAGACGTGAGTAAAAGCAATAAGGCAGAATATATTTTTGGTGTTTTAAAGAACAGATTAAAATTTTGTGATATCAAAAATAAATTGGTAGGGCAAACCGGGGCAATCTTATGACGGCGTTGCTGTGATGTGTGGTGAATTGAATGGTCTCCAGTCAAAAGTTAAAACTACATATTGCATCACAAGCTTTATTTACTCACTATTATGCTCATATAATGAATTTAGTTTTGCATGATACGTGTAAAAAATAAAGAATATCGTCTTTTCTTGCCAGTTTAGCTCACCTAAACGGATTACTGCTTTAGAACAAATTTGTTTCGAAAAAAAAGCGGACAGTTTTGTCAAACGCGATGAAATTTTAAATCTCGATTAGTTTTATCTAAGCAGATTATCTCTGGTAGTTTTAGTATCTGTAGCAGATTTTCGTGAACAGCTTTTGGAAGTTTTTGATTTTATTATCGAAGGCGACGATTTTGAAATTGGCGATACCTCGATCCGTGAAGCAATCGGTTTGAGAACTTTATTAAATAATTACTCTTTTAATATTCTTTTAAATATTTGTAAGACAGAGTTTGCCTAAGATATTCATTATTGTTCAAAATCAGTCAACTGACATTATTTATTCAAAAAATAGAATACGAAAGCTGGTGCAAAATCTCAGAGATTTTCGTAATGATAGTAGTTTCCAATATATACGCAGTGACATTTTGGATTCGCTTGATATTTCCGAACCATCCCAAAAAAGACAACAACATGATACATCTCTCGAAAAACGAGTAGGTATATCTTGAAATTTTGGATACCTACTAATATATGCAAATAGATACTCGTTTTTCGAATTTTGAAGATTTACAAATTTTTGACCTCTTTGACGATTCAAAATTTAAAAGTTACCTTCGCCAAAGAATTTCCAAGATATTTATTATAACAAGTTAGGTACTTAAAAATTATGCCGATCCAAATATTTTCAGAAAGTGGGATAAGTTACAAAATATGTATGTATAATTCTATGTAGTAAGTACTGCAATTCATTATAACAAACTGTTCATCAATTTTCTTATCACCACTACCACCAATTTCTGCCTCAAATAAACGGGATTTATCTTGTCTCAAAAGAATCAACACGTATTGTCGAAACACCATGAAACAAGAGAGAATGTCAAGTACATCAAATAAAAAAACAAAAAACAACAAAATCTCCTATGATGATTTAAGCCTTTTAGTTTGATGGTATACCTATATGAGGAGACAAAAAAACCTTGCCGACCCTGTCTCCAAGGCCACGAGCCGCCACTGCAATTCGGAAAGACCCAAAGTATGATACCTGGGGAAATCGAATAAAAGAGGATATGGGACTACTGATGAGGAGGAAAAAACCTCCGAAACCGGTATAGACTCTTCCTGCACTCTCCGATTTAACCAGAGTATTATACAGCTGCTGCATTTTCGTGTTGCAAAGAAATTGAAAATGTTTATATAGTCCATGTGGTGAGACCGCTCCCGTCTGGAAAAATTTCTGATTCGGTTTCTTTGTGGATTCCTATTAAAAAATGTCCCCTTTAAACAAATCTGAAGGGTGCCGGGCGGAATTTTTGGGCAGAAATTGTTTAAACAATTTTTTTAAACAAATACAAAAGATCACGTTATTTTGCTCCGGAACATATATTTTTGAGTTTTGTCGGTGATTCTGAATAAGAAAGGTATCTTGTAAATTTTCCCAAAAATTGATAGTTTTCGAGTTATAGGCGATTTAAAATCTGAAAAATGCGAAAATACGCATTTTCGAAACTTAAAAACTAATATTCAAATTAGTATTTTTGAGGTTGCCAGATACTTAAATTGAAGACTAAATATTCAGCCTCCAGATTCTGAAGAGTGATCGCGTCTAACTTTAATTTATACCGTTGTTTTTTAATTGTTAAATATGCTTGTTTATCCGATTTTTTTGCCGGTGCGGCGCGCTCCGTTTCAAAAATCTCCTATTTTCCTCCGAAAAATATTTTTTTCTAAATTCTTTGGGACAATCTAAATAAAATAAGTTTCTTGACATTTTTCTCAAAAGTTAATAGTTTTTAAAGTTATAAGCGATTTAAAATCCAAAAATGCGTTTTTTGTCATTTTTCGGATTTTCAATCCCTTCTAATTTAAAAACTATTAACTTTTTAGAAAAATTTCAAGAAACTTATTTTATTTAGAATGTCCCAAATAATCTAGAAAAAATATTTTTCGGATGAAAATAGGAGATTTTTGAAATGGAGCACCGGCAAAAAAATCGGATAAACACGCATATTTAACAATTAAAAAACAACGGTATAAATTAAAGTTAGACGCGATCACTCTTCAGAATCTTGAAGCTGAATGTTCAGTCTTCAATCTAAGTATTTGGCAACCTCAAAAATGATAATTTAAATATGAGTTTTTAAGCCTCGAAAATGCGTATTTTCGCATTTTTCAGATTTTAAATCGCCTATAACTCCAAAACTGTCAATTTCTGAGAAAAATTACAAGATACCTTTCTTGTTTAGATTGACCCAAAAAATTTAAAAATATATGTTCCAGAGCAAAAAACATGATCTTGTGTATTTGATTAAAAACATTGTTTAAACAATTTCTGCCCAAAAATTCCGCGCACCCTTCAGATTTGTTTAAAGGGGACATTTTTGAATAGGAATCCACAAAGAAACCGAATCAGAAATTTTTTTCAGACGGGAGCGGTCTCACCACATGGACTAATACATAATAATAAATAATAAATAATACTTAATAATAAATAATAAACATATATTACCTATATATTATATTATGTATCTCTATAGTATGCTATGCGGATTTGCGGATGATGCCATACTTATTGCGGAGAGTGAAGATGACCTTCAGAGACTTTTATATCAATTTAATATAACAGCAAGAAAGAAGTATCAGCTACCTGGGAGTGCTAATGCACAGTTATGGAGACACAGAAGCGGAAGTTGCCCAACAAGTAAACAAAGCCAACAAAATAGCAGGATGTCTTAAACACACTATCTGGCACAACACACATCTAGGGACAGAAACAAAGGCCAAGAGCTATAGGACAGTAGTTAGGCCAATTATGACTTACACTGCGGAAACAAGACCTGACACCATAAGGACAAAAAGACGTGATGGAAACGTGTGAAATGAAAAGAGTCCGAGATATCACAGGAAAATCGTTATGGGATAGACAACGTAGCACAGACCTCAGGCAAAGCTTTAATATAGAGAATATAAATGATTGGACACTGAGAAAAAGAATGGTATAGCCATATAAGCAGAATGGGAGAAGGAAGACTAGAAAAGATAGCACGATATAGATCACCAAACGGCCGAAGGAGTATAGGAAGGCCAAGGAAGAGATGGAGTGACAACCTGGATATTTGATGAGGAGGCATCCGAAGATGGAACAGGCGCGAGCCTATTAAGGAAGCAGGAGAAAGAAGAAGAATAACAAATAAATAATTAAAATCCTTTATTAACTGTGACGGGTAGCTCTTTTAGGACGACATACTCAGTAAAACACAGGTTAAAACAAAGTAAATATATTTTAGGATATTTATATACAGTTCAAAATAAATAAAATGAAATATAACTCTATCTTATGCAAAGGAAAAACAACATTATACTTATTACTGTCATCAAAGCACAATAACAATATTAGAATAATACAATACACAACACAATATATACAGTAGCAATCACGCTACATGGAATCGAGCTTATCACATTTTAATCAAATGCGATAACCATCAAACAGCGACCATCCATCGTCTCCAGATCGGATGTGGCCACTGGCCACTACCGCTCAGTGCAGATACGGTTCCGGCGAAACGCCTCTTCAATACGGAGCGCGCCCACCTCGACAAAGTTCCAATTCAATCCATTACATCCCTGCCGTTTTGAGTTATTCTTGGTTCAGTACGCCAAGAAGAACTGATTTTATGATTCTCCTCGCTTTTCTTAACCACCTCGGTGCCATCTCTCCTTTGGTTTCGCTGGATTGGTAGTTCGTAGGGGGGTTGCGCCACTATGGACACTCGTTCTATCTTTTAAGGTTGACCTATCGAACGCCAGCTGCCGGCATCATATCATTACATAACATTTTGAGCCATACAGGTACGAACAAGCCCTTCTTTTTCACTAGGGGGCCCTGCGGTCTAATGGGGCCCCCTAGTCTCTACTCTATTACTAAATGATAACCAAATCGGTTATCTAAGCACGGAAAAAATATACGTGAAATATAAAAAATAGTTATTTTCTTAACTAGTGCGGAAAGTGATACTTTCCCGCACGCGACCACCGTTGACCCGAACGACGCGATAGCGGAGTTCAAACAAGCAGTCGAGAGCGTCAAAGACACTTTCCGCATGAGTTAGGAACAATACTTTATCGCCAACCGTCACTAAAGTCATTCATTATTGTACTCATTTGCCCTCATTTGCGGCAGTAAAGTAACACTTTATTGTACTGAAAGAAGAATTTTACTTTACCTGCCGCGATTAATCAAATTAACCGAGATTGAAGGTAAGTGGTCGATGGCAGTAATCGAATGGCGAGTATTTGAGTGGACTTACAATTTATTTACTTTAATTATTAAAAATATTGTACGCAATTTGCGATATTATCGTATATAATATCACAAGAGAGAAAATTTTGCCGGCAATATTTTCGACTGGTATGAAAGTTTGTTGTCTGGCAATTTTCGCGAATTAAATTTTGACTTAAATCACGAGACGTCAG
The DNA here is from genome assembly GCF_917563875.1 of Diabrotica virgifera virgifera. NCBI lineage: Eukaryota > Metazoa > Arthropoda > Insecta > Coleoptera > Chrysomelidae > Diabrotica > Diabrotica virgifera. The sequence goes on from NC_065450.1 coordinate 140,764,071, forward strand.
TCGAGTGATTTTGTCAAAATTTCATAAGCGAAAATTACCAAAAGGCAACGAACTTGAATGAAACCAGGAGAAAATTTTGCCGGAAATAATTTTCTCTCGAATGATATTCGACAAGACTATTTCACGAGACAATTAATGCACCATATCAACGAAATATAATCTTTATTTATTTGTTATTACCATACACTTTCGTGACAGATCTGTCATAGTTTTGTCGCTGAGAAATCACGTCGCTAAAGAGTTTTGTCAGTAGGAAACGATGCGTTGCTATGCCGTTTTATCAGTTAAAAACAGTCTAGTGAAATAGTCAATTAAATTTATGTCAAAAAGTGAAATTCTGTAGTATTTTGTATTTATATTCATATACCTAAAATAAATTAAAACTTTACCGATTTAGTAATTATTCAATATTGATAACTATCGATTAAAAATCGAAAGCGGCCATCTTGCAAGTTATCTGTCATCACTGCCATGAAACTATTAGGACGTCTAAAATTTAAAAAGTTCTTAAATTGTAAATTGCAAGTAAGTGTTAAAACCAATATCAAATTATGTTGGCAAATATTATTTTATATCAATAAAACATATCTTAACCGATTGTCAAATATACCAGCAAACGAGAAGTAAACTGAACCTTCCCAGGGACATATCTGAGCTTCTTAGGGACAATACAAATATCAACAATATCATACAGTTTTTAACGGAAATAGGAATAAAAGACATTTAATTGTATCACAAATTTTTCAGGTATACTTTTTGTTAGTACATATCTATTTACTTAATATTACAATCTCTTTTTATTTTTAATATGTATTTTCCATTGTTGTCGTTTCTAACCCCAGTGGTTCGGAAGAAATTAAATTTAAAAAATATATGTTGGCGATAAAATTTTGTATGCACCACGTCAGTAGACTCCTTTATCAAACTCGTCTGTTACTCGCCTCGCTCGCTACGCTCACTCTTCTCGTAATATTAGAGTCGTTCGATAAAGAGTCACTTTACTGACTTGGTACATAAATAACTATTTTCTGCAGTCGTACGTTTGAAAAAAATAGACAACAAATAGAGTTTAGCATTTTGTATTTACGAGTAAAACTAACGAGTAAAACTTACGAGTAAAACTAACATAGAACTACAACTAATAACATTCCTTAACGAGTTCAAAAACGTGTTCTCACAACTCATGAGTCAAAATAGTATGATATTAAACTTACTCACACAAGTCATTAACCGAAAGGATTGTTAATGTTAAACATACTTAGAATCGCCACATGGAACGCTAATGGCCTGCTAAACCATAAGCAGGAAGTAATCACTTTCTTAAACCAGAATAAAATCGATGTACTGCTTGTTTCAGAAACCCACTTTACTGATCTAACTATGTTCAATATTCTGCTCTATACTACATATAGTACACCTCACTCCGATGGTACTGCTCATGGTGGCTCGGCCATAATCATACGAAGCTGTATATCACATCATGAATTGCCAAAATATGCAACAAAAAAAATTCAAGCAGCAATTGTTCAGGTGAATGCAACGCCATGGCACTTTAACATATCTGCAATCTACAGCCCACCTCGTCATGCAATCTCCACGCAGATGAATACAAAGCCTTCTTTCAATTACTTGGCAGTAAATTTGTAGCCGGGGGAGATTGGAATGCGAAACACACACATTAGGGCTCAAGACTCATAACAACAAAAGGTCGTAACCTTTTAAAAGCAATGACCGACAACAACTACGATTGCCACACCAACGGAATCCCTACTTACTGGCCAAGTGACCCCAGAAAACTTCCAGATGTGCTAAACTTTTACATAAGCACAGGAGAATCCAGAAACAACTGTCTAATAGAATCCAGCTATGACCTCTCATCTGATCATACACCAATTATTATGAACAAGAGTACCACAGTTATAACCAACACACCCCCTCCTCGACTAGCGTCAAAAAACACCAACTGGGCAGATTTTCAATACTACCTAGAAGAAAACATTAATCTTAATTTGCGAATCAAATCTCCACACGAGATAGATACAGCAGCTCAATATTTCATCACCCTTGTGCAAGAAGCGGCATGGCAATTTACACCACGAACTGAACGCAGACCGACACATACAACAAATGTTCTCCTACACATTCAGCAACTCATTGCTGAAAAACGTCGTGCGAGAAGAAACTGGCAAAGATCTAGAAACAACATAGATCAACATATATACAATAGACTACGTAGACAACTTGGAGTAGCCATCAAAGCTGCAAACAACGAAACCTTCGAACATTACATTAAAAACCTTACAGCAAATGATCAGACGCTATGGAAGGCGACTAAGAAACTCAAAAAACCATACACAACTATTCCTCCCCTCCATAAACCAAATGGCGAATGGGCTCGTTCCAACAAAGAAAAAGCGGACGTCTTTGCTGAACATCTTACGAGTGTATTTCAAACCGAGCCACCAGAACTTGATGAAGAAGTGGAAGAACTAATTAGCGCAGCATGTCAAATGTCCCTTCCAATCAAAAGTTTTACTCCTATAGAAGTCAAGAAAGAAATAATCAAACTCAACTCACGAAAAGCTCCAGGTTATGACTTAATCTCGGCACAAGTACTAAAACAACTTCCTCGTAAGGCCATTATTATGCTAACAGTAATATTTAATCGCATGCTAAGTTTATCATACTTTCCAAAAATATGGAAATTTGCAGAAATTATAATGATCCTTAAGCCAGGCAAAGCTCCCAATGAAGTAACATCTTATCGACCCATCAGCCTACTCCCAATCGTTAGCAAAGTTTTTGAAAGAGTGCTGCTACAAAGAATATACGCAGATCATGAATTCCTAACATTACTACCAGAACATCAGTTTGGTTTTCGGGAAAATCACTCTACTACACAACAAGTCCATCGAATAGTAAACGAAATATCAAAAACTCTCGAAGAAAAGAAATACTGCAACGCTGTATTCCTAGATATCTCACAAGCGTTTGACAAAGTTCGGCACAGGGGACTGCTTTACAAAGTAAAATTATCACTATCTAGTAACTATTCTCTTCCTAATCAATTCCTACTTATCAAATAGATATTTCTCAGTAAAATTCAAAGACCAACAATCCAGCCTCTGTCCTATTAACTCCGGAGTTCCGCAAGGTAGTGTTCTCGGACCTCTGCTTTTCTCACTCTACACAGCCGATATACCAGAGTCTCCTAATACTACGATCGCTTCCTTTGCTGATAACGTAGCAATACTAGCAGTAAATGAAGATCACATACAAGCCTCACAAGACCTGCAACACCATCTGGACATACTCAGTGAATGGTACACAAAATGGCGAACTAAAGTAAATAAAACAAAATCATCTCAAATAACGTTTACAAACCGCCACAACACATGCCCACCTGTAAGAATGGAAAATGTACGAATACCAACAGTAACAGAAGCTAAATACCTTGGCCTCCATCTTGACCAACGTCTTACTTGGAAAAAACATATACAGACTAAAAGAAGACAACTAGACTTGAAATTTCGGCAAATGTATTGGCTCCTTGGACGCAGATCAAAACTCAACAACCAAAACAAAATTCTTCTGTATAAAGCAATAATCAAACCTATTTGGTACTACGGACTACACCTCTGGGGCTGTGCAAAGTCAACATCACTGAATATCATTCACAGATTTCAGTCGAAAGTTCTAAGATCAATAGTGGATGCACCCTGGTATGTAACTAATCAAACACTTCACGAAGACTTAAATATACCTTTCATTAGAGAAGAAATCCATCGAGCCTCGGAATCACAAAACGAGCGTACCATTCACCATGACAACGAATTAGTAAGGGAATTATTTCATACTGGCCCTGTCACAAGGAGACTAGATAGAACCTGGCCTCAGGACCTATTTTAAAACTTTAAACATAAATAGAATAAGATGAGACATCATTGGAAGTCTCTTCTTCATGACCAAAAACATGGAAAAAATTTACTTAATACTCTTTTAATGATGTAGATTGTAAATAAACATAATTACATAAAAAAAAGGAGTACCTAAATACAGCATACAACAATACGTAACACAAAAATGTATGCAAAGGCTGTAGCGGGATAGGATGGTCAAAAATGCCCCCGCACCGATTAGCCCCGCTACTTATGTTTTCGATAAAGGATATAAAATTATGCCCTCATGCAAATTTTTAGCTTCCCAGAGGTCCTAAAACGTCTTAAATCGAAAAAAGAAGAATTTTTAGGTTTTATTTTTTTGTGAGCGCAATTTAACTTTAAAAAATCTGAAAAAATTCAACAAGTTGAAGTTGAAGTTGAATACACCTGATTTTTTTCAGATTTTTGTAATGAAAAATGAGCACAGCAAAAATTTTTCAAATTTTCAAAAATATTTTAGGTTATGATAATATGATTTGGATAACTTTTAAATAGTACTTATTTTTTTGTGTATTTTTTGCCGTTCTTTTGAATGGCAGAGGCAGAATTTTTAATATCTGAGCGGAAAGAACGAAAAAATCAATTTTAGTATTTGGGATCCTGACTACAACAACCGAAAAAAACTAAGTGTGAATTTTGTCATAATATTTGGTATGTGGGGTTATAATAATATTTGGAACAACTTTTCCAAATAACTTTTTCCGATATCTCTAACGCGAAGCAAATCGAATCACATATCGAAAATTCACCCTGTTTGTGGATTCGCAGTAGGCCGTGTTTAAAATTTAAAGTTCAGTTGACTATTTTAAAAATTGTGAAACATCACCCTGTATGACTGTGCAAAATTACAAATCTGTATATATTTTGATAGCCGAAACATAGGGGTGTCTTCATCTTAAATGTGACACACTGTATCTAATCAATTTGATAATTTATTGCAACTAACACAGTCGTATTTTTATGATTCAAAATATACAATCACAATACTGACTAATTCACTAATTTTATCATAAAAAGTTCAAACTGATTGCATTGAAGTATTGAACCAATTAATGCTTATTAATATAATATTATAATATTAGGTCTGGATCCCGAGAATGAAAAAAAGTTGATTAATAGCAAGCTGAAAATTTGTTAATAGCTTAAGGGTGTCTAGTCGGACAAACTTTGATATATGGGAACACTGGGACAGAGGAAGTTTTAATTGTGGAACAGGTTAAAAATTTGGAACGGTCAGACCATGAAAGCGGCACATGTATTTTGTCCGACAGAACAGACTTAAACTCTCCGAACAGAGATTAAACTCTCATGCAAAAATCAGACTGCTATTTATCACCAAATGGGCGTTTTAATGAGTGGAACATGTAGAATATGTCAAATGACATGAATTATGACAGGTGATAATAATAGCAGTCTGATTTTTGCATGAGAGTTTAATCTCTGTTCGGAGAGTTTAAGTCTATTCTGTCGGACAAAATAAATGTGCCGTTTTCGTGGTCTGACCGTTCCAAATTTTTAACCTGTTCCACAATTAAAACTGTCCCTGTTCCAGTGTTCCCGTATATCAAAGTTTATCCGACTAGACACCCTTAAACTATTAACAAATTTTCAGCTTGTTATTAATCAACTTTTTTTCATACGCGGGATCCAGACCTATAATAGAGTGAGTTTTATGTATAGAAATAGTATCAAGTATCTCGGAAACGGCTTGCACGATGTTTTTCTGGAAATCTAATGAACTTTCTTATTTCAAATGGAACAACCTGTATATTTTTTTGTGTTTCGAAATCCTTCAAATATACTGATTATTTTTCATGTTATATTCCCTATACCTAAATGCCATAGTTTCGGAGTTATTGCTACATTTATTAAAAAAAATATTATTATTTTTAAATTATTAATATTATTAAATGTAGCAGAAATTATGGCGTTTAAGTATAGGGAATATAACATGGAAAATAATCATTATGTCTTAAGGCTATGGGTACATAATTCGGCAAATTACGTGTAGTAAAATTCACACTGGTATTGATATGTAAACATTACTAGAATGTCATTCTACTTGAAAATGTCATCATTAATTTAAAGAGATGGGTTTTGAATGTTCTTGTATAACTGTTATTTTTATAATTGGAAATTATTAATTCAGTTAATAAATGTGATAATTTTTTCACTAACTATGTATTCAGTGATTGTAATAATTTATTTGTAAAACAAAGACTAATACTCAATCGAGAAAAGAAGAAAAGTGTTAGTGATTTTTTAATAATATATTGTTATGGAACGCTTACAATTTTGAACATCTTTAACAACAAAATACTTGGATCACAGAATATATTATCCTGATGTATTCTCTGCTTGGATCTTCCACAAATAATACACAATAAATAACTTTTTATTAAGTTCACGTCTTAAATCAATTATTTATCAAATACACTATATTTCAATAATATTTAATCAATAACTCAACATATTCCCGATGCAATGTCAAATATTTAAAATTGTCACTGATTGTCAGTGTCTGACTGACAATATATGCTGACAATATTATATTCGGCTGAGTGCGTTGTAAGACAAAGATAGATTTGGAAAATATTACCACGGCATTGTGTTTATTTTTTTCGAATCCTGAAAAAACCAATAAATATTTTTCAAAAATTTAAACGCAGAATGAAAGACTAAATTATTACCGAGGGCCGAAAGTCCCTTATAATAAATAAAAAGTTTATTTTGATTAATATATTTGAAATTAAAAGTCACACTAAACTTTCTCTTAGTTTTTCACCCCTGTAACTTATTAAGATAAACATTATAGAAGTTCTCAGGGATTTTCGGCCCTCGGTAATAACGTGATCTCTTATTCTGCGTTTAAATTTTTCAAAAATACTTATTAGTTTTCTCAGGATTCGAAAAAAATGAATCCCCATTTGAATAGCATTGCAGCCGAAAATACGTACCGATCCTCTTAAGGACTTCAAAACGCAAAAATATGCAGTGTGTTCTATTTGAAATAAGAAAGTTAATTAGATTTTCAGAAAAACGGAAGATCTGACAAGAATGTAAGTATTACTATATAATATCGGCCACATTAGAAAACCCCTACCCACCACAATCTATAAAAATAGTGCAAGCCGTTTCCGAGATAATTGAGGGTTTCCAAACATAAAACTCACTCTGTATATTATATTATATTATTACACATTAATTGGTTCAATACTTCAATTCAATCAATTTGAACTTTTTATGATAAAATTAGTGGATTAGTCAGTATTTTGATTGTATATTTTGAATCTATAAAAAATTTGACTATATTAGTTGCAATAAATTATCACATTGATAAGATACAGTGTGTTACATTTAAGATGAAGACACCCCTATGTTTCGGTTATCAAAATATATGCAGATTTGTAATTTTGCACAGTCATACACGGTGATGTTTCACAATTTTTAAAATAGTCAACTGAACTTTAAATTTTAAACGCGGCCTACTGCGAATCCACAAACAGAATGAATTTTCGATATGTGATTCGATTTGCTTCGCGTTAGAGATATCGAAAAAAGATATTTGGAAAAGTTGTTCCAAATATTATTATAACCTTACATACCAAATTTTATGACAAAATTCACACTTTTAGTTTTTTTTTCAGTTGTAGTCAGGATCCTAAATCCTACAATTGGCGAGATGCATCTCGAGACAGCCAAAAACGGTTTTTTCGATTTTTTCGTTGTTTCCGCTCAGATATTGAAAATACTACCTCTTCCATTCAAAAGAACGGCAAAAAGTACACAAAAAAATACTATTTAAAAGTTGGCCAAATCATATTATCATAAACTAAATTTTTTTAAAAATTTCAAAAAAATTTCCTGGGCTCATTTTTCATTACAAAAATCTAAAAAAAATCAGGTTGTTTTGTATTCAAAAGATACAACCTCTTGAATTGTTTCAGATTTTTTAAAGTAAAATTGCGCTCACAAAAAAATAAAACCTAAAAATTCTTCTTTTTTCGATTTGAGACGTTCTAGGACCTCTGGGACGCTAAAAATTTGCATCAGTGCATAATTTTATATCCTTTATCGAAAACATAAGTAGCGAGGTTGATCTGTGCGGGGGCATTTTTGACCATCTTATCCCGCTATAGCCTTTAATTATTTGGAAAAACAAGAATGACTTTACTTATTGCTTGGTAATATCACAGTATGTATTAAAAACAAAATTTGATATACAGGGTGTCCCGAAAAGATTGGTCATAAGTTATACCACAGATTCTGGGATCAAAAATAGGCTGATCGAACCTCTCTTACCTATATACAATAGTGCACACAAAAAAAGTTACAGCCCTTTGAAGTTACAAAATGAAAATCGATTTTTTTCATATATCGAAAACTTTTAGAGATTTTTTAGTGAAAATGGACATGTGGAATTCTTATGGCAGCAACATCGTAAAAAAAAATTAAAGTGAAATTTGTGCACCCATAAAAATTTTATGGGGATTTTGTTCCTTTAAACCCCCCAAACTTTTGTGTACGTTCCAATTAAATTATTATTGTGGCACCATTAGTTAAACACAATGTTTTTAAAACTTTTTTGCCTCTTAGTATTTTTTGATAAGCCAGTGTTTATCGACATATTTTGAATAGTTGTCGAATCCACCACATATTTGCATTTTTTTTTTAGTTAGGTACGATTATAGAGACCTGTTAATAATCTGAAAATGTATTTATAATTTACATTTTAGGTATATTTTGAAAAAGAAGCCACATCTCGATAGAAGGTGACTTGTCAAAAAATAACTAAGAGGCAAAAATTTTTTAAAAACATTGTGTTTAATTAATTCTACCACAATAATAGTTTAATTGGAACGTACACAAATATTTGGGGGGTTTAAAGCAACAAAACCCGCATCTCGATAAAACTGGCTTATCGAAAAAATACTAAGAGGCAAAAAAGTTTTAAAAACGTTGTGTTTAACTAATGGTACCACCATAATGAATTAATTGAAACGTACACAAAAGTTTGGGGGTTTAAGGAAACAAAGCCCCCATAAAAGTTTTATGGGGTGGACAAACTTCACTATAATTTTGTTTTAAGATTGATGTTCCTTCCATAAAAATGATACATGTCCATTTTCAATAAAAAAGAATGTGTGTGTACTTTGTACGCACGTAAGAAGTTATACTTCTATTATATGATTTAAACGAAATTAATATACTTTTTATTTATATTTTATTTAAATATTAAACTAATTTATACTTACTACTTCTCAAACATTTTTATTAAAACAGTGCCAAAAATTAAAATAATAAAAGAATAAAACACACACAAACACGTTAAAAATGCCACAAATGATTTCTGAATATTAATTGTCGGAAAATTTTTTAACTAAATTCGTATTTTCTGAAAATAAAATTATATAATAAATATACTTACAATCATAAAATGTATAAAAAAAAATAAAAAAATAAAAGTTTTTATTGGGATTCGAACCAGCTATCAGCGCGGTTGGTATATTGGGGTTCATTCGCCTTAAACGCTTCGCCACGGAGGCAATGTGTCATTATGTGCGAAGATCGACTAACTAAACGGATTAAGCTTTTGACTTTTTTAATTAAATTAAATTATTTTGATTTTGAATTGAAATGATTTAGAATTGAAAAAATACAACAAAACATAGAGTAAGAAAACAATATATTAGGTGACCATTGATAGAAATTTTGATGGTAATCAAATTATGTAAATAAAAGTATTACATACTATGTATTTTGGTAGGTTCAAATAGGTAGGTACCTATGATACATTTACAATTATTACGTACCTGTTGCTTTAAAAAACTATTTAAATGTCATTACAATTATAAACTTTTTTGTTTCTGTCCTCACAACAATAAAACTAATATATTATACATTTGTTTACCTTCATATTGAACAATTATTTATTATTGACAGATCATTTCAACACCCAATCAGAGCCCGTATAACAACTAATACCATACTGTCGGTGTGCGCATGCGCGCAGATCAATATAAATTCACCCTCAATCTCAATCGCGCCTAAAGAAGTATATCTTAAAAAATCTCTAATAGTTTTCAATATGTTGAAAAAAATCGATTTTCATTTTGTAATTTCAAAGGGCTGTAACTTTTTTTATGAGCACATTTGTACTAAGGTTAGTTAGGTTCAATCGAATTATTTTTGACCCCAGAATGTGTGGTATAATTTATGACCAATCTTTTCGGGACAACCTGTATATACTGGGGTAACATTAAATGTTAACGAGCAATTCGTGGCATTTTGCAAATGTATCATTGATGCCACTGATGCATGCAAGCTGATCCTTGAATTGTTCGATACGTTCTTTGATAATATTGTCAAAACAAAATTTTCGGGTATAATATCACAAGAAAGTGAGAATAAATTGATAATAATGAGACAGTTTTTCGAAAATTTGTTGTCTGGCAATAGACACGAGAGCCCGCAGGGCTCGAGTGGCTATTGCCCAAATGACAACTTTGAGTAAAAATGAAACATTATTTTTTACCTACCTCTACCGAAAGTATACTTTTCCGGACCTGATTGTAGGGAGCAAAGTTGTACTTTTCCTCCCTAGGGAGGAAAAGTAAAAGTGACGTCATGGTATTTCATTCATGAGATATAACTTATTGACGCCCTGTACAATATCTATTTTCTATTACGTAAGTATCTATACATTTTAACGTTTATTTATAAAACACTCTGTATTTTGCAGAATGGAAAAAAACAGTAAATGGTTATTTTGATTTAACAATGTTTACATTAATAATTTGACTTATTTGACAGTTGACAGTTATATTGTAGGTACCTACTTGTTGGTTTTAGTTCTAATAAATTTTGTTGGTTAGTTACATAAATAAATTAAGTAAAAATGAAAAAATGACTTGTTATTTGAGGAAGGTGGAAAAATCATTGTATAACATGGGAGTAAAGTGCCTTTTCCTCCCTTGAATGATTACTGCCCTCCTTCATTCTCGGGAGGAAAAGTAGCACTTTCCTCCCTTGTTATACAAATAGCTATTTCTTATTTATTCTTACTGTCGTGTGATATTCGTAAGATTATTTTTCATAAAATGCAAGTCTTTATATAAAAACACTCAGTGACATTGATCCCAATTAATGTGACACACATTTTTCAACTGGTCAAAGTGAAAAGCACAGTTTAGCAAATATTTAGATGAAGATATTAATACAATATTAGTTATTTTTATTTATAAATACAGTTTTATTCATGAAATAATCTTACCGAAGTAAATCGAGAGCTTAAATTTGCCTATTTGTATTCTCCTAGTGACAATTTGACATTAGATGCAGAACTAAAAGTATATTATGGATATTTTCTTAAATGTGACAGTGGTCAAAACTAGGAAACTGGTTGCAATTAAACAGAAATAATCTACTTAAAAAAATTTCACTGTAATTTTCTACAGTAGAAAATTACCAATGTAACAATAATCTGATTGGACAGAATTAAACACGTGATCAAAAATCTTACTATACGATAGGAAGTTAAAATTATTAAAAAATAATCGGGTATAATATCACAAAAGAGTGAGAATAAATTGAAAATAATGCGACAGTTCTTCGAAAATTTGTTGTCTGGCAATAGACACGAGAGCCCGCAGGGCTCGAGTGGCTATTGCCCAATGACAACAAATTTGAGTTAAAATGAAGCATTATTTTCTTATTTATTCTTACTGTCGTGTGATATTCGTAAGATTATTTTTTAATACGTATATTATGGATATTTTCTTAAATGTGACAGTTGTCAAAACTAGGAAACTGGTTGCCATTAAACAGAAACAATCTACTTAAAAAAATTCTATCGGTAATTTTCTACATTAGATAATTCTCAGTATAATTTTAATCTGATTGGACAGAATTAAACACGTGATCAAATATCGTACTATACGATTGGAAGTTAAAATCATCAAAAAATAAGCAATAAAATAAAATTGGTTTCCATGACGACGATTCAAAACCATTGTTATTGTCTACTGATTTGACTTTTGAATATTATGTTAAAATAATTCTATGTCAAGGAATTATCAGTAGTAATTGCACAAGAGCTCTAAAATTCTATATTAATTTTAGAGATCGAGTGCAATTTGTTGCGATTATTTCATGAATAAAACAGTTCAACACCGTAATTTATTTATGTAAGTACAAATTAGTACAATTAAACACACAGTTGTTATAAATATTAATTTGACGGTTGAAAGTCATCACTTTTATAATTTTTAAAACATTAATTGGCATTAATTGTCATAGTCTTCAAAAAGGTAAGAAATATATGCCGTAGAAATTTTAGAAAAAAATATTAAAATGGAACAGAGTTGTAGCGAGATAAACGCAAAAAACGTGATTTATTTTTTTTTTTATTTTTAGGGTAAAATTGCGATTTTGACAGTATACCCCCACTTATAATTTAAAATAAATTTAATTTTCGTTTTCAACACCGTCAAAAACATAATGTAAGACCAAAATTAGCCATTCACCACCCATGGTCAGTATCTCGAAAAATAAGCGTTATTTTTGGGGACTTCTACATAAACATATTAAGCGTAGACAAGGCATATTCACCAAAAAAGGGGAACGCGGAAACAGTCGATCGGTGGTCTTTCTATCTCTTTTAACCAAGCTATCCCGCGCATGTGATAGACAAAGATGGCTAGACCACTCAATTCTTAATACTGGCGTTACACCTCGATGCACAGAGCGGCCTATACTTTGCCTAATCTACGAGGTATTATATCTGTGGATTTCTAATGTCGATATTAAAAGTGGCACTATTTTTTTTTCTATAAAACATTTTGATCTAGAACTTTCCAGAAAACTTCTTTGTACTCTACTCAACTTTTCTACTCTCATCTTTTGCGATTAAACTTTGCAATGCGCAAATCTTCACCTTTTACTTTAAAAAATTTATAACCTTTATCAGAATGAGACTAAAAGGTTGAAAGAGGTATCGTTGTCTTCAGAAATGTTAGAGCTATACATATTATACTGTAAAAATTTCAGAAAAAAAATATTAAAATGAAACAGAGTTGTAGCTAGTTAAACGGAAAAAACGTGATTTCATTTTTTTTTTTCATTTTTAGGATATAATTGCAATTTTGACAATGTTTACCCAGATAAAATTCAAAATAAACCGCATTTTCAACACTTCATCTACTCGTGGTTAGTACCTGGTCATTTTGGAGGTGCCTGCCGCTCGCCTATTTATTATGATCGAGAATAGCCAAGAAATTATAAATATAAAAAGTTACCTGAAAAATCTAAATGTGCGAGAAGTGGTCCACTTGCAGACATGGCCCCATGCACCAAATGGGGATACTTTTGGCGTGCCCAGGCGGCCAAGTTTCCTGGATAAGAACCTCCGAAAACAATCCATTTTACATCAGAAGTCAGGTTGTACTCTTTGTTCATACCTTCAATGAAAAATGCTAAATCGCCTAGGGCCTGCTGGCTTGTCAGATATACAAGATTCTCGGTACTTAAATCTCTGAAATACAAAATAATTACTTTTATAAAAAAGAAAGAACTTTTTCGACCGTTTAATAATAGGCTCATTATTCACTATTTTTGAATAGATAATAACACCGATTAACTTTTTCATTAATTACTCATGGGTCATTATTCACGGGTTGAAGTTAGGTTCAAGTGGTGCATGCCACTTTTAATATATTTGTGCTATATAAACTGCAAATAAAATTACTTAAACTTATTTATTTAATACAATAATTATTGTAATTTATATCAATAATTAACTTCGAAAAATTTTGAAAGGATTTTTAACTGTAACAGTGGGTCAGTATGGGAGAGTAGGCTATTGGTGCGCACCTAATCCAAATTCAGAATATTGCAAAAACTTGAAATATTTCAGTTCCCAACTTTTTTGAAGATATACATACTTCTAGGGCCTAGATATATTGGTAAAGAGCGGATTCAATGAATGGTTGAACAGTAGAACAACGAGGGGCGAAATTTCCAATTAGTGTAACGTCCACCGTTACCCGACCTATTCGACTATCTCCGTCTACCCAACAGACGGAGGAATCACGTGAATAAATCACATATTTCTTCCAAATACCTTAACGCACGGCCTTCTACACAATACCGATAACAAGGTATTCGGTAATTAGTGTTATCGGCATTGTATACAAGGCCGTGAGTTAAGGTATTTTGAAGAAATATTATGATTTATTCACTTGATTACTCCGTCTGTTCGGTAGACAGAGATAGTGGTGCGCATATGTCGGATGACTGTGCGCAATAATAAAACTTAAAAATGGCCGTCGAAAATGGAGTTTATTGAACATAAATATTAAAGGAAAACGTATATATACCGCAAAACATAAGAAATCATGTTAGAAATATATTAAAAAACGAATCATCGAAGAAGTCACAAATACATCCTTCTGGACTGTCCGCTCCTGTACACATGGCAAGAGCCCATTGACAACATATCGAACACGTTCCATACCTCGTCTTTTGCTACCATCTGCTACCATCACCACATAATGCACAGACACAGAAGTCATTTTCATCTGAATCATCATCGCACAGTTCATAGGCGTAACCAGGGGGGGTTTTGGGGGTTATAACCCCCCCCCATTGGGATGTACTTTGAGCTCTATACGCTTAACACCATAGCCCTCAGAGACCTTCCAGTAGTTGTAACCCCACCCCCTTTCAGGTAGTTGTATCCCCCAGTGGCGGCCCGTGAGGTAGTGCCATAGAGCCATGGCACTACCTTGCTAACTATCCATAAACATATTTTTTATCTTCAAAACTTTTTAATTCTTGTTAATTTTTTTGTGTGTATTTCTTTTGATCTTCATAAATTATATAAAATATGGCAACTATGGGCGCAATACAATCCCTGCCGACAGCGGAGAGTACTCGACAGGAGAATCTCCTTCGCGCCGAAGTCAGTACTGGCACGAGTAAAGAGAGAAAGATTTTAGGAGCATTCTCGAAAGAATGCAGAGAAGTGACAGAGAAAGAGCTATATTGGACTATTAGTATACCTTAACATTAGAATCTCTGTGCCAGGCACGAGGGTATGAAGCCAGGTCAATTTATTTTGAGTTTCTTTACGTGCTGCTTTGTCGCTTTTATTATGTATATTTTCTGTTAAAAAGTTTTTGTATTTATAATTAAACTTTTAGTGCATCATGATCGTGGGTATTTTGATAATATTTTGATTATTTCTTAAGTTTAATTTATTGTATGTATACACCGTTCTTAGGCGTCAACGCCCTTCGGTAGGGATCTATGGAGGAGTATCACCAAGCCGGAAGCCCTTATCCCTTCCCGTACCGCTCCTCCATAGGCCGATCAGACGCCAGTTTATTCCAAGTTTAATTTATTAATTGACAATAAAGATTAGTATTTTAAAAATTTTTTTGGTGGTTTTTCGCTAGAAAAAAAACTACAAATGTTATAAGGTGTTGTGGAGCTTTCGAGTTAGCTTTAAGAGGTCACGACGAAAAAGAAAATTCAGAAAATAGAGGCATATTTAAGGAGCTGGTCAATTTTAGCGCCGAATTAGACAACGATTTAAAGGTTCATATTATTCAAAGTACCAGATCTTTCAAAGGTCTACCTTCTCCGGACATTTAGTTGCTTCTAATTTATTTATGTCGGAGAAGTTTTCTGCTTATAAGCATCAGTTCTCCGAATCATTTCTTAATGAAACATGGAGACAATTTTAATTTTTAAGCAAAACTCGGTTTAAAACTGAATTAGAAGTAGGTACTGTATTAGCGAGACGAATTAAGTACTACCTCTGGGGCTGTTCGCTATCGGTTTTATTGTAGAGGGAAGGTTTAAAAAGCACATTTGAAGAAACTATTAAACTTTTAAGTATTTTAGTTACCATTCCTATATCAACATCTGAAGCAGAACGCTGTTTTTCGATGTTTACATCGAAAAATAGTGCTTTAGGTATGCTATCTGCAGAAAAGAATTTTGTAAATTGTATTGATAATTATTTTAATTATAAAGTCATTGAAAACTTTGCAACCAAAAGATAGAACAATGAACTTCATAATATATCGTAAACTTTAAAAGTGACATTACAAAAATTTGTGCATGTGTGTGAATAATGAAATAGTATTATTTTTATAAATTGATAAATAGAGACTAAATCGTAATAACAATTTTCAAGCACTATCAGCAGTAAATGCTGGTGGTAGGTTAAGAGGATTTTATTATTAATTAATTTACGGAACTGTTTTGATCAATGTTGGACAATTGCTTGGCACCTCAGATCAATAAACTTAAGATATGTACATAAGATAAAAGTATCCGCGCATTTTTTTTTTTAGTTTTTGTTGTCAGTATACCTTTCTTTGACAATATCATGAATCCGTCACTAAAAATTTTGGCGGCTGCCCGAGTTGTGGCACTACCTTCTTAAAGTGGTACGAGCCGCCACTGGTATCCCCCCCTTAGGATCATCCTGGTTACGCCTATGGCACAGTTCACTCTCTGAAATATCTTCGGAGCTGCTGTCTTCAAAAATATTTCTTTTTGTGGCTTTTTTCAATTTCGTGGTATACCCATTTGTCTATTTTGACGGTTGTTTGAATGATATTGCCTTTCTTGACTTTTTTAAATTTTCATTTCAGTTTTTCCTTGTTAGGCGTTTTTGTTAATGTCTGAGATTTTTGTTTTCTTTCGGTAATTCTTTTTTCGGGGTCATTTCGGAAGCTGAGTTAGATTTTCCAAAACCAGCTAGCAAGTGGCCACCGGGGAGACTACCAAAAAGATGGAGAGATAGCTGGCAGTCTACCTCTCAAGAAATACTTCGAATATGTCGAAGTATTTCGAGTACGTCGGAATTAACAGATCGACAGATCTACTACAAGTATTGTAACTACGAAATTCACCCTGTAGGAATAATGGAAAATAGAATTTGACAGGATGTTGTTATGTCATATAAGGGGATGTAAACGTGTTACACAATTTGAAGAACATGTCCTCGGTTGCTCAGAATCGGAAGAGATATGGGGGTGGATCTTAACGGGATGTTATTAATATTCTCTTATTAGCTTAGGAATAAAAAAATAGAAAAATCAAAGTAAGAATATCAAATAAAAAGAAATAATATATTGGGCGCCACTGGTTTCCTTATGGAAACCAAAAATATACAAAAATAGAAATATTAAAGAAAAGATAGCTAAATCAAAAATTAAACAAAACATATAGTCCAGAAAGCCACTGCGCATCCGCTAGGAAAAATATTCTAATTCGGATTTTTTGCACAATCTTACTCAAAAAGGACTCCTTTTAAAAAATTTGCATGTTGCCAGGACCAAAAGGTGGTCAAAAATTTTTTAAACGTTTTTTTTTTGTTTTTTTCCTAAAATAATTTTTTTTGCATGGAAAAAAGTTTTTTTTAGATTTTTTGGATCATTCCAAACAGAAGAGCTCTTTAGTGACTTTTCTCTAAAAATGACAGTTTTTGACATATAAGCGATTAAAAATTGAAAAATTGCGAAATCGGCCATTTTTAACCCTCAAAAACTAGGTGAAAAACTGAAAATTTGAATGTTGCCAAGATAGGTAGATATTCTTTAAACATCGAGTGATGAAACTACGAAGAGTTTTTTGCAATACAATATTCAAAACTCCTTTGTTTTTTAATTGCTAATCAAGCGTGCGCGACACTATTTTCCACCGATAGTATGGTGCAAATGAAAGGAATAAATTCGTTATTTCGTAAACCGGCGACTTTAAGGAAAAATCCCGAAACCGGTCGATTTTTATTTTTAAGTTATGATATTGTGGCATATATGGTATACTAGTGACGTCATCCATCTGGACGTGATGACGTAATCGATGATTATTTTAAATGAGAATAGCGGTCGTGTGCTAGCTCATTTGAAGGGTTATTCAATTCTCTATTTAGTAATATAAACACTTACATAATTATTTATACAGGGTGTCCAAAAAATTTTTATTAAATTAAATTATTTGACAAAAAACGAAGTAGAAGGACACACTGTATAAATAATTATGTAAATGTTTACATTATTGAATAGAGAATTGAAGAACCTTTCAAATGAGCCACCACACGATTCCTATTCTCATTTAAAAAAATCATCGATTACGTCATCACGCCCAGACGGATGACGTCACTAGTATACCATATATGCCACCATATCATAACTTAAAAATAAAAATCGACCTGTTTCGGGATTTTTCATTAAATTCGCCGGTTTACGAAATAACGAATTTATTCCTTTCATTTGCACCATACTGTCGGTAGAAAATAGTGTCGCGCACGCTTGATTAGCAATTAAAAAACAAAGGAGTTTTGAATATTGTAGTGCAAAAAACTCTTTGGGATTTCGTTAATCGATGTTTAAAGAATATCTACCTACCTTGGCAACATTCAAATTTTCAGTTTTTCACCTAGTTTTTGAGGGTTTAAAATGGCCGATTTCGCAATTTTTAATCGCTTATATGTCAAAAACTGTCATTTTTAGAGAAAAGTCACTAAAGACCTTTTCTGTTTGGAATGATCCAAAAAACCTAAAAAAACTTTTTTCCATGCAAAAAAAAACAATTTTAGGAAAAAAACAAAAAAAAACGTTTAAAAAATTTTTTACAACCTTTAGGTCCTGGCAACATACAAATTTGTTAAAAGGAGTCCTTTTTAAGTAAGATTGTGCAAAAAATCCGAATTAGAATATTTTTTCTAGCGGATGCGCAGTGGCTTTCTGGACTAATAGTCAATACAAAATATATAAAATACTTATGGCGTGACTTACCTTATCTATGTCTTTACTCAGAAAATTCTTTGTTGTAATACTCGAACAAAAATATTTAAGAATTTAATAGTCCTTTCGTATATTAAACGGGATCAAAAAAAAATAAAATAAAAGGAACTCCATGCTTTAACTATGATGTTGAAACTAGTAACACAAAAGAAAATTCTAACTCCTGCTTGCATGTAAGAAATAGTATATTATTCAACGAGCATGTAATGATGGCTATTACTCACGATGATGAAGTTTGCGACACGAGCCGTAGGCGAGTGTCGTAATTCATCAGAGTGAGTAATAGCCATTACATGCGAGTAGAATACTATACTTTTTCTACGACCTTTTTTATTTTAATTAGTAAAAAATTTAATTATCAACTATTCGAGATTTGAATTATAATAATTTACAAGAATACCTAAATGCTACTTACCCCTAGTACGTGGCTGAATAATTGGTTGCCTACTATTACTAAATTATTATTTATTGTAAAAATACAACTAGAAATAGGCAATATAAGTTCTATTCGTTTCCGAAAAATTATAAGCTTGAATAGGGCTTTTCATCGATTGTCATTTGTTTCGAGCTTCTGTCATGTGTCACATAATATTAATATATCTACGTCATACGTCTTTGGTTTGTATCATTGGGTGCATTCAGCAGACGCAATCACTAACTAATCGATTAGTAATCGATTTGTGATTTACATGCTGAATGCC
This sequence comes from Diabrotica virgifera virgifera, assembly GCF_917563875.1. NCBI lineage: Eukaryota > Metazoa > Arthropoda > Insecta > Coleoptera > Chrysomelidae > Diabrotica > Diabrotica virgifera. Next base: position 140,783,535 of record NC_065450.1, read on the forward strand.
ACAATTTATGTGGCATTCAGCAGAAAATCACTAATCGATTAGTTAGCGATTGCGTCTGCTGAATGCACCCATTGGTATATGCCAATAACGTATGACGTAGATATATTAATATTATGTGACACATGACAGAAGCTCGAAACAAATGACTGTGAATGAAAAGCCCTATTTGTACCTACTGTCAATTAATCTAATAAACAGGAAATGGCTGTTGTTGGTATTTCAATAGTTATAATGTATATTTACATTTAACTATATATAATATAATAATATAACTATACATAATATGTTATAACATATTAAACACAATATAACTTGAAAAATAAACACAATATTAGTTATAAATTCCAATTTACATAAACAAAATGAGCTAATGTCACTGTCACTAAAATAAATGATAAACGTCAAAATTTTTAGTAAACAAGATATAAACGTAAAAAATATACTGACATTGTTACAGCTAAAATTCCTTTAAAAATTTTTCGAAGTTAATTATTGATATAAATTACAATCATTATTGTATTAAATAAACAACTTTAAGTAATTTTATTTGCAGTTTATATACGATTAATATTAAAAGTGGCATGCGTCACTTGAATCTAACTTCAGCCCGTGAGTAATGAATTATTACTCACGGGTACAGTAATGGGTGCTATTATCTATGAAAAAATAGCGAATAATAAGCATGTTATTAAACGGTCGTAGAAAAAGATTATTATACCGTCATTGGTATAAAATAGTCGCGTTCGCCTAAAACAGCGAAACGCGGTGGCCTACGGCTTGCTTAGACCATAATAGAACTCCAACACAAAGACTTCTGCAATAAAATTGCACAATAACTTCACTATACTCAAACTAAACTGGAACTTCCACCTTTCAGGTACTGCACTGAAACCCTGCAGACTTTCCGAGGCTAGAGCTCAACTTCCACCTCTCTACAGCTCAAACGTAACTGACTTTCTCGATCTCCTCAAACTCAATCCTCAAAAATTCAACGCCCTTCCAAAAAATCATTCGATCTTCCCATCAATAATCTCAACGACCAATTACAGACTTAAGACACTTCCCTAATTAGAATCTCGATAAATAAGAAGTCACTTAGACATATCCTTAGCCACACCCTCTAAACTCGCAAATCTTCTTTCAACGAATCCAAAACATAGAGCTACGTCAGCCAAGGCTCTCCTGATTCTCACGAAAAATGCCAAATCAACGAAAAGGACACTTGCACTCGTTGGTAACACTTGGACTCTTATCTCTGAACCACAGAACCACTTATCTCTAAGATAAACATAATAGCGACATTCTGGCACCTTCTCACGGAAAGCTCTTCTGTAGAATATAAACAAATGCTTTACTTCTGGGCAAACGGAAAATACATGGCAATATGGAAAAAAGAATTACGCAATACCATACGTCTGTGAGAAAGTTTTTTTAAACATCCTTTATTTACTGCAATCTGTTTTTACAATTAAAAAAAAAACAATAAGCAATAGGTTTATCACATTAACATAGTGGAAATCCATCCAGTGATGAAAATCCTTTGCGATACATTTCTGATAAAAATATCTGAGATCTAAATAACAATTTATAAAGACATATTTTACGAACATATAAAAAAACATCAATAGTTAAAATACACACACATTAAATTATATAGTCTACGTTTCAGTAATTACAGGTACAGAAAGGTCTAATGGGTCACGGCGCTTTAGTCTTCCTCTCCTCGGTCGCTTAAGTAAGTCTTGCGCAAGCGTATTTTAATGCTGCAGTAGTCTATTTTTGTAGGTTCCACTGAGTGAGACAACGGTGTCTTTAATTTTTTGGATCTGAAGGTCTCGATGTATAACATAATTAGGCACATCACGGTGCGTTGGTAATATGTCTCAAGACTTTTGATTGAAAACGCTGAAGTTTCAGTAAATGGGAATTAGATGCAGTACCCCATATCTGAATACCGTAAGTCCAAACTGGCTTTAGGATAGACTTATACAATAATAATTTATTGTATAGACTTAATTTGGAGTTTTTGTTCATGAACCAATACATTTTCCTGTATATTATTCCTAGTTTTAGTCGTTTTTTCCAGATGTGCTTTCCCCAATTTAGTGGGCTGTCAAAATGTATTCCTAGGTATTTAACATAATTTCTTGTGGGTATGATGGTATTGTTTATATGCACAGATGGTACACTTTCCCTGCATAAAGTGAATGTTATATGTGCAGATTTGCTGCCATTTACTTTAACTCGCCACAGTTGTAACCATTTCTCTAAACCATTTGAATGATGTAAATTTTGGCACGCTGTAACTGGAACCGAGCTAGAGGCCATTATAACAGTATCATCTGCGTATGTAGCAATTGTGCTGTTTGCTGTCTGTGAGAAACTTAAAAATATTCATATAAACATCCCAATTCAGATATAAATTATGAGACAATTCGCTTGTTTCGGAATACGAAACTATTAGATAGAATGTTAATACCGGGGTCGTAATATAAATACGGTCTTAACACAAAAATTAAGGGGTGAAATATCAATGATTACCGTACCGTTACAGTATAAGAAGAAGAAGAAGTTAGATTTTCCAAAACGCTGCTTCTGAATGTACTAGGAACTGCAGCATCATTATTTCTTGTATTATTATACCCTGTTGGCTAATGATGCGCAATGCGTCCTTGGTAGAAGATGTTGCCATGTGAACTAAAGCACCGTCAAGTGTAGATCTAGTTTACAAGTCGACCTCCAGAAAGATGGCTGGATACGTGCCTTGAGAATGGTTCGGACTGTCGTCAGTGGAATTATTCCCTGCGGCAGTATCTTAAGTAAATATTCTCATGTTGATCGGAAAAATCCAAAGGAGAAGCTGACGTCAAGGAAAAGAGGGACAAGGTTCCAGTTCTACGCCATCTGCTGCTGAGATGAAGGACTCTGAAGTCTTGCTTCCAGAGACTAGAGAGAGCTCGCTCGTCGGTGACGGACAGGGCTCCTCTGGTCCGGAGCGCTCCGGGGAAGAGAATGCGGGCTCGGGTGACCGGAATCTCTCTTCCTTCCCTGGTTAATGATCTCAACTACCACAATGGGTTATATCATCCAAGCCAACTTGCAACACGGTAAGGCAGCCTCAGGTGTCCTCTTGAGAAGACTATCCGAACTGTCAGCAGGAATAGCTCTCATCCAGGAACCGTGAGTGTATAGAGGTAAAATATGCGGACTAGGGAACCGTAGTGGTCAACTCTTCTGGTGCTCCACTGTAGAGACCCCGAGAGCCGCTGTTCTAACCAATAATTTATTCACCTGCCTGCTACAGGACTTTTGTTCGCGAGACCTTGTGGCGGTAAAGGTGAAGTTTCAAGTCGTTGAGACGTGGAAGGAGATGGTGGTTTGTTCTGTCTACTTTACTTATGATTCACCAGAACCCCCTCCAACAATGGAAATGATGGAGTTAGTCAGAAACTGTGAGGACCTGCGACTTCCGCTCCTAGTGGGATGCGATTCCAACTCCCACCACATAGTGTGGGGGAGTACAGATATCAATCCCCGGGATGCAGCTCTGCTGCAATATCTCTCGGGAACCGACTTAGAAATTCTAAATCGGATCTCGGTACCTACGTTTATGACGTCTAGAAGAAATCAAGTTATCGACCTCACTTTATGCTCTAGAGCGTTAGTGGGACTGGTCTCGGAGTGGGTCGTGTCCTAGGAAATCTCACTGTCAGATCATAGACACATTATCATTAAGCTGGAGGCTCTTAAGCTCCAGAATATTTCATATAGGAATCCAAGAGCTACAGACTAGGGAACTCTTTCGAGAGGAGCTCGGCCATAATCTCGTGGGTCTGCCTCCCTGTCGAGGCGGAGCTGAGGAGATAGAGATCTCTTTGGATCACTTATCCGGAGCCCTAACCTCGGCATATAGAGCTAGCTGCTCTCTTATACAGAACAGTGTATACGTAGCGTACCGGAACGGTTGTTGCGTTCAGGTGTCAGCATCTCGTGGCTGCCCTCAGGGAGGAGTTCTATCCCCCTGCTGTGGTGCCTGGTGGTTGACGGCCTTCTTCAGCGACTATCCGAACAAGGTATGTATGCACAAGCCTACGCCGATAACGTAGTTTTACTGATTGAGGGGTTCTTCCCGGGAACAGTGCACGAGGTCGCTCAGGTGGCTCTCGGGCTCGTTGAAGAATGGTGTCGGGAGCAGTCACTCAGGGTTAATCCTGAGAAGAGTGCTGTGGTTCCGTTTACGAGGAGAAGGGTCATCGGATCTACTAGAAATCTTAGCTTCTATGGCAAAACATTATTGATTTCCAGGTCAGTGAAGTACCTAGGAGTGATCCTGGATTCTAAACTGATATGGAAGGAACATCTGGACGCTAAGTTGAAGAAGGCCGCTGCAGCTTACTGGGCGTGCAGAAGAGCTTTCGGAGCCAAATGGGGTCTGCAGCCGAAAATTCTACATTGGATATACCAATCCATGATAAAGCCTATACTGACGTATGCGGCAATCGTGTGGTGGCCCCGGGCTAGACTGTCTTCAGTCAACGTCCAGTTGGCTCATCTTCAGCGGTTGGCATGCGTTGGCATTTCAGGGGCCATGAGGACCACTCCCACAGCAGCTCTTGAGGTACTGCTGGATTTACCTCCTCTACATCTCATTGTAGAGCACGAAGCCATGATGGCAGCCTATCGTCTCAATTGCTCTGGATACTGGATGGGAACGAATGGGCGGATGAGCCGCTGTGACATTTGGAGACAGGCTATCGAGTGCTGTCCTGTGCTTTCTATGGTACAGGACAGCATGTCCCCTCAATTTGAGTTCTCATCCTCCTTCTTGGTTCAATTTCCTGACCGGGATGAATGGGTAGAACGAGAACCTACACTAATCTGTCGGAGTGGGCTCACCTGGTTCACAGATGGGTCTAGAACAGACGAGCGGGCAGGTGCTGGAGTGTACGGTGGTGGAGTCGGATTTGAGTCCAGCCAGGCTCTCGGCTCTCATGCATCAGTCTTTCAGGCCGAGATCTTTGCGATCCTGGCATATGCTCAAGAGATTACAGATAGGGCTTGCTTAAGCAGGACCATCTCTATCTGCTGACATCCAGGAGCGCTAAGAACTTTGGAAGCGCTTAAGGTCAGCTCTAAGCTGGTTCTTGAGTGCAAGAGAGCTCTGGATGACGTTACTATAACCAACAGGGTTAGGTTGGTATGGATACCAGGACACACAGGTCGGGAAGGTAACGAACGGGCTGACGGCCTGGCAAGGCGGGGCTCATCCTCTCTGCCTGTGGGACCCGAACCTGTGATTGGAGTGCCCTACAGTACTGGTCGGGGTAGTCTCAAGGAGCTTCTTTTGCGGAGGTTCCAGCACTCCTGGGCCAGTTTTGGAGGTATGAGACAGGCCAGGCTCCACATAGTGGGGCCATCCAAAAGTTTTACAGCTCAACTGCTTCTTCTGGATCGTAGAAGATGTTCCCTGGTGATCAGTATGCTTACCGGCCACTGTAGACTCCGACGACACCTTCATCTGCTTAGAGCGGCGGATAGCTCACGGTGCCGTCTATGTAATGAGAAGGAGGAAACCTCCTCACATGTTCTCTGGGAGTGCCCGGCATTGGCCTATCGGAGGTGGCAGATTCTGGGATCGGCATATATACAGCCGAGCCAGTCAGGGAGTTGTCTTTTAAGAGACTTGTGGCTTTCTGTGAGGCCATAAGCTTTCTGGGGGACTAGTATGGGAGCAAGGTGCAGCCTGGGTCCCATAAACGCCGAAGACTAGGCTCTCATGGACCTGGTCCGTAAGATAGGGGTGATACAATGGACCCGCCGTAGGAGGTCTGGGTGTCTGAAGAGCTCACAAGTGGGCCCTGCCCCGATGTACCATAACCATAACCACCTTGATGTGTCTTGTCAATTTTGCCTACAGTTCATGTTTGGTTGCTCGGTGCTTTGGTTGTTATGATTTAGTCGGCTTAATTAGGAATGATTTAGTTATGAGATTTGAAAGGAAAAATAAAAAATCTGTTTAAAAAATGACTAGACAAAATTTTTCTGCTTACTCGGTCGGACGGCTTTTACCATAGTATCTGTGCTCGAGATCAAACAAAATTGGTTTATATTTGCGGGCGTATGTGATCCATGCTCCGCTGATCACCCAACCACCTCTTTCTTCTCCCTCTCCACCAATCATAAGAAAAGCAAGATTGCCTTCACCACTAGCAAACTCATCATTCACATAGTACCTCTGTAAAAAAAAAGAATATAGTCGGTTCGCTAATTTTAGACAGTCTAGTAATTTTAGCAATTATTTTTTTGCGGAGTTACATTTTGACATACTAGACGTGGCTTCAAATTATTATACCTGCAACCAAGCACACTGCTCACAGCCAATTAGACCAGGTTGTATCGTCACCCCCGTTAGGTAAATTATTCCGATTCGCTTTTTTTTGCACAAACTACTCAAAAAGAGGTCCTTATAACAAATTTACTTCGTTCAATTTTTTTTACATTATTTGGGTCATTTGGAGTAAAAAAGGTCTCTTGTGATTTTTCTCTCACTTTCTGACTTTCATAATAATAATTTTTAATTGAGTTATTAAACCTAGAAAATGCCAATTTTCGCGTTTATAAAAATTTAAATCGCGCATAACTCGACAACAATCAATTTTAGAGAAAAATCATAAGAAACCTTTGAGAAAGAAGAAATTGAACAAAGTGAAAAAATTGATTTTTTGAATTTGTTTAAACAAATGGTTTAAACAATTTTCCGACCGCGGCATCTCCCGGCACCCTGTGGATTTGTTATAAGGACCTCTGTTTGAGTAAGTTTGTTAAAAAAAACGAATCGGAATAATATACCTAACGGTGGCGACGGTACAGCCTGGTCTAAATATTATTAATATTTAAACCAACTTTATTATTAATATTTAATAAAAAAAATAAAAAATAGTTTATTAAAAGTTTGAAGATATTTAATTTGTGACTGTATTTCTTATTTTATTTGTCATAAACCAGTGGTTTTATTTCTACAATATAATTATAATCAAAATGAAATAATGAGACTTAAATAAAAGATAATAATGAAAATAATGTAAATAATGAATAAATTATATATTATATTTAACAAATTTTGAAAATTACAAAAATCATTAAAAAAAATTTCTTTGATTACGATTTTTTAAATTTTAAAGAATTTAAACGCATGACGGTATTATAAAAAAATATCAATTCGGTAACAAGCAGATATAAAATTTCATTAACCCAAATATATTCTAAGTAGTCACTTCTGTCAGCACTCCCCATAAGTGCCACGCGCCGTCTTTTCTTTGTATTCAAAGTATACAGACTGATAAGGGGATCATTGTTTAAATAATAAAAAATGGGTAATTAAAAGTGCTCCGGTAATAAGTATTAACGGAGATATTGCAAACTTCTTCCTTCACCACATTTCAGGCAAAATATTTTCATTTAAGATCGCTAAGATAATCCTTTTTTTAAAATATTCAAAATATTTACTATATGTATAAAGGGCATTCTTAAGTAGTAGGGTTGGATGTACAATATTAATGTTAATATTGATATATCCTTCTTTTTTAAAATATTCAAAATGTTTACTATATGTATAAAGGGCATTCTTAAGTAGTAGGGTTGGTAGATGTAGGTACAATATTAATGTTAATATTGATAAATAAACAAATTATAAATTTGTAAAGTTGGAAAAATTATCTCGGCACAAAATGGTTCTAAAATAGTTATCTTCCTAACTAGTGCTGAAAGACACTTTTCGCATCAGTTAGGAACAATATTTTTTCTGGGGCCGTACGTTTAGAAAAAAGCAACAAAAAATAGAGTTATATCAATTTTTAATTAGAAGTGAAAATACACAAATTAATCCTTTGACAAGTTTGTCAAAACCAAACTTTCAATAATGGGTTACCACGACGACGATATTGGTTTCCATGACAACGATTCAAAACCATTGTAATTGTCTACTGATCTGACTTTTAAATATTATGTCAAAATAATTTTATTTCATCGAATTATCAGTAGTAATTGCACAAGAGCTCTAAAATTCTAGATTCATTTTAGAGATCGAGTGCAATTTGTTGCGATTATTTCATGAATAAAACTGTTCAAAACCAAAATTTTAATGTAATTTATTTATGTAAGTACAAATTAGTACAATTAAACACACAATTGTTACAAATATTTGACGGTTGAAAGTCATCACTTTTATAATTTTTAAAACATTAATTGTCATTAATGTCACTGAATGTATTTTTTCATAGCAACGAAGGGCATCTCACGTAATATACTTGACGTCGGGAAATTATCAAAAATTATCGGGTATAATATCACAAGAGAGTGAGAATAAATTGAAAATAATGCGACAGTTTTTCTAAAATTTGTTGTCTGGCAACAAATTTTACGACACGAGAGCTCGCAGGGCTCGAGTGGCTATTGCCCAATGACAACAAATTTGAGTAAAAATGAAGCATTATTTTCATATTTATTCTTACTGTCGTGTGATATTCGTAAGATTATTTTTTAATACGTATATTATGGATATTTTCTTAAATGTGACAGTTGTCAAAACTAGGAAACTGGTTGCCATTAAACAGAAACAATCTACTTAAAAAAATTCTATCGGTAATTTTCTACAGTAGATAATTCTCAGTATAATTTTAATCTGATTGGACAGAATTAAACATGTGATCAAATATCTTACTATACGATTGGAAGTTAAAATCATCAAAAAATAATCAGTTTAATTTTTATTTCTGTAGCTTTCTATTGGTCAGAATCTCCTATGAATGAAATAATCGCGCTAATTTCATTAAAACATGAACAAAATAAGATAAATTTAAAATAATATCTAAATAATAGTTTATTGCATGTATATAATATATTATAATGCCATTTACAAGGTATTTTACTTTCCCGCACGCCGTGTGCGGGAAAGTGCAACTTTCAGAAACGAAATGCGTGCGTGAAAGTGGCTCTTTTAGCACGGCCGTAGAAAAAGTACTTTTCCTTTTAATACTTGAAAAATTTTCAGTAACACGAATATCGAAACCAAAATTCAAAATATTGAATCCCCCGACCATAAAAAAGAAAGTTACCTATAAACAAATTACAACAATTTTCGAACGCCATTTTGAAAGTTTAATTGAAATTTTGATTTTTCACTGCATTTATCGAAAATATACATAAAAAAACAAAACCAATGAGACTTTATAAAAGAGTTTACTCTATCAGAAACAACAGCGTTTTGCAATTGAATAAACAGTAAAATCTAATAAACAAATTAATAATATCTCATAAACTACTGAATGTTTATCATCCAATTTTTTTTTTGCTTTATACTGGTAACATAACGCAACTTCTCTTGCAAACTAAAATATTTGATAGTGCTTATTTAAAATGCAAATAATAATTTTTTGCAAATTGGTTTTTCAATATTTATTTATAATTATTTAAATAAACTGAGGGTCAAATTTAATTTGTTACAGGAAAGCAGAAAAATGTCTCCAAAATTAAAACGCCTAAAACGTTTTTGGAAAACGCCCTCGGCAGTGATAAAAAAAGTAATAATAATAATGTAGAAATTAATAATATTAATTATTATTGTAGAATAATTACGTAATAATGTACAAAATAATGTAGGAAAAAATATAATCTTATTACCTAATGTAGAAAAAAATGTATAACTATCTATACATAGAATAGTTTTTTCTTTAAAAATATTTTAAAAAATTTTTTTTCAATTTGGAAAGTAAAAGTCTCCTTAAGCTGGAAGTATGTAAAATATTCAGTATGTAAATTTAATCATAAAACTTTATATATAGACTTTTACCTGTTGCCAGGTCCTCTCATCGTTTGGATTAAAATGGTCCAAAGTTTGATTAAACCATCTTTCATATTTGTTAGCTTCTGGATTTTTTTCTCGGTGAAATAGTCTACCCCTCCAAAAGAAATTAGATCCAGCAGCAAACGAACCGAAAGTCGATAGTAAAAGCACTACCGTGGTAAATGAATGTAATCTAGCCATAGCTTAAGCTTTTGGTAACACTGCATCTAAAATAAAGCTATCGATTGCTTTATACCTAAAGATAAGTATTCATATTAAGATCCAAAATACTTCAGTTTTGTTTATCATATAATATAACCAAAGTGGTGTGAAAACGCAAAATGCAAGATAAAAAAATAATACCTACAGAGTTAGCCACTCAAAAGAGTCTATGATATTTGGCAATATTCATCGGATTTTGTGAAAATGCTAAAAAAAGGCCGACTGTTATTCCAAATGAGACATCTTTTAACGATGTAGATATCTGCCATTTGTCAACCCCCTCCCTTCCAGTACTACAAAGCTTAAATTTTAAATAGAGACACATTAGACAGGTATTTTGCTCGAAAGTTCAGGCATCCATGATTGTTCTTTTCGTATTAACTCGGTTCTTGTGAATATTCTTCTTTCCCATAATCCTTATAGTGCCCTCTAGGGCGTCAAATGCAGCGTTCTGCCTCTTATCAATATCTTCCATCCACTTCTATCGGTGGCCAACAGATGTGCAGATACTATCATGTGCATAAAATCATAATAGGTACTATCGATTTGAAATATTCTGAGATTGTAAATTTTCTTTTTATTTAGATCTTTATACAGGGTGTTTGGTAAAGAATGGGCCATAGCTTAACCTTAGATTCCTGAGGTTAAAATAGGTCGATTTAAGGTAACTTACCTTAGTACAAAACTTGATAATAACCGAAATACAGGGTGACAAAGTTATACTTGTATTTTATTTATTTTTGAATATTTTGTGCTGGTACTATCCACCCTACTAAATTATGTTAAACAAAAGTTTCTGGCTACTACCAGAATCGTACGACGGGGGAACGTGAATGGTTGACCCTTCCCAAATTCTACGCCACTGGCGGAATTGCTACTTTAGTGCAATTTTTTGATTCTCCAATACTTTCTATGTAGATAACATACTCTTCATTCGTAACGATAAAGCCATTAGCATTGTTTATATAGGGAGATAGTTGGTCAGCCCAATAGGTAAATATGTTTGATTCAAATTGAGACAGTCACCAGATGTCCCCACAATTTCTGTCAGGGTCGCAACGTCAATATGCATAGATACCAAGTTGGATACGATCCTATTCATAACATCCCAACTCGCATACCTACATATTAAGAAAAATACATATATATATATATATATATATATATATATATATATATATATATATATATATATATATATATATATATATATATATCTATGTCATTTTCAGGTTGGGCGTAGATTTACGCTCCTGTTATGTCTATGTCTCGGATGTTGTTTTTTGATGGAATGTGTCTAAAGATATTCAACCTCTCATCTTTACCGATGAGCCCACGGAGGTTGAAGAGGGCGAAACACATTTCTAAGAACTGGTGTTTGGATCTTTGATTCTATTCGAAAAATTTTTCCCAGCCAGAAATAGTGGATGTGTGAGTTATTCGTAAGGGGATTTTTCCACATTCTCTATTTCATTTGTTTGATTTCGTACGAGTGGTCGTTAAACCAGTACCTGTGGATCTTTTGATCACTGAGTGTGTTTCAAAGATCTACATCTTTTGTTTTTTCATAAACATTATCTTACTTATTCTAAAGTAATTAGGGAATTAAAACTTGAGACTGTCATTTTCAGGTTGGGCGTAGATTTACGCTCCTGTTATGTCTATGTCTCGGATGTTGTTTTTTGATGGAATGTGTCTAAAGATATTCAACCTCTCATCTTTACCGATGAGCCCACGGAGGTTGAAGAGGGCGAAACACATTTCTAAGAACTGGTGTTTGGATCTTTGATTCTATTCGAAAAATTTTTCCCAGCCAGAAATAGTGGATGTGTGAGTTATTCGTAAGGGGATTTTTCCACATTCTCTATTTCATTTGTTTGATTTCGTACGAGTGGTCGTTAAACCAGTACCTGTGGATCTTTTGATCACTGAGTGTGTTTCAAAGATCTACATCTTTTGTTTTTTCATAAACATTATCTTACTTATTCTAAAGTAATTAGGGAATTAAAACTTGAGACTGTCATTTTCAGGTTGGGCGTAGATTTACGCTCCTGTTATGTCTATGTCTCGGATGTTGTTTTTTGATGGAATGTGTCTAAAGATATTCAACCTCTCATCTTTACCGATGAGCCCACGGAGGTTGAAGAGGGCGAAACACATTTCTAAGAACTGGTGTTTGGATCTTTGATTCTATTCGAAAAATTTTTCCCAGCCAGAAATAGTGGATGTGTGAGTTATTCGTAAGGGGATTTTTCCACATTCTCTATTTCATTTGTTATATATATATATATATATATATATATATATATATATATATATATATATATATATATATATATATATATATTATGGGATTGAAAATTGAGGAGTAGAGATATTAAATGTACGATGAAATCAATATTTCAGAGATTAGAGAAAGTAAAAATACTCCGAACTGCCTGGAATTAACCTAAGGTAATCTTAGTCATAAATAATCTTTTGTATAAGTATAACAAGTGAATAGTGCTGGTACAGTGAATAGAAGTTAACGATGGTTTTTTTCCTATAAGCCATAAAGTGTTCCGTAATCCGGGTTTGCGCCATGAACAGAACAATAAAAATAGTTAATAAGTAAATGGTTTTTTTCGGAATCTGTAAATACCCCATAGAAATTAAGTGTCCTTGTAGAAATAATATGAATTAGGAAATTTTGTAGGTATTTATGATTTTATGTGGGGAGTGGTATGCAAATTTCTGATTGGCCGAGATTTTGGAAAGTGATGAGATGGGTGTGTATACTGAGAGGTTGGATGGATGGAGAGAGGAGAGGAGATAGTCAGTTAGTTCCAGTTTCAGAAAGTGAATGGTCGGTTTTTCGAGGTGGTCTCCCGGGGCAGTAAGTGATAAAGAAAAAGTTGTGAGTTGGTGAAGTAAGTGTGTCCGACGGTAGCTGATCTGGTACCAATTTGTAAGTAAACTTTTCCTAGTTGTATTATCCGGATCGCTGTTTATTTCGGAACGAGAGATTAAGTTTTTGGCGAGAGGAAAGGAGGCTGGCATCATTGGAAAGTGCCAATTACATAGGAGGCGGCTGAGAACTGATAGTTTATTTTGCATAGAACGAGGAATGGGACAACTCAAGGCAGAGGAAGCGTTTCAACGGGAGAAACATTCATAATTAATTTCAATTTGAGAATTTTGGGTCAAATAACATTATATCATATTAGTAACGTATGAATACGTTGTCGATAGTCGAAGGAGATCAAATTTGTTTTCAGAGGGGACGGGAGCTGTGGAGACAATTGGATAATTCATACAGTTTTTCTTTTGGTACAATCGATATACCAAAATTGCATTAGAAAGGACACTGAATATTACTTGATTTGTTTATGTAGGATAATAAGCTCGATTTTAGATTGGAATTGTATTGTATTATACATGCATTATTGAAGGTTCACGTACATAGAACGATTTTGTTTGATAAACATTGTATGTTAATAATCTTTGGAGGTATTTTAATCAGTTTATTTTATTACATGATTTTCATATCATATTATGTTGTTTTATTCCGTTATTCTTTGGACCCAAACCATCAGCTGTAAAGTATAGATATTGAAGCACGAGTAAAACCTGAGATAACAAAATTGAAAGGTGTGATATGAATCATAAATCAAAAATTTAAATAATTTTTATATAATTTTTTTTGTAAAGTTTAAAGTTAAAATTCTTGATATCACATTAATATATATATACAGTATGTCCCTGTAAGTTGTATCCATATGGAAAACTTTTTTATTATTAATTTTACGAAAAAAAGTCATTCTTCATAAAAAGCTCTGCATGGTCCAAAACCTAAGATTCAACCATTAGATATAAAATTTTATGAATATTATACGAGGTATGTCAAAAAGTTTGAATTTCACTCAAGAGTAAAGTAGCTTTATTTTTCACAATATTGAAAATTGATATTATGAAAAGTTGTTTGCAATTAAAAACTATATTTTAATATGCAATTACATCCTTCTAATTGAAAATTTTTTTTTGAAAAATTATGGATAACTAACATTATTTTCAGTTATTTCAGTTCTGATAACTATTTTATTATTAATTTTACGAAAAAAAGTGATTCTTAATAAAAAGTTCTGCATGGTCTGAAACCTAAAATACAACCATCTTATGTCAAATTTTATCAATTTTATACAGGGTATGTCAAAAAATATGAATTTGGCAAGAGTAAAATACCTTTATTTTTCACAATATCGAAAATTGTTATTATGAAAAGTAATTAAGAATTAAAACCATGTTTCAGTATGTAATTACATCCTTCTTATTGAAATATTTTGAACTATAAAGGTACTTTACTTTTGATCTAAATTTATCTTTTTTGACACACCTCGTATAAAATTGACATAAGATGGTTCTATTTTAGGTTTTAGAGTATTTTAGACCATGCAGAACTTTTTATTACGAATCACTTTTTTCGTAAAATTAATAATAAAAGAGTTATTAGAATTAAAATTACTGAAAATAATGTTAGTTATCCATAATTTTTCAAAAAAAATTTTTTTTTTTCAGTTAGAAGGATGTAATTGCATATTAGAATATAGTTTTTAATTTCAAACAACTTTTCATAATAGCAATTTTCAATATTGTGAAAAATAAAGCTACTTTACTCTTGAGTGAAATTCAAACTTTTTGACATACCCCGTATAATATTCATAAAATTTGATATCTGATGGTTGAATCTTAGGTTTTGGACCATGCAGAGCTTTTTATAAATAATAACTTTTTTTCGTAAAATTAATAATAAAAAAGTTTTCCATATGGATACAACTTACAGGGACATACTGTATATATATATATATATATATATATATATATATATATATATATATAATATATATATATATATATATATATATATATATATATATAGAAGAGTATATTTAGAAATTGAATTAATGATGTCATGCTACTATACATTATATATTATAATAGCATGACATCATTAATTCAGTTTCTAAATATTATATTCTTCCATATATATTTATTTTCTTAATATGTATGCGAGTTGGGGTGTTATGAATAGGATCATATCCAACTTGGTATCTATGCATTTTGACGTTACGCAGAAATTGTGAGGACATCTGGTGACTGCCTAAGTTTGAATCAAACAAATTTTCCTATTGGGCTGACCAACTATCCCTATATAAACAATGCCATTAGTTTTCGAGATATTTGAAGCTAAAATCGAAGGAGCATAATACATTAACCAAAATAAGTGTGCCTTTTTTGATTTTTAACTTCAAATATCTCGAAAACTAATGACTTTATCATTACGAATGAAGAGTATATTATTTGCACAGAAACTATTGGAGAATCTAAAAATTATGCTAAAATAGTAGTTTCATCAGTGGCGTAAATTTGGGAACGGTCAACCATTCACTTTCCCCTGTCGTACGCCTCTGGTAGTAGCCAGAAACGATTATTTAACATCATTTAGTAGGATGTACAGTACCTACACTTTCTGCCAAGTATCATAAAGATATGTCAAATAGTTTCTAGTACCGGGCACACATAGTTCTTAAAGTTTTAAATAAAGAATAAATTATTAAAAAAAAAGAATACTTTAAAATAATTTGACATATCCATGTCATACTTGGCAGAAAGTGTAGGCACTGTACACCCTACTAAATTCTGTTAACACTGATTAAACTGCTATTTTAGCATAATTTTTAGATTCTCTAATACTTTCTATGCAAATAATATACTCTTCATTCGTAACGATATACGATATACTCCTTCGTTTTTAGCTTCAAATATCTCGAAAACTAATGGCTTTATCGTTACGAATGAAGAGTATATTATTTACATAGAAAGTATTTGAGAATCAAAAAATTTGACTAAAATAGCAATTCCGCCAGAGGCGTAGAATTTGGGAAGGGTCAACCATTCACGCTACCCCGTCGTACGCCTCTGGTAGTAGCCAGAAACATTTGTTTAACATAATTTAGTAGGGTATACAGAACCAGCACTACTTACCAAATTTTGTGTTGTCAAATGCCTGTCAGGAAATATTCAAAAATTAATAAAATAAAAGTTTAACTTTGACACCCTGTATTTCGGTTATTATCAACTTTTGTACTAAAGTAAGTTAGCTTAAATCTACCTATTTTAACCTCAGAAATCTAAGGTTAAACTATGGACCATTCTTTACCAAACACCCTGTATAATAGGTTTTTGTTTTATATAATCTGTATAAACGCTACAATAAACATATAATATATAAATATCTTTATTAAAAGAAAATTTCTTTTTACAATAAGCTACACTCTTTTAATATCATTTGTTTGTTTAATATCAATGTTTTATACTTATCTCTTTAATACTAATAATGTGTTTTTTTCTTCGAATTAGATTAAAATACAACTTAAATAACTTAAAATACAACTTAACACATTAGAACTAGATTACAAATCTATCCAGCTACCTATTAATTCTTGTATTTGGACTCTAGCTGCCTTTAACTGAGGAGTATCATCATCAGAAGGGTTATACATATTTGCGCAGTGGGCGGCACCTATAAATAAAATACAGTTAATTTAAATAAAAAAAATTAATTAAAATCCTTTATGAAAAGTATATTTATATTAAAAAAACCTTTTGGGTTACATCACAGAACGTTTTCGGAATAATAATTCCATTATCAGTGTTCTTTACAGGTATACATGCTTTCTTCTTCTTCTTCTTAAGGTGCCTATCCCTTCCGGATGTTGGCGATCAGCATGGCTATCCTAACTTTGCTTGCTGCTATTCTGAATTGTCCGGTTGTCGATGTATTAAACCACTTTCTCATGTTTTAAAGCCAAGATATTCTTCTTCTCCCTGGTCCTCTCTTTCCAAATACCTTGCCTTGAAGAATGAGTTGCAACAAGCCATATCTCTGTTCATTTCTCATAACATGGCCAAGATATTCTAGTTTGCGCTTTTTGATTGTGTTAATAATCTCGCATTCCTTGCCTATTCTACGATTCAACATTAGTCACACGATCCACCTACGAAATTCTCAAAATGCGCCTGTAACACCACATCTCTAATGCCTCGAGTTTTCTCAAAGAAGCCTCGGAAAGTGTCCAGGCCTCTACTCCGTATAATAACGTAGAAAATACATAGCATCTGATGATAGAGATTTTGGTAGCAAGAGGTAAATCGTGGCTTCTGAAAAGAGACTTGATCACTATGAACGCTGATCTCGCTTTTCCTATGCGTTGTTTTATTTCACTTGAGTGGTCCCACTGGCTGTTTATGTTGGTACCAAGGTATGTGTAGCTGTCGACCCTGTCAATTAGTTGTTGGTTAACCAAAAGCTGTGTATTTAATATTTCGCGCTTACTGACTACCATGTACTTTGTTTTTTTCGTATTGAGATCAAGTCCATCATATTCTCTACTTATATCTGATATGCGCGACATTATTCTTTGCAAACCATCTAGACTGTCTGCAAAAACTACAGCGTCGTCGGCATATCTAATGTTGTTCAGACGCACTCCATTGACTCATACGCCTTCCTGTAGTTCTCCCAGCGCTTGCTCGAAGATATATTCAGAGTATATATTAAACAGCACCGGGGACAGGATGCATCCTTGCCTCACTCCTCTATCTATGGAAACTGCCTCTGTCAATTCGTCATCAACTTTAATATTGGCAGTTTGGTTGTAATACAAATTATATATAATTCTCAAGTCTCTATCATCTACTCCCGCTTCTTTCAAGATGTTTATGAGTTTATCATGTTGTACTCTATCAAACGCCTTTTTGTAGTCGATAAAACAAATATACACGTCACAGTCAACATCCCTGCACCTTTGCATAAGCACTTGGACAGCGAATAGAGCCTCTCGGGTGCCTAAGGCATCGCGGAATCCAAACTGCGTCCACGATACCTGTTCTTTGCAGCATACATGCTTTGAGCCACCAACATATCTGAGTGAAAAGCCTTTAAATGTTATGAAGTTACATTTTTGTATAAAATAACATGTGATGTTTCAACTTTTCCTTGATTTTACATCCTAGCAACGTAGAACTTAACTAACTCAACTAACTTAAGAGCGAAAAGCAGACAAGATATGTAGAAATAAAAAGAGCCTATGAAAATAGACAAATAGAAAAAATGGAAGAAAATTTCAAAAACAACAAAATTACTAGGGCAGTCCGATAAGTACTTAACCTCTCCGCCCGATGACGCCACTATCGCAAATGAAGTGTACTGTCATTTAATGCGTTTTCGTAGACGGCTAATGTCAAAATTTCAGGCAAATTGAAATTATAGTATTGTTGTGATTGCGTGTGAAAGTCAGCGTGTCCGCGGATTTTAATAAAATGTAAAAAGAGCAATATCGGTCGGTGATTAGATTTTTGTTTTTGGAACGGAAATCACGCAGCTAAATCAAAGAGCGCTTATATGTTGTGTACGGTGACTCTTCTCCTTCGATGGCAACTGTCAAAAATTGGTTTAATGAGTTTCAACGTGGACGAACATCGGTTTTTGATGAGCCACGCGTAGGAGCCCCGAAAATGGCTACCACGGAGAATAACGTGACAAAAATCCACGATCTTGTATTGGCAGACCGCCGACTGAATGTGCGCGAGATAGCTGACACAGTAGGCATCTCAAAAGACCGCGTAGGTCATATCCTGCATACAATTTTGGGCATGAGAAAGCTGTCGGCGCGAAGGGTGCCGCGTTTGCTCACTTCAGACAATAAGCTCAACGGTGAAACCACTTTAGAGCAGTGTTTGACGCTATTTAAGTGTGATCCAAAGGAGTTTTTACGTCGTTTCATAACCGTCGACGAAACATGGATTCACTGGTATACACCAGAAACCAAGGAATAGTCGAAAAAGTGGAGAACACCTAGCGAACGTGCTCCGAAGAAGGCGAAGACTGTCCAATCGGCCGGCAAGGTGATGGCCAGCATTTTCTGGGATCCACAAGGTGTGATCTACATCGACTACTTGGAGAAGGGCAAAAAGATCACAGGGCCCTATTACGCCGAATTATTGGGCCGATTCGACGCCTAATTGAAGAAAAAACGACCCCATTGGGCAAAGAAAAAAGTGCTCTTCCACCATGACAACGCACCGGCTCACACCTCCGCCGTCGCCATGGCCAAATTGGTCGAATTGGGCTACGAACTGTTGTCACATCCACCGTATTCTCCAGATTTGGCCCCGTGCGACTACTATGTGTTTCCAAACTTGAAAAAGACACTCGCTGGGCAGAAATTTAAGTCGAATGAGGAGGTTATCGCCGCCACGGAAGCCTATTTTGCAGACCTCGAGAAAACGTATTTTTCAGACGGGTTTAAGAAGTTGGAGCATCGCTGGGTCAAGTGTATCGAGCTAAAAGGAGACTATGTAGAGAAATAAATTGGCACTTTTCCAAAATTTTCCTTTTTCTTTTGTAGGCTAAGTACTTATCGGACTGCCCACGTAGAGGGGCTTACGAATACCTAAAAAAGATAAAAACTGGGTATAAACCTCAAACAAGTCTATGTAAAGATGAAAGTGGGCAAATAATCAGTGACCAACAGAAAGTCATAGGAACCTCGAAGCATTATTTTCAGACCCTACTTGGGACACAAGTATACATGGAAGATGAAATGGGTACGAACTACATAGAAGAGAATGAAGCAGAGAATGGAGTAGAAGCTCCAACCATAGAGGAAGTTCTCGAAGATATTAAGGCCCAGAAAAACAATAAAGCCCCGGGAGTTGACCAAATACCAGCAGAAAGGTAGGTGGCGACCACCTAGCAAGTCACATCCACGCGCTCATCAAAGACATATGGCAAGAAGAGAAAATACCCGACGACTGGAAGAAAAGTATAGTATGCTTGATATATAAAAAGGAGACAAACTCCAGTGCAAAAACTACCGTGGAATTTCTCTACTATGTACAGCATATAAAGTCCTCAAGTATATTATAAAGCAGCGGCTTTAACCACTAGAATATTATTGGATAGTATCAGACGGGCTTCCGAGGGGGAAGATCGACACTGGTTCAAATATTTACAGTCAAACAGATCTTGAGCAAATCATGGGAACACGACATTGATGTCCACACCGTGTTTGTAGACTTCAAACAGGCATACGACTCAGTCCAAAGGAACAAACTCTACAATATATTGCTAATTAGAGCTAATATACAAGCTAATTAGACTCATTAAAGCCACAATGGATGAAACTCAGGCATGTGTACGAATATAAAACCACCGGACAGACTTTTTCAAAATTTCGCAGGGACTAAAGCAGGGAGATGGGCTGGTACCAACTTTGTTTAACCTGGCACTGGAGTATGCGGTTAGACAAATACTACAGTATTGTTGTTTTTAATGCTAAAACCTGAGTCAGTGGAGTTTAACAGCTGGGATAGGGGGTGCATAGCTAAACAAAACCATAATGGATTCAGCGAGTCTCCTTGAAACAGGCCCCGGTTGATTGCGATATTTTCCGTTTGGATATTGTTTTAACCAGGCATTTGGAGGTGAATTTTAGTCTTCCAACCGGTCATTATATGCCTTAAAAAGGTCACTGTGTTATTATCGACTTAATATAATATTCTTAATATAGATATCTATAAGCCATTCATGTGGTACTGAATCAAAGGCCTTTTTGTAGTCACTAAAGGCAGAGAGGTTCCTTTTTTTGGTGAATGCCTGATTAGAAATAACTGAGGCGATGATAAGTTGTTCTTTGCAACCCATGGAACCCTTACCGCATCCTTTCTGTTGAGACTCTATGTATGATAGTGTTTAGAGCGCAGTGTTGGTAGATACGCCGGGCTACACAGGATGTGACCAATTTATACAAGTTGGACTGCGGATTAGAAATAACATGATTAATTAGTGTTGATAAGCATTCATGAACACTCCAAAACTTCTTAAGCCTGAAGTTTTGAACTCCGTCTGGTCCAGGAGATTTCCAGTTATGAAGCTCTTTGATGATATTTGAGACTTCTTCAGTCGTAAATGGTTCGTAGTGACCTTCTGCAGTGGAATTGAGTTTTCGATAGAACGCCTTCTCAGAATTCTCAAAAAGTGCATTGTCACATTATCCGTTATTACTAACTTTGTATTACTTCCTTAGACGTCCTGAATAAACGGAGAGTTTTTATTTTAATGTATCCAGACACTGTGGGCTGTGATATTTTCTGGATCATATTTATTGGTATAGTACTATTTGTATTATATTATTATTGTTATTATTTATACTGATTTTGCCAGTGGGTAAAATCTTTCTTGTCCTTAGTCAATGTAATTACTTTTGTTTATTGTTGACACTCAACAGATTGCAAAATAAATTTAAATAAAAAAAAAAAAAATTATTTATATAACTAAAAGTTGTTAACTGGTTGACTTTCAAGACCTTTTTATATATAACCTTATTGTGGTTTTCTATATTTTCTGTTTACTTACCTTTAATAAGAATAGCAGGAGCTTTATCATTTAAGGTTGTTGTAACTCCCAAAACATGCCATGGATCCAATGATCCCTGAACGAATACAACGTTAGAAACTTCAATGTCTAAACCACCGTAAAGAACGTTCGTCCTTTCTATAGCATGATTTAGAAACGTTTCATTGTATGAAGATCCGAAAATATCTTGGCATTGCTGAATGGAGAAACTAAGTGGAAATCGGGTGCCAAATATATGAGGTTTGTAGGAGGAAGTTTGATAATAACCAAATTCTGTACAGGTTTGATATGTCCATTGACGACCTACAAAATGTATTAAAATATTTAAAACCCATTTTAAAAAATTACGTAACTAAACAAAGTCCTTTTAATAAAATATAATAATTTTTATAATTATATCAAACTGTTTTTGTTATGGGGTATTTCCTCCTTCATGGACATTTAAGGAATGCCTTATATTTAGTTACAATTGTACAGAAATATCTGAAACCGCGAAGGTCACTCAGGTAGAAAATCAAGGAGAGGAGACTTCAGTTGAACGCGTTGGTGCAAAGAGTAAACATACATTTAAAATGCTTCTTGTTATGGTCTATAGTCTATAGTGTGTTAGCGAATTATCTTAATAGTCGAAGCAAGAAAGCACTGAACCTCCGAAAAAAAAACGACAAGACGGATCTTAATAATTCTTTTTGCATTCGATTCGTGAATGCGCCAGGAAACTTTGTGACCCCGAGTCATGATATAATATTGAAAAACTGCATACAAAAAATGCATTTTTTAAAATGCATCTCAAACAGACAATAAAAAAAATTCGGAACTCGTCAATTATCGGCGAAAATGAGTTCAATTTTGTTACTCGGGGGTTTTTGGGGTCGCTGAAAACGAATATGACGTCGAAAGTGATCTCCGGAGTACCTGGTGCCAGGGTACCTACTGTTTACCTCGTCTTATGGAATTTTCGGCAAATTCATTAAAAATTAGGGGGTCATTACTCGGGTGTTTTTGGGGCCGCTAACAACGAATATAACATCGGAAGTGATTTCCGGAGTACCTGGTGACCAGGGTACCTATTGTTTACCTCGTCTTGTAGAGTTTTCGGTAAAAAATGTATTAAAAAATTAGTCAAAAATAATTACTCGGGGGTTTTTGGGGTCGCTAACGACAAATATGACATAGGAAGTGATCTCCGGAATCCTATGAGCACCAGGGCAACTACTTCTTCTGGAGTTTTCGGCAAATTCATTAAAAAATTAGCCAAAAATCATTACTTTGGGAGGTTTTTGGGTCGCTGACGACGAATATGACATCGGAAGTGAGCTGCGGAGTACCTGGTGCCCAGGGTACCTACTGTTTATCTCGTGACTAATGATTTTTGACTAATACGTGACTGTACCCACCAAATGTAGCGATTTTAGACTAATCAGTTTGATGAGTCACACACTCAAGATACTTTTACGTATTATACAAAACTGAGTATTCGTTCTATGCGAAACTAGAATGGGTAATAAGCAATTTGGATTTAGAAATGGTCTACGAACTAGAGAAGCACTATTTTGTATGCGCGTTCTCTTACATAAAAGTTGTGTTCCGAAAGAACGTTTATGTTTGTTTCATCGACTTAGAGAAGGCATTCGACCGAGTACAACATGATACACTTTTCGATTGCCTGCAGGCAGCAGGACTTGACCACTACAATATAAGACTCCTGAAATACTTATATTACAATCAAATAGCCTCTATCCAAATTGGAGACAGTCGTACTGAAAAACTACCGATAAAACGTGGAGTACGACAAGGTTGTGTTTTATCACCCACCCTTTTTAATCTGTACTCTGAAGAAATCTTTAGGGAGGCTTTGGATTACAGACAAGAGGGAGTAAGGCTAGGCGGAGAAGTAATCAACAATATTAGATACGCTGACGATACAGCCATTCTTGCTGAAAATTTACAAGATCTTCAGACACTACTAAATCTAGTCAGTGAAGCAAGTTATCGGAGAGGCCTTAAAATCAACATTTCAAAAACAAAGTGGATGGTAGTTGGAAAGATTAATATAGATCAAGGTCACCTTGATGGAGAGGAGTTAGGTGAATCATTTCAAGTACCGTGGCAGCTGGTTAAATGTAAATTGTGACTCTGATGAAGAGATGAGATAATAACTAGGATCGAAATATCACGGAAGGCTTTTATGACCTGGAAACCAGTTTTATGTAACAGAAACCTGTCGATGAATATTCGAAAGAAGGTCCTGAAATGTTATGTGTGAAAACCACAATACTAAACAAAATAGAAGCATTCGAATTGTGGTGCTATCGACGAATCCTAAAGATATCGTGGATTTCGCACACTTCCAATGAAGATGTTCTTCAAATGATGAATTCAGAACGTCTGCTCATAAGCATCATAAAGAGGAGAAACAGAATACTTCGGCCATATAATTCGAGGACCTAAATACCATCTGCTTTGCCTTATAATACAAGGAAAAGTGGAGGGAAAGAGATGGATTGGTCGAAAGAAACTTTCATGGCTGCGTAATATTAGACAATGTTGTGGCTGCACAGTGGAAGAATTATTTCGAGCAGCAGCCGATAGAGAGAGGTTTCAGGAAATTGTAAACATGATGACGGCCAACGTCTGAATACAGACAAGGCACCTAAAGAAGAAGATATTTCAATAAGCTTCGTGAAGTATTATTCTCTAGGACTTTACGGTAGACGCACATTTATAGACCTAACAAATAATTAATTTAAAAAAGTCTTACTTCCCTCAGCAGCATCGCCGTCCCAACTAACATCCTTCATCATGTCGATCAGCTTATTATAACTGTAATCCAAACACTTCTCACCATCCACGTCAAGAATCAAATTATTAACAGCTGCCAAGCGATTGATTTCAGGCCCGATAGATTCATCCAACAGAATGTCACACAAGCGATCGACGGTGAGGTTTCTCTTTTTAGTTGCTTCCCTGTTATCTTTATTGTATTGAACCACCCCAGCAAAATTATCAGCTAAGCTCATGAAGAAGTTGGACACGTCTAAAGAATTATGAACGTTCTCTGTTATATCCTCACACAAATTGAATAGTTGGTTAAGATTTTTTTGACCAACTGCAGTGTGCAAAAGAGCTTCAACTTGGGCAGTACTTTGTTTCACAATATTTGGACATTTTTCGTTGCTGGCTCGTAAAGAATCTGCTACCACCTTAAAATATTCTGAAATAACAAGAATTATATTATAAATGCATTATAAAAGTATTATAATCACTAAATAAATAATTAAAATCCTATATTAACATTTTGAGCCATCCAGGTATGAAACTAAAGATAGAAAACGTAGAACGATTTCAAAAATTTGTGTGATGATTATTTTTCACACAAAATAAAAATGCGCAAACCTTAGCAGAAGAATAGTCCTATCCAATACGGCATACTTTGCTATGAACCAGATATTGAAATCAAGAGACGTATGACATTTTTGGAAGAATGATACTAAAACGAGTATTAGGCACTATAAACGAGAACAATACTTATAGGTCAGGAAATGAAGCTGAAAGAATGGCAAAACCTAGCAATTTTTTCGTCCAGCATCGATTTGTACAAAAATTTGGGATTAGGCTCATTTCACCCTCTAGTTTATGTTCTATATTAAGCCGTTGTTCGCTTTTATTTTAAAGGTGAAAACTACCCCTAATTATAAAAAAATAAAAAGGTAAAAATTTTACTATGGTCAACATGTGGTTTCTATTAGTTAACTAATGATTGTTTTATGCTTTAGGACAGAGGTCGGCAACGCGGCGCCCGCGGGCTCCACTGCGCCCTTCAATAAATTTTAATGCGCCCTTAAACTATTGTAAATTAGGCAAGAAATTCAAAACGTATATTTTTTATACGTTTATATTAATATATTTGTTAGGTAAAAAAATAGTTGGCGCCCGCCATGAACTTTTAAATTAGTATTTCACTCTTTACATTAAAAATGTTGCCGACCTCTGCTTTAGGATATAATATCATAATATCTCAACCCTTAAAACCATCCTTGTTGGAGTTATATATAAAAAATTTATTTATCTTTAAAGAATGATTTCGGCTTACATCGATTTGCATTAAAATTTGGGATTAGGACCATCTTACCCTGTACTTCATATTCTAAGTATACCATGCTTAAGAGCGTTGATTATTTTTAGGGGTGTAAACTACTTCTTATTGTCAAAAAATTTATAAAAACATTGTAAACTTTAATAGGTATGGGTAATATTTGGGTTTGATTGGTTAAATAATGATTGTTTTATGCTTTATGATATAATATCATAATATTTCAACCCTTAAAAACCACCCTTAATAATGTAAGGGTTTATCAACATGCAAAATTGAGATCAACACATATTCATTTAATTCTTAAATGTACTAGAAACGAAAACCAAAACATACACATTTGTTTACATTTTTACTGGGTCACCTAGTTTTGTTAGAAGCACCAGTCGACGATATTGCATAGTCAACTAATTCATATTTTTGTATGTCATGGCCACGCTGAGTCGACAATATAAACAAACTAGATATTATAAGTTTGTTTATATAAACACGAAGGTATGGTGATTCATTCTAATTCATTCATATTAAAAAAAAGAACATTCTTAATCCAGATGCTCTAGCAGATGGTTTTACCGCGAGCACATCAACTATTTACTGTGGTCTTTATAGTTGGTAATAAATAAGCAGTTATACATATTGTTTAATTCAGCAACCCCTATTGGTAGGGGTAACTACCCCCAACTACCCTAAGATGTTTCCCGAGGGTGCATACCCGCATAATAACATTGCAAGTTTTATAAGTAATTTAATAAATCTATACAAAATAAATAGGCATACGTACAAAAGCATTTATTTACACAAAAATACGAATTTACAAATACAAATAAAAATACAAATAGTTTTTTAGTCATCTTCATCGAAATAGATATCAGGTTCTGTGGTATTATATACATTGAAAATGTATATAACACTTGTGACACTCACAAGTTGGCTATTCTGATTTTTCGAAAAAAAAATTCCTTTTATAAACATAGCTCCTTTATTTTTGGCGATAAAAAGTTTTTTCACTAATGATTTTGTAGGGTTTTTAGAAGGGCTATAAGACTATGTAAATTAAACTCCGTAAGAACCCTTAGTTTTTAAGTGGGGTGAGCTTAAAGGGCTCGAATAAGGGGGTGTTTGCTCGTAAATAGAGGTTTTAGCAATATTCACAGCTATACCTCGCTAATTGTTCACTATAAAGAAAATCTGTGTACAGGGAAATTTTAGTAATTAAAAAAGCTACAATTTAGTATTTTATCATTTTTGTCGTATCTCCAGTATTTTCGGAGATATTTTGAAGAAAATGGTGAAAAATACGAAATTGCAAAAAATCAGTTTATCTTTAAACTCCAAATTTTCTAAAATTAGGCCTTTTAAATAGGTCAAACTTCGTGAGTGTATTGATAGTACATGTATAAAAGGAATTACAGAAGGGTGAATATCAATTTTATTTAGGAGAATAGTTAGGGGGTCGTTTTCACTGATTTTTTCGTAGAAAAAAGTAAGTACCGACCTTATTTTGATCATAAGTCGCTCAATTTTTATGCTACAAACTTTTTATTTATTTAATTTTAAAAGGTCTAATTGTATGCTTGAAAAAAGATTTTGTAAGTTTTTCTCGAAAAATACAAAGTTTTCCCGTTATTTTACTTTGGATATAATGATGCATTTGACGCAAAAGCTAACCTTTAGCATGCCGTATCTCGGTTTATATTGGTCGTAGAAAAATTATAAAAAAAGGAGTTTGTTTGTGTTTCTTAAAGATACAATTTTGATATCTACAGTTTTTTTTTATTAAATGCATATTTTTTGAGTTGTTACATTCAACCACGAATAACTCGAAAAATATTATTATTACGAAGAAAACGTAAAGAACATTTTTTTCTTAGAATTACTTTTTATATCGATTTCCATGGTTAAAATGTAATGAAAAATTCCTACCCCCGAGATAGGGTGGCAACCACCCCCAAAGTTTTAGCGTACAGCGGCATGATATAGAAAATGATCCTTGGGCTATTCCCTACCTTCTGTAAAAATTTCAAGTAAATCCATGTTGGAGAAAAAAATTGCGAGCCAAAATGCTTCATTTTCTGGCCTATTAGCTAATCGGATGCAATTATTTCATTTATTTATTTATTTATTTATTTACTGGCAAGCCCAATTCTATAAAAATAAAGATTGATTATAAATAAAGTATTACATAAATACATACTATGCAGGCGAAAACAATAGCATAATAGTGGAGTCACTGAAGGTGGATATGAGCTATTACCTCCGATTTCGTTGAACCTCCATCGAATTGCATGAAAATTGGTGAGTGGTTAGAGGATATCTCAAGGAACAAAGGTGACATGGTGCCAACTTGCGCTTTTACCCTGAGGGTGGATGCCACCCCTTCTCGGGGGTGAAAATTATTTTATTAAAAATAATTCCACAATTCGATAGGGGGACAAATTTTAAGCAAAATTTGTTATATAAAGTTATTAAAATAAATCAAAACTTTTTGAGTTATTAAAGATCAAAGATTTTAATTTTTCTTGAGAAAAATGCATGTTTTTAACCAATTTTTCATCAATAACTCAAAAAGTGTAAGTTTTCACAAAAAAGTTAATATTATCAAAATCGAAGCTAATAAAAAATGAAATAAACCCCTTACTACAAAAACCTTTTAATGTTAACTAAAAGTGAGTTATAGGTAATTGAATGTATATTTTTTTTTGGCGAGTAAAAAACTCTTAAGTATTCAAGCTGAAATAACGGGAAATTGGTGCATTTTATAACATAAACTTATTAAACATTTGTCAAAGTACTTAAAAATATCTAATAAATGAGCCCCCCAACATGTTGATAGCGTTAAAATTTATGTTACATTTTTTCAAAATTTATCTTTTAAAAATTTTTCCAAAAA
Source organism: Diabrotica virgifera virgifera (assembly GCF_917563875.1). NCBI lineage: Eukaryota > Metazoa > Arthropoda > Insecta > Coleoptera > Chrysomelidae > Diabrotica > Diabrotica virgifera. Next base: position 140,812,036 of record NC_065450.1, read on the forward strand.
ATGTTATTGTTTTTTTTTAATAACTCCGTTCGTGTTTACGATATCAGGTTCATCTAAAAACTGTTTGAAAGTTAATTCCAAGTGCTATTTAAGCACGTTGAACCTAATCTTTTAAACCCCTTACTTTTTTAAAAATAAAAGTTAAATGAACCCGGTTGCATGGTTCACTTAGCAAAATTTTAGATTTGAACGTTTCTATCTCGGATATTTTTTACCCTATAGAAATAGTAAAAGAGATAAAATATTTGGCACAGAAAAAACTAAAATTTGGTTATATATAATTTTTTACGTATATTGAGTATTTTTGGAGTTATTATCAAAAGAATATGAGAATTACAATAATTTTAAAAATTATGATTTTTTTAAATTATATCTTTTTTTCAAAAATGTGCATTCTAAACCAATCAAAATTATCTAAAACATTACTAATGCTAATATAAAGAAGTTCTTGTAAGGATTACTATAAATTTTAATTTTTGTGGAAATGGCGTATGTTTTATTTTTCACTTTTTCCTAAGAAATTCGAAACGGTTCTTTTATTTTTATTATAACTTGCTTAACTTTGACGCTATTACCTTGTTCTGAAGCTCATTTGATAGGTATTCCGAAGTACTTTGGCAAATGTTTAGCAGGAATATTTTATACATTGCATCGTTTTCCCGTTATTTAAGCTTGAATACTTAGATTTCAGTACTCGTCGAAAAAAATACACATTCAATTGCCAATAACTTACTTTGAACTATCATTAGTTTAGTTCTTTATGTGCGGAATGTATTCAATTATTTATTATCTTCAATTTCAGTAATAATACTTTTTTTGTAAAAGCTTATAGATTTTGATTTATACGTGAAAAACCGATTTAAAACATGCATTTTTTACGAAAAAATAAAATCTTTGGTCTTTAATAACTCAAAAAGTGTTGATTTATTTTAATAACTTTATATAACAAATTTTGCTTATAATTTGTCCCTCTATCGACTTATGGTATTATTTTTAAAATAATTTTCAGCCCCGAGAAGGGGTGGCATCCACCCCCAAGGTAAAAGCGCAAGTTAACATCATGTCACCTTTGTTCCTTGAGGTATCCTCTAATTACTCACCAATTTTCATGAAAATCGATAAAGGTTCAACGAAATCGGAGGTGAAAACCTTCAGTGACTGCACTATAATAGAATATAGAAAACAAGTATGTATATAGAAATATAGAAATATATAGAATATAGAAATAAATAATAGAAAACAATAACATAGACACAAATTAACAAATTACAGACGTTTCATTCAAATATTAAACTCCTGTAAATTGCTTTTAAAACGACTGATGGAGTTGTCAAACGGTTGTTAATTCAATCAAATTGTGTTTTGACTAGGAAAGTTTTGGGGTAGTTCTGATTTCCTTCATTAAATATTTATTTTGGGCTGCTGAATCCAAATATGAGGTTTGCGGACAAAATTTAGTGACGGAACTTTGAGTAAATTGCGAAGAAAGCGAAACATTACTGCTTTTTCCCGCTCTTTTGCCTAAATCTCGAAAACTATTAACTTTTAGTAAATGGTATCTTAACAGAAATTAAAGTACTTATAATTCTCTACAAACATCACTATTTAGGTACTTTTTTTTCAGACGAACTTTTCGGTCTAAAGTGCAAGTTGAAAATTGCCAATTTTTATCGGTCTCTGCAAAAGCCACTTTTTACATTTCAAAACTTTATTTTTTAGTGTGTGTAGTCCTAACATAAAAAATGTATTTTTTCTGAAACCAGGAAAACGAAAGGTTTCGCAAAACTTCTACAACCCTCATTTGGCTGCTGAAAAAATCCTAATGGACCATATTTTATTCCTACATGCGATGAGTGGTTGTGATACTACTTCTGCATTGTTTAATCAGGGGAAATTGACATTTTTGTTCTTCAAGTCCTGCAGAAGAACACAAACTTACAACCAACTATTGAGGCTTTTAAAGACCCTACTTCACATCAGGATGAGGTTGCCACAGCAGGAAACCTGTTTCTCATGGTTCTAAATGGAAGAAAAAAAGAGACAAGTCTGGACGATTTGAGATACAGACAATACGTATCTTCATCATACAAAATAAGACGAACATTGCCTCATTACTTCTTCTTCTTCATGTACCATGTCTTTTCAGAACATTGGTTACCATCATAGCTATCTTAATTTTATTCACTGCCACCCCAAATAGCATGCTTGTATCAACTCCATACCAATCTCACAAGTTCTTCAACCAAGAGGTTCTTCTTCGTCCTGGACCGCGTTTGCCTGCTATTTTTCCTTGCATAATATTTTGTAGCAACCTATATTTGGGACATCTTATTACATGTCCGAAGTACTCCAGCTTTCTCTGCTTGATGCTTTTTATGATCTCAGTAGTCTTGCTGAGACGTTCTAGTATTGTGGAGTTTCGAATCTTCTTCACCCAAGATACTTTTAAAATTCTTCTATAGCACCACATTTCGAAAGCCTCAAGGCGATTTAGATCGATTTTATTCACAGTCCAGGACTCGACACCATAAAGGAAGACCGAGAACACGTAGCAGAGAAGTAGGCGGATCCTCAATGGCAATTTTAGGTCTCTGTTACATAACACCTAGTACATCCTTTTAAAAGCTGCTCTAGCCTGCTCTATCCTAGCTCTAACTTCGCCGTGACTTTCTGCGTTACAATTTAGTTGCTGTCCAAGGTAAACGATTTTATCAACTTGCTCAAGTTTGGTATTATTTACATATATAGACGGTTTTATATGCTACTGTTTACTTCAGTATGTTCAGATCCAGACCTGCCTCCCTACAACTCTCAACGACACTATCAAGTGGTGTTTGCAGATCTTCTTGACTAGAAGCTAGGAGTACTGTATCGTCCGCATATCGCAAATTATTGATGACTTCACCGTTCACAAGTATTCCTTCTTGTTTTTCAGAAAGAGTTTTTCTGAAAATTCTTTCGGAGTAAACGTTGAAAAGCAGTGGTGACAAGAGGCATCCCTGCCGTACTCCTCTTTTAATATTAAGAGCCTGTGATTCCACACCATCTACTAAAACTGATGTTGTTTGATTCCAATATAAATTTGCAATTATTCGAACATCTCTGCCATCCAAGCCTATGTCTTTTAGAGCTTCGATCAATATAGAGTGCTTAACACGGTCAAATGCCTTTTGGAAGTCAATAAAACAACAGTATATGTTTACAGATATATCTCGACATCTTTGAGCAAGTACGTTCATTTCAAACAATGCCTCTCTCGTTCCAAACCCGTTACGGAAACCAAATTGTGTCATCCAGGTATTCCTCGCATTTATTGTAGATACGGATACGACCATGTATTACCTTCAGAAAAATTTTCAATAAATGGTTTAACAAACTGATGGTTCTATAATCAGCACAGGTTTTTGCTGTTGTCTTCTTAGGTAGAGCTATAAACAATGAATTAGACCAGCCATTAGGAAGTTGTCCGCTGGTATAAATGGTATTGAAAAACGAAGTTATAGCCTCTAAAATATTGCTATAATTTATAAGCTTGTATATATCAGTTGGAATTACATCAGGACCAGTCGCTCTGCCATCTTTTGATGATTGTATGGCTTTTATTACCTCAGAGCGTCTTATTAGGGCTCGTCGCAGTTAGTAATATCGGGTGGTGAACTACTCCTATCGTCTTTGAATAGGTTCGTAACGTAATTTTCCCATTCTTTAAGTTTGTCCTCTACTTCAAATATTAGTTTACCATGTTCATCTTGTAGCAATGCAGTTTGTTTCTTATTGAAGATACCAGCCGCTTCTTTCACTTTTTTATACATGTTAAACGTGTCATATTTGTTTTCAAGTTCTTCAATGTCTTACACTGTTTGGCTAGATGTTGACTCTTTGCTTCTCGTATTTTACGTCGAATTTCTTTTTGTATGCTGTTATAAAGTGTTTCGTTGTTTTTCGCTAATCGCCGTTGTTCCATCAAATCCAATATGTCTTCTGTCATCCAAGCCTGGTTTTTTAGCTTTGACCTGCCTTGTAAATTTCTCACACAGATTTCTTTTACTGTTGTTACGATTTTTAAGCCCTCATCGACATTCTCACCGATATTTTCCCAAATTAAATTTTCGTTCAGTTGTCTTTGAACTGATTCCTTAACTTTCTCGTTTTGTAATTGGGCTGTATCGATATTTTTGCGAGACTTCTTTTTGATCACCTTTTTTAATTTTAATTGGGTTACAGCTACTATGGGATTGTGATCAGACCCAATGTCAGCACCTGGATAAGTTTTAACTGATTTGATGCAGTTTCTAAATCGATTTTTTATTAGAATGAAGTCGATTTGGTTCCTAATAATTTTGTCCTCTGATTCTGCATTTGACTTCCAGGTGTAGAGTCTTCTCGGTGGTAGTTTAAAGTGAGTATTCGATATAATGAAATCGTGTTCTTGACAGAACTGAACAAGTCTATCTCCACGTTCGTTTCTGTTTCCCAAGCCATAATCCCCCACAATGTTTAAACAGCGTCCTTTGCCGACTTTAGCGTTAAAATCTCCGAGGACTATGGTATTTTCGCTGCGTTGACAAGATCTAGAGCATTAGTAAGATCTTTGTAAAATGCTTCTAATTTGTCTTCATCACTGGATGATGTTGGGGCAGAGACCTGAATTACATTGGTAATGAACGGCTTTGAACTAAATTTTACTAGCATTACTCTGTCAGATATGGGGACATAAGTTAATACTGATTGAGCTAAGTGTTTTGCTACTACGATTGCAACTCCATTATATACCGGATTTATACTCAGCACTGTTCGACAGGGAATTGGACAGGGAAGTGGGCAGCGTGAATGTGTAAATAGCTCACTCGCGCTGCTGCTCGTCATGCTATTGCCATTGCACCTACATACCCAAAGAGTCGGTTTTCTGTGGCTGAAGTCAAAGGGAGGCAGCGCGAGGACGAGTGAGTATTCACATTCAACTACTCTCTCTCTCACACTTGCCGCCGGCAAAGCGGCAAGTGAGTAAGGGAGCAAGACGATGCTGTCATCACATTCCTTTCTTGTGAGTCATTCGGTAATGAGTTGTGAAGATATTCATACCTATTCTGTAACTCATTTCGATGATAGAAGTCAGTAAAATCGAATAGAAGTGACCAAGTCGAATAGAAATAGTCCAAATCCGTATTCCATAACTACTTCGGAATCACTACAATCGTAATGTGAATAGAAATCACTTCGACAGCATTTACCCTGTCGAGATGAGATTTCGATTATCGGAATTATGGTTGACGCAAGCGCATTTTGTTTTGTTTTGACGTTTATATTTTATATATAAAAATAATTAATTACATACTACTTACTTATAATTATTTATAGTATTTGTACCTTTTTTTAGCTGCTTAATTTTTAGTCTGTGGTGTTATTTGTTTAGAGAACTATATATATTTCATTTAGACATGTTGTACGAGTATGAATAATTGGACCTAACCTTATTTATTTGCTACTTGGCGTCTGAATGTTTCCCATTCACATTGTTGCCATATTTTGTTCGTATATTTCTTGTACAATTGCAATCAATGGTATAATGCACAAGAATAGCTTGATAAATAAATATTATACCAGTATACTTGTATATTTATCAGTCAACGCTCATAGCCTGAACAAATTATAGAAAAGATGCCATTTTTGGGAAAAGTTGTTTAGCAGTTATTTCAACTGAAATCGAATCTTAAAGATTGCATATTATTAGTAATATCAATTTTAAATAATTTATTAATAATAATGAATTAATAACATCAATTTAAATATCTTTGATTTAAAAGCATTTATACTTCTTATCTTCACTTATCTTTTTTATTTATCAGTTTATCTTCTTTTTTATATCAATTTTAATTAACTTTAATTTAAAACCATTTATCCTCTTTTAAGCTTTTTGCATTCAGTATTTACACGAATATTTTATTTACTTCTCAAAACTTTGAGGATAGTATGAAGAAAGTATGAAAACATTGAGGAAATGGCAACGGTGTCATATCTCAAGTAACAAAATAGGTCACAGAACACAATTTCGCTGGTTACTGCGCGGCTGCCACCTCCTCAGAACCGCGTGAAATAGAAGTCAGAGATTCCGATTACGATATGAGTTACAGAATACCGATCCAAACACAAAAATGACGCGATAGATATCAAACATTCCGATTTTGGGTAATTACGATTCGACTTGGTCATTTCTATTCGATTTGTTAAAAGTTACAGAATAGGGCTGATTGGCGAGGAACTGATGTAAACACCTCACTCGCATCGATATCGTATTTCGGGCAATATTTCCGTCAGCGGCAGCAGCAGTGGCAATAGCTGAGTATAAATCCAGCAATAGTGATTGGCATCGGTATTTCCGGCATTGTACACTTGATATCCATCTACGTCACATACTCCTGATCCCGGCCAGCGCATTTCACTTATTCCAAGGATGCTGATTTGCATTCTTTTCATTTCTTTTATGGCATTAAGATATTTTAAGTTTTATTTTGTTAGAGTCTTACCTTTTGTGATCACGAGATACGTCAAAATAATTGTCAAAGTTAATTTAAATTTGGAAATCTCTCCGAAAAATATTAATTTTTGGCGGATTATTTGATTTATACCGTTCTAATTTAGTTTGTTTAGTTTTGTTAAACTTTTCCTTATTTAGTTTACATTTTGAAAGTGTTCATAAGTTAAACGTTACTTGAAAACTCCTCTATGGAGTCATCTAGTGGAGGCGAACCGCCTGATATTGAGAATTCGATGGATAGTAGCTGTGATTTACAAGATTTAAATGGATTTCTACCCAACCAGCCTCAAAATAAGATAAGTAGTAGTATTAATCTTAACAATATTAATGAAAAACAAAATACTTTAGTAAACTCAGATCAACCAGAAAAAACCAGGCCTGTTTATTTATACGAAAAAATTGATTTAGGACCTTTTTACATTTTCATTGAAAACTCCAGTTTAAATTTTACAGGAAAATTAAACGCTGTTAAAATAGGCGAGATCCTATTTACGTTACATCCAGAAATTGACAATTATATAAAAAAAATTGACTCAATCGGACGCAACCGAGTTAGGGTCTCATTTAAAAATTATAGTAGCGCAAATGCTTTAGTTACTTCCAAATTCCTTATTCAAAAAAATCTGACCGCATACATTCCAAAATTTCAATTGTTTAAACTAGGTGTAGTAAGGGATATAGATTCAGATATATCGGAAGAATATCTTAAAAATAGAATAAAGGAATTTGATCACCATTGCAAATTCTCGGTTGAGTATGTGAAACGAATAACAAGAAAAATAGTAGCAGATGACAAAGTAATATTTAATCCAACAAAATCAGTTATTGTGTCTTTTAAATGCCAGAATATACCAAAGTATGTAGTAATTAATCATGTCTTACACACTGTTGAAAAATACCAGCAAAAGGTAATTATCTGTTACCACTGCTATAGGTATGGGCACATGAGTAAGCAGTGTAAAAGTAATCCTCGCTGTTTTAAGTGTCATGAATCTCACCTTTCCGATTCTTGTTCTTTATCATCGTTTAACAAAAAATGTCTATCCTGTGAAGGTGAACACTTCACTAATGAATGGGAGATATGCCCAGAATTTGATCGCCAAAAGAAAATAAAACATTATATGTCTGAAAACAGCTTATCTTTTAAGGAAACAATTAAACTCTTTCCTAAGATAACTTATGCATCTATAGCAGCCAATAATTCCTCAATAAATTCTCATCAAACTCCAAATATGAATGCACCATCCTCTTCATATTCCTTTACTCAATTGTCCACGTCTCAAACATCTTCCAATCAGTTCGCTCTACCTTCAGTTTCAAATAGATATACAATAATAAAACCACCAAAATACAAACGACCTATCTCTTCCTCACCAGACCAAGTAACAATGGAACATCAAAAAATAATAAAGTTAAACCCCATGTCCAACAGACCTGGTGGTATTATCACCTCTTCTTCGTATCAATCTACATTTAATCCAGAACAAGGATCTAAAATACATGAACCATCAAAAGAATTAACAGAATTAATATCAAATATAGTTACAAGTATTATCTCTAATATAAATCACAAAAATTTTGAAATTCCAGAAAAATCAGTTCTAGTAAATTCAATTCAATCAGTTTTAAGTTCTCTCTTATATAATAATGAATAGATTGGTAATTTGTCAATGGAATTGTAGATCGGCTAACTCTAATAGAGAAAACCTTATCCACCTATTAGAAGACCAGAAAGTTGATATCGCATTATTATCAGAAACTAGATTTAAACCAGAAAAGTATTATAACTTTCACGGGTACAATATTGTCAGAGACGACCGCTTTTCAGTAACTGTTGGCGGTGGCTCAGCAATTTTAATAAATTCAAACCTATATTACGAGGAAGTCACCATGAAAGTAGATTTAATAAACGTCAATAAAGTAGCAATAAAAATAAAGTTTAAGTCATATACTGTCACATTTATATCTATGTATGTTCCCCCAGGAACCAAGTTATTGTTACAACAATGGAACAATTTCATAACATCTATAGAAAGACCATTTATAATAGGAGGTGACCTTAATGCTCACCACATTGCCTGGGGCCTAGACAACCAAACAGATATGAAAGGTAAAATCTTGATGGACTGTATAGACGATAATAATTTAATATTCAAAAATGATGGCTCTCCTACTTTCTTTAGGAACTTCTCGAAATCGGCAATAGACCTGACCATTTGTACTCCTGACTTAAACCACCTGATCACTTGGAAAACACTTCAAGACCTATTTGGTTCAGACCATACACCTATAAGAGTAGAGTTAGAGGATCAACCAACTCATACATATAATCCATATTCACAAAAGTGGAATTTAAAGAATGCCGACTGGAAATTATATGAACAGTATTCGGAAGATGTATTCTCTCAATTTAAAGATATAAATTCTTATGAACAAATTTTGCACAATATAAATACAACTGCATCCTACTGCATCCCCAAATTTAAAATAAAAAAACCGACTTCCAGAGGAAAATACTGGTGGGATTTAGAATGTGAAGAAGCAGTCAGAAGAAGACAGGAAAGTTTTTGTATATTCAAAGAAAATCCAAACCATGAAAACCTACTTAAGTATAAAAAAGATGATGCACATGTCAAGAAGATCACTAAACAAACTAAAAGAAATAGCTGGAGAGATTATGTCGGATCCCTAAATAGGTCAGTCCCTATTAAAGATGTATGGTCAAAAGTTAACCGAATAAAAAATAGAAAAACAATGAACAAAGTCCCTGTTATTCTGTCGGAAGCTTCGTGGATAGAAGAGTTCCATCAAAATATCACACCGCCGTCTGCAGAATTAGTAATTCCTGATTTACAACTAAATGCTCTGTACGACTATCCAGAACCAATCCGTTTCCTAGTCAAACCATTTTCTGCCACTGAACTAAATTTTGCGTTGAAGAAAAACTCAAATTCAGCACCAGGTGCCGATAATATCCATTACTCGATGCTATCAAATCTTTCAAGAATTGGTAAGGCTGCACTACTAAATATATATAATGAAATTTGGATGCGCCGCATAAAGATTCCTGACGATTGGCACGTTTACACTATTATCCCGGTTTTAAAACCAGGAAAATCATCAAAGAATTGGGATTCTTACCGTCCAATCGGTCTGGCTTCCTGTATACTAAAAACATATGAGAGACTTATTAAAAACCGTCTGGAATTTTGGCTAGAAAAGAACGACCTATTACCAAGAAGTCAGTTTGGTTTTAGAAAAGGTAAATCCACACAAGATAGCCTCTGCCACTTTTTAATAGACATTTATAGTTCCTTTACTTATAAGAAAGCAGTTAGTGCTTTGTTCTTAGATATAAAAGGGGCTTACGACAACGTTAATCTTCACATACTATACGCGAAAATGTTGGAAATAGGAATACCCGAGATAGTAACATGGAACATCATTAACTTATACATTAATCGAGCAGTTCACGTTAGATTAAATGGAGATCAATCTAACTCCCGATACACATCTTTGGGACTACCTCAGGGTAGCATCCTAAGTCCTATATTATATATACTGTATACTGCTGACTTAGAAACTAAACTTCCTCAACACATAAAAATCCTACAGTACGCTGATGATGTTGCGATATATGCAGAAAATAAGTCAATAGATAGATGTAATAACTACCTTAAATCGACATTGAATATTATAAAAAAATGGGCTACCGATAATAACTTAACAATATCAGAGAGTAAATCAACCATTGTTACCTTTACTAAAAAACGATATGTTCCTCAAAGCCATCTACAATTTGATAATACTAGTATTCCTTATAAAATTTCAATAAAATTTCTTGGCGTATTTTTAGACTCCAAATTAAATTGGAAAGAACACACAAATTACATATTACGAAGAATGGAAAATGCAATGAATATCATGAAGACTGTAAGTGTCAGTAACTGGGGAGCTGATCCAAACATATCAATATTACTATACAGAAATTTGATAAGATCAATCTTAGACTATGGATCTATTTTTTATGGCTCAGCATCAAACTCTGTACTCCAAAAAATCGAGAGGATCAAAAATAAGGCACTTAGGTTATGCACTGGTTATCTTCGTAGCACACCTATATTGGTCATGGAATGTGAACTTAATGAACCTCCACTTTCATTACGCAGGGAATACCTAAGTGAGAAATTTATAGTTAAAACAGCGGTTAACGATAAACTGCTATTAAATAAAATTGTTCATTTAACCACCTCATACCTAACTCATTATTACTGGGAAAAAAAGAAACTGCTTTTAGTTGTGGAAAGCTTCCTCAACGTTTCTAATTCCATTGGCGACATACACCAAATTGAACAAAGCTCGTCTCGAAAGCTAAATTATGAAGATTATTTATCTCCAGTTAACTGTCATTTAAGTAATATTCGTGCGACAGACTTCCTTACTAAAATAGACCACCTTCAGTGTGTACAAAAAAACTGGGGGAGTTATCAGAAATTATATACGGATGGTTCAAAAATGGAAGGAAAAGTTGGATATGCTATATATTACCCACAAAAAAGTATAAAAATAAACAACAGATTACCTGATAAAATGACAATTTTCACAGCTGAACTCATTGCAATCAAAGAAGCATACAAAATATGTATTAATCAAAAAGAACTCAATTATGTTATATTTACAGACTGCCAAAGCATTGTAAAGACATTGAAATATAATGTACATAATTTTGCAGAAAATTATATCATCAGTGACATCATAGCAATGAACAGTGAAGCTTTGAAATCGGGCAAAAATATAATATTGTGTTGGATAAAAGCACACATTGGTATAAAAAACAACGAAATAGTAGATGATCTGGCTAAAAAAGCAACAACGAAGGAATCCACTCTGCATACTTATCAACTTCCTATGGGAGACATAATTTCTATTATGAGATCTATCAAACGGACGAAATGGCAGGAACAATACAATAATTCAGACAAAGGAAATTATTACAAAAAAATCCAGCCTACACTTCCCATCAAGACATGGTTTAATCAAGTTTCCAACAAAGGCTTTATCAAAACTATTTGTCGAATAAGAAGTAATCACTGTCTGACTCCAGTCTACAAAAGAGAAATAGGACTTGTAGATAATGATGAATGTTTATGTGGAGAGCTAGCTGATCTACAACATATGCTGTTAGAATGTCCTTTACATTTTATTGAAATATCAAACTTTCTTGCCAATCTAGTTCAAGTTAATGTACAATTTCCTTTTAATCTTATATACCTTTTACAATCAAACAATCTAGATGTTTATAAAATTTTGTACAACCATGTTAATTGTTTAAAATTAAAGCTCTGAGAAAAAAAGAAAAAAAAAATAAAAAAAAAAATAATTAAATAAAATAAAAAGTTACTAAGATCTAAACCTCCGCGAGGTTGAATCGGGTTTAGGTCTTAGCGCGATAAAAAAATATACAAAAAAAAAAAAAAAAAAAAAAAAAAAAAAAAAAAAATAAAAAATGTAATAAAAAAAAATGTTAAAAAATATAATAAAAAAAATAATAAAAAAAAAACAGAGTAAAAAAAAACAGAGTAAAAAAAACAGTAGTACTAATAGTTTTAAATTTAGATACTAAGCATATATTTTGTAAAAGAGAGAATTCAAAACACATTGACTGGCCAGTTGGTTGCTTAAACCAGTGCCAATAAAACATAAACACACACACACACATACCTTTTGTGATACTGAATTTGTACAATTTCGACCTTTTTTTTTCTTTTTAATTATTTGTGCAGAAAACTAGGAGAAATTTCTCTAATGACAGCATTCTAATAAAAAATAATGTTTTGAAATGTAAAAAGTGGGTTTTGCAGAGACCGTTAAAAATTGGCAATTTTCAACTTGCACTTTAGACCAAAAGGTTCGTCTGAAAAAAAAGTAAATAGTGATATTTGTAGAGAATTTTAAGTACTTTAATTTCTGTTAACAGACCATTTACTAAAAGTTAATAGTTTTGGATATTTAATCAAAAAAGCGGGAAAAAAGCAGAAATTTTTCACTTTTTTCGAGATTTACTCAATGTTCCGCCATGAAATTTTGTCCGCAAACCTCATTTTCGGATTCAGCAGCCCAAAATACATATATAATGAAAGAAATCAGAACTACCCCAAAACTTTCCCACTAGAGGACTCGTAGAGTACACATTGACTGAATTATGTAAATTGTAAAGGGAGTTAGCTAGATTCAAGACTCTGGGTATGACTGAGAAAAGTGAATAATTAAATCTATGAAAGGGTACATAAAATGTTCGCACTTATCTAGTGGAGCGAAGTGGTACAAACAGTCCAATCTTATTAAGAAGTTGAGAACAATGCATATACCATTTAACATCTTGAATAGTAGTAAAAGGTCTCTTTGCTTTCTACGGCTCACAAGAGAAGGGACCTGCAGTAGTTGATGTTGCCATACAGTGTAATCCTGATACGTATGAACCTTAACAGAAATTATTTTAACTTGTTCAAGTTTCCTAATGTAGACCAAGTAGTGTGGGGACCACACTGAAGAGCAATACTCGAGGTGAGACCTGACCAAGGAGAAGTAAAGGACTCTAATACTGGATACATACATTTATAAAGTCACGAGTTGTTCTTTTTACGAAACCCAACACTTTCATAGATGTTTGAAAAATATTGATGATATGAGTATTAAAACAAAGAGAATTATCTAGTGTAATCCCCAAGTCCTTGATTTTATTTACAGTATTGAGCAATTAACCATCAATGTAATAGTTTGATAATATAGGGTGGTGAATTATGAAATATATAAAATATATACAAAGAAACACTTTTATGTTGTTCTGAAGCTATTTCCTTCTGGCATTCTTATAATTAAGTATTTTCTATGGGAAATAAGCCACAATTTTACTAAAAAATGAATTTATTAACGTTTCGAAGCCCAAATCGGGTTTCCCAAATCGGGTAATAGTATTATTTATACTATTATTCAAGAGTATTTTGTATTTTGACAACGAAACCCGATTTGGGCTTCGAAACGTTAATAAATTCATTTTTTAGTAAAATTGTGGCTTATTTCCCATAGAAAATACTTAAACACTTTTATATCAGTATATCTGTCTACAGCGTCTTCAATGGATAGGTTATGTATTTAGGATGGAGAAAAATAGGTCTAAACGAACTGATGAATGCCAGAATACAGCGGAAGAGACTATTGGAAGACCCAGAAAGCGATACGAGAATGATGTGGATGAGGAGGTAAGAAATCTCCTTGGCAGTCGATCGTGGAGCAAAATGTTTACACAAAAACTTTATGAAATTTGTGTAATATGCAGAGTGGACAAAAAAAATGCTACACTATCGCCAAAGAAAACAAAAACTGTTTTTGCGACGGAAAGAGTATTTTTTAGACTATGTACATAGAAAAGACGGAAACAATAAATTGCTGTACCTATATTCTACATTTTTTTGTATTTAAGCCATCAACTGCCGGTGTAAACAACATCGTGCCAATAATCGCCTTTGTTAATGTTCACGTTATCTAATAACGTAGGGTTTTTTTTTGTATAAACTGTCCTTGCCATCTTATGTCATTATTATCTTATACCAAGTTGTCGAATACTTCTTGCGTAGATAAAAGTTTAAAATCATCATTAAATAAGAGGTTTAATCAATTATTTGGAGAAGTTGATAATTGAGGAAATATCAAGAGATTTACACAATCAATATTACTTTAAGATAAAGTATGTAAATCTATAAACACTTCAAATTAACCACTTTATTGGAGCAGCAGGCATTTCAGAATTGATGCAATCAGTTATCGGTCAACGTCATTTTGATATATCAATTGTATTTACTGTAACAATTATTAAATTATCTAAAATATGACTTAATAAGTAGTAATCAGTATGGCCTACATATCTGTCGTTATTATATTGACAATGTTTTCTGTGTATACTTCGACGCAATTTTATAAATAAAAAAATAAACCATGAACTGATTTTTTCTTGCTTGCTTGTTTGGTGTTTGTTCTTCCTTCTGCAATAGGGAACTTGCACACATTTTTTTTATTACATAATAATGTTCAATTTTGTGACTGTATATTTTGGTACATGATATTTTGATATGTTTAGTGTTTGTTTAATAGAAAAATATTTGTTAAGGGAAGGGAAGCAGAACTATTCAGATGTTTCAAACTTAATTGTAATAAATCAATGTATATATAAAAGTAAAAGTTTAGGTTAGCAAAAATAAATATATGTATTTAGTTGACATGACACGTACAAAATATTGTTAAAATAATATACGTAAGTTAATTATTATAATCAACTATTCTAAATGGGAAATAAGCCAAAATTTAACTAAAAAATGATTTTATTAACGTTTCGACGTCCAAATCGGATGTCATTGTCAAAATACAAAAATTAGTCAGATTAAATAAATTTTTAGAAACAATTTTTTACTAAGCAACAACATTTTTGTTTAATTTAATAATATTTTGTATTTTGACAACGACGTCCGTTTAGACGTCGAAACGTTAATAAAACCATTTTTTTCGTTAAATTGTGGCTTAGTTCCCATTTAGAAATTAGAAATAGCTTCAGAACAAGTTAATTATTATTGTGAAAGCTTTAGGCCTTCCTTTTATTTTAATTTTGGACGGTAATACTATTTCACTTAAAACTAAAAAAATATATATTAATTTATAGTCTCTTAACTTTTTCATACTGTTTTAAAATGTTGTTAAACTCATTCTTCTTCTTCCTCTTTATAAGCAATTCTGCTTGTTCATTGGCTGATTGATACCTCTATGGAAGGTTGTCACTCCATCTTTTGCGCGGTCGGCCGATACTTCTTCTGCCGATTGGTGATATATCTCGTGCTATTTTGACCACACGTGTCTCCTCCATTCTGGTTATGTGGTTGTTCCATTCTTTTTTTCTATTTAGTGTCCATTCGTTTTTACACTGTACGTTACATTGTCTTCTAATATCCTCGCTCCTCTTTCGATCTCTCAGTGTATTTCCTGTAATTCTTCTCAGTACTCTCATCTCTGCCGTTTCCAGTAGTCTTTGTGTTGTGGCTGTATCGGGTCTTGTTTCTGATGCATATGTCATTATTGGTCTTACACTTACACTGGCTTTATAAATTCTTGACTTGTTAAATTCTTGGCTTTATAAACTCAATAAAACAACTAAATAATTGTCCACATTGCATAGTTAATTTAAAAACAAACACTAAGCAAATAAAAAATAAGAAATCTCTTTACTAATCAATATTAAAATTAAAGTGTAAACACAACCCGATTAAACAAATTCCAACACTCTGACACTCTAAGTTTTTTATTTGCGTACACGTTAGCGTGTACCTAGACACAGCGTTATATTTAGGTATATTCTTCTTATCCTTCTTTAGTTTCTTGGCCTCCACCTACTTGGGTATTTGGCCAGCTCGTAGTCGGGGAATAAAGGAAAAATATTTATATTCTAATGACATTTATCGTATGTCGTTGTAATAATATATATCAGTTTGTTGAGATTGGAGTTTAATACAGTTTTTGAAGGAAAGGAAAGAAGGTTTACTATTGAAAATAAAACCATTTTGTAAAAGTACAAATTTTCTATGAATAGTTCAAACGATCAAAAACACTTTTAACGTCACATAACTGTATTTTTTACTGACGTTTATAATGTCTAATTTAAAATTATATATACAATTGGTGTAGAATGTAAACATACAACGGCGTGACGTCACGACGCGTTTTGGGGTGGCTGGTATAAGTTGAATTTTTAGTCGTCTTTAGGGGCCAAACGAAAGACAAACAAAACTTTTTTATCTTTGATACAGGTTCTAAATTATGTTCTGTTGTGATTTATAACATTTTTTTTTTGAATTTAAAATTTTATGCAAGTTCCCTATTGACTTCGGCATCGTGCGTCTCCACTAAAAATAAAACTACACGGAAAAAATTACGTTTTGTGAAGTTTTAGTTGGTGAATTGGTTTCAGACAATATATTTGGCCGTTTCTGCGTTTTCGCAAAAATCTGTATGCTCTTCTGATCTCTCTACAGAGGTATCTAAGTGGTAGTAACCCACTCCCACACACATACATACATACACACACACTATAGGCCTAGCATTCCACGTTGATTCCTCATCCACTCCGTACCTGGAATGTTGTATTTATTACATGAAATCATATTTTATTTCGTTGATGTAAATTTTGTTGAGGTGTCTGGTGTCTATTCCTTTATTGGGACCGTGCAAGTTAGGAAGAGCGGCACCTGGTTTCATAGCTCGGCAACATTTTTAGCACTTTTAATTATATTGGCCAATTATATTAGTCCTGGTTACTGGATAATTGTCAAGGCCATAGCCCAAAAAAGAATAAGAAGAAAAAATAAGATTAAGATTATGTTATTAAAAAGTAAACATTGTACTACAAACAAAATACCATTAATTAAATTCACTTTAATAATTGCATATCATATCGATATTGTGGGGCAACATATAAATTTTACAATTTATAACACATCATTTGCAAAATCCCATTTTCTTCAATGACAGTAGGTATGAAATATACGTTAATTTGACAATTTCAATTGACAATATGAATTATTTAAGAAATATATGTTAAGGAAGTTGCAAGATTTGTCCGCTATACGAGCACAATCGTTTCTAGTATCCTCTCCAAGTACTTGCACACAGCGAATAAGAACTCAATTGGGCCTGCGTTAAAAAAAAGAATGTGTGTACTTTGTACGCACGTAAGAAGTTATACTTCTATTATATGATTTCTTGAAAATAAATATACTTTAAACAGTTTGTTTTAATTATTTTTTAACACCTAACTAATTTTGTGCTTACCGCTTTCAAAAAAATAAAAAAAAGTATAGGATTGCCCCGGATTCGAACTCAAGACCTCTCGATCTCTGGCCGAATGCTATACCAAATACGCTACGAGGACTGTGTCTGTATCGGTTCGGACGTACCTAATGACAATTCACGGTAACAAATAGACAAGGTGAATACCGAAGAGAAATATACAATAAAATGTTTTAATAATACTCATCTTACTCCTGAGGAAGACAAATCCAAAGACAAAATTATAATAAATATATTTACTAAAAACACTAATATTATTCTTTTCACACCTTTTCTTGTACTGATATATTTATACATAACTTTTAAAGAAACTAGAAAGATTTAGCAACTAAACGCCATACTGTCTGTGTGCGCATGCGCGCAGTATTATGAAATTTTACTCTCAATCGCGCCTAAAGAAGTATAACTTCAAAAAAGGTCTTAAACGCATTTTTTTAGATTTGTAAAGGATTTATACTCCAATAAATATAAGATATATATCTTATCTCTTTTCATTTACTTTTCTGTATCTAGGTCATCTTCATCAAGAAGATTTATGACATAAAATCAAAATTTTCGAAAAAACAAATAATTTATGTTCTCATCTATGTAAAAGCAGTATACAGTCGGAAAAATGAAAGAATACCCATGAACGAACATATAAAACACGCTGTATTTTCCTGTCACCGTGTCACAAAGAAAATTGTCCAGTGCAAGTAAATGTAACAGTAATTACTACATGTACCTGCGCTGGCCAATTTTTTGTGTGACACGGTGATAGGAAAATACAGCGTGTTTTATATGTTCGCTCATGGGTATTCTTTCATTTTTCCTACTGTATATGTTTTTATGTTGAACAACGGATTTATAAGAATATAAATAGTAAAATCTTAACTTATTTTACTTTTATTTAAAACGTTTTCATATACTTCACTCGGTCTTTATCACTTTGTCCGGGAAATCTTGTAATCCATTATAAACATAGCGAATGTTCAGTTGTAGAGCATTTGACTGCAGATCGAGAGGTCCACGGTTGAAACCCGGGTGTTCCTTATTTTTTTTTTATTTTTTTAGTTCACTTTTAGCATTTTCATACTTTGTTGAGTTAATATACTAAAGATTCATATTTTATTAAGTTAATATGGATTATTATTAAAGTATGGATCTAAGGCATATTACCAAACTTAAATGGAGCTTCGCAGGCCACACTGCTAGACAAAAAGACCAACGTTGGAATGCAACAATACAACATTGGAGACCTTACCAAAGTAAACGACCGAGAGGAAGACCACATAAGAGGTGGGTTGATGATATTAAAAGAGTAGCCGGAACAAATTATAAATATGTTGCTCAAGATAGAGTCCGATAGAAGGAGTTGGGAGAGGCCTATGTCCAAACGTGGACGATAGAAGGCTAAGAAGAAGAAGAAGATATTAAGGTATATCACAATTATTCTTTCGAAACATGTTTCACTAATTTTTTACAATTTTAAACATTTTCTTTGATGTATATGAGTTTAAAATCAATTACAAAATTCTTTCATGACATCGAAACAACAATATAGTTAATAATTTTATATTGTGTCCTATACAGGGTGATTGATTAGTAGGGTAAAGCTCAATAGCTCCGCTATAGTAATAGATAGCAATAAAAAATAATAAAAAAAATTTTAGCCACCTTTGAGCTTCACATTACAAAATTAGTTAGAATGTTACAGGGTGTTCGATAACACAGTGGCAGACCAAACTTATGTTTTTTTAAATGGAACACCCTATATTGTATTTTAAATTCGAAATCCTGTTAACTTCTCCATCACAAAAATATAAAAGTTTGTTATGTTATACAGGGTATTTACAAAGTTATAACCAATTTTATATGAAAATCGTAACAAGTTCAACTCCCTGTATAAATAAAAATAAGCAAAACAACAATGGTTTATTAATGCCATATTTTTTAACGTATTGTCAAAATTTTCAAGAATGGTCGATATCGCTAATTTTCTTTATATCAAATACAGGGTGAGTCAAAACGCAAGTACATTATTTTCTCAGTAATTTTAAATGGAACACCCTGTATTTTATATCACTATTGAAAAGTACCATTACCGTACTTTAATTTTTAGATAACATTCCCTATGTCTAAATTTATTAGTTTTCGAGATATTTTCATTTTTCAGTGGACCAGTAGCGTGGCCACCCAAATCACCAGAATTTAATAAACTGGACTGATTTTTTTTGGGGTTACGTTCATAATGAAGTTTATAAAATACCTCCAACAACAAGGGATGAGATGAAAAATAGAATACAAAGTGTATTTCGATGTGTTAATTTACAAATGCTCAGTAGAGTAAGTAGCTCATTAAATAATCGTTTTTAGGCGTACATAAATGTGTTAATTTATGTACGCCTTAGATAATTTTCAACACCTTATTTAATTAAATATTAAAAATATTTTATTAAAAGTAGCTTCTAATTTTTTCAAACATGTTTTTTTTGCAAAATGTATTACTGATAAATTATGTTTCGTTCTTTATTTGTTACATTGTTACATTTACATACAAAAGTAGTGTTTAATTGTCTTCACAAAATATTGTATTTTGTGTTTGTGTGTTTTTTTGTAAAATTTATTACTAATTTTCTTTGTTTATTTGTTGCATTTACATAAAAAGATAGTTTTTAATTGTTTCAAAAATGTTGTATGTAGTGGTTGTGTTTTTGTTTGTAAAATGTATTACTAATAAATTATTTTTATTTCTTTATTTGCTACAGTGTTACATTGATTACCGGATTGATAATCCGTAATCTTCAATTGTCAATTCAGTCATGGCTTACTTAAAATTTAGATAAATTTAAACACCTAAAATAATTTGCTCTGAAAAATGAAAATATCTCAAAAACTAATAAATTTGAGCATAGGGAATGTTATTATAAAAATTAAAGTACGTTAATGTTACTTTTCAATAATGATATAAAATACAGGGTATTCCATTTAAAATTACTGAGAAAATAATGTACTTGCGTTTTGACTCACCCTGTATTTGATATACCTAAAGAAAATTAACAATATCAATAATTCTTAAAAATTTTGACAATAAATAAAAGAATATGGCATTAATAAACCATTGCTGTTGTGCTTATTTTTATTTATACAGGGAGTTGAACTTGTTACGATTTTCATACAAAATTGGTTATAACTTTGTAAATACACTGTATAACATTACAAACCTTTATATTTTTGTGATGGAGAAGTTAACAGGATTTCGAATATAAAATAAAATATAGGATGTTCTATTTAAAAAAACATAAGTTAGGTCTGCCACTGTGTTATCGAACACCCTGTAACATTCTAAGTAATTTTGTAATGTGAAGCTCAAAGGTGGCTAAAATTTTTGTTATTAACTTTTATTGCTATCTATTACTATAGCGGAGCTATTGAGCTTTACCCTACTAATCAATCACCCTGTATATAAAAAAACCGTGGTATTATAAAAAGTACTTTTTTATAAAAGTGTAATTTTTTAAATATTGTTGCACGACACTTATATTTCAAATATTGTACTTATCTCAATACCTCTTATCCAATAGGGTTTAGTCACTAGGATACCTGGCTTTCACCCAGGAGGCTCGGGTTCGATTCCCGGCATCGGAAATCCTTTTTATTTTTATAATACATTTTTTTATATTGTCTTATATCAGGACGGCCCTACACGATCGTGACGGGTCGTGCAAATCATTCCTGCGCTTTTTAAAATCCATTTTTAACTTAACTTTTTCTGGACCAGGACCATACCTCATAGCATGAGAGCTGTTACGACATTTTTGAGTAGGTATTTTAGGCAATCTGAAATTTTTTCAGGTAACTCTCCCATGATAGCCTAATACAAAAATGCCGGTCTTGCTGGAGGGTAGCGGTTATTTTCCCCAAAGTTAAAAAATGGTAAAAATTGTTATTACAAAAAATATCATTGACGTGACTTTAAAGTAAATATAAATATTCAAATATAAGAAAATAAACAGGCCAGGCGATTTGCGAGAAATTTTAACTGTGCAAGATGCTTGCATGGGCGCCCCAGGATTATTTTCAGGGGGTGCACCGGAACTTCAGAAGATTGCATCTGAATCTGTACATATTGTCCTTTTCATGAGCATTTTTCAGTGCGTAACAAATGATAGGAAAAAGGGTAAGTCCGTGATAATACACATTTATGACATTTATTCTAACATGACATTTTAGTTAAATCTGACAGTTGTCACATTTTATTTTCAATTTGGAATAAAAACAAATCAAATGTGTTTCTTGCATTTATAAAATGGTATTTTCTTTGATTTGTATAGTCTTATAAATTATACAGATTATATTTGTAATATTATTATCTAATTAAAAAAAATTATTTTTCTTATTATGGCACCATCTATCGACAACTAGAATAACCACCGAACTAGAATAATTACCAAAGTAATCAACGACGTGCCTTTTTTTCTGTCACATACAATTTAATGCGTTACAAAGAAATCGAAAAACTGTGACGTACTGAAAGATGATCATGAGAAAAAGAATACCTGCACTATTACTTACTTACTTAGTCCTAAGCCTTTCTACCTTTAGGTGTAAGGCTGGTGGAGTTGAGTTTGGCATTGTAGTCTCCATGCTTTCCGATCTTGCGTTAGGTTTCTTGCACTTTCCAATGTCAATCCCTTCTTCTCGACTTCTTTCCTGATTTCATCTACCCACATAACTCTTGGTCTTCCTCTTTTGTTTTTCCCCTGCACTCTCGTTTCGAACACTCGTTTTGTAAGCCTCTCTTTCGACATTCTACACACGTGCCCGAACCATCTAAGTTGTCCCTCCACTATTTTTTCATTGATTGGTTCCAGTTTTAGATTTTGTCTAATTGTTTCGTTTCGTATTTTGTCTGTCCTCTTTCTGTTTGCTATTTTCCTCAGGAACCTCATTTCCATAGCATTGACTCATTTTTCCCCAAAAATGTTGTTTTCATAGCGTTAAATAAGCTTCCTGTTCGTCCCATTATCTCGTTTATTTCCATGTCTTGTTTACCATTTGCTTCGATTATTACTCCTAGGTATTTAAAATATTCCACTTGCTCTAGTTGTTTCCCGTCTAATTATATTGCGTGTGTCTTCTTCGTATTTGAAATTATCATTGTTTTTGTTTTCTCTGTATTAATTTTCATATTTATGTTTGATAGTTCTTCTTCTAGGATTTCAAGATTGTTCTGTAGGTCTTCTCTGTTTTCTGCTATCAATACCATGTCGTCTGCGAATAGTAGCTCCGATAGTTGAGTCCGTTTCATTTGCCAGTATCCTAATGTTAGTTTTCCCATTCTTCTCTTGGCTTTCTTTATCGCTTCATTAAGTACCACTGAGAATAGCAGTGGACTCAGCACGCATCCCTGTTTGACGCCTTGACTTGTAGTAAATTCTCTGGATTCCTCGTTATTGGTTCTTATTGTATTTGTATTATTTTTGTACATATCCTTTATTACTTCTATTATGAGTCTGTCGACTCCCCTTTCTTTTAGTGTCTTCCATACGTCCTTTCTTCGGATTCTGTCAAACGCCTTTTCCAGGTCAATGAAGCACATATGTATCTCTCTATTCTTCTTGATTACCTTCTCACTTACTTGTCTTAATGTGAATATTAGGTCTTGCGTGCTTCTGTCCTTCCTGAATCCACACTGTGTGTCTTCCATAGTTGTTTCTATTTGGGTTTTTATTCTTGTCTCTATTATTCTTGCGAATACCTTCCCAGGGATACTTGATATGGTGATACCTCGGTAATTATTACAGTTTCTCTTGTCTCCTTTTTTGTGTATTGGTAGTATAATGTCTTTCTTCCAGTCCTTTGGTAATTCTGCTCTATTTATGATATCATTCATTAGTTCTTTCATGCTATCCATTCCCTCTGTCCCCATGAATTTTATCATTTCCGGGGTAATATGATCCTTGCCTGGTGCTTTGCCCAATTTTACTCTTTCTATTGCTTTCTCTAATTCCTCTCTTCTTATGGATTCCACTTGTTGTTCTTCATTCCTTTCTTGTATCTCCCCTATGTTGTCCGTGTTTGCATGAGTTAGCTCTTTGAAATGTTCTCTCCATCTTTCCATTATTTGTTTTTCTTCTGTTAGTACGTTTCCATTCTTGTCTTTTATATTCGGCATCGTGTGCTCTTTCTTTTGTCGTGAGTTGTTTTAATGCGCCGTAGAAGAGTTTTTGGTTTTCCCTATAATTTTTTGTCATTTTTTGTCCAAATCTCTCCCATGACCTTTCCTTTCCTGCTTTCACCGCTATTTTAACCTCTTTCCTTTTTTCTTTATATGCCTCGTAATCTTCCGGGTGTTTTGTACTTAGGTATCTCTTCCATTTTTCTTTTTTGTTCTTTATTTTCTCTCGTATTTCTTCCTTTCACCATTCCGTTCTCCTCATGTTGGTATTTGCTATTTTTGTTTTCCCACAAGTTTCCTCAGCTGCTTTGATTATGCAGGTTTTTAGATATTCCCATTTTTCTTCTATATTTGTATTTTTTGCCCTACCTTTCAGAGTATTAGCTAATTTTTCTTGGAATTTCTTCTTATATCTTTCCTCTTTTAATTTGTAACTTTTTATTTTTTCGTTTACTACCTTTCTTCTCTTTTCTTCTTTTTCTTCTGTTGTTCTAATTCTCATTATTACTAGATGGTGGTCACTGCCAATCTCTGAGCCTCTTTTCACTTTCATATCCTGTACTCTTTTCCATTTGTTGCTGCTTACCAAAAAGTAATCTAAGATTGATTTTGCGTTTCTGCTGCCTTGTACTCTCGTGTATTTGTGTACTTCTTTATGTTTAAATTTTGTATTTGTTATAACTAGTTTGTTCTCCACACATATTTCTATTATTCTTTCACCATTGCTGTTTAGTATTTCTTCTCCTTCTTTTCCCATGCACTCCTCTATTCCGCTGTTGTTGTTTCCGACTCTACCGTTTAGATCTCCCATTACAATTATGTTTTCTTCCCCATTATCAATTTGCATTTGGAGCTCCTCGAAAAATTTATCTTTCTCTTCCTTTCTTGCATCTTAATTTACTCCGTAGGCTGTTATTATTGTCCATATTTCTTCGTCCATCAGTTTCATTTTCACCGATAATATTCTCTGGTTAACATATGTTTCTTCTATAACGTGTTGTAGTCTATTCGGTGCAATTATTATCTCGACTCCTTCTTTTGCTCTCTCTTTTGTATCCGCTCCTACCCAAAGTAACCAATATCCTTTGTGTATTTTCTTAAGACCTTTTCATCTTCGTTTCCGTTATTCCTAGTATTTCTATTTTTTGTTTAATCATTTCTTCTACCAGTTCTTTCTCTTTTCCGTTAATGCTTCTCACATTCCATGTTCCCATTTTTAACTCTCCTTTTTTCTGCAATCTAGTTTTCCCCTTCTTTTTATTTTCATCCTTGTTTACCTGTGCATCATCTTTTTCCCTATCGCTTTTCCCATTCATTGCCTTGGTCGTCATTGTTGTGTGTCCGGTCTCATTATTTTTTATTACTTTTTTGGAGTCCTTTCCACGATGTTTCTGTGAATTTGTATAATTTTCTCATTATTATGGTCCCATTTCCACTCCTTCCCATTAATCTCCAGTTTCATATATCCTATCTTCGTAGTATTACCTTTGTCTTTTTCTTCTTTTGCCATTTTCCTAATTTTTGCTTGTATTTCCCTTTCCTTTCTTGTTAAATCTGATTCTATATACACCTTTTGTCCCTGTAGATTCGTACACTTAGCTTATCCGTTAGGTTTTCCATTTCTGCTACAAAAATTTGGTCTCCGATCTTCACCGCTCCTCTCAGTTTGACCTGTAATTTCAGATTTCTTCCTATGAAGTGTTCTACTGACTCCTTTACTGGTTTTCTGTCGTTAGGATCCAGTGTTAGGCCCTTTAATACTATATTATTTCTTCGTCTATCTTTTTCCAATTGTTCTATTCTTTTGTTTGCCATTTTCAAACCTTCTTCCAATTTTTTGTTTTTTTCTTTTAGCTCTTTAATATATTCCATCGTTTCCTTTTGGTCTTTCCGTATGGTTCTTATTTCTGCCATCATTTCATCATTTTTCCACATAACTTCCCGCATCATTTTTATCATCTCTATTTTTTATTTCGCACAAGTACACTTTTTATCTTTAACGATTATCGATAACGATAGGTCTTTTAAATATCATTGACGTGACTTTAAAGTAAATATAAATATTCAAATATAAAGAAAATAAACAGGCCAGGCGATTTGCGAGAAATTTTAACTGTGCAAGATGCTTGCATGGGCGCCCCAGGATTATTTTCAGGGGGTGCACCTGAACTTCAGAAGATTGCATCTGAATCTGTACATACCTGCACTATTAACCAGTATAAAATATACAACTATACATGCATAGCTATGTACTTTCTTTCCGAACAGAGGGGTGCAATTGTTATTTTGACAGGGTATTTGTAATATTAAATATAAATAATATTCTGAAAAAGACAAGTTTTTTTGGTGAAATTTTCTAACTGCCAGGTGAGAAAACACATTACGCGTGCATGTGAATGAAAAGCGCTATAGGTAAGCAAGAGTGTGAGAAAGAGCGTATACCGATAGCTGTTTGCATCCTCTATCGCAGCGAGTCCGTTCGCTCGAGCAAAATCACGTAACCTGGCGATACACATGTTGTGCCTCAAAATGTTGGAGTGATTATTATATATTTTAGATTTTTAAGTAACTTTTTATTAATTAAAGGAAAAACATACGTACTGTACAATAGATTTTGAAAATATGATAGAAAAAGATAAATTTATTATTATAAATATAGAGGTTGAAAAGTATAAAAATATAAACTAAATTAATTATGTGTCCGAATCTTATACTTCTTCTTCAAACTCTTCATCTGAGCTAAAATATTCATTTTCTTCTTTTTCGTCAGACTTCCCTCGAGACTCAGATTCCTCTTCTATATTTTATGATCTTTAAATAGTTGTAATATATGTTTAGAATTAATTAAAAATTAATTAGTAATTAATTAATTGAGTAGCCCTTTTATACTCTCTGCCCTTTTATACCGAGTCGAAGCCTGGACAATCACGGACGCATCTGAAAAAAGACTTGCCATTTTTGAGATGTGGTGTTATCGAAGAATGTAAAAAATATCATGAATACAACACGTAACAAACACGGAAACATTAAGAAAGATGAAAAAGGCAAAAGAAATACTCAACACTATGAAGGAAAGAAAAATGAGCTACTTTGGTCACATACTAAGAAATAAAAAACGTGATGTGATTGGTTCTATGTATACGGAAAAGTGTAAGAAAAAAGAGAACCGGAAAGACGATGTATACCCTGGTTGAAAATTTTAAAGTAGTGGAGTGTAGAAATAAAAATAGAACTCTTCAGAACCGTTACAGACAGAATAAAACGGGACGAAATGATTTCCATTGTCCTGAAAGGATGAGGGACACGAAGTAGAAGAAGATTGAATTAATTCAATAAACACATATAACTATTTACAGATCATATAGAGAAATCAGAGTCTCGAAGGGAGTCCGAAGAAGCAGAAGGAAATGAATATTTTAGATAGATGAAGAGTTTGAAGAAGAAGTACAAGATTCGGACACATAATTAATTTAATTTATATTTTTATACTTTTCTATTATATTTATAATAATAAATTTAACTTTCGTATTCATATTTGCAACATATGCTTATTATAAATTAAATTATTAAATTAATATTAATAAAAAATATCTAAGAAATCTAAAATATATAATAATTATTCCAAAATTTTGAGGCACAACAATATGGGTATCGCCAGATCACGTGATTTAGCTCGAGCGAACGGACTCGCCCCGATAGAGGACGCAAACAGCTATCGGTATACGCTCTTTCTCACACTGCTGCTTACCTATAGCGCTTTTCATTCACACGCACGCGTAATTTGTTTGATCATCTGGCAGTTAGAAAATTTCACAAAAGAACAACCTGTCTTTTTTTTATTTATTTTTATTTAATGTCGTCCGAACCACTGGGGTTATAAACGACAACAATCGAAAATACATTATTAAAAATAAACAGTTATTACAATATTAAGTACATACTTATGAACTAACAAAAAGGAAACCTGGAAAATTTGTGGTACAATTAAATGTCCTTTATTCCTATATCCGTTAAAAACTTGATGATGTTGTTGATATTTTTATCGTCTCCAAGAAGCTCAGATATGTCTCTGGGAAGGTTAAATTTACTTCTCGTTTGCTGGTATTTTTGACAGTCGGATAATATATGTTTAACTGTTACATTTGTTTGACACTGCTGGCAGAATGGAGGATTGTCTCTAGTTATTTTGTAGAGATGTGTATGACGGGTGTGACCAAGTCGGAGCCGAGTGAAGATATCTTGTTTTTTCCTAGGTAGAGAAAAGGCCTGTTTTTGTACAGCGTTGCCTTTAATTTGTTTTAAGTTTTCGGAACACTGCGACCACTTGTTTTGCCACGCACAACTAACTACGTTTTTAAGACACAATTTCACATCACCTGGCACAATTTTATTTAGATGAACTTGATCACTTGTTGCTGCTTCGTGAGCTAGGCGGTCCACAACCTCGTTACCGTGTACTCCAATATGGGATGGAACCCAGATTAATACCACGTGTTTGTTTTCCTTTGCAGCATGTTGAAGTTCTTGATAGATGTCTTTATGAATAGGGTTGCAGGAATATATGTTTTGAATGTCACCAAGGGCGTTCATAGAGTCCGTTATGATTGTGTAATTTCTCTGGTTCGATTTGTTAATGAATTTTAAAGCTTCAATGATTGCATACAGCTCTGCATTGGAAATAGTCCAGTTGTTATGCTGCTTAAATTTAGCATTATGGGTATTGGAAAAAATTGCTGCCCCCACTCCGTCCGCTGATTTTGATGCATCTGTGTATATCTGTTGGTAGTTGCTAAATCTATCCATAATCTCTTTGAAATGATTTAATATTATGGTTGGATGGGATTCATGTTTATTAAATCTTGACAGATCAGTAATAATTCGTGGTTTATTTACAGTCCATGGAGAAGGAGGGTTTTCGGCAGGATGGTATATGGTCGGGAATGTTATATGATATTTTTGCAGTAATCGGTTGATTCGTTCATAGAAAGGCGGATTGCATTGAGGGTGAGATGAGAAGTACTGATTAAAACGATTTGTATGCACATTATGATAAACTGGATTATCTGGAGAAGATAAAACTTTACAAGCAAACGACAAACTCAAAAAATCTCGTCTAAATTCTAGGGGGGTTTGCCCTGACTCACTACATATACTTAGTATGGGACTTGTTCGAAAAGCGCCCAAAGCGACACGCAATCCCGTATTTTGAATGACATCTAGTTCTTTAAGAACAGATTTCTTAGCTGAGTTATATACCACTGAGCCGTAGTCAATTTTTGATCTAACTAAGGATGAAAAAATTCGTAGAAGAGTTGATGTATCGCTGCCCCAGGAGATGTTCGATAGTGTCTTCAAAATATTAATACTTTGTTGGCAAGTACCTTTCAAATTTTTAATGTGACTTTTCCAAACCAATGTTTTGTCAAATGTAAGACCGAGAAATTTTATTTCTTTTACAAAGATAAGATTCTTACCATTCAAAGTTAAAACTGGATTATCCTCTTTTCGCTTTTTTGAGAAAAGTAGGCATTTTGTTTTTTCGCTAGAGAAGTTGAGTCCTGTTTTATCGGACCATTTCTGTAAATTATTTAATGTGCTTTGAAGGATTCTTTGGGTGGATTCTAGATTTGTTCCTCTTAGTAGGAGAACCAGGTCGTCCGCATACAGTCTACCTTTAACTGGCTGTTGACATTGTTCCAAAATATCGTTGATTGCAACAAGAAATAAAGTTACACTCAACACCGAGCCCTGAGGGATTCCGTTTTCCTGGATTCGAGTTGATGAGAGTGTTCCATTTGCTCTTACCTTAAATGTTCCGAGTTGAAGAAAATTTTGAATAAATTTTAGAAATTGTCCATTAATACCCCAAGAGTGAAGCTTTTTTATTATACCATAGGCAATCGTATGCATGTGCAATCGTAGGCTTTTGTTATATCGCAGAAAATAGCTAGGCAGTGTTGTTTGTTAATGAGTGCTTCGTGAACTTCAGATTCAAGATCAACTAAGTTATCGGTGGTTGATCTATTTTGGCGAAAGCCATTCTGCTCCGGGATTAGCAGTTTTTGTTTTTTAAGAACCATGTAAGGCGCCGGTTTATAACCTTTTCGAGTAGCTTAAAAGTTGATGAGGTTAGGGATATTGGTCTGTATGATTGGGGATCTGTTTTAGGTTTTTGAGGTTTGGGGATTGGTATAATATATGATTCTGACCAGGATTTTGGAAAGTAGTGTTGTTTCCCATTTGATTTAAAGCATTAAGAAGGTATGATCTAGCGTTTGTGCTTAGATTTTGGAGAAACATTATTGGTATATCATCCGATCCTGGAGAAGAGTTTTTCATGCCAAACAATGCATCGTCCAGTTCTTCTGGTGAAATTAGAGAGTTCATGTAGTCATCCGTGTTCTCTGCGACGATTAGCTCCTTTTCATTTCTAGATTTGTGTTGAAGAAAACACAATGAGTTGCCAGTGCTGGAATTTTGTTCGTAAAGGTCAGCAAAAATTTCTGTGATTTCTTCCGTTGAGGTAATTAACTTGTCATCATGTTTTAAAAACTAATTTGAGCGTTTTGCTGTTTTCCAGATAGTTGGCGAATTTTTCCCCAAAATGTAGAAAGGGGGTGGAGTTATTGATGGATGCCACAAAAGATTTCCAGTTTTGTTTTTTGGTTTGCTTAATCTTATACCGCGATTCAGCTCTTAGTTTTTTATATTCTATTTGATTTTGTGTAGTTGGACAACTTCTGAATTTGTTAAAAGCCCGCTTGTATTTTTTGATGGCTTCGTCACATTTATTATTCCACCACGGTACTGGTGTGTGAGTTTTTAGAGTTTTGTTTTTTCCCACTGCTTTGTACCCTGCTTCCAATAGTACCTCGGAAAATTGTACATAAGTTAGAGCTATATCGGAGGTCCTAGGGTCAGGAAGGTATGACAGTTTTTGGTCTACTTCATCTGAGAAGAGTGTCCAATTGGCCTGGACGACACTTGCCGTCATACGTTCAACATGTAAACAAGTCAAATCCACATCTCAGATGTTACCTGGGGCAGATTAGCTAAATATTTTAAACATCCATACTTTATGTAGCTTTTTAAACCAATGTTTCCTAGACAGACTTCTTTTACTGGGCTTTGACCCTAATATTTTTGTTAAATACTATCTTGGTGGTTAGCATGTACAGCTGGTTCCAAAAAAAATGATACGACTCTTAAAGCGTATTTTGTAGAAAATTGTGCAGTGTACTTTTTTCTTCTTCTTCTTCTTCTTTTTGTTTTTGGTCTCGCTGCAAGGCAATTACCAGCACTATTTATAGGCGATCTTGATGTAGTCTGGCTCTAAGCCATATCAAAATCACTGACTATGTTCTTGTAAAAAGCTTTTGATGAGGTGTGACATAATGAATATGAGTTTAATTATATTTAATTTATTATATTTTGAAGGATAAATACTTATTATTTACATACTGTCACTGTCACTGCCAAATTTTAAAAGATAACTTCAACCTCAAAAAATGGCTGTTTGATTGTTTTTTTTTTTATTATTTGTCTGTCATAATAAATATAATATAATGTCAGACCAATCATACACTGCTCAAAATGATCAAATCTTACTAAGAGTCGTATCAGTTTTTTTAGGAACCAGCTGTACATTGCCCGTAAGCACTGATGATGACTGGTAAACCATTCGAAAACTAGTTATGTGATTTTGATGTGGCCCTTTTGAGGTTTTTAAATATACCTTTTATACAGGAGTTTACTGTTTTTTTTTTTGTATTACATGGTATACAGCCAACCACAGGAAAACTTTTTCCTTGTGAAATTATTTAGTGGTTCACTTATATTTAGTTATTTCTTATGCTTATAACCAGGAAATTTTAACTAAAAGTTACCTGAAAAATCTAATTGTGCGAGAAGTGGTCCACTGGCAGACATGGCCCCATGCACCAAATGGGGGTACTTTTGGCGTACCCAGGCAGCCAAGTTTCCGGGATAAGAACCTCCGAAAACAATCCATTTTACATCAGAACTCAGGTTGTGTTGTTGGTTCATGGCTTCAATGAAAAATGCTAAATCGCTTAGGGCCTGCTGGCTTGTTAGATATGCCAGATTCTCGGTACTTAAATCTCTAAAATAGAAAAATTAATGAATAATTTACAAAGAGTAAACCAGTTTCTTCTATCAGTTTGCTTGTTAAATCGACTTATACATAGTATCGAATAGTAATTTGTCTATTAATCAAATTATCAATCAAATTCCAGGACTAAAGTGTAGGATTGGCTATTTTATATTTCAAAGGGGTTGAGAACAATAGGGTTCCAAGCAACTTTTTATACAAAATCGGTTTTCTATTTAATAAAGAATTCTGCATCGAATGATAGTTGAAAAACGTTGAATGGTTTCTAGACGGCGGTGTAATCAATGATGAAATAAGGTTTCAAGTATGTACGTGAAATACTTTCAGGTTCGGGCAATAAGGTTCCAAGTGACAAGTACTTTAGAAAAATTAAGAGTGTGTGTACTTTGTACCCACGTAAGAAGTTATACTTCTATTATATGATTTTAACGAAACAAATATACTTTCAGTGGCCTACGGGGATTTGTTCCCCCTCAGCGCCTATAAAAAAATATTTAAAGAGTAGTAAGAAAATGTAACTTGTCTTTCACAAACAATACAAAAAAATTTTGGTGCCCAAGCCAACCCCCCAAAGGAAAATTCTACTAGGTGACCCACTGTAACAGTTCATTTGTATTTTATTTAAATATCAAACTAATTTTAATTCTTACTACTTTCTAAAAAAATTTATTAAAACAAAAATTAAAAAAAAAAACCAATGTGTCTGTACTTTGAACGCACATAAGAGGTTATACTTCTATTATATGATTTTAACGAAATAAATATACTTTTAACAGTTTATTTGTATTTTGTTTAAATATTAAACTAATTTTTATAAGTACTTACTACTTTCCAAAAAATTTTATTAAAACAATAACAAAAATTGAAAAAGTTAAAAAGAACCGAGGGCACCCGGGATTTAAACCGGGGACCTCTCGATCTCCAGTCAAATGCTCTACTATTGAGCCACCATTTCAAAAATATTAGAAACATCAATCTACACGTAAATAAGGTACTGTAACATATCAACAACACAATACAGTTTGATATAACCGATTATTCCGGAAAAACCTTGGTATAAGAATTTCACCCTCCCTCGCAAATACATATCCACCATCAGTAGAATTAGATTTGGACATGCATGTTATCCTGCACATTTATTTAAAATAAACATATTAGATTCAAATATTTGTCAAGAATATGAGGTTAAAAGTGACTTGGACCACATATTTTTTGAATGCAAAAAGCATAAACACCTAACCAATCACCTAATTAAAAGAATTATAGAACATCCCACTCCCTGTAAATATTCTCTTTATTCTGTCACTGAATAAAAAGAAAATTTTTGACTGTTTGGTATCTTTCTTGTCGGAGAGTAAAATATTATTGTAATTAGTTATAGGTATTTGTAAAATATGTTTAAAAAAAATTAAAAAAATAAAAAAAAATATTAAAAAAATAAAATAAATTTAAAAAAAATAAATAAAAAAAATAATAAAAAAAAATTAATAAAAAAAATAAATAAAAAAAAATTAAAGAAAAAATCACTAAGAGGATTTAAACCTCCGCGGGGTTGAACCGGGTTGACATCCTATCGTAGTGACAAAAAAAACAACAAAAAACAAAACAAAAAAAACTAAAATAAAATACAAAAAAGAATGCATTTATTTTAATATTAATATTAATATTTTTATTTGTAAAATGTATACACTATGTGTTCTTGATAAACATTAAGTAGTATAATATATTTATATTTTTTAACATATTATGTACATTAACTGAAGGCCAAGCCGCACACCAAAGAAACATGAAACGAAAAACATGAAACATGAAACGAAAAACATGTTTCATGAAACTAAAACACTGCTAAACAAATCTCAAACTCCGCCTACCAATGAAACGAGTGTGATTCATGCTCATGACACGTTTTTATTTTCGGAGAGTTTCATAAATGGCCGGACGTATATTTGTTTAGCAGTGGTTTATTTCCATGAAACGTAATTTACGTTTCATGTTTCTTTGATGTGCGGTCGGGCTAACGAGTAGGTAAATAAGAAGTAAAAAATTGTAATAATATTATAATAACCAAGTTTCACTAATTGGCAATATCTTTAATACATTTACTTTTGATTGAGACTGGCTGAATGACCATAGTCCAAGCCAAAAAAGAAAAAAAAAATAAGACGATAGAACGAGTTCAGAATTATAACTATTTAGGGACAAACATTAGTGAAACAAACGATTATACCAAAGAAATCCGAATTAGAATAGAAAAGGCTAGAAGTGCATTCACTAATATGAAACAAATATTATGTAGTAGAGACCTCAGTCTAAATCTTAGAAAGCGAGTACTAAAATGTTATGTATTTTCTGTTCTTTTGTAAAGTGTGGAGACATGAACTCTCAATAAACAATGCCTCAATAGATTGGAACCATTTGAGATGTGGACGTTTCGAAGAATGCTGAGAATCTCCTGGACAGACAGAATAACCAATGAGGAAGTACTAAGGAGAATATACAGAACAGCAGGGAGATACTGGATTCTATCAAAATAAGAAAACTTCAATACTTGGGTCATATAACACGTGGTGACAGATATGAACTCCTAAAATTAATTATGCAGGGAAAGATTCAAGGAAGGCGCAGCATAGGTAGGAGAAAAATGTTCTGGCTGAGAAATCTCAGAGAATGGTTTGGATGCAGCTCAACTGAACTCTTTCGGGCTGTAGTGTCAAAAGTGAGAATAGCAATGATGATTGCCAACCTTCGTCGCGGAGATGGCACGTAAAGAAGAGAAGAAGATAGTTTAAAATTAAAAATTTGTCTCTTGAAAAATTTATGAAATGGCGCTTGGATATCTATAGGATGAAGCTCTGATGATGGCACGTGATGTGCTGAAAGTACTTAGCTAATAATTAATTAAAAAAAAGAATGTGTGTACTTTGTACGCACGTAAGAAGGTATACTTCTATTATATGATTCCAACGAAATTAATATATGTACTTTAAACAGTTTATTTATATTTTAAATAAATTTTAAATAAATTAAATATTAAACTAATTTTAATACTTACTACTTTCCAAAACATTTTTATTAAAACTACCAAAAATTAAAAAATAAAAGAATAAAACACACACAAACACATTGAAAAATGCCACAAAGAAATGATTTCTGAACAATAATTGTTGGCAAAAACTTTAACTAAATACGCATTTTCTGAAAAAAAAAAATTTTTAACAAATATATTCACAATCATAAAATGTATAAAAAAAATAAAAAAATAAAAACTTGCATTGGGATTCGAACCCGCGCGCTTAGAGTTGAAATCCACTTACACACACCCGCCACCCGACTTAAACCCCCGTCATGTGGGAAGATAGGCTAACTGACGTTTTACTGTTTGACAGTTCTGAATTTAATCAAATTAGTTTGATTTTGTGTGTGTGTGTGTGTGTGTGTGTGTGTGTGTGTGTGTGTGTGTGTTCACAAAGGGAATTAAAATATTAAAATACAACAAAACATAGAGTAAGAAAACAATAGGTACCTATATTAGATGAAGAATGGTAGAAATTGTGTTGGTAATAAGTATTACCTACTAGATAGATACATACATTCTCCAAATAGGTAAGTACGTATGTATGTAATTTTTTATTACAATACTGAAACATTTACAATTAAGTACATACCTGTTGCTTTTAAAAACTATTTAAAAAGTTACTACAATTATAAACTTGCTTTTGTCTGTGTCCTCACAACAATAAAAACTAATATACAATATTTGTTTATGCATAACCTCCATATCGAACAATTATTGTCATGTCATTTGCATTTAAACACCCAATCAGAGCAAACGTATAATGCATCTGCGCCGGGGAACAAGGTTTTTGATGAATTCGCGCATATTAAATTTCACTCCCATCGCGCCTAAAGAAGTATTACTTCAAAAATTTTACACACTATCAATTTTTCTGAGAACATACACTTGTTTGCCGGTTTGACCTACTTAGAAGTGTGTACAAGTCATACAGTATTTTTCAATTAACAAGAATGGTTACACGAAAGCAGGTTATTTAATATAAAAGAAGCAATGACATGGCTTTCTGAGGAAACAAATTAATACCCAAATTCAACCAAATGTGCAAGAAACGTATTGCTACGATAGACTATGTTCAGCATTATAAAAATATTGACATTTTAATAAACTAGTATCTTCAACACGAACAAGAAATTACGTCTCGATAGAACAAGCACTTTTTTTAAGAATGGAGAAACTGATTAGAAGGTTTGATCCTCAATAAAGGATCTGGATCTGGATTTTGATCTCCTAGCTCCCCGTAATATTTTCTGTAATCCAAAATACAGGGTGTTTCATTGGGAAACGGAAATACTTTAATGGTGAATAGAGGTCACCGAGCCGGTTCTAGATATACTACATTTTTTGCTCTACCGACTTTTATAACCGAGTTACAGGGTGTTTTATCGATTTTGCCCATTTATTTCCTAAGCCATAACTTTAGAACCACTGATTCATTGTCTCATTCAAAACCCAAACGACCGACATACTAACCATAAGAAAAATCCAGGTCCGAATTAACAAAAAATTATAAAGTAATTGTGACCTTAAAACAACACCCTGTATATTCAAATTTTGAAAATCTGTTTGCATATTTGAAATGAGCACAAAAAAGTAAGTTTAATGGTTCGCTTCAATTTTTCGGCCAGACAATTTTATGACTTTAATTTTGAAATTATATTGAATTTTTTAAGAACTGTATTAAAAAGCAGATATTATTAACTTTTAGTTATAAATTATTAAAGTTAATGAATAAATACTCATTTTAAAAATAATCAAGACTTGTTTACCACATTGGAACGACCCAATTACTAATGACAAGAACAATCCAGGTCCGGATTAACAAAAAAATATAAAGTAATTGTGACCTTGAAACAACACCCTGTATATTGAAATTTTTAAAATTTGTTTGTGTATTTTAAAAGAGGATCAAAAACTGCTTTAAAGGGTGCATGTCAAATTTTTGCGCAGATAATTTCATTTTTGAAATCATATTGATTAACTCTGCCAAGGTCACAAGAAGCTGCCAGAAAACTGAAGAACAATCCCAATGTAATTAGAAAATCGATTCGAAATCTTTTAAAACGAGCAAGGAAATGCATCGAACAATATGGCGGACATTTTGAGCAACTGTTTAGTTTAAATATTTTTAATTTATGTTATATTGTTGAATTGTTTAAACAATTTTTTTTATTAGATATAGCTGCTTTTTAATTCTTTACTAAATCATTAAAATATCCCAAATCTCGCAATTCTAATTTTTAATGATGTACATACATTTACAAATCCAGAGAATCCATGAAGCCAGCGTAGTAAATAAGTATTAAGTATTTTTAAAATAAGTATTGATTCATTAACATTAAATTATTAAAAGTTAATAATACATACCTGGTTTTTAATCTCAGAGTTCTTTAAAATTTCAATACAATTTCAAAATTGATGTAATTACATCAACGGCGAAAAAATTAAAATAAACCTTTAATAACAGTTTTTTATGCTCTTTTAAAATGCGAAGACAAATTTTCAAAATTTCAATATACAGGGTGTTGGCTTAAGGTCACAATTACCTACTTTATATTTTTTTGTTAATCCGGACCTGGATTTTTCTTGTCATTAGTAATTGGGTCGTTCCAATGTGGTAAATAAGTATTTTTAAAATGGGTATTTATTCATTAACTTTAATAGTTTATAACTAAAAGTTAATAATACCTGCTTTTTAATGTTAGAGTTCTTAAAAAATTCAATATAATTTCAAAATTAAAGTCATAAAATTGTCTGGCCGAAAAATTGAAGCGAACCATTAATACTTTTTTGTGCTCTTTTCAAATATGCAAACAGATTTTCAAAATTTGAATATACAGGATGTTGTTTTAAGGTCACAATTACTTTATAATTTTTTGTTAATCCGGACCTGGATTTTTCTTATGGTTAGTATGTCGGTCGTTTGGGTTTTGAATGAGATATATGTGTACCAAATATCAAGAAAATATACAGGGTGGTTCTAAAGTTATGGCTTAGGAAATAAATGGGCAAAATCGATAAAACACCCTGTAACTCGGTTATAAAAGTCGGCAGGGCAAAACATGCAGTATATCTAGAACCGCCTCGGTGACCTCTATTCACCATTAAAGTATTTCCCTTTCCCAATGAAACACCCTGTATAAGATACCACAACTAATATTGCAAGGTAAAATCATGGACCAAAGAAATGTCCGACGCAGTATATAGTCTTGGCTGCGCAATCTGTGAGAATGGTTCGGACTGTCGTCAGTGGAATTATTCCCTGCGGCAGTATCTAAAGTTGGATAAAGGATATTGGGGACCCTTCTGCGACAATGGTATGTGCAGAATAAGGTTCAACCACGAGTTGTATCAATCTTCTTCTTCTTCTTCAGCCTGTTTGCATCCACTCCTGGACAAAATCCTCAACATTAGCTCTCCACTCTTCTCTGTTTTGTGCTATTTCGTGCCAGTTTATCCCTACTTTGGCTTTGATGTCGTCTAGCCATCGTTTTTGTGGTCTTCCTCTATGACTGTGTTCGCGTGGTCTCCAATGTACAATATTTCTTGGTCTGTGTCCATTGAACTGGCAAGAACCACACGTTCTTATCGAGCAGTGAATCATGTTACCCTTTGAGCACTAAATTTATCTTTTAACATCGACTTAGAGTCGCTACTAACATCAGATTTTCAATATGCAAATCATTTTTCTCGATGTCACTTATTTTATAAGGTTGCTAGTTTCATCTACTAAGCAGAACGCACTGAAGATGATCTGATCTAGATCGAAAACGTTTTACGAATCCTTTTGGGTGACTTTTTAATAGACTTTAATAATTTTCAATAAACTTTTTATACCATTGTACAAACGAAGTTTTTACTTGTTCTGTATGATTTTTTTCCCAATGGGATTTTCCCATTGATTTTGCAAATATTTCTCGTCCACTTGTCGTTGTTTTACCGTGCCACGTGTCCTACCCAGTTCCATTTCATTTGCGCAATAGGGAACTTGCACATTTTTTTATTACATAATAATATTCAGTTTTGTATAAAAATGAGATTTCCAAAATTTCACACTTCAAAAACTCGTAATAACTTAAAAGTACAAATTTAAAGTCTTCTTTATCTTAAAATAGTTCAAACGACCCGTGACGTCACAGAGTTTAACTATGTGGTTCCGTTTATGGTTATATTTACGTATATTCTTCTTCTTCTTCTTTAGTTTATTGGCCTCCACCTACTTGGGTATTTGGCCAGCTCGTCGTCGGGGAATAAAGGAAAAATATTTATATTCTAATGACATTTATCGTATGTTGTTATAATAATATATACCACTTTGTTGAGATTGGAGTTTGATACAGTTTTTGAAGGAAAGGAAAGAAGGTTTACTATTGAAAATAAAACCATTTTGTAAAAGTACAAATTTTCTATGAATAGTTCAAACGATCAAAAACACTTTTAACGTCACATAACATTAACATATATACAATAGGGAACTTGTACATTTTTTTTATTACATAATAATGTTCAGTTTTGTTTAAAAATGAGATTTCCAAAATTTCACGCTTCAAAAACTCGTAATAACTTAGAAATACACATTTAAAGTCTTCTGCGGTATAAAATAGTTCAAACGACCCGTGACGTCACATAGTTTTACATTAGTTATTATTATGGTTATATTTCGCTGTGTCCAGGTACTCGCTAACGTGTACGCAAATAAAAAAGTTAGGTATAATATAGGCGAATTAAACTTCATCAAGCCAGTGACGTCATTATTTAGCGTGCTCAGTGACTGTATATTTTTGTACAAGCTATTTTGATATGTTTAGTGTTTGTTTAATAGAAAAATATTTGTTAAGGGAAGGGAAGCAGAACTATTCAGGTGTTTCAAACTTAATTGTAATAAATCAATGTATATATAAAAGTATATATTTAGGTTAGCAAAATAAATATATGTATTTAGTTGACATGACAGTACAAAATATTGTTAAAATAATTTTTATACGTAAGTTAATTATTATAATCAACTATTCTAAATGGGAAATAAGCCACAATTTAACTAAAAAAATGATTTTATAACGTTTCGACGTCCAAATCGGATGTCATTGTCAAAATACAAAAATTAGTCAGATTAAATAAATTATTAGAAAAAAATTTTTACTAAGCAACAACATTTTTGTTTAATAAGATTTTGTATTTTGACAACGACGTCCGATTTAGACGTAGAAACGTTAATAAAATCATTTTTTTAGTTAAATTGTGGCTTAGTTTTCATTTAGAATAGTTGATTACAAAAATACCACAAGGAAATAGCTTCAACAAGTTAATTATTATTGTGAAAGCTTTAGGTCTTCCTTTTATTTTAATTTTGGACGGTAATATTATTTCACTTATAACTAAAAAAATATATATTAATTTATAGTCTCTTAACTTTTTCATACTGTTTTAAAATGTTGTTAACTCATTAAAACAACTAAATAATTGTCCACACTGCATAGTTAATTTAAAAACAAACACTAAACAAATAAAAAATAAAAAATTTCTTTACTAATCAATATTAAAATTAAAGTGTAAACACAACGCGATTAAACAAATTCCAACACTCTGACACTCTAACTTTTTTATTTGCGTACACGTTAGCGTGTACCTAGACACGGCGTTATATTTAGGTATATTCTTCTCCTTCTTTAGTTTATTGGTCTCCACCTACTTGGGTATTTGGCCAGCTCGTCGTCGGGGAATAAAGGGAAAATATTTATATTCTAATGACATTTATCGTATGTCGTTGTAATAATATATACCAGTTTTAATATATACCAGATCTTTTTTATAGACCAGTTTGTTGAGATTGGAGTTTGATACAGTTTTTGAAGGAAAAGAAAGAAGGTTTATTATTGAAAATAAAACCATTTTGTAAAAGTACAAATTTTCTATGAATAGTTCAAACGATCAAAAACACTTTTAACGTCACATAACTGTATTTTTTACTGACGTTTATAATGTCTAATTTAAAATTATATATACAATTGGTGTAGAATGTAAACATACAACGGCGTGACGTCACGACGCGTTTTGGGGTGGCTGGTATAAGTTGAATTTTTAGTCGTCTTTACGACAAACGAAAGAACAACAAAACTTTTTTATCTTTGATACAGGTTCTAAATTATGTTCTGTTGTGATTTATAACATTTTTTTCGAATTTAAAATGTTATGCAAGTTCCCTATTACCTTCGTCATTCTTCGCACTTCCTGATTTCGTATATGTTCCCTCAGAGATACTCCTAACATAGCTCGTTCGATCGCCCTCTGTGTCGTTCTCAATCTATTGGCTGATACCTCTGTAAGTGTCATGGCCTCCATTCCATAAGTTTTAACTGGTAGAATAAATATAACTGTTGAATACCCTTTTCTTTAGATTTATTGGTACGTTTACTGCTGCCCAAGTCACTCGGATTCTTCTAGTTATCTCTGCCGTTTGATTCTGTTTGCCTAGTTTGATCGTGTGACCTAGGTAAATAATACTCTTCGACACTTTCGATTTCACTTCCATCTATGTCGATTGTGATATTTTGATTTGTCACCACTTTTTGTTTTATTTAAATTCATCTTTAAACCGATTTTCTCAGATTCTCGTTTAAGTTCTTTCAGCTTGCAGATCAGTTCCTATGTATTGTTGTTTATGAGTACTATGTCGTCGGTAAATCTTAGGAAGCTCGCATACCAAAAGCAATATCCGAACGATATTTGTAACATGCAACATCCCATATAGTCCAGACTATATCGTCGCCCCCGTTAGGTAAATTATTCCGATCATTTTTTTTGCACAAACGTTTTTTTTTAAGAGGTCCTTATAACAAATACACAGAGTGCCGGGAGGTGCCGCGGTTGGAAAATTGTTTAAACAATTTTTTTAACAAATTCAAAAAATCAATTTTTTCACTTCGTACCAATTTTTTTTAGATTCTTTGGAATATTATGAGCAAAAAGTGTCTCTTATGATTTTTCTCTAAAATTAATTGTTGTCGAGTTATACGCACTTTAAAATTTGAAAAACGCGAAAATGGTTATTTTCAATGCTTTAACTCTGTTAGGAATTATTACTATGAAAGTCAGAAAAAGACTAAATCAAAGTTTAAAGCCCCCCCCCTCTACATGATCCTGAAGAAATTTGTGTCATTAATTTATTACTAAACTGTTATTTTTAACTATTAGCGCTAACAGCGTATTGAGGCGGCCGTCAATGTGAGTGCGAGTAAGATGCACCATTGGTTGCCGGAATGGTGCATCTCTTTCGCACTCACATTTCGCACTAGTAATACATTAATGACACACATTTCTGCAAGATCATGTAGGGGGGGGGGGCTTTAAATTTTTATTTAGTTACTTTTTGACTTTCATAATAATAATTTATAACCGAGTTATTAAGCCTTGAAAATGGTCATTTTGGCGTTATATTATATATCTTAGCTTAGCTATATCTTAATCTTAGCTTTGATTCCAGACCGTACTGGAGTAAAGGGGAATACAGAGGCTGATAAATTGGCAAATATAGTCAAGACTTCAAACGTTTCTGCAGACATTGAAATAGTATATAAATTTGAAATAATATATAAATTTCACTTTTTACCTCTTATTAAAAACAAAATTGTAAATGAGTTTAAAGTTGAATGGACAAAACAGTTTAAAACTAAAGTGAGTTTTCTACAAACCCTTGGTTCCACAAATTCACATTTGTAGATCGAAGGCACTTGACATCAATTATTAGAATGCGAACGGGTCAATGCCTCATACCAGATCATTATTGGTTTAAAATCAATTGTAGTGATACTCCTTTTTGTGAATGTGGACAAAAGTATAACTCATTACTTGAATGCCCAATCAACAAAATAAATCAACTTGACCTGTATCAGGAACTTGTTAATATAGGAAGTCCAACCCCCATTTCAATATAAAATTGTCTACATAATATTAATGACCCAATCTTAAGAACGATCAATCAATTTATAATAATATTTCAAATTAAAATATAAAATAGTTATTTGACAATCATAATACAATGAATTTAACGAAGGGAATATGGAAAAATCCAGACCCCTTGAAATGAGTATTCCCTTCCAATTGCAGTCTAAATACGACAACTGGCCAAGTACCTAAGAAGTGGAGGCCAAGAAACTAAAAGGAGAAGTGATTTTGGCGTTTTTCAAATTTTAAATCGCGTATAACTCGAAAACAATCAATTCTAGAGAAAAATCACAAGAGACCTTTTTTGTCCATAATGACCCAAAGAATATAAAAAAATTTACGAAGTGAAAAAATTGATTTTTTGAATTTGTTTAAAAAAAATTGTTTAAACTATTTTCCGACCGCGGCACTTCCCGGCACCCTGTGGATTTATTATGAGGACCTCTTTTTCAGTAAGTTTGTGCAGAAGAAAACGAATCCGAATAATTTACCTAACGGGGCCAACAATACAGCATGGTCTAATACATATCAGCGGTTAATTTATGTCTTCAATGCACTTAAACTA
This sequence comes from Diabrotica virgifera virgifera, assembly GCF_917563875.1. Classification (NCBI taxonomy): domain Eukaryota; kingdom Metazoa; phylum Arthropoda; class Insecta; order Coleoptera; family Chrysomelidae; genus Diabrotica; species Diabrotica virgifera. Next base: position 140,855,328 of record NC_065450.1, read on the forward strand.
CCTAGAATTCTTTGAAACACCATTCGGGATCGGATTCTCAAAAAAGGGCAGTATGCCGTGTGGCGAGTGTGCCGTGTCAGAACCCTAGATGTGTGTATTTGGGATTGAGGGCGTACAATAAGAGGGATAATAGGGCATTATAATTTTTGAGATAATAGGTTTATTGGTCAATTATAGGTCAATTTTTTACAATAACTTGTTTACTTACATAAACTTAAAAAAGTCTTAAAAGCATAAACATGATTGTTGACTTATCTATATAATGTTTACAGATTAATATTTACAAGTAGTAAATAATTTTATATATATAATCTATATCCCAGGCAACCAAACGACGTTTTTATAACGTAGATAACACGTCATAAAAATGACCAATTGACGTGTTTCTATGATGTAGTACTGACGTTGAAAATCACGTGTATTTGTCTCATCGATTTGACGTCATAATTGTGACTATTTTAAAACATCGTATCTACGTTTTTTTCACGTCGGTAAAATCACGTCTTTAATACTTTCAAAAAGTGACCTCTTTCAGATGTTTCAAAATAGTATAAAAAATAGGTACATAACATGAAACCTATAGGCCTACGTCCCATATGTGTCGAAGATATAAGTACTACCACTTGTTTAAGATCGCTTGTGCGCTAGGCTAGAAGCATCATTAATTCTGCATGATTGTACCAGCCCTCACATTTTAGAATTTTCACTAGTTATATATACCTACTTACTGTGTCAAAACTGAAACAACATATATATGAAACTAATAAATAATTTATTAACAAGTTATCCAGCATACTAATATCTTAATTTAACGCTGTCTTAATATCTTCATTTAACGCTTAATTAAAAACAAATAAACATAACCTCAAATAGTTGTCAAGAAGAATTACTGCATTAAACTAACTCACTGAGCAAAAACACATAAAAATCGCTTAATTTACACGTTTCTTCAACTAAATATCTAAATGAAAAGTCTTATTTTATCACACAAGGCACAAACCACGTAAACAATAAATGAGAAATTTCTTATGAGCATTTAGCGTTATCTATACCCAAACGAAATTGTTTGGAGTCAATACAAACAAACAAGCTCCTCCCAATTTTGTGACGTCAGACTTAGGCTGTCTGAAATTAAAACGTTTTTTAAACGTAATTTTAACGTCATTAATCTTACGTATTTAAAATCACCTACAAAAGACGTCTATATGACGTAATGTAAAAACACGTGTTATATTCAACCAAAAACTGACGTTTCCTCAACATTATATGACGTCACTTGGTTGCCTGGGATCTAAACCTTTCTTAAGGTGTTTGAAAAATACATTTCATGCATCTATATCATATACAAATCGTCTGCACTCTTGCTTATTCTTGGACCTTCGTTTCGCTTCAGTCCAAGTTGTATTTTTCTTCAGAATTCTTACCACTTCATCGTTCCAGGTTTTCTTTGGTCTCCCTTTTTCTCCCTTGTTTTGTACTTTTGCCTCCCATACGCGTTTTCTTGTCTATTGTCGTTCATTCTACACAAAAACCAAAAGGATTTAAGCTTGTTCTTATCTAGTATTTGTGTTTTTCGTTCGACTTGTAGTTCTTCTCTTACAGTGCTGTTTCTTATTCTATCGCGTCTTGTAATTCCTTTTACTTTTTATGAGTACTTAATGTCCATTGAGTTTATTCTATTTTTCGATGATTGTGTTAGCACCCAGCTCTCACTACCATAGGTGGGGATCGGCCTGAAGATCATTTTATACACCCCATCTTCGTCCTGCTGCTTACTTTTTTGTTTCCAATGAATGCTCTGTTTAAGCTGTAGTACATTCTGGAAGTCATGGTTATCCTTTCGTTGACTTATTCTTCTGATTTTCACACCCAGGTATTTCTGTATATGTTGTTACTTGTTCTAGTTTTTGGTTATTTATTTCTATATTTACTTGATTATCCTCATTTCCCATGACCATTATCTTTGTTTTCTCCATGTTTATTTTCATATTTCTTTCCCTAATAATACAAAAAAATAATTTTTTATACAAATTAAGTTAAGTGATATTTTAAAGTTTATGGGCAATTGATAGTCCGTTCACTGACGGTAAAATAATGCAAAACCTATAAATTTTAAAGATCCGCTTAGACTGACATGAAATTTGGCATATACATATATAGGTAGCATGGGGGTGAGTTTCATGATTCTCGAGGGTGAAAAAATATACGTTCAAAATAAGACCGGAAATGGATAAACTAATTCTAAGCAACTTTTGTTTCATAGCATTTTTTCATTAAGTTAAAACTTTTCGAGTTATTTGCGAGTAAATATGTTCATAAAAAACACATTTTCAGACGGTTTCTTGCAACTAACTTAAAAAGTAAGTATTTTATCGAAAAAATAACACTCTTAGCAAAAATATATCCCATAAAAAAGGGAAAAAATGGTTTAAGTATGAGATTACCTAGTAAAAGAAGAGTTATAAGTAATGAAAAATACATTGATACTCGCCAAATTTCAAACCGAATACTTCAACGTGAAATAACCAAAAAATAAAGCACTTTTTGGGAAAAACTCATTAACACTTTTTTAAATTATTTAAAAAACTTTAATTTTGTTTTAGTAGCAAAAGTAAGCAAGTTACGCTCAAAATAACGTTGGTCCCTTCCTTTTTTCGTAAAAAGAAATCCTCTTTAAATTAGAGAAATACTCCTTAAATTTTTCAGAATAAAGGTTTAACTGTTCTTTTAAAACAATTGCTGGACTATGAATTATGTTAAATGCATTCAGCGGGTGAATCCAATACCGACGCATTTTACTTTTTTTCTCTGACGTCTTCTTAAAAACTGCCAAGTTACAATAACGTCTTCTTCGCTTGAAGACATTCCAAATACTGATATACTTACTGAAGTTCCAAAATTGGCACGCTCCTGTATTCTACATATATAAAATGTGTGATGCGAGGTTATCTCTGTTGAGTATAAACAGATGTACGCTATTATCAACTGTGCAACATTTTACGTATGAATTTTATTTTATGTGTTGCATTTGGTCTGAGAGCTTCCTTAGGTGACTTAAAAATCTGCCAACGATTTTAATTCCACGTTGTTCCCAATTTAACTTCTTGAACACATCTTCTAATGCAAAAGTAAATAACTTTCTAGATATGGTGTCTCCCTGCCTAACTTTGGAGATATGGTGCCTCCCTCTTTCCGTTCTTATTTTGCTTGTTGTTAGGCCTTCTGCTACATTTATTGTCTGCTACATTGTCGTATATGCATTTTAGGAGTATTCTATATCTGGAATCAATTCTTGCGTTATCCATTCGGTATAATACGGCCCAAAGTTGTATGGAATCGAATGCCTTATTGTAATCCGCAAATGCCAAATGAATAGGTTGTATAGTCTGTTCGCTAAACTCAGACACAACTGGCTAGTGATTTTAGTAAATAATTTTGTCAATTTGGTAAAATTGGCAAAAAAATAATTACTAAATAGTTAATAATTATTACTAAATAGTTAGTAAATTTGCCAATTTTGGCAAAATTGGACAAAAACAAAAAATGACCTACTAAAATCACTAGCCAGTTGTGTCTGAGTTTAGCGAACAGACTATATCAATATTATAAAGAATAAATAGGGCAGTCAATGAGGGTATTTGGCTCCGAATTCCATCCTACTACATTCGATTTACTTGATATTTTCACAGTAAGTAGAGAATAGCTCATGAAACAAAGTCTACCCTATGTCGATGTGCGCTTTTATCTTGGGGGTGGTTCCCACCCCTTCTCGGGAGTGAAAAATGTTTTGGTTAAAATAGCCACGGAAGAGGCTAGAAAACCTAATTATAAGCAAAAACTGTTCTATAATTATTTTTTGACAACTCAATACTTTTTGAGTTATTCGTGGTTGAAAATTGGCCATTTTCATTGAAAAATGACACCTTTTCGGACGGATTTTTGTGAATACCTTAAAAACTATGCATCTAACAAAAAAACTTTGTAAAATATTTCTGTAGGTTATAAAAAACAAAGAGATTCATTCCGTCATAAATCTTCTAGTTAAAATAGAAAGAGGGATATGGTCGGTAAGAAGAGTTTGTTTTTTTGCTGCATGCTCAAATCGGTGTATTCAACTTGAAATAACAGAGAAACGGTCGATTTTAGGTGTATAATGATACTTACAACTTTTATAGTGCCTGAAAAGACCTTTAAAATGAACAATACTAAATGTCGATTACATTCAAACTAAGCGAGATATTCTGCGAAAAAGTAGATGACTAATTTATTTTAGGAAGAAACATATATTTAACCCCTCATCCATCAGAATTTAAATACATCGTTTTCCTTCTACAATACTTTTTATCATAGTGTTATTTATATGTTCAAAAAGTTGGACTGGTTTAAAATGAACTGTAATGAACATGGTCCATGTAACTCGAAAATGATAAGAGATACGAAAAAAGGTACCACACAAAAATGTAGGGTTTTTCAGATAAAAATTTTCTTTTTATTTTTCATTACTGCATCTCTTATCATTTTCAAGTTACATGGAGAAAAAGGAAGATTTTTAAGAAAATTTAAAAATGCTCTCTCTAATTTGATCTTTTTTTTTCAAAAACCATTAATTTTAAACCCGTCCAACTTTCTGAACATAGAAATAATACTATAGTAAAAGGTATTGTAGAAGGGAAACGATGCATTTACATTTTGGTGGATGGGGGTTAAAATTACTTCTCATTTTTTCTTAAAATACATTAGTTATCAATTTTGTTTGCAGCATATCTCGCTTAGTTTTAATGTAATGGACCTTTAATATAGGTATGTAGCTTATTTTAAAAACCTTTTCAAGCACTACAAAAGGTATTAGTAGCATTTTACACCTAAAATCGACCGTTTCTCTGTTATTTCAAGTTGAATACACCAATTTGAGAATGTACCAAAAACAAACTATTTTCACCTACCATATCTCTTTTTGTATTATAACTAGAAGACTTATGGAGGCAAGTGTCTCTTTGTTTTTTTATAGCTTACAAAAATGGTGAATATAGTTTTTTTAGTTAGATGCATAGTTTTTAAGGTATTCAAAAAAAGTTTTAAAAAAAAAATTATAGAACAGTTTTTGCTTAGAAGTAGGTTCTCTAGCGAATTCCGTGATAATTTTAACCAAAAAGTTTTCCACCCCTGAGAAGGGGTGGGAACCACCCCCAAGATAAAAGCACCCATCGGCATAGGGTAGACTTTGAATTAGGAGATAAGTAGAGGCTAGGGCAAAAATTTCATTAAAATCCATGCAGTAGGATATAATTCGGATGTAATATCCTATTATTGCTCCCATTGACTGGCGAATAGCAAATTATGCAAAAATTCAAAGATTGTGCTGGACAGGTCAACTTATACGAATGGAAAATTATAAAAAAACCTAGTTGAACGTTTAGTGGGAGTATAGTGGGACGTAGGCCAATAGGAAGACCAACGAAGAGGTGGATAGACGAACTGAAAACCGATACTAAAGAGATATTGAGGATGGATAACTGGAGAGAGCAGCCAGGGACAGAAATACTTTAAGGCAAAAGCTAGGGGAGGCCAATGCTCGACTTAGGCAGTAGCGCCATAGGAAAGAGAGTATTTAAAGTTAGAATTCTCATACTGATCGGCAAAATCCAAGGGAGAAGCTGATTGCAAGAAAAAGAATTACGTCTCTCAACGTTTATGTGTCTTGTCAATTTTGCATATAAGCCTGGATCCCGCGTACCAAAAAAAAGTTGATTAATAGCATGCTGCAAATTTGTTAATAGCTTAACGGTGTCTAAATAGTCGGATCAACTTTGATGTATGGGAATACTGGAACAGGAGAAGTTTTAATTGTGGAACGTGATTTTAATTGTGGAACGTGTCATCCTGACAAGTTTATGATTGTGAAAACCAGCAGGTTGTTTTTAAGTTTATTCAATAGCAAACTTTATATAATATATGAAAAAATTTTTGTCCGACAAATATCTTGGGCATTTTAATAAGCACGAGACGTAGAACATGTCAAATGACAGGAATTATATTGGTGGAAATTAGCAGTCTGATTTTTGCATGACAGTTTAATGAAAGGGTAACAAATCAATTGGAAGTTCTGTCCGACTAAATACATTGGACGTTTTCCTAGTCTGACGTTTGAAACCTGTAACCTGTTCCACAATTAAAACTTCCCCTGTTCCAGTGTTCCCGTACATCAAAGTTTGTCCAACTAGACACCGTTAAGCTATTAACAAATTTTAAGCTTGCCATTAATAAACTTTTTTTGGTATGCGGGATCCAGGCCTAATACAGTTCGTTACTCGGTGCTTTGGTCGGTATGATGTAGTCGGCTTAATTATGAAGGATTTCATTTCACTGAGTCTACTAAATTATGAGATTTGAAAAGAAAAATAAAAAATCTGTTTAAAAAAGAAAAAAAAACTACACAAAGTTATTCTGCTTACTTGGTCGGATGACTTTTACCATAGTATCTGTGCTCGAGTTGGAACAAAATTGGTTTATATTTGCGAGCGTACGTGATCCATGATCCGTTGGTCATCCACGCAGCTGTTGCTTCTCCCTCTCCACCAATTTGAAGAAAGGCGAGATCGCCTTTGCCACTAGCAAGTTCCTCGTTCACATAGTACCTCTGAAAAAAAGAACAAATATTTTTCCTTCTTTATCCAATTATACAGAGTGTTTAGTTTTAAATTAGATATACACCCTACACATGCCAACAGCGCGTCGGCAAATACGAACGAGACGGTCACCACTTCTCATCTAATGCCTCCTATACACATCGGCAGTCGCGTCCGCGGACGACATTCGCGTATGCATCCGCAGATGTGTAGATGGGGTAATTTGGTCGTCTGTCGGTGGTCTGTTGTTTATGTATCACGTCGGCAGATGCGTCTGCAAGGCATCCGATTGTTGTCGGTTTTTCGAGCACAGATCAAAGGGTTTCAGTGCGAACGTCCGACGCATGTCCACAAATCTGACGACGCATCAGTTTTCGCAGTGAATTCAAAGTTAACGCATGTTTCTTCAGTTTTGTATGTTGGTAATATTTCGCTGAAATGGCTATGAGTTCTGAGAAAACCTTCAAATTCATAGTGTTGTACTATCTGTTTTATGTATAGCCAGCATCCACCACCTTCTCCTTTTCCATTATTTTAATGATTCTACTCCTATGTACAATCAAGTATTACCTAGTTGAACGTACTAAAAAGGTATATAGCTGCGGCAGCTATGGTCATCAACATCTATTTTTTTAATCTCTCCCGAGAATTCACACAAACTGAACGACCTACAGATGTGTATAGATGTGTGATCAGCTTGTGATGATACATCGGCAGACGCGTCTGCAGTCACTTCTAACGTCCTTTGTACATCGGCAGATGCGTCCGCCGATGTGTAGAGTAGCCATAATGCGCCTGATTCGCGCTGATTCTAATGGCGCGTCCACATTGGTAAATTTTTCGTGCGTACTGAACTAATGGTTCGTCGCAAATTTTTACCAGTGAGGACGCGGTGCTCAAATCATTTGATCTTCGCTCGAAAACGATAACCGATGGAGCGTGTGCGTTGTGTGCGTCGAAAATTCGTGCGTGCGATTTATGTGACGAACACATCCACACTAGCACAATTTACTTCGAGCACGCAAATATTTGCGACGAACAGCTGGTACGCACGAAACATTTACCAATGCGGACGCGCCATTACACTCCGTCCTCCGCGTCATTATCATCCTCATCGCCGACGATAGTGGAATAAGAAGTATTGTATCTATGCAATTGGCGGTGTGCAAGTACTTGGAGGGGATATGAGAAAGGATCGTGCGTAAATATCGGAGAAATCTTTAAACTTTCTGAAATAATTCATATTGTCAATTGGAATTGTCAAATTGACGTATATTTCATACCCAATGTCATTGAAGAAGAAAAATTATATGTTGCTCCACAATATTGATATGATAAAATTAAATTTAATTAATTGTATTTAGCTTGCAGTACTGCATTAATAATTAATTTTATTTCCTACATACAATTGTTTACTTTTTAATAACATAACCTCAGTCTTAGTTTTTCTTCTTATAACTTTTTTGGTCTGTGGCCTTGACAATTATCCAGCAACCAGGACTAACGTAAATGGCCAATACAAATAAAAGTGCTAATAAAGTTGCTGAGCGTAGAAACCAGGTGTCCCTTTTCCGAACTTGCACGGTCCCAATAGGGAACTTGCACATTTTTTGTTACATAATAATGTTCAGTTTTGTTTAAAAATACGATTACCAAAATTTCACGCCTCAAAAACTCATAATAACTTAGAAGTACCATTTTAAAATCTTCTGTGTATTTAAACCATTTCAAACGACCTAAAAACCACGCGAACACTTGTGACGTCACATCATTTTATTTTATAATGACATTTATCGTATGTCATTGTAATAATATTCGCAAAATTAAATTCCGACAGAGGGCGCTCAAAATTTAAAAGACGGACGATAACTCGAGGAAAACAAATCATTTTGTGATTTGATCTCACAGTACTAAAACGTTAAATTAAAATCATTTACACGAGTGTTTTGCCAAAGTAACCACTAAGTTTTGCCACTAAGGCATCTTATAGGTTAAATATGACTCAAAATTATGTTTCATCTGTATGCATTCATTAAAATTTGATGCTAACTACTGATTTGTTTTTACCGTTTTTTCCTAAAAAATCTGGCAACGTTTTAAAAATTATTAATCTATCTTAAAATTTCTAATTTTGTTTTTAATTTAGTTAATAGGTACACTACAATTTATTTTACACTAACAGATAACAATTTTTAATGAAGGGGATAGGTACGTATTTTCGGCTGCAATGCTATTCAAATGGGGATTTATTTTTTTCGAATCCTGAGAAAACTAATATGTATTTTTGAAAAATTTAAACGCAGAATGAAATATTACGTTATTAGAGAGGGCTGAAAGTCCCTGAGAACTTCTATAATGTTTATTTTAATAAGCAGGGCCACGCCGTCCACGTGTGCAATGTGTGCGGCGCACACAGGCGTCAGCAATTAAGGGGCGCCACTAGAGTTGTTAAAAAATTTTACGCCGGTAAAAACAACAGTTACCCATTTACCGACCTTGCCACCCTGTATAGCTCAACTTCAAAGGTAAGCAAATTACGTATTGATTTATACAATCTGCATAAACAAAAAAATCCTGTACAGACATGCAGCCACCAAGCCACCATTGTACAAAGATTTGGCAGAAATGTATGATGCTTTATGTGATATAACGCATTCAGATAAATCTGATCTTGATTCAAAATTCAAAATATCAAGCTAGATGTTTAGGAGATAAAATATCCACATTTACATTCATTTGCTCAGTCCACGTATGATATCGTATGAAATTCTGATGATAGTTAACTTCGTTAGCAAAACTTTACAATCAAAAACAATGAATATGCAGCCTGCTTAAATGCTTTACGAGAGTTAAAACAATTCTTGCTCGGGTTTCGGACAGATAGCAGATTTAATTTTAATCTTACCACAATGCAAATGAAACTGCAGAGAAACTGGATGTGGAGCTGAGTTTTCAACCAGCCACAGCTTCGGCGTCGGAATAAAAGCAGACAGTTCGATTACGAACATAAAGACAAACTGCTTTTGGATCCTAAAATGTCATACACAGTTCATTTCTTTTATTGTGTTCTCGACCAAGTATTGATTTCAGTCAATGAAAGATTTTCCATATTGGAAAATCATGTTGATAGTTTCAAATTTTTATATAATTTGAACAACATTACAGAAAACTCACATTTAAAACATTTTTGTTTGTTAAATTTAAAAATTTATATTTTTAAACGAATTTACTGCAGTTTACCCAAATCTAACAATAGCTCTTCACATTGTGCTCACTCTGCCCATATCTAATGCCACTGCTGAACGATATTTTTCTAAATTGAAACTAAATTGAAAAAAATTATGTTTTTATAAAAATTTTTATATTTTTATGTTTATTTAATTTTTATAAAAATGTATAATTTATTAAATGAAAATTGATATTCACCATACTATAAAAAGATTTTCCGAACTGAAGGCACGAAAATTTAATTTTTTATAAAATAACTATAGTAGGAAAAATGAAAGATTACCCATGAACGAACAAATAAAACACATCGTTTCTATGTTCCAGAAAGTAATGAACCAGTACCAGTACTTTAAGAACAGTTTATTATTACATGTACTTGCGCTGGTCAATTTTTTTTGTGACACGGTGACAGGAAAATACAGCGTGTTTTATATGTTCGTTCATGGGTAATCTTTCATTTTTCCTACTGTATTTCATGTTTACCTATATCTTTAGTTTTTATGTGGTTACGCCAAAAATTTATTCTTATTTAATTATTTTAACTTACTTTATTTTCCTGTTGAATGCGTGAGAATTTTTAGTCATTTTTGTTTGGTTACAATCAGTAACGCACCTAGTATTTTCTTCTGGGGGGTCTCGGCACCGAAATTTTTTGTATTGCTTGTGAAAGACAAGTTACATTTTCTTACTATTCTTAATATATTTTTCATATGCTGTGGAGGGGATTTTAAACCTCAAACTCCCCGGGGTGCGCCACTGGTTACAATAAAATTGTTAATTTTGGGCGCCATTAAGTGTTTTGCACACATGTGCTACCACGTGCTAGCGCGGCACTGTTAATAAGTTACAGGGGTGAAAAACTCAGAGAAAATTTAGTGTGATTTTTAATTTCAAATATCTCATTCAAAATAAACGTTTTATTTATTCTAAGAGACTTTCGGCCCTCGGTAATAATTTATTCTTTCATTCTAAGTTTAAATTTTTCAAAAATATTTATTGGTTTTTTCCGGATTCGAAAAAAATGAACACAATGTCCGTGGTAATATTTTCCAAATCTATCTTTGTCTTACAACGCACTCAGTCGAATAGAATATTGTCATCATATCGTCAGTCAGACAGTGACAACCAGTGACAATTTTAAATATTTGACAAGGCATCGGGAATATTTTGAGTTGTTGATTAAATAATGCGTAAGAGTGAAACAGCACTAATCCAAATAAAAAAGATGGTGTCGTCACTTCGCTCTGAATGACACTCTCTCTATGATAATATATAACTCTATGATTGATAAATTTGATAAATAATTTGATAAATTTATTTGATAAATAATGTATTTGGATAATAATAAATTGGTTAATATGTAATAAATTTATTTGATAAATAATTGATTTAAGACGTGAACTTAATAAAAAGTTATTTATTGTGTATTATTTGTGGAGATTCCCATCTCTAGTGTGGGCAGATCAACACGTGAAAAATCAGGCTCTCTAAAAATTCAATTTTTTGGCGAATAAGAAATAGTTTCTAAAGTGATTTTAGTTACAGTGTGTCAAAGACGATTAGTGTTAAGTGAAGTTATAGAAATAAACTTTTGAAACAGACTGTAAGTACAATAATATTAAATACAATACATAAACTTAAAACAACAAATACAATTTAATTCAACATCAAGCCAAAAAAATAGATCATTAGAACGTTGATTACAAGCTCCAGAAACTGGAATTTTGAAAGTTAAAGGTGGGAACTGTTGAATCGAACTGCTCCAAAATAACGTAAAATAATTTAATTTAATTTAATTCAATTTAGGGGTAACACATTCGAAAGAGAAACATATTGCTTGAGAAAATCATCTTCCTCTGGCGCGATAGGTGGGGAGGGTGATTTTATCGCGAGCAATTTCGGTAAGAAAATGAACCCCGACGATTACACATCCGACGATAATCGGAAAAGATATAGAGAAAATGAAGAGCAGTCTTTTTCGAAAAGCAAAAAAGTATCAAGAACCCCAGATAAAAGGAACACAGAGGAAGACAAACTAGACCAAATATTAAATATGATGGCAAACTTAACGAAAGAGACACAAGATCTGAAAATTCACGTAAAAGAAATTAAAGAGGAGCAAAGGCAATACAGAGAAGAAATGAGGGAACTCCGAATTGAATTAGAAGAATTAAGACAAGAGAATGGTGAAGTGCGAAGAGAAAATGAACACATGAAAAAGGAACTGGAAGATGTAAAAGTGCGCCTTGAAAGACTCGATAGAGCAAGAAAAGAAAATAATGTTATAGTACAGGGAATGACAATAGATACGGGAGATAGAAGATTACTAAAAGAAACAATGGAGAACTTTATGAAAAAAGAACTAGATATTAATATAAAGATAGAAGAAGCTGTGAAATTAGGAAACAAAACATGTTTAGTCAGATTGCCAAACAAAGAGGAAAAAATAAAAGTAATGGAAAATAAAAGAAAACTTAAAGAAGTAAAAGAAGAAAGAATATATATAAACAATGATTTAACGAAAGAGGAATTACAAATACAAAAAGAAATAGTCAAAATAGCATATGATGAAATAAAGAAAGGAAAACGCGTCCAAATTAAGCACAACAAATTGATAATAGATGGACGGGAGAGGAAATGGAATAAGAACAAGAATCAGTTGGATGAGGTTTTTCAAAACGTTTCAAAAAACTAGCAACTGATGAGAGAATACAAGACAATACTTATTTGGCGACGGACGAGGCAAATAAAAAGGAAATGAGTGCAGATAAATTGATGTATCACAAAAAAGAAATAAATAAGAGCAGACAAGGAAACAAAAATACAAGACGAAAACAAAAAAATAAAAAACATAAAGAACTGAAAATAAGCACATGGAATATAAGAACGATGTTGGCACCAGGAAAAATGCTAGAAATAAGCAAAGAACTAGCAAAGTATAAAATAGATATTGCAGCACTGCAAGAGATACGGTGGGAGGGACAAGGACAGATTGATAAACAAGACTTTACACTATTATACTCAGGAGGAAAGAAGCAAGGACAAAAGGAGTGGGATTCATGATTCTAGGACAGCTAAGAGAAAAAGTCATAAACTTTAAACCGATATGTGAAAGAATTGCGTATGTAAGAATAAATAATAAACCATTCAATATATCACTATTAAACCTATACGCACCTACAGAAACAAGCAACACAGACGATAAAGACAATTTTTATGATAAGATAGAAGAAGAGATGGAAAAAATACCCAAAGAAGATGTTATAATTATACTAGGAGACCTCAATGCCCAGATTGGAAAAGAAGATTTTTTACAGCAAATTGCAGGAAAACACACCGTACACAAAAACACTAATGATAATGGTCTAAGACTATGTAACCTAGCAACAAGAACAAACATGATAATAAGCTCAACAAAATTTGAACACCCTAAAATGCATAAAGTAACATGGAGGTCACCTGATCAGAAAACGTATAGCCAAATTGATCACATACTAATAAACAAAAGAAAACAATCTTCAATGAAGGACGTGAGAACTTTCAGAGGTGCGTGTGCGGATTCAGACCACTATATGGTCGCAGCCACCATAAGACAAAAAGTTAAAATCCAAACTAAACAGAAAAATCAACAGAAAAAATGGAATGTCAATAAATTGCAGAATGCAGATATTAGAAAAAAATATGAAGAAGAAGTAACAGTGCAAATAAGAGAGAAATATAAAGCAGAGGACATTAAATCAGAATGGGACATGATCAAAAAGTCAATAGAAGAAGCTGCAAAAAAGCAGGTAGGCAAACACCAGAAGAAAACAAAAAACGAATGGTATAACAACGAATGTAAAGAACTAACAGCACAAAAGGTGCAAGCAAGAATTAAATGGCTGAGAACGGATAAAGAGGAAGACAGAGAAAGTTATGAAAAATTAAGAAAGGACGCTAAGAAAATTATAAGACAAAATAAAAGAAGATGGGCAGATGAAAAGATGCAAGAAATAGAACAGGAAAGAACAAATAGAAACACGAAACATTTCTATAAAAATATTAAAGAACAAACCAAAAAATACAAAGGTAAAACAAACGGAATAAAAAATAAAGAGGGAATAGTCATTGTAGAAGACACTGAATATAGGCAGGTATGGGCAGATCACTACAGAGAACTCTTGACGGAGGAATACACTGGAGAAGAAATGCACGAAGAGGAAACGGTGGACGAAGATGCAGACGAAATACACATTGCAGTCTCAAAAGAGCCAACAATAGATGAACTCGAGGAAGTAATACAGAAGAGCAAAAATGGAAAAGCTCCAGGAAAAGACGAAATTAACATGGAACTTATAAAATATGGAGGAAAGGAACTGAAGGAAAAAATACTATCACTATTGAAAAATATATGGAAGGAAGAGAAGATGCCAGAGGACTGGGAGATAGGGCAGGTAATAACAATACATAAAAAGGGAGACCAACAAATTTGTGAAAATTATAGAGGAATAACACTACTAAGCACAACATATAAAATATTGACTTCGATAATAAGAAAAAGATTGTCAAAGATCACGAAGAAGAGAGTGGGACAGTACCAATGTGGATTCACAGAAGGAAGATCAACAATAGATGCTATACACACAATAAAACAAATAATGGAAAAAGCAAATGAATACAAACTGCAATTAGAAATGCTATTCATCGATTTCAAACAGGCATTTGATTCGATTAAGAGAAAACAACTAATGATTGCCCTGGAAAAATTAAAAATCCCACATAAACTCAGAAAATTAATAAATATGACAATGAGAACTACCAAAATTAGCATAAAGACGCAAAGAGGCGAGACAGATGAATTCATTATAAATAAAGGAGTGAAACAAGGGGATGCCTTATCCACGACACTGTTTAATCTAGCTTTAGAATATGTACTACGAAATATAAACAAAGGAAACCTAAGAACAAGAGGTGGACAAATAATCGCATATGCAGACGACATTGTTATTATTGCAAAAAATAGAAACATAATGAAAGAAATGCTAGAAGAAATAAAAGAGAAAGGGGAGACAATGGGACTCACATTAAATGAAGAAAAGACGAAAATATTAAGACTAGGGAAACCAGCAATAAAAGGAAAAACCAAAATAGGAAATTCAGAGTTTGAAGATGTAGAACATTTCAAATACCTAGGAGTGACAATAAGCAAAACGGGTGAAAGAATACCAGAAATAAAAGAAAAAATATTGGCAGCGAATAAAGCTTATTTTGCAAATAAAACACTACTTAAAAGCAAAATACTGTCTATTAAAACCAAGATGAGAATGTATAACACCATAATTAGACCAATATTATTATACGCAGCAGAAACAATGACGATGACTAAAAAAGATGAAGAAAACTTAAGAATAGTGGAGAGAAAGATCATGAGAACCATACTGGGACCAATCAGAACAGAGCAAAATGAATATCGAAGCCGAACAAATGCAGAGATTAAGAAAGTACTAAAAGAAGATATCGTGACCAAAATAAAGCAATGCAGAGTTAGATGGTTAGGTCACATCTGGCGGGCAGGAGATGAAGCAGTGACATATGCTATGATAGAATGGAATTCAGGAGGAAGAAAGAAAAGAGGAAGACCAAGATCAAAGTGGTTGCAAGAAGTTGAAGAAGACTTAAAAAACGCAGGAGTCAGAGAATGGCGGGGAAAAACTAGAGATAGGAAAAAATGGAGAGAAATCGTTAAGAAGATAACATAAGCAAAAGGGACTGATCCTCCTAAGAAATAGGATCTAGAAAGCTTACGCGACTTAGCCCCATATCGGGGTGTACAGTCACTATATATATATATATATATATATATATATATATATATATATATATATATATATATATATATATATATATATATATATATATATATATATATATATTATTTGTGGAAGATCCAAGCAGAGAATACATCAGGATAATATATTCTGTGATCCAAATATTTTGTTGTTAAAGATGTTCAAAATTGTAAGCGTTCCCTAGTAACAATATATTATTAAAAAATCACTTTTCCTCTTTTCTCGATTGAGTATGTATTAGTTTTTGTTGTACATATAAATTATTACAATCACTGAATACATAGTTAGTGAAAAATTATCACATTTATTAACTGAATTAATAATTTGCAATTATACAAATAACAGTTATCCAAGAACATTCAAAAGCCATCTATTTAAGTTAATGATGACATTTTCAAGTAGAATGACATTCTAGTAATGTTACATATCCATACCAGTGTAAATTTTACTACACGTAATTTGCCGTGTAAAGACAGAAAAAGTAGGGATAGCCGCAAAATATTTGTGAATTATGTACCGATGGCCTTAAGGCATGACAGTATGCTGACAATATTCTATTCAACTGAGTGCGTTGTATGACAAAGATAGATTTGCAAATATTACCACGGACATTGTGTTCATTTTTTTCGAATCCTGAAAAAACCAATAAATATTTTTGAAAAATTTAAACGCAGAATGAAAGACTATATTATTACCGAGGGCCGAAAGTCCCTTAGAATAAATAAAAAGTTTATTTTGAATGAGATATTTTAAATTAAATATCACACTAAATTTTCTCTTAGTTTTTCACCCCTTTAACTTATTAAAATAAACATTATAGAAGTTCTCAGGGACTTTCGGCCCTCGCCAATAACGTAATCTTTCATTCTGCGTTTAAATTTTTTAAAAATACTTATTAGTTTTCTCAGGATTCGAAAAAAATGAATCCCCATTTGAATAGCATTGCAGCCGAAAATACGTACCCATCCTCTTAAATAAAAACTGCAAACTAATAAGTAGGTGAATTTATTTTATAAAAATTGTGTTTTGGAAATTATGAGGCCTTAAGGCCATCGGTACATAATTCGCAAATATTTTACGGGTATCCCTACTTTTTCTGTCTTTACACGGCAAATTACGTGTAGTAAAATTCACACTGGTATGGATATGTAAACATTACTAGAATGTCATTCTACTTGAAAATGTCATCATTAATTTAAAGAGATGGCTTTTGAATGTTCTTGGATAACTGTTATTTTTATAATTGCAAATTATTAATTCAGTTAATAAATGTGATAATTTTTTCACTAACTATGTATTCAGTGATTGTAATAATTTATATGTACAACAAAAACTAATACTCAATCAAGAAAAGAGGAATAAAAGTGTTAAAGTAATTTTTTAATAATATATTGTCACTATGGAACGCTTACAATTTTGAACATCTTTAACAACAAAATACTTGGATCACAGAATATATTATCCTGATGTATTCTCTGCTTGGATCTTCCACAAATAATACACAATAAATAACTTTTTATTAAGTTCACGTCTTAAATCAATTATTTATCAAATACACTATACATCAATATTATTTAATCAACAACTCAAAATATTCCCGATGCCATGTCAAATATTTAAAATTGTCACTGATTGTCACTGTCTGACTGACAGTATGCTGACAATATTCTATTCGACTGAGTGCGTTGTATGACAAAGATAGATTTGCAAATATTACCACGGACATTGTGTTCATTTTTTTCGAATCCTGAAAAAACCAATAAATATTTTTGAAAAATTTAAACGCAGAATGAAAGACTATATTATTACCGAGGGCCGAAAGTCCCTTAGAATAAATAAAAAGTTTATTTTGAATGAGATATTTTAAATTAAATATCACACTAAATTTTCTTTTAGTTTTTCACCCCTGTAACTTATTCAAATAAACATTATAGAAGTTCTCAGGGACTTTCGGCCCTCGCCAATAACGTAATCTTTCATTCTGCGTTTAAATTTTTTAAAAATACTTATTAGTTTTCTCAGGATTCGACAAAAATGAATCCCCATTTGAATAGCATTGCAGCCGAAAATACGTACCCATCCTCTTAAATAAAAACTGCAAACTAAGTAGGTAAATTTATTTTATAAATATTGTGTTTTGGAAATTATGAGGTGGTCGGAATATTTTGTAAAACAATGTACATTCTATGTACAGAATATATACTGCATTTTATTTATTTATTTAATTTTGCAGTCGCTTAGACATTCAAAAATACAACGTTTAATACAAACGTTAAATTAACAAAATGTGTGATTTGGAATTAGTTACTTTACGTCACTACGTAGAGTATAATAGGAATGAATACTGAGGAGCACTGCAATAGTTTTTATCTACTCTGTGTCATATTATGTATAAGTTTTTAGTTTGTGAAAACTGTCATTATAGATAGCAGTGCGTGAAGGGTTTAAAGTGTGCGTGAAGTAACAATGTATTTTAAATGGGATTTACTTTTTCGCACTGTTTTTGGCACACTTTCATACATATAATCAAATATCCTTAACTTTCGCGTTGTCATGGTGATGACATAATGAGCAATAAATTACAACAAAAATTTTGACAGTTTTGTGGTTTGAAAGAAATTAGAATTTTTAAATGTCAAAGTTCTAAAAATTGTAGAATAGAAATGAATTCCAGTGACGAAGAGTTACAGTTTTTTTATTTGTTTATCGTAGATAAAATATTGTATGAAACTGTGCGTGAAGTACTTTTTGCGAACTTACGCGAAGTATAGCACTCGCTCCGTTGTCGCTCGTGCTCTAAACATCGCGTGCGTTCGCAAAAAGCATACTTCACGAACTGTTTCATAAATAACGATTTTAAGTCGAATTCATTGTTAATTACAACATAAACTGACCGCAAATATGTACACAAATTAATGACAAAGTCAATGTTTTCCTCGAGTTGATGCTTTTCAAATTTGCCACCAGGCGTCGCCCACTTTGCGGTTCCTCGCCAATATACCAGTTTGTTGAGATTGGAGATTGATACAGTTTTTGAAGGAAAGGAAAGAACTATCAAAATATTTATAAAAACTGAGTGTCAGAACGAATGCCAAACCTAATGAATTAATGGCGAGGGCTTCAAATAGTATAATGATACGACGTCACGACCAATAAGGGCGCATTTTGGGCTGCCTGCTATAATTTGAATGTTCACTCGATTTTAATCGTCTTTAGGGGCCAAACGAAAGACAAAAACAACTTTTTTTCTTTGATACCTATATGTTTTAGATTATGTTCTGTTGCGATTTATAGCATTTTTTCCGGATTTAAAATTTTATGCAAGTTCCCTATTAAACTAATACTAAACATAATCGGTTTTGTTTTGGATTTTGTATACTCCACCGCTATTGTTTAAAAATTTAGCATTTTTAGTCAATAAGCTGAAAGTATGTAAGTTGTAAAGTATTCAGTAACCATGTAAATTTAATCATATAATCTTATATAGAATTTTACCTGTTGCCAGGTCCGCTCATCGTTAGGGTTAAAATGGTCCAGATTTTGAGTAAACCATCTTTCATACTTGCTAGGTTCTGGATCTTTTTCTGGATGAAGTATTCTTCCCCTTCGAAAGAAAGTAGCCCCAGCAGCAAACGAACCGAAAATAGATAGTAAAAGCACTATCGTTGTAAATGAAAGTAATCTAGCCATCGCTTAAGGTTTTTGGTAACACTCCATCTAAAATAAAACTATTGATTATTTTATACCTAAAGATAAGAAAGATAAGTATTAATATTAATAACGAAAAATACTTCAGTTTTGTTTATTATATGACATGAACTAAAGAGGCAAAAAAATAATAAATGCAAGATAAAAAATATGGGGTTAATCACTCAAAATAGTCCACCATGATATTTGGCAGTTACCCCACGAAACGAAGCCGAAAAAGCACTTAGAAATCGAAAACAATTCTGGTCGCTATTTTTTAACTGGAGAGACTTAGTAGAAATCTCTGTACCGAAATTTTTACTGCGTACCGTCTAAACAACATCAGATACGTAGATGACACCATAGTATGGCACCAAAGAAGACAAAGCATATGATCATTAGCAAGAAAAAGATAACCGAAGATCAATTATATGTCAACCTAATCCCTGTAGAAAGAGTGACTATAACTACTTCGACATCATATAATAATTAAAGAATGGACCACAACCAAGAGATAAGAGGACGCATCAGAAAAGCTAGATCCCCTTTAACCAGATTTGGTCCTTCTTCATGGGTCCAAAATGTGGGCTAGTTTTAACTGAAAATAGCATGATTCACTGATAATGGTCTGACTGGACTGAAAACCTTCTGAAGAATTGTAATCCATCATACATTCGAAGCTTATTACTTCTTTTTCAGTTATTTTTCCTATCTTGCTCTAGTCCAGTTGTTACAGGTAAAATATTGATAGAAAAATTTAATGTATACTAACTGAAATATTTTTTTCGCTCTGCTGTAAAATTTTAACATTTTGAGTTGTTATGTTTAAAACGGGGAGTAATATATTTAGTGTATTCTGGAATCAGCGATTGCCCCCCTCCCCTCCTTAACAAAATTATCACCAGCCATCACTGTCAACAAATGTAAGAAAAGAAAAGAAAAGAAACCATATAGTAAGAAGTGTAATGCTGTATAATTTTCAATGCATATATCGGTCAATAATATTGTGTACTGAAAAACAAAAAGGACTGAAGTCAAAAATATCGATTATGGCAAGTTCTTTAGTACTCTAAAAAATGGATAAAAAGTGATGAAAAGCGATTTAATTTCAACGCTTAGTTGAACTTAATACTAGATGAAAATCAGTCTATTTCTATTACATTTTATCGATTTTTTAACGTACTAAAAAACTCAAAATTGATATTTTTTACTCAAGACCTTTTTACTTATCAGTACAGAATTTTTTCTGGACAAAATACACTTACATACTTTCCTGTAGAAAATTGGCAAAAATATGACAACTTAAAAACGAGAAAAATACCTAGCACCGATCAAAATATATGTATAACCATTAACTGTCTCGGAAAATCATAAACTATCAGAAAGAGCCACGATTTGTTGATAGTCTCGTAATAAAAGATTTTTATGTTCCTTTCGACATAAGTTTTTTTTTAATATTCATCACGCAATGAGCGTAAACTTTACGCTCTTCATAACTTTATAAACCACAATACATAAATTTAAGTGAATCGTTAAAAATATATAATCTTATCTGCCTACATTATTTTAAAAGTTTTGTTTCTACTTATAAACATTAAGATTAAAATGAAATGTAGTCTTCTTCTTACAAGTTAGACAATACCACTTATCTTTGAGACATGTGAGAACTTTGTACCGAATTTAGAACATATTCTGTGGCTCCAAATCCTGTCTTTTAATTAAAGTCCAAGAGGAAGACTTCTGGTCTTTTTATGGATCTTGAGGGTTATTTAACTGCTTTTCTCTGATGCAAGGTCACTTAGTCTTACCACCCCTAGGATAAGTGGGTTTTCAATTATCTTTTGGATTGGCCTAAATTTTTTTTTGTTTGACGGCTCCCGGTTTTTCTTTTTTTAGGATTATTGAATTGATATTTATTTTCGCCTTGGGGAGGTCATGACCCTCGTGACACCCCCTTTGAATCCGCCACTGCATGTAACTAAGTATTTCACAAAAGACATGGATGGCGGTTTTCCTTCCATTTTTCATTTTCTGCACCATTGTTCACTCACCTTCCATCTACCTATCTATTAGCCTTTAGGCATCTACCATTGTCCTTCTCCACCTTCCTCTGTCTCGAGTCAGCGTGGTGGTTCAGGTTATCTACCCAAGTCATCTATGGTCTCCCCCATTTTCGTTTATATGTCCATATGTTTATATGTATTGTTTATATGGAGAAAAATGGCCAGTAGTATTAGAGAGACTGCTATTGAAATACTGGGGAAAACGTCAGGAAAAAAGTTTGAGGATAAAGAGACTTGGTGGTGGTCAAACGAAGTTCAAGGAAAAATAAAAGAGACGGGAAAATTATATAAAAAGTGGCAAGAAACCAGATCCAACACAGATCTTCAAAACTATATGGTCGCGAAAAAGGAAGCGAAAGTAGCAGTAGCAAAAGCTAAAGCAGAAGCGTATTCAAACCTATACGATCAACTTGATACCAGGGAAGGAGAAACGAAGATATATAAAATAGCCAAACAGAGAGCAAAGAAAGCAAAAGATTTTAATCAGATTGGATGTATCCGAGATGAAAATAATAAAATACTAGTTCACGAAAAGGATGTCAAAAAGAGATGGAGAAAGTACTTTGACAGCTTATTAAATAAAGGATTTGACAGACAGCCTGTGGAGTCAACGGAAACAGTAGCAGCAATGGTCACCAAAATAACAAACGAGGAAGTGGCTCAAGTGCTTCAAAAATAAAGAAAGGAAAAGCGGTAGGACCAGATGATATTCCTGGGGAAGTATGGAAAGCATTGGGAGAGACAGGAACGAGGTGGCTAGCAGGTTTATTTAATAGAATTATGGAAGTTGGACAAATGCCAGACGAATGGAGAAGCAGTATACTAGTACCTGTCTACAAAAACAAGGGAGATGTACAGCAGTGTACAAACTACAGGGCTATAAAACTGCTTAGCCACACCATGAAAATATGGGAGAGAATAATTGATAGACGGATACGTGAAGAGACCGACATATCCGAGAATCAATTTGGCTTTATGCAGGGCAGATCAACAACAGACGCAATTCTCGTTATAAGGCAGTTGATGGAAAAATTCAGGAGTAAAATAAACGCTCATATGGTATTCATTGATCTTGAGAAAGCATATGATAGAGTTCCTCGAGAGATTCTGTGGTGGCCACTCAATAAAAAAGGAGTCCCTGGTGCATATGTAAAGATTGTGAGGGATATGTATGAGGGAGTAACGACTAATGTTAGGACAGGTGTGGGAGACACTGATAAATTTGATGTCAAAGTAGGATTGCACCAAGGCTCAGTGCTTAGTACGTATTTATTCTCATTAGTTTTGGACCAGATAACAGAGAAACTACAGGGTAACATTCCATGGTGCTTAATGTATGCTGATGATGCCGTGTTAGTAGGAAATAGTGAAAGTGACTTAGAACAAAAACTAGAACAGTGGACACGAGCTCTGGAGGAAAAAGGTTTAAAACTTAGTAGGACAAAGACAGAGTATTTGGAATGTTCATTTAAAGATGGAGTTACTACAAATAAAATGGTATCTTTGGATGGTGAACTGATTGTAAAAAGCAATAGTTTTAAGTACCTGGGATCGGTATTACAGAGTAATGGAGAAATAGATGGAGATGCATGCAGTAGAATTAGGGCTGGATGGATGAAGTGGAAGGAAGCGAGTGGTGTGTTGTGTGACAGAAAAGTTCCAATGAAGCTGAAAGGAAAATTCTATAAAACAGCCATAAGAACGGCTATGATGTACGGAACTGAATGCTGGGCAGTGAAAAAGAAAGAGGAACAACGAATACATGTAGCGAAGATGAGAATGCTTAGATGGATGAGTGGAGTGACAAGAAAGGATAAAATTAAAAATGAGTATATTAGGGGAAGTCTAGGTGTGGCACCAATTGATGCCAAAATGAGAGAGCATAGGTTGAGATGGTTTGGTCATGTTCAACGTCGAGACGTTAATCATCCAATACGAAGAGTAGCTGAAGTGCAGATTCCTGGAAGGAGTAGGAGAGGAAGACCAAAGAAGACGTGGGGGGAGACGATTAGGCAGGACATGTTGGTAAAGCGGATTAATATTGATATGACCCAGGATAGAATTGTGTGGAGAAATGCAATTAGGGAAGCCGACCCCGCATAGGGATAAGGCAAAAAGGATGATGATGATGTCCAGGGTCTCCAATATGTAATATTCTTAGACCATCTTTCATCTTTTTGTGTAATACTATGACCAGCAAAATTTCACTTTAATTTAGCTATTTGGCTGGTAGTAGTGTTGGAAAATTCTTGAGAACGAAAAATCAGAGAATATTCTCGATATGGAGATTTTTCTGAGAATGAACCATATGACGCATTTAGTGATATTGTTGAAGATGAAATAGGGTATTAAAAATCATGAAATTATGTACAAAATTATGAGACTAAACAACAGTGTTCTATATATATAAACAAAATACAAAAACAACAGATAGTCCTCGACACCGTAAGGTACAAGAGGACGGCTTAAGTAAAGTACAAAAACAATAGAGAACACAAAATTTATTTGATAAAAAAATGAAAGTTTCTTCTTAACAACAAATAATGCAAGTAATGGATGTGGTGATTTAATCAGAAAAACATGAGGCCTCAGGTTCAAAATCTATTTCTATCATTAGCTCATCCTGGTCATCTACATTCTGCATTTCAATGTACTGATGAGAAGTTGTGGGATTTTATTGTTCACGAGTCATCAGCTCAGTCATGGATTGGTCTACGTCTAAAGGCGCATTTAGACGGGATAGTTTTTGAAGCAATATGTTGCTGAAAATATAATATTTGGTATGTTTCTGGCAACATTACAGCCATCTAATTAGTGCAGTCACTAAAGATGGATATGAGCTATTACCTCCGATTTCGTTGAACCTCCATCGATTTACATGAAAATTGGTGAGTGGTTAGAGGATATCTCCAGGAACAAAGGTGACATGGTACCAACTTGCGCTTTTACCCTGGGGGTGGATGTCACCCCTTCTCGAGGGTGAAAATGATTTTATTAAAAATGACCCCACAATTCCACAGAGGGACAAATTCTAAGCAAAATTTGTTATATAAAGTTATTAAAATAAATCAAAACTTTTTGAGTTATTAAAGATCAAATATTTTAATTTTTCGTGAGAAAAATGCATGTTTTTAGCCGATTTTTTATAAATAACTCAAAAACTATATATTTTTGCAAAAAAGTTATTATTGCCAAAATTGAAGCTAATAAAAAGTGAAATAAACTACTTACTGGAAAAACCTTTTAATTTTAACTAAAAGTGAGTTATAGGTAATTGAATGTATATTTTTTTTCGGCGTGTGCTCAAATCTAAGTATTCAAGCTTTAAATAACGGGAAAATGATGCATTTTATAACATAAACTTATTAAATATTTGTCAAAGTACTTAGAAATATCTATCAAATGACTAAATGAGCCCCCGAACAAGATGATAGCATTAAAATTTGTGCTACAAATTTTTTTTCAAAATTTATCTTTTAAAATTTTTTCCAAGAAATGTTTTGTTTTCTTTAATACCTCCGTTAATTTTTAAGATATCAGATTCACCTAAAAACGATTTGAAAGCTAATTCTAAGGGCTATTAAACCACGTTGAACTTAATCTTTTAACTCCTTACTTTCTTAAAAATAAAAGGTTAAATGGCCCTGATTACATGGTTCTCGCAGCAAGATTTAAGCTTTAAACGTTTCTATCTCGGGTTATTTTTTACCCTACAGAAATAATAAAACAGGTGAAATATTTGATATACAAAAAACTAAAATTTTATTATATATCATTTTTTACGTAATTATATTAAGTATTTTTGGAGTTATTATCAAAAGAAAATGAAAATTACTATAATTTTAAAAATTCTGATTTTTTAAATTATATCTTTTTTTCAAAAATATGCCTCCTAAACCGGTCAAAATTAATGAAATGATTACTTATGCTAATACATATAAAGAAATTCTTGTAAGGATTACTATAAATTTTAATTTTTATGGAAATGGCGTATGTTTTATTTTTCACTTTTTCCTAAAGAATCTGAAAGGGTCCTCTTATTTTCATCATAACTTAACCTTAATTTTGATGCTATTAGCTTTTTCTGGAGCTCATTTGATAGGTATTCCGAAATACTTGGACACGTGTTTAAAAGATATTTTTTATAAAATGCATCGTTTTCCCGTTATTTAAACTTAAATACTTAGATTTGAGTACTCGTCGAAAAAAATATACATTAATATTACCCATAACTCACTTTGAATTAACATTAGTTTAGGTCTTTAAGTAAGGAGTGTATTTAATTTTTTAACATCTTCAATTTTGATAATACATAATACCTTTTTTGTAAAAGCTTATAGTTTTTGAGTTATACGTGAAAAACAGCTTTAAAACATGCATTTTTTTAAGAAGAAACAAAATCTTTGATCTTTAATAACTCAAAAAGTATTGATTTAAATTAATAACTTTATATAACAAATTTTGCTTAGAATTTGTCCCTCTATCGATTTATGGTATTATTTTTAATAAAATAATTTTCTCCCCCGAGAAGGGGTGGCATCCACCCCCAGGGTAAAAGCGCAAGTTGACATCATGTCACCTTTGTTCCTTGAAGTATCCTCTAAGTACTCACCAATTTTCATGAAAATCGAAGGAGGTTGAACGAAATCGGAGTGACTGCACTAAATGAAAATATCGCCGTTTGGCTGAGCCATGTGGCCGAAATCTTACTGTTACTGGTATTTGAACACTATTGCAGTGTCTGATGCGTTGCCGATAAGGTCGAACTGCTGTGGAAAATTTTGTATGTTGTTCTGTATTTCCTCTTTATTTCCTGTACTCTGTTGAAATTTAATTTGGTTTTGACAAAACATACAAAGAAAAGATGAATACGTGGTCAAATGAAATCACAATAAGGTTTATTAATGCAGTACTTGGCATACTTCTGGAACTATGAGAAAAATGGAAAAGTAGTGCACCCTGAATAAATACATTAAACTAAAACTTTTAGTATATACATATAAATAACAATTACTAATCTTGTTGAGATTGGTATTGCTTTTCTCATGTTTGATCTTTCTTCTCTATTCTTGGACCTATCGTATTTATTAATAGTTCGAAATCACTTTTTGACATTCTTGTAAAATTCTTAAACAAATAATTGTCTAGCATTATTTCCATAGTTAAATTACTCATTGTTTCGCGTTTACTTAGAAAAGCCGTATCCGCATTTTCCGTTTTTCATTTTTCTTTTTTATGTATCGTCTTGGCACGATTAAGGACGCAGCAACTCTCAAGAGAATATTCTCGAGAACGAGAATATTCTGGCCGAGAATATTCTGGAGAATATTCTCGTTCTCGAGAATATTCTCTTGAGAATATTCTCTTCTTACATCACTAGCTGGTAGTATCTTTAACTTTTGAGTCATACCTATGTTAATTATTTGCATTTCCATTGCTCTTTGTGTCGCCGATATTCTGTCCATGTTACCTAACTCTTGTGAATGTCCAAGTTTGACATCCATTAAGGACGGAAAGAATGTACTGGTTGAACAGTTTCTTTTTTGGATATTGAAGATACTTTTTATTTTTTAATATGTAGCTAAGATTATCAAACCAAGCCCATGTCAATCTCGTTCCCCTCTTTTATCATTTGGTTATCTTTATTTTATTTTATTCATCACCATCATCTTTAGCTCGACAATTCTTTATGGATCCTAGCCTGCTCCAAGATTCGTCATAATTCTATTTAATTTCTGGCGACCTGTCCCATCTTATAATTTTTAATACCCCTAGATGGTCTCAACACCATCCAGTCATCTAATATGCGGTCGACTTTTTGCTTCTTCTTCCTACAGGTGCTACTTCATCTTCTTTAAGTTCTACCTTCTATCGAAGGTTGGAAATGTGGACCCTGCGACTGCCACTCTAAATAGTTCTGCACTTCTTGTTCTTCTTTTGTCTGGCTATGTCCTTTCATTCAGATCTCTCATGTGCCCTTCTCCTTCATTGTCATATATTCATGGTTTTCAGCAGTGACGGCTCGTGATTTTTTCAATAGGGGAGGCTATATTGTCCTTTTCATGATCATTTTTCAGTGCGTAACAAATGATAGGAAAAAGGCTAAGTCCGTGATAATACACATTAATGACATTTATTCTAACATGACATTTTAGTTAAATCTGACAGTTGTCACATTTTATTTTTAATTTGGAATAAAAACAAGTCAAATAAAAAATTAATCAAATAAACAAATAGAATTGTATAAAAATGTATATTGAAAAAATTAAAAAAAAAATATGTATACAAAAAAAATTTAAAAAAATATTAAAAAAAAAATTATCTTATTAAAAAAAATATTAAAAAAAAATTATCTAATTAAAAAAAATGTATAATAAATTATAAAATAAAAAAGAGAAAAAAAATTAAAAACACAAAGAGGGCGTAAACCTCCGCGGCGTTGAACCGGGTTGAAGGCTTAGCGCTGTGTAACAAAAAACATATTTATTAGCATTTAGTATTAGTATTTAGTATTAGCATGTAGTTTTTTTTGTCGATTTAATTATTTGTAAATTAATTTAAGTCGGTTAGGGCCATGAATGAGGAGTATACCTACTGGTCAATTAAATGTTTCCACCTCTACATATGTATGTATGTATGTGCGTGCATAAGTATTATATGTGCGCACATGTATCTAATGCATTATGTAATGTAATGTATTATATTTGGAATATTGTAGCAAACAGTAATTTATTATCTACCGTGGCTGAATGGATCAAGTAATCCAAAGCCAATAAAGAAGAAAAAAAAAACAAATCAAATGTGTTTCTTGCATTTATAAAATGGTATTTTCTTTGATTTGTATAGTCTTATAAATTATACAGATTATATTTGTAATATTATTATCTAATTAAAAAAAAATATTTTTTTATTATGGCGCCATCTATCGACAACTAGAATAACTAGAATAAATGTTATAAAAATGTCACCGACGAAATGTAATCACCGACGTGCCTTTTTTTCTGTCACATACAATTTAATGCGTTAGAAAGAAATCGAAAAACTGTGACGCACTGAAAGCTGATCATGAGAAAAAGAATACCTTACTGTAAATTATCTAGACAAATTTGTACCAGCAAAAAAAATCCGCCAAAAAAATCTAATTTAAGGCCCCATTTTTTTGACCATTTCTTATTTACATTTTATAATATCATCATAATTCATAATTATTTCATAATATCATATCATTTTAAAAATAGTTAGTATAATTGTAAAAGTGTATTACCAAAGTCTGTGTCGTTTATTTGTTAACAATTCTATCTCTGTAAGTAGATATGCATATCAAAATAAATACAGATTTGAAGTTTTGCAGTCCACACAGGTTGAAGGTTTACATTGTTTAAGATACTCAACTGAATTTTTTTAATTCTAAAAGCGGCTTACTTTGCGAATGCAAAAACAAGGTAAATTACCGATATTTTGCTTTGCATTACAGATATCGGAAAAAGTTATTTAAACAATCCACAAGGAAGAATTTCCTGTAGCTGGCTGTATACCATTAATTACAAGTAAAATTTAATAAAAAATTTTGGCTTGGTAAAAGGTATATTATTTTAAAAAAGCCCTATAGGTAGGATTACCATAATTTATTAATGCCAAATCCGGACAGGGGTAGTCCAAGGGGTTGTAGAAAATGTAAAATGTGAATTTGACTGTATTACTACCTCTACATTGTACATATATGCGAAATGCTTAGTCTTTACTGGGCCCAGGGATAGGATGATCTTCTTTCGTACTTTTCAGAAGACATAATTTTTCTCAAAAGTGTCTTGTCATTTTTTATTTTGTCATGCAATTCGGAATAATCCTCCTATAATAATCTTCCTCTTTCAGCCGTCCATATAAAATTCATCATCCAAAAGATACGTTCAGTAGGAGCTGAAGTATCAGGCAGACAAAAGATGAATTCTACTATTTTAAAAATATTTGTAAAGGAAACGTTGCTTTTAGAAAATTTAGGTTTCAGCTTTTTTAGAACTTGGAGAAGTGACGAGCGCTCATCAAATAATTCATCAACATTGACAGAATTCGGTACAACGCTGACTACAGTTAAAGCGCTCTCTTCCATCTCTTTCCAGGTAGCCTTGTAGTCTTAACCATTTGATTTAGCGCGGAATGAAATTTCCCACGGTTGGGCTAAGTGTTTTCCATTTTTTTTAGTAAAGAAAAAAATCCGGACATTTCTCATATCCGGACGCCAATCCGGACATGTCTTTCAAATCCGGACTGTCCGGGCGAAATCCGGACGGATGGTAACCCTACCTATAGGGCTACAAACATCGAACAAAACGTTTTCGCTCTAAAAAGAGCATCATCAGTGTTGCAAGAACATGGTGGATCATTTGACCCACTTACCACGTGTGGGAGTCATATGTTATCCTGGGGCCGTATCCTTAGGAATTATATCCATCCTTTGGAATTTGCTATGTTAGCATTTTGATGTGACTTTTAGTCCATTTTTGAAAGGCTTTGGCCTTCGTATTTTTTGGTTGGCTCACCATGTTCTTGCAACACTGATGATGCTCTTTTTAGAGCGAAAACCTTTTGTTCGATATTTGTAGCCCTATAGGGCTTTTTAAAATAATATACCTTTTACCAAGACCAAAATTTTTTATTAAATTTTACTTATTTAAACAAGTTGTTCCAAATATTATTCTAATCCCACATACCAAATTTCATCACAAAATTCGCACTTTTAGTTTTTTCATTATTTGTAGTCAGGATCCTAAAATCCGCAGAGGAGGCTGCTGGCCGAAAAATATCACTTGCCCGATCTCCGGGCAGCGTGTGCGTTAAGCGATGTGCAGCTCTAAGAGGAGACCGGGTCTCCTTAAACCACCCTTAAACGCTGCTGCTTGGCTACGCGGAGCATTAGCAAGTGAGATTTTCCGGCCAGCAGCCTCCTCTGCGATTTTAGGATCCCGACTACAAATAATGAAAAAACTAAAAGTGCGAATTTTGTGCTGAAATTTGGTATGTGGGGTTAGAATATTATTTGGAACAACTTGTTCAAATAACTTTTTGCAATATCTCTAACGCGAAGCAAAGTAAACAAAACAGTGTAGCGTGTGTAAAAAATTTATTCTGACCAGCCGCCACTGGTTTTCAGGTTGTCTTCACTCCCTACCGGCTTCCATTGTAATATTTTCTTTGTTATTTTTGTATCTTCTTGTCTCTGGACATATCCCAGCTATGACAGTCTTTTACTTTTCACAAATCTTACAATATTATACCTTCATCATACCCTTCATTCAATTCATTAACCTCGTCGTTTTTCCTGATTCTCTATGTGCTGACAGTCTTTTACTTTTCACAAATCTTACAATATTATACCTTCATCATACCCTTCATTCAATTCATTAACCTCGTCGTTTTTCCTGATTCTCTATGTGCTGTCTTCCTCTTGCACCGGTTCATATATTTTCTCATTATCTTTCTCTCGAATGTCCTGAGTTGGACTTCATCTTTTTTCGTCAATAAAAAATAGTTCTGCACTAGTGCGTTCAAATCATTCCCTCAAGTTTTTAAACTAGGATATTGTTAGTCTTCCCACATTTTACTTTCCTCAAATTTTTATCCCCTAGTTACTTCCACATTTAACATTCTTTGAATCCATGATATTTGTAGGATTCTTCTGTAACATCAAAATTTTCAAAGGCAGCCAATTTATTCAGATGCACTTTTATTTGCACCTTTTATATACCAAACAGTAGTTATCACTAACAACAATACAATTTCAAAAACCTATAGCTTCCTAATAAAGTTCAACAAAAGAAGCTTCAAATATAAATAAACAATAAATATTTTCTATTGCTTTTACTTCAACCAAATTAGTTAATATTCTATTTTAAATTGATCAATCAGTTTGTTGCAAATACATATCTGCAAAACAATAAAAATAATTTAGAAGGAAAAAATATAGTTTATTTAAATCACTTCCACTTTTGTTTTCATTACTTTATTGTAGCTTCAGTCATCTTTAAATTACGGGCCCATATGCTACTCAAAATTTACTAAATACCCTGCTCATTGCAAATATTTTGATAAAATGATAAGTACAAAAGAAAATTATATGGCAAAATATACCCCATGTAAGTTTATATAAAGTTTTATAATATTGTTATAAAACAAAGAAAAACGTTTCATTTCAAATCATTTCTCTTTAATGTCTTTTTAGATCCTTTTTATATCTAGTTTACCTATGTATTCTGCCCTACTCAGCAAAAAGAGGATAAGTATCTGTAATTTATAATATTGTTTTATACATTCATACAATAATGAAATATCAATGAGTTGAATTGATTCTATATTCTTCTATTACTGTATAGGACAATTTATTATGAGATATATACATACTTCCACAGTTGCCTCTGGAGCATGTATGAAGGTATATAATTAATAATTAAGATATTTAGACATTACTATCTCATTTTTTGAAAAAAATTGTAGATCCTCTCTTTTCGCTTAGCAGGGCAGTATACTAAGTCATCCTTCCTTTTTCTTCTCATCCTTTTTTGCTTTTCTTTTTTAGCATTGTTTGTTTCAATCTTCATCATCCAACCAATTTACGTCCACTGCTGGACATAGGTCTCCCCAATTGTTTCCACACTTCACGGTTTTGTGCTGATTGTTGCCAGTTTTTACTAATCCGCTTAATATCATCTGACCATCGTGTCCATCTGCCTACACAATGTTTCAATCTCGCTAAGCATTTTTTAAATAATTCCTATAATCAGCTTCTACTCCAATCAAGCTCACATTTACATTCTTGATCTTTCTTTAATGTATTGATTAAAGTTTATAAGTTAATGTCACACACAATGAAAATTTGAGGTGGTAACCGTAAAGGGGTGGTTAAGGAGAGAGACATCAATAGGAGAAGAATAATTTGGAGAAGAAAAGGGAGTTATTTTTGGTATTTATAGATCTTGAGAAGGCATATGACACGGTTCCTAAATGAGAGCTAGTGAGATGTATGAGATAGAAATGGGTTATTACCTGTTAGTGGCTGCAACGTATGTAACAACAGGTCAAAAACAAAGTATATCTGGTTGGAGAAACAGGAATGATTGGGAACATAGAGTTGCCTAAGAAAAATTCGAAGGAGTGGGAGTCCTTGGCTTCTACATAACGGAAAATGGGACACTAGATTGATAAATTTCCCACATAATACACACTGGTTGGTTTAACTAGAAGCAAATAAGTAGGGTACTATATACTATACACACCAAGAGTGTGGTGAGACCTACGTTGGGGTATGATGGTGAAGTGTGTACTATAAAGAAGATTCAAGAAAATAATGTATGTAGCTGAAGTGAGAATGTCACGGTGGATGCTAGGGAAGACTACATAGGGACATGATCAGGAACGACTTGATTAGAGAAAGAGCTGGGGTGACTACAGTCTCAAAAAAGATTTAAAAACAAAGACTGTAATGGTCTGGTCTCGGGTCTGGTAACGTTAGATGTAGAAATGAAAACTATGTAGGATGACAGATAGACCTGTTAGAAATTAATGGAAGGAAAGGTAGAGGTAAACCGAGGAGAAGATGGAAGGATTGTGTGGCAGGGGACTTGAGAGAGAAATGTTTAGGTGAAGAAGACACAATGAACAGACATGAGTGGGGAAGAGAAGTAAGGAATAGCAGCCTCTGAAAAGCTGTTAGAAATTGATGGAAGGAGAGGTAGAGGCAAACCGAGGAGAAGATGGAAGGATTGTGAGGCAGGGGACTTGAGGAGGATTAGGTGAAGACACAATGAACAGAGACGAGTGGTGAAAAAGAGTAAGGCATAGCAACACCTAAAAAGGAAAAAGCTGAGGAAGACGAAGAAGAAGATTTGAATTGATATGTGTGATGTGTGTAAGTAAAGTACTTTTTTTTTCCTGGAAGCCGTCTGTTGTGAACCGGTTGTACTGCAGCCACTTGGCTTATTGTACATCTTCCATTGTTTATGAAACCCATTCCAGAATTCTGGAACCCTGTACCAGCTTGTACAGGTCTAGTGGGTGGGTGCCATATAAATTTGGAGTCATTTCGATGTCTCCGAAAAGTGTTTGCCGCCTCCGATCCAATGCCTCACAGTCATGCAAGATATGGTTGACTGTTTCAGGTTCTCTGTTACAGAGTCTGCAGCTCAAGTCTCCATGAAACAGCCCCATTGTATGTAGGTGACCCTTAACTGGCGCATGTCCAGTGAGGAAACCTGTTATGACTCTGAGCTGATTCCTGCTTGTTTTTAGCAGTAACTCAGCTCTACTAGCACATATCCGTCCGATATACATCTTGCCATGTGTTTGACCGGGTACACTCTCCCAGTGTGAGTTGTGTTGGCTTCGGATCCAGTCTTTTTTTCGTTCACGGACGGTGCTTTTTGGCACTCCCACGGCCGGCTCTGGACCCAGGTATTTTGTAGCTGATGCTCTCTTGGCAAGTGCATCAGCTCTTTCATTGCCGTATATGCCCCGATGACCTGGAACCCATACCAGTATAACACTGTTATGTTGTGCCAGTCCATCAAGTTCTTGTCGACATTCCCACACCAGCCTAGAGTTCACCTTAGGGCTTATAAGAGCCCCAATGGCTGCTTGGCTATCTGTGCATATGTTAACCCGCTGCAGTTCGAATGCCCTCAGATTGTTTTCTCTTGCACACTGCAAGATTGCAAAAATCTCTGCCTGAAATACGGAGGTACATTCCCCCAGTGGAATAGAAATGTTGAAATTTCCACCACTATAGAATATTCCTGCGCCCGAACCGTCTGCAGTTTTAGACCCCTAGTAAAGTACTTACACTTGAGTTTGCTCTTTTGAAATATATAAACAAAAATTCTGGTAAGAGTTCATGTTTATCCCATATATTTATTAGTATTTTATATTGTATTAATACTCTAATGTATATTAAATAAAGTTTATTTATAATCTTAAGAAATCAACATTTCCCAAAATCTGTAGAGTGTAGACAATCTAATACATATAATTTTTATTTAATAATACTATACATTACCTATTTATCACCTATTTTTTAACTATTCACAATTTGCAAACTAATCTGAAGACTCCTCACTGTTATAATTTAATAATGAAAAAAAATGTTTATATAAACTTTGGACTGGATTATCAAAAATAGATTTAATTACTAAAATATTGATTGCGTTTAGACAGATCTACTCTGCATACAAATTCCACTATTTTCACCTTTTTAAGAAAGTAAAATATAAAACGTGTAGACCAATTTTGTACAAAAATTTTTAGCTTTTAAAATAAAAACACCGGTAAAACAATAACAGGATGTCCATATAACACAACAGTCAAAGTCAAGATCGTTAGCTTAAAAGAAGAACGAGGTAGTTCAAACAAATCGAATCATAAAAACGAAGAAAATGAATTTGTTTTTAGGTTATAAAATTGTTTTTGAAAGCTTTGAATTTGAAAGTATTTTGTAGAAATTTTGTATTTTACATTTTTCAAGTGAAGATGAGTAAAGTTCAAAAAGCAAAATACAAACCTTTCAACAGAAAACAAGGAAGATCCAGTTTGGATATTAATTTAAAAGGATTTTTATGTAGTTGTAACAGCAGAGAAAAGGAGTGCATATATGAAGCTTACAATTTATTAAATAAGTATGCGGATATACTATACCCGGCACAACCAGAACCAGAAGAGACGCCTGAAGACAATACCAATAACTCTGAACCATCAATAGAAGATGAACTGCAAAAGGAAATATCTGCACTAAAGTCAAAGAAAAAGAGGTTTCAACAGGTGGAATCTGGTGCCAAAAATTTTCTTTTCATTAAAACCACCTTAGAGAACCCTGTAGAATTAGTACATAAAATTGTATCAGATATCAAAATTAATAATACTGCTCAGACAAGATTTTTGATAAGACTAATTCCAATTGAGGTAACCTGTAAAGCCTATGTTAAAGATATATGTACAGCATTTGAACCTCTTGCCGAAAAATATTTTAAGGAGAGTCCCACCACATTTTCAATTGTCTATAATCACAGAAATAACAGTAATGTTAATAAAGATGAATTACTGAAAGCAGTAGCCGAAATAGTATCAAATGCTAATCCCAGCAATAAAGTTGATTTAAAAAATGCCAACGTATCTATAATAATTGAAGTTGTTAGGAGCATGGCATTAATTGGGGTAGTTCCTGAGTTTTTTAAGTATAAGAAATACAATTTATTGGCAATTTGTGACACAGAACAAGTTGTAGATCAGCAGAAGGATGAACCAACTGATGAGCAAAATGAATAAGAGTATTAGAAAGAAAATTTAAATCTTATTCTATAAATATAATATGGACCTGTAATGTTCTCTAAACATGATTTATATTTTTATTACAAATATTTGTCAATAACTGTTGAATTTGGAGTATTTTCTGTTTACTTCATTAATAAATCTTTTTTTCAACAATTATATTGTTCTATCTTTATAATAATAATTACAGCATTGAACCTAGTACGCTCATGGCTTGATTGACCTTTCTCCTTCATCTGTTCTTTCTTTCATCCTCCAATTTGTGACATTGACTCTTTTCTACCTTGTTCTGGGTCAACCTCCTCTCTCGATTTCCTCCAATTGTACTTGATAGTAGCATTTTCGGTAGGGCATCCTATGCATGTGTTCTAGGCGTTTGTTGGGGTAATTGTTCTTATTACTCCTAGTATGTTGGGCTCTCAGATCTTAATTTTTTGTCCTTCTGATCCATACACTGTTCTCCATATTTCCTCCAAATATTTTCCTTAGTACTTTTCTATTTAATGTCCATGTCTCTGATGCATAAGTTACTATAGGCCTGTTCCGGAAACGCGTATTTAAAATCGAAATTAAATATTAGTGCGCCAGACAAAGAAAATGTCGATTCATTGATTCCATTTTTATTAGCCTGGCGGGCAAGAAATTGGCCTCGTCTCATCACCTCGCTAAAAAATTTAGTACCCTGACTCAATTA
This sequence comes from Diabrotica virgifera virgifera, assembly GCF_917563875.1. Classification (NCBI taxonomy): domain Eukaryota; kingdom Metazoa; phylum Arthropoda; class Insecta; order Coleoptera; family Chrysomelidae; genus Diabrotica; species Diabrotica virgifera. The sequence continues at coordinate 140,891,761 of NC_065450.1, forward strand.
GAGTTGTACACATGTGTGGTTAAAAATTTGTCGACCATACGTGAAAATTGTATTTTGTTTTGTTGTTTTGAATAAGTGTTGTAATCATTATCTTAACTCCTTTAGTGTTTTATACAGGAGTAAATAGAAAATAGAAAAATCACCTTAATGTTCAGTTTGTCATAGATAGACTATTGGAGTCTACTTATTGTATTTGTGGAGTCTACTTATTGTATTTGTGGAACTTAACAGATTTGTGGTGTTTGGGCTAAGTTTGAGCCATAGCCGTTCGAGAGTCCTAAGCCTAAGCCCTAAGTTCGAGGAATAATATCCTTGACTTGAAACCAGCCACTGTGGAGTGCAATGGGACTGGTATATGTAAAGAACTTTTAAATAAACATTTTCATACTTAGAAATTTACATTCATATACATTTTGATTCCATAAGAGAGGTTCTTTTTTAATTTAATTATCGTTTGTATTTTGTAACCTTTTTGATCTAGGATAATTAAACCTTTACTTTCTCAACTCGATTTATTAATTTAATCTTAGTTAAAGGATTGCTTAGATAGAACCTTTTACCACCTCTTTATGGGGTGTTTTTTGAACCAAAGCGTTGGTAATTAATATACAATCCATAGAGGTCATTGGGACCTTTTTTAGTTAATAACAAATTGGGAATTTAATCCCCAGTTTGTCCAAGGCCTAATAACCTTTCTGTATATTCTTGATTTGGCACCTCTTGATATACTTCTTAGTAACCTATTTAAAGCATAAACACACACATTTGTTCACTTTCATTAGTCTATTTTGAATTTTTTCTTGTATATTTGGTTTTCACGTTACAATTGTTAATTTATGTTCCTATTATTCGAACCTCTCAAATCTTTATCTATTATTACATATTTGTTTGTACTGTTAAATACATAACAGCTTGGTCTTACGTATTCTTGGTCTGTGCAGTCCATGTATTTTGTTTTTATGTCATTAATATAATAGTCCTTTTTTATGGCTTTTTCTTCTAATTCTTATTCTTTAATTCCATATCCATATCACTTTTTATTTGCTTCTTACTACTATTGTTATATTATCGGCAAATGCCAGGCATTGATGCCTTTTATGACATAATTCAGTTTCTGTTTATATTGGCTTCCCACAGCACATTTTCCATGAGGAGACTAAAAAGAATATATGAAAGTGGGCCACCTTGCCTTACTCCTTCATTTACATACTAGGAAACTCTACTTGGTTCTTTGTTCTTCTTAGTGTTAGTTGTATCACTATAATACTTTTTCTGCTTATCTCTAGTTCTTCAAGTGATTTATTCAGTTCCTTTAATTTTACTTTATTGAATGCTTGTTTAAAGTTTAAATAATATAATGGTTGGTTTCTGGTACTGATAACTTTCGTCTATCATATTGCTTCTGACCATTCTTTTGGTAATTGTTCTTCATTCCATATTTTTGAAGTTATACTTCTTTACCGGCGATAGAGGGTGATTTTTTTATATGTTAAAACCTATCAGCCCGGCGCATGCGCATTATAACTTTGTTCTGATTGGATGTTCAAATGACATGTCAAAAATTATCCGATATGGCAGCTGTGGTTTGGAGGTAAAGGTAAAGGTAAACAAATGTATAATATATTAGTTTTATTATTGTGAGGACAGAAACAAAAAAGTTTATAATATTGTAGTGACTTTTAAATAGTTTTTAAAAGCAACAGGTACGTAATAATTGTTAATGTATCATGGGTATAAACCTACCTATTTGATCTGCCAAAATACATAGTATGTAATACTTTTATTTATATAATTTGATTACCATCAAAATTTCTATCAATATTCACCTAATATATTGTTTTTTTACTCTATGTTTTGTTGTATTTTTTCAATTCTAAATCATTTCAATTCAAAATTAAAATAATTTGATCAATTTTCAAAATATCAAAATATCACAAAGTTTAATCCGTTTAGTTAGTCGATCTTCGTAAATAATGACACATAGTGTCCGTGGCTAAGCGGAGAAGGCGAGTGAATTCCAATACCAACCGCTCTTATCAGCGCTGGTTCGAGTCCCAATAGAAACTTTCTTTTTTGTTTTTTTTTAATACATTTTATGATTGTAAGTATATTTATTATATAATTGTATTTTCAGAAAATACGTATTTAGTTAAAAAAAATTTCGACAATTAATGTTCAGACATCATTTGTGGCTTGTTTAATGTGTTTGTGTGTGTTTTATTCTTTTATTATTTTAATTTTTGGCACTGTTCTAATAAAAATGTTTGAGAAGTAGTAAGTATAAATTAGTTTAATATTTAAACAAAATATAAATAAAAAGTATATTAATTTCGTTTAAATCATATAATAGAAGTATAACTTCTTACGTGCGTACAAAGTACACACATTCTTTTTTTTATTAATATTTCATATTACAGTAGAGTCTCGCTAATCCGAACTTCGGTGATCCGCTTAATCCGAACAGAATTTAACAATATGGATTTAGAGACCAACCAACTTTTTGTTTTGAAAAACTGTGTTTGATCATACGTCTCAGATGAATTTGTTCTTGTATTAAAGGGTTCATTACTTTCTTCTTATTATCATAGGCTCTTACTACGTTCAAAACGAAAGTACTTGACTTAATGATAGGCATATTATTTATGTTATTTTCTATTAAAATGGTGTTTTAAGAAAATCTGTTTAATTGGAAAAATTCGGTAATCCAAAATGGGTTCAATCCCAATTATTTCGGATTACCGGGACTCCACTGTATTTTCTATCAGATGTTATTTGGTTATTTCCTGGACTTTTAAAGCTCTCTATAATAGTCTTAACTTCTTCCCTACTGGCAGGCATTTCGTCTATATGATTTGGATTTATCTGTGTACTTAGATATTCTTCCTCATTATCTAAATTTACTTCCAGATTTTCTTTTCCATCCAGCAGATGTTCGAACTATTCCTTTCATTCAGCAAATGTTCTATTTTTATACTGATGATAAATTTTCTTTTCTGATAGTGCTTAATTATGTGGTGTCTTTACACTTTTTGTTTTCAGTTTTTGAGGAATATTTATAGTAGAAGTTTGTTGCACTACTAATATACAGCTTCCAGAACGAATCACGGCCAGTGACAAATACTGTTGTCGGTCGTACACCCTCCTAAGCTTAGAGGATTTCTCTCACCGACCATAGTTCGCTCTGGGAGTTGTACTTACTTATAAATTTTCTTACCATGTCAACTGTACATTATGCCCCGTCATTTTTTACTCTCCATTATTCTCATATTAAGGTCCTCAAAGTATTCAACATAGTGAATAGAGAGACCTAATTTCTATTTTTTTTTATATTAGTATCTGTTCTCTATTATCTCAATTCTTTATTTTTACAGTATTGTGTTACCTAGCCAATAAATATATTTTAAATAAATACATCTTTTCTACTTAAAAATATGTATTCGTAAAAAATAAGCAAATACAGCCAACAAAATGTATTTATATCCCTGTACATATATTATGTTCCTATTTACTGCGCCTAAAAGTTTATCCCCCATGTAAAGTAGATATAAAAATAATCTTGTCATTTGGCTGTATGAGGTAATTGACTGTGTCCTAAAAATAATACAATATAGAAATTTAGAAAACAGTTAACTAAATATTTACCATCAGTTCCCAATCTGCATCATTAACTAGAACTAAAATTCCTGGACGTCTAAAATAAATTTTAACAGAAACGTTAATGAAATTTGAACATACATAAAATATGTATAGTTCTTCCATTATATATTTGCACATGCATGAAACTAGTCTCGCAAAATTAAATCGTAGTCCATAGAAACCACAATAAGTTAAACAAGCATAAACAATACGGCATATCTTTGGTACCTTGTTTACTATGAATTTAGACGTTTATTATTTTCAGTGACAGTGACATTAGCGCATTTGTTGTTTATTGGAATTTATAATTTGTATTGTGTTTATTTTATAAAGTTATATTGTGTTAAATATATTATAACATAGTTAAATATAAATGTACAGTATAATTTTATAAAATATATCCACTGATAATAGCCATTTCCTAATTATTACATTGACAGTACATATCAATAGGGCTTTTCATCGATTGTCATTTGTTTCGAGCTTCTGTCGTGTGACACATAATATTAATATATCTACGTCATACGTCTTTGGTTTGTATCATTGTTATATGCCAATAACGTATGACGTAGATATATTAATATTATGTGACACATGACAGAAGCTCGAAACAAATGACTGTGAATGAAAAGCCCTATACTACATATCCACCATCTTTCACTGTTTTGATTTAACTCGTTTGCAAATGAATCATGATATTTGTGCAACGACATGATGGAACAACTATATTATTGAAGTTTTATCTTTTACATGTAATTAAATTCTTACACAGATTTGTCTTGAAGAAATAATTCGGGTCTTTCTTGTAACATATTATCTTTCATCCATATTAATAAATTTCCAATGGTCCCTAAAAATTAAAGACATTTTTTATCCTTGATTTTATGAAAGCATACATACAAACATATTTGAGGCTATCAGAACAACACTGGCCTAAGCCCAAAAAACGAAGTTTTGAGATAAATGCAATCTTTGCATTCATATTTCCAGTATATATGTTACAGTTCAAGTTGATTATCCAGTTGGAGTTGACTCCAATTAGTTGGAGTCAACTCTAACGGCTGGTTTCAGTAAAAGTTGATTATAAATATAAAATGAAGATTTATATTCAACATTTACTAGTAAAAGTTATGGAACGAAGAAAAAATGCCGGAAGAATGGTACAAAGGACAAATTATCACGATTCATAAAAAAGGAGATCAAAAGATGTGCAATAACTACAGAGGACTGACGCTATTAAACACAGCATATAAAATCATGTCCGCCTTAATACAACGAAGACTGACCCCTACCACGAATATCATAGGACACTATCAATGCGGATTTGTTAAGGAAAAGTCTACAACAGATGCCATACATACGATGAAACAAATTATGGAAAAAGCACATGGATATAAAATAGAAATTGAACTGCTTTTTATAGATTTTCAGCAAGCATTTGATACAATAAAAAGATCAAAATTAATGATAGCTCTGAAAGAAATGGGAATACAAAATAAATTAAGAAGATTAATACAAATGACAATGAGTAAAACTGTAGTTAGCATAAAAACTCAAGTAGGCGACACAGAAGAATTTGTCATCAATAAAGGCGTGAGACAAGGATATTCATTATCAGCAACTCTGTTTAATCTTGCCCTAGAATACATCGTCAGGAAGATCAACAAAGGCACCCTCCGAACGAGAGAAGGACAAATAATAGCATACGCTGATGATATTGTTCTAATAACAAAAAATAGAAAAACAATGGAACGAATTGGTAACAGAAGGAAAAGTAATGGGATTAAAAATAAACCAAGAAAAAACCAAAATAATGAGATTTGACAAAAACTTTGAAAAGAGAAAGGTTAGAGTAGGAGAACACACTTTTGAAGAAGTCGAAAAATTTAAATACTTAGGAATATTAATAACAAACAATGGAGAAAGAGAAACCGAAATCAAAGAAAGGATTATTACAGCAAATAAGAGCTTCCATGCAAATAAAAAATTACTTAAAAATAAGTTATTGAGTAAGAAATCAAAAATGAAAGTATACAAAACAATAATTCGACCGACGATGATGTATGCAGCAGAAACTCTTAGCATGACAAAAAAAACAAGAGGAAAACCTTAGAATACAAGAAAGAAAAATACTAAGAGCAATACTAGGACCAATAAAAATAAGTGACAATGAATTTAGACAAAGAACGAACCTTGAGCTACTGGATGAAATTAAGGAAGATATAGTGTGTAAAATAAAACAGCAAAGAGCAAAATGGCTAGGACACATATGGAGATCCGGATCAACTACGACGATATTCTCAATATTGGAATGGACACCAGCTGGCAAGAGAAGACGTGGAAGACCAAGATCTACATGGTTACAAGAAGTAGTAAGTGATCTCAACAAGGCGGGCATACGACATTGGAAAGAAAAAACCAGAGACAGGAAAGAGTGGAGAAAAATAACCGAGAAAATTAAATAACGAACATGAGGACTGATCTACCTCAAACCATAGATCTAGAGAGCGTAAGCGGCGTAACCCCTAAAGGGGTGTTTAGCCACTATATATATATATATATATATATATATATATATATATATATATATATATATATATATATATATATATATATATATATATATATATATATATATATATACTAGTAAAAGTAGACTCCAACTAGGAAAAGTATACTCTTCCCAATGCCATTTAGTAAAAGTTGATTCTGATTCACACAAACAGCCGATTCTAGAAATTAAATGTGACTGAATATGTTCAAATTAGTCTAGGCTGTATCGTCGCCCCCGTTAAGTAAATTACTCCGATTCGAATTTTTTGCACAAACTGACTCAAAAAGAGGTCCTTATAACAAAGCTACTGGGTGCCAGGCAGTACCTTGATCGATAAATTGTTTTTTAAACAATTTTTTTAGACAAATTCACAAATATAATTTTTTCACTTCGAACAATTTTTTTTTAGATCATTTGGGTTATTCTGAACAAAAAAAAGGTATTTTGTGATTTTTCTCTAAAATTGATTGTTGTCGAGTTATACGCGATTTAAAATTTGAAAAATGCGAAAATAGCCATTAATAACTCGGTTAAAATCCATTATTATGAAAGTCAGAAAGTGACCAAATCAAAGTTTATAGCCCCCTCTACAAGATCCAGCAGAAATTTTTGTCACTATTTTATTACTAAGCTTTATCTTTAATTATTAACAATGAGCACTAAGTGCGCATTAGGCGGCCGTCAATGGTGAGTGCTAAAGAGATGCACCATTCCAGCCATCCAATGGTGAATCTCACTCGCACTCACATTGACGGCGCCTCAATACACGGTTAGCGCTCATTGTTGATAATTAAAAATAATATCTTATTAATGAAATAATGACAAAAATTTCTTCAGCATCTTATAGAGGTAGCTTTAATCTTTGATTTTTTTAGTTTCTGACTTTCATATCTAATATATAACATCGTATGGCATTTTTGCCTTTCGGACAGTTCCGGCGCCAATTACATCTTTAACCCTGTTTCAAGTAACTAGTGTCGATGTACACTAGCCCAGGGGGACCGACTGCTTAACGTGCTCTCCGAGGCACGGTGAGACGGCTCGTGTTGTTATTGAAAATGAAAATGGTTTGTCTTTAGCAGGGCTCGAACCCATGTGCGCTGGCGTATGAGGCCAGCGATTATGCCGTTACTCCACGGCCGCTCGCTCGACTTTCACAATAATTATCTTTAACCGAGTTATTAAACCTTGAAAATGGTTATTTTGGCGTTTTTCAAATTTTAAGTCGCTGATAACTCGACAACAGTCAATTTTAGAGAAAAAAAAAGGCCCAACGGATCTAAAAAAAAATTGTACAAAGTGAAAAAACTATGTATTTTTGCGAATTTGTTTAAAATCATTGTTTATCGCCAAACTTCACTAAAATCATTCATTATTGTACTCATTTGCCCTCATTTTCGGCAGTAAAGTAACACTTTGTTGTACTGAAAGAAGAATGTTACTTTACCTGCCGCGATAATTAATCAAATTAACCGAGATTGAATGTAAGTGGTCAATGGCAGCAATCGATTATTTATTTGAGTGAAATTAAAATTTATTTGTGTGTGTGTGTGTGTGTGTGTGGAAAGAGATGGCATTAGACAAAGCGTCTTTTTGCCACAGAATTTTGTTATAGATATGTTTAAATTTTTATCTTAGAATCATTTATAAACTTGATTAAGATATTAAATATAGATTTGTCAGAATAAGATAAAAGATTGCTGATGCTAACTGGAAGGCTAATGTTAAGGTTAATTAAACCTAAATATAAGTTTTGAGTCTGATCCCTATGATTAAGACAATCCAAGAATACATGGTTCAGATCCCCGATGTAAAATTTATTTACTTTAATTATTAAAAATATTGTACAAAATTTATCGTATTATTAATAAAATGTATGTCAAAAAGTAAAATTCTGTAGTGTTTCGCAATTATACTCATACAAAATAAATCAAAACTTTACAGATTTAGTAATTAGGTAGGTATACAATAGAGAGTTATCAAGTAACCCTAGGAGAATACGGTAACGCTATTTTACTGTATACTTTACATGTTATTTATAACGTTACCGTATTCTCATAGAGTTACTTGATAACTCTCGAATATAGGGCTTTTCATCGATTGTCAGTTGTTTCGAGCTCCTGTCATGTGTCACATAATATTAATATATCTACGTCATACGTCTTTGGTTTGCATCATTGGATATACCAATAACGTACGACGTAGATATATTAATCTTATGTGACACATGACAGAAGCTCGAAACAAATGACTGTGAATGAAAAGCCCTATTGATAACTATCGATTAAACATCAAAACCGGCCATCATGCAAAAGTCATATGTCATTACTGTCATACGAATTTTTTATTTCGTCTAAAATTAAAAAAATTTCCTCAAAGTTGTAAGTACCCACATAACAATGATGTTCGCATCATGTTCTAAGCATATCCTACCAACATTCGTCGAAGTATATCCTTTTTAGTATATGCGTAGTACAAGCATAGCATGTACCATAAAAAACATTCTAAATTTCATGTTCTTTGCATGTGCCTCAAAGAATATTCTTGCACCGAATATACTGAGCACATTAAGTGTTAATGTTTTTTATGATTAACGATACAATTTTGTACGCACCACCTCAATACTCTTTATCGAACGCGTCTGTTCCTCTGCTCGTAATATCAGACTCGTTCGATAAAGAGTCACTTTACTGACTGACTTTACTGAAATTGGTTAAACAATTTTTCGACCGCGGTACCGCGTGACACCCTGTGTATTTGTTATAAGGATTGTTATACGGATGTATTTCTTTAAGTAAGTTTGTACAAAAAATCGAATCAGAATAATTTACCTAACGGGGGCGACGTTACAGACTATACTAATAAGTAGTTGAAACGGTCAAAACAAAGAAACACACACTCATCAAAAATGCACTTGAGATTCTCGTATAATCAACATTTACTGAATCGATCCAGGAAGAGTCAACTACAACTAGTAAAAGTTGATTTAAATTTTTAAAATCAACTCTAACTGAGAATCAACTTGAACTGTAACATATACACTCAGGTGCAAAAAAATCCATCCACGGAAAATTTGGTCATTTTTGATGACTCGAATTTCCTAAACCTGTTGACCGATTTAAGTGATTTTTTTACCATGTTATAGCCTTATTCATTAACAATATCGCTGTAATAGCTTTTTATCCAATACATATTGTAATATTATTTGTTCTTTGTGTTGACACTGTTTATGTTTTTGCTTTTGCCGTTGTAATATTTTTTTTTTGTAATAATATTTTCTGAATTGGGCTTGCCCGTAAATAAATAAATAAATAATAATATTGTTGCTAGACAGGTAAACTGTCATTGTATACCGGGTGTACGAATCAAACTGTTTTTTTCTCAATGTTCGAATCACCCTGTGGACTATTCTAGCATTTATAAAATACTGAAATTAAAACCCAACTATAGCCTCTGGTTTTCTTAACATTCTGTTTTTAGATTCATTCGCTTATGTTGGATAATAAAAAATTTAGGTACTTTAACAACAGACCATGTTCGTCATCAGTACAGGGTGTTTCTAAATAAGTGCGACAAACTTTAAGGGGTAATTTTACATGAGAAAATAATGAGAGTTTGCTTTATAATCATATGTCCGCAAACGCTTCGTTTCCGAGATATGGGATGTTCAATTTTTTTTACAAACTGACGATTTATTTATTGCTTTAAAACCAGTTCAGATATGCAAATCAAATTTGGTGGCTTTTAAGACGTAGTTATTGCACATTTTTGACATATAATTAAGAATTTTATATTCACCATTGGCGTGCATCCGGGTAATATGATCGGTCATAATACCCCTTTGAGCACTAATAGTGAATATTAAATTCTTAATTGTATGTCAAAAAATGTGCAATAATTACGTCTTAAAACTCACCAAATTTGATTTGCATATCTCAACTAGTTTTAACCCACATACTACTACTGTCCTTTTAAAAGGCAATCGATCTATTTCCCTTAAATTGATAATTTAAACTTACCGTTGATATATGGCACCTGCGGGGTTTACTGTCAAACATATCGATCAAGATCTTTCATCAGTTGCTCGCTTTAAAAGTTTTTTTACGTACCGGCATAGCTTTGTTTTGTTTTTTAATTAAACATGGATACTGCTAATTGGAGGTAAGTTTTTTTTAATTACAAATCAAATGTGGGCGTTTTACATGATTTGCTAGTCATTGCTTTACTTACGTGTAACTATAGTGAAAATATTGCTTTGAGTTTTTCATTACTTTCTTGTGTACGGCCATTTTTGTTTTGTTCTTTTAAAAGGACAGTAGTAATAAGCACTACAAAATGGTTATTTTTTAGGAAACAGCTAAAATTGCATGAGTTAAATGCAGAACTTGAGATAGATGAGATTCCAACGCCTCCTGATGGTGTAATTCTTTTTTTCTCCAAACAATGCAAATGATAATATAACAGATTGCGATTCAGGAGACGAGGATGCCACAACGATAGACCATTTACCAGGAAGCCAGCTGACAAATGACGTGGAGTTTATTTTCGACAATCAAGATCAGAGTGCAGTAGAGTCGGATTCCGACGATGACGACGTACCTCTTGCCACACTACGCAAAGAAGAAACAAAACCATCGATTATTCTCGAAAAACTAGAATCTGCACAATGGCTTATAGGTGATCTGTACCAGAATCCTAAAGATGTTTACTGGAGACCAGAAATCGGACCTAAACAAAATCGCACGCCATTACAGCTCTTCAGGCTATTTTTTGACCACAACCTATTCAATATGATAACAACATATGTATACAAATACATATGCGGCACAAAAAAAACTTGACTAGTGATGTTACAGATAATGAAATTAGGTGTTTTGTGGGTGTGCTTATTTTGAGTGGCTACGTGGTGTTACCAAAAAGATATATGTATTGAGAAAATCGTGATGACAGTCACAATGAAAAAGTCGCTGGAGCTCTATCGAGAGGTAGATTTTCCCATATAATGAAAATTCTTCATGTGTGTGATAATAATAGTTTGGACAAAACAGACAAGTTTGCTAAAATACGGCCATTATATGATGCATTGAATAAAAATTTTTTAAATAACACTCCTTTCGAACAAGAACATAGCCTAGATGAAGCCATGGTACCATATTTTGGAAGGCAGCCTACGAAACCATTTATACGAAACAAACCCATTCGTTGGGATTATAAGCTTTGGATGGATACTCTTCGTCTAGGTTATATTGTATGGTTTACACTGTATCAAGGCAACTCAGTGCAAATACCAGCCTCATACAAAAACTTAGGTCTTGGTTCATCGGTTGTTTTGTCTTATGCAGATGTGCTTCAATCACGCTGGCCAAAAACGAGATTCCACCTTTTTTTTTGACAACTTCTTCTCATCCATGCATCTACTAAATGAGTTAAAAACTAGAGGTCTTTTCGGTACAGGTACAATAAGGGACAATAGAACACTAAAATGCCCCCTATTCGCTCCAACAGCTATGAAAAAAAGGAAAGGGGAACTTACGATTACAGATTAGATAAAAACACAGTAATTGTCGTTTGTCGCTGGCACGACAATAGTGTCGTTACAATTGCATTTAACTTTTGTTTAGTAAAACCACATCACTTAGTCAAACGGTTTTCATATAAGGAGAAGAGACACATTTTTGTTTCTCAACCAAATATGATAAAGCAATACAATTCTTTTATGGGTGGCGTAGACCGCTATGACCAAAACATTAGTCTTTATCGGATCTCTATAAGAGGGAAAAATGGTACTTTCCGCTAATAGTACATGGAATTGACACAGCTATTCAAAACGCGTGGCAATTGGACCGAAAAGACGGAGGAACCCTTGATCAACTTGAATTTAGAAGGCAAATAGCTTGCAACCTTCTGGAAACCTACAAAAAAGATACCAAACGCGGCCCAACAAGACGGAATCCCAACACAGTCTTACTTTCAAGATATGATGGTATGAACCATTTAATTGTTTATCAAGAAAAACAATCTCGTTGCGGACTTTGCAAGAAAAAGGTTCAGTTCTTGTGCGAAAAATGTAAAATACCATTACACCCTAAACCTTAGACCATAAAAACTGATAGACACGCCGCGATGCTATTCTCTCGTCTCGAAGAGTGAAGCCAACATAAAACGATTCACACAGCTGTGTGTGACGTCAGTTTACGGCAGAAAACGTTAGAGGTTAGAAGTGTTTATAGGCGTGGTGAATTAAAATAGAGTATATTTTCTACATCCAGTAACAAATCAAAATATGTAATATTTGACCCTCCACATATGTTAAAACTTATTCACAATACTTTAGGTTATTTAGGTCAACAAGCATGTTCATGCTTTTAAGACTTCTTTTACGTTTATTTCATTGTAAGTAAACTGAAATTGTAAATTATTGTAATAACTATTGATTTGAATAAACGTACCTATATTATATTACAAAACATTTTTTTGACGGGAATAATAAAGCGATTATATGGAAATATTTGGAAGAATTAGTAGACATTCAAGAAAAGGAAGGCCTTCATCTTACAACTAGGATAACCCGAAGGCATTTAAATTGGCATAAGGAAAAAATGAAGGTGAAATTAGGGAAATGAAGGGAATACATTATTTGAGAAATAAAAGCTCAAAAGAATTTGTACATAGCGAAGCTACTCAAAATTTCATTGAACAAATTAATGATATTTTTGATATTTTAAATAGCCGAAATTTATTGGCAAAACACCTAAAATCCAGTTTACAGCAGCACAATAAACCAGCGATTTTTCAAAAAATTAAAGAATCTATAAAATATCTTAGATCATTTAAATGTTCCATCAATGGTGAACCACTATAATATCCAAGCCAAAGAAAAACGGGTTTTATTGGTATGATCATTAGTTTAAAGTCACTAATGGGAATTTGGAAAAATTACTTGGAGGATATGGATGGAGGTCTGAAGTTCTTTAAGTCTATAAACTTTCTCAAGATAAAAATTTTCTTTAGTTCTATTGGGAGTCATGGAGGTTACAACAACAACCCAACGGTAAAACAATTTAAAGCTGTATATATAAAAGACTCTTAATGCACACAAGTGTTAGAGGATCTACCCAGGTTAATTGTATAGAACAGATGCGTTCCATAATTTTAGCAATAACTACAACAAATACTGTGAAAATGAAAACAGATGATCATCAACTCATTGACAACTTTATAACTGATGAAAATAATAGGGAAACAACAACTAGTAACCATGATTACACTGTAAATAATTTAAGTTTTTCAAAAACATTGTCAACTTATGTTTGTGATGTTGCTGACTATATCGCTGGGTTCATAGTTAAGGAAGTTAAGAAAACATTCAATTGTGACATATTTTTGTCTACAATTGAATGTGATAATTTACAATCTCCATTCATAAGACACAAAAATTATAGCATATCAAAAAAAAATTAATTCAACCTTCTAAAGACGTCATTCGTATTTGCAAAATTGCTGAAAGCCAAATTAGATTTATGTACAATTCACAAAAACTTGAACGATTCTAAATTAATGAGAAAATATGTACATACAAAGAACATATGTTTGACCATGATTTTGAAACAAACCATTTGTTTAATCTAATAAAGATAATTTGTTTCCATTATTGCAACATCAGATTGTACCACGAAGGTGAAAAACTACATAATGTAATAAGAGTTAGAAGTAATTTAACAAAAGCTATTTTGTTTTGTGGTCAATAAATTAATAGATTTCCTAAGATAAATTAATAGATTTTTTCACCTAACCTGAAACTTCCACCCAAAAGAAAATTACCCTCCTTCAAATTTATTTTTGATTATCAAACAAGAAGAGATATACCAACGATATAATAATATGTACCCACTTTTAAATAAAACATTTATTTTTACAAAATTACTTTAAGTCAAAAATATTTATTAAATTACTTTTCTAAATTATTTCTCTTCCATATTTTTTACAAAATATTGAAGTTGTATCAAAATTAATCTAAAATTGGGTAATTTTATTAGTGCTTTGCTAAGAATCCAAATGAGTTCTTGCCGTATTGTGACGTCACTTTCGCGGAAGGTGTTTGCTTCAACGGTTCGGTACAAGGCGTGTCTATCAGTTTTTATGGTCTAAGCCCTAAACAATGTTTTAAGGATTTCCATACTTTGTAATTATTTTTTATTAATAAAGTTTTACTTTCTAATATTTACTGCTTCTTACTGCTGTCCTTTTAAAAGAACATGCCATATTTTGACAGCTAATGCAAAAATTATTATTTTACTATTTTTTGTCGTTAAATAAGACACTTTTCCTTATATTTCCTTTAAGTAAAGATAAGAATTGAAAAAAAATGGTTTCAGTAATATGTGGGTTAAAGTGATAAATAAATCATCAGTTTGTAAAAAAATATTAAGCATCCTGTATCTTTTACACTTAAAATTAGCCCTTAAAGTTTGCCTCACTTATTTCAAAACATCCTGTACTGATGACGAACATGGCTAGTTGTTAAAGTGCCTAACTCTTTTTTAACCAACGTAAGCAACTGAATCTAAAAACAAAATGTTAAGAAAACCTGAGACTATAGTTGGTTTTTAATTTCAATATTTTATAAATGCTAGAATAGTCCACAGGGTGATGCGAACTTTGAGAAAAAAACAGTTTGATTCATATACCCGGCATACAATGACAGTTTATCTGTCTAGCAACAATATTATTACAGCGATATTGTTAATGAATAAGGCAACATAAGGAATAAGTATAACATGGTAAAAAAATCACTTTAATCAAAAAACAGGTTTAGGAAATTCGAGACATGAAAAATGACCAAATTTTCAGTGGATTGATTTTTTGCACCCGAGTGTATATTTGGTTAAGGGAACAAGAAATTATGTAGCCCCATCTAGCCAAATATAGAGTTAGGCCCCTGTTAATCCCAAGATCTAATGTTGCTGCTTTTAGTTGTGTGTGTGTTTTGTTTTATGGCACTGGAGTAAAGCAAGTTAGCTTTTATTTATATATTAATCTAAAAATGCTCAATTTGTGGCTTAGGTGGCCACTGTTACTCTGAAGGCCTCATTTATATACTAACAACTATTTTCTTTTTCTGGTAAATCTACATCATGACTTTTTTTATTTCCAAATAACAGTTCCGCACCTCCACTGAAACGAAAAAAATATAATTATTGGTTAAACAATATTAATAAAATAATAATTACCCAAATTCTATAGAAATTTTCATTGTTATTTCAAATTAAAATTTCAAAAACTTGGAAACAGCAATTTTGTAAACATAACCCATAACCCTACTCTTTCTTCTTCTTCAATCTCAATCACAGATCACTTAACTCTCTTAGGAGGTAGGTGATCTGTGATCTCAATCATTGGCTGCGTTCACCAGAAATAATCGGTTTAAGCGTTGATTGAGGTTTAAGTTTCAACTAAACAGCTATGTTGCAGCGCTTTAAAACTACGTTTAGTCTGGTGAATGGTATTTTTCCGTTTGACACTTTCACAGTTGGTTTTTTTGTGTTCCCACCTGTTCTATGTATGAACCTAACCTAAAACGAGATTCGTTGTTTTTGTTGATTTATTATACTTATCGTTCAACGATAAATTGGACGTATCTTAAACAAATTTAATTCAAAAATGGATAATATACTACCTTTATTGATGTTTGAGAATGAAATGAACAAGAAATAATTTTTGGTGCTGCTGGCTGTGCTGGACTTGGCAGAGCAGGACCATTGGATGAACCACTACCATAAATAAATAATAATTATCACGTAAATATGAATTATGTTGAAAATATTGTTCATTAATACACAAATTTACAATTTCGTGAGCATATACAATTATGTATCTCCTAAGTTTCAATTACTTTATAATTAAAACCATTGTAAAATAAATATTTTCAAATAATCGCGCCATTACAATATATTTCTTAAACACGTTCAATATTGAAGCGATACAAATACTACGTTCAATAAAATGGCGACCGCTTCGTCAATACGTTGAAGTTTAGCCTAAATTGACGTGACGTTCACCCGAAAAATCTTAAACAGTTTCAGAGCGCTGACGTAGCGCACTGGTCTGGTGAACGCACCCATTGTCCCGTGTTCCTTGTTGTCTTCTTGTCCCTACTCTAGTCTTTATACGATTACAGTCATAGCCACCTTTACTTAGGAGACGTTAATTTGTCCAATTAGGGAATCCAACGATCTGTCAAACTATTCCAATATGTCTGGCGATTGGCATGCAATACATTGAAGGCATATGATAGTATAGTGTTATTTTAGTATTTTAAAGTAATTTTCGTATTTTATGTCCATGTAAGTATTGCTAAATACTTCTGTTACATAGTAACAAATATTGCTTACGTCAATAAACTTTAATAAGTAGTTAAAAAGTTTTAACTAAGTAATTTGGAAGATTGAAGAAAGCTAGGTTAACAAATTTTATGTTTTATAAGTTTAATAAAAAATAATATTGAGCATCCCTAAAATAGATTTTAGGTAAAATCATCGGGGTAATATATATTTTATTATTTTAGGTACTTAGTAATACCACATTGTATCTTAAATTTGAAATTTTAATTTAAATAAAGTATCCAATAAAATCGCTTGTGTGCAGTGTTGCCAGAGAAATTTTTGTAAATGCACCGGAATGACTGGAATAGTGACACAAAGTACTAAACCAACACATTTTGTACAAAAACTTAAAAAAACATCGTTTAATATTATTTGAAGCAAATTTCTTATGTCACAAAATTTTAGGTTTTTACTTTAGGAGACTTTAGTATCAAAAGTTTGGTTGTTAATTGTATCAAATTGGTACAATTTTAACAACTCTGGCAACGCTGAATTGCCTGCCATACGTCCTGTCATTAAAAATCACGTGGTTTGGATTGCCTAATTCGTTCCTCTATTTGCGCATGTGCAAGCAATGTCATATAAAGGAATCTTTTATTTTGACAATTGACATTAAATATTTTTGTAAATTTGTAAAAAATTATAAAAATAACTTTTAAAATGTGCTGAAATTCTGTATAAAATCTGCTGTTACCTGTAATGTAGATAAAAAGTAAAATAAGATCATGGAAAAGAGTAAAACGTTGACTTTAATTAGTATTTTGTCATTTAAAGAACAGAACAACATAGAACATAACCGATAATAATCATCCTGCAATATAGAAGTACATTTAGAAATAAATACTCTATTTTAGGAGTTGTTAAATACTTGTGCATATTATGGGTATATAAAATGGGGAATTTATGGACAATGTATTGCTATCCAGTTCTCAACTACAGCAGTTGAAGTGCTTCCATTATAAATATTGCTTGTTATTGAAAGATTTGGTATTTTGAAGAGATTTTTCATATTGATATGTGAAATGAGATGCAATGCAAGAAATCTTTTGTTCAAAGAATATCAGCTTTACAAATATTGCAGTTGTTTAGAGAAAACATTGAAATACTGGCAACTGAGCCTGCGGTTATTTAATGGAACAAGCTGTGGCAGTACATTTTTAACCAGGAGAAAATCTAGTGCAAATATTTATGTGTGTGTTTGTTTGTTTTAAAATCTTGCCATTTAAGGCAAATACAGTAAAAATTCCGTTAACCGAAATGTCTTGACAGTTTAAATAATTTTGTCAATAAAAAGTAAATTAAACAGCAATAAAATTAAGCAAATTGAACATGTTTAGAGTGTTTTTTTTAGGAATCTTCTATTTTCTTTTGTGTTTCCCTTCGACAACGATGTTTTGTAGCTCTATCTCTCCAATACTATGTAATTTGATAAAAGGAGAATACAAAAAACAATGTTATTTTTAACCGAAATTCTTGTTATCCGAAACAGCCTCCCCCTCAATTATTTCGATTAATGGAGGTTTTACTGTAAATGGCTAATGTTGATAATATATTATTTTTCTTGGATTGCAGTTTGTTAATAAATTTATAAATATGTACATACATGATATTGGTGTTTGATTTATTGATTTGAAATGATTTTAAGTATCATTTAAAGTATGTTATATCACATTCCGTTAAAAGAACTTCCACAACTAGCAAAAATGTATGATAAACAAATTGTTTTAAAGGATAAAAATAATAATAAAGGAATTAGCTGTATGGTGGGTTTTTTATAGTACATTTACATAAACAAATGCTGACGGCATGCAAATGAAAGTGTAATTAATACTTTTGGTTCAAAACTTTATAGATTCTAATACATAAAGGATTAAAATTTAAAAAATAAATACTTAAACCTTTGTTTTATTGTATTAACCTCTTTATATTGTTAATACCATTTGGATTGCATATCAACCAAAGGATAACATGGAACAAACACCTCCAAATGAAATGCAGGCAGTTGGATCTCAAGTTCAGACAAATGTACTGGCTCCTTGGTAGGACATCCAAATTGTCATTAAATAACAAATTACTACTATACAAAGCCGTGTTGGTCATAACTTTGATTTTATATTATGTGTTTGTTCCTTAGTACCCATTGTTTACTGCTATTTGTTGAATGATGTACAATTCTATCTTGAAGTTATTTATGGCATGGGTATTTCTGTCAGTGTATGTAACATATTATGTAGACTGCCAATAGGATTTTTCAGCCCTTCTCATTTGTTTAGAACTTCTGTTCCTAATGTCGTATATTAATATTATACATGGATGATTATAAGAACTATCAACAAGCTCGAAACAAATGAGAAGCGTTGAAAAGTCCTATTTATGTTGTGTTAGGATGGGATGATGAAATGTGTCAGTATTTTGTATTAGATAAAAAAAATAGCAAGTTGTCCGAATCATCATTGTAAATCAAAAACAGGTCTTTTGAGATATTAGACTTTGGCATTCATTTATCCAACGTTGTAATAGGCATCAAGAAAAGAACAAAAAGAAGAGAACAATACTTTGGGCAACTTGCTACTTTTTTTATCTAATACAAAATACTGACACAATTCATCATCCCATCCTAACTATTAGGGTGGCTATTAGAGCCACCTCAGAAAATTTTACATTTGTTTAATAATGGTATGTAAATTTTTTCTTTATACGGTCCACGTTGCCTTTGAAACTTTAGAAATGGATGGTATGCTTCTGTTGGAGTAATTTAGTGTTAAATAATAAAGTTTTTATTTCTACTATTTTCCTTGGTGAGATGTACCACTAGTGTAATGAACGTGCAATGTTTACTAAATTCCCAAAAAATTGTATAAGACTGTCAGAATATCACTGGAGAGCAATGGAAACTCTCAGAGTTTATTATAACTGTAAACACCAAGAATACAAAATAAGAGGCACACGAGTTGCAAGCTAGCTGGGCAGCACTGATAAACAAAGGCATCTCAGTCACGCATTACCACTATTGTCGGACTATTATTTATTGCATTCATTAAGTGCAACAAGACAGTCAAATGGAAACAAACGCATTAATATATTATACACTTCAATAATATACCCTTTCTCTAAAACATTGAATTTTACTACGTGGCTCTAATAATTTGATCACCCACTGTATGTTACATAGACTGACAGAAATATCCATATCATAAATAACTTCGAGATATAATTATAGAATTGTACGCATCATGCAACAAATATATATGTAGCAGTAAACAATGGGTACAAGGAACAAACAATTAACAGAATCGAAAATCAAAAACTGCATAAAAAAGCCTTGAAATTAGTCTTCCCATTATCATAGAAAAACCCAGAACCTATCTTCTTCTCTATCACAGGTAAGATATCAACAAATATGTAGCCAAACACATAAAAAGAAAGGAATAACGCCAGCTTTCAGAACTAACAACTTACAAATATTTTAAATAAATCTTGTGGGAAGATTGAAAACAAAAGTTTTGTTTATTGTTAGACATGAATTTCCAACCATCGAATCCGTTAATTCTTTTCATTACACTTTAAGCACACTACACTCTAAAATAAATTTGTAGTAAAGTGTACAATCTGATAAAATAATACCGTCTTTTCCGTTGGCATCGGTCCATTTTAATTCGTATCTACTTATCCAATATATTTGAAAATATCATTTAACCTAACCTATTTTTTATAGTTTAGACTTCCCTTATCTTTTTCTCTAAAAGATATAAATAGTTATAAATAATTATAGATAAATAATTTAATTGAAATCTACACTAACATTTGTTTAAAAGCACATTTAGATATTATGAATACTTTGTTAAAGAAAGAATAATCTATAAATGTTAAAATATACTACTAGTTAAAGAAAGAATAATCTTTTTTAGCCGTAATAGGTCCACTGCACATTATTTAAATTTTGGCACGAAATTCAATATGACATTGCCTGCACATGCGCAAATAAAGGAACGAATTGGACAAATTAACGTCTCCTCCTTTACTTAACAAGCCATGAAGTTGAAATTTGGCAACATCTATTGGTAGACCGATTAATTCTGACAGTTCTCATTTGTTTTTAAATAATTTTCACTGTATTTACAGAGAAACTGAAATATTTTACAATATTTCGTGCTCCAAATTATAAAGAACATTTAAAAGTATGTTATTGAGATGATTTTAGTTCAATATAATATATTTTTATATAAACTTGCGTGCATATAGAAATCCGTCCACTTAAAAATTTTGTCATTTTCAATGTCTTATATTTCCTAAATCTGTTGGTAGATTTAAGTGATTTTTTAATATGTTATAGCCTAATTCTTTTACAATACCGCTGTAATAATATTGTTGCTAACCAGTTAAATTTTTATGGTGTACCGGGCATTTATAAAATACTGAAATTAAAACCCAACTATAGACTCCGGTTTTCTTAACATTCTGTTTTTTTGATTAATTCGCTTATGTTTAACAACTAGAGTTGTTCTTTATCAATTCAGGGTGTTTCTAAATAAGTGCGACAAACTTTAAGTGGAAAGGAACAAAATGTAAAATTTTGACGCCTGTATTTTAAATGTAATCATTTTTTTCGAATCCTGAGAAAACTAATAAGTATTTTTGAAAAATTTAAACGCAGAAGGAAAGATTACTTTATTGCCGAGGGCAGAAAGTCCCTTAGAATGAATAAAATGTTTTTTTAGTGACATATTTGAAACTAAAAATCACATTAAATTTTCTGAATTTTTCACCCCTGTAACTTATTAAAATAAACATAGAAGTTTTCAGAGACTTTCGGCCCTCGGTCCTAACGTAATCTTTCATTCTGCGTTTAAATTTTTCAAAAATACTTATTAGTTTTCTTAGGATTCGAAAAAAATGAATCCCGTTTATATTCTTGTTATTGCTTTTTTTTTGTATAATAAACGTTACTTACAAGGAATTACTTTTAATATTATTTTGTACAAACTTCTAATTAATAATATTTTCTTATTCGACTCAAAAAATACTATAAATTTTACCAGAATTTGTACTTTAAAATCGTAGTTTCGAAAGCAGTAGTCCGAAAGTCGGACTACGGACGTCATCAACTGCGACGTTGCCTTTTTCTCTTCATGGCTTGTAAAGTAAAGGTGGCTATGTTACAGTTTATACGAGAAAAAGAAGACCAAATGACTGTATAAGATTATGACAGTTGACATGAGATAGGTGACGTAAGTATAAATAAAAGAAGAAAATAAATTACAGAATTTTATGGTTAAGAATTTTATGTTGGTTTGAAGTTTGAATCATGTTTGTATTTGTTATTAAAATTTCTACACCTTTGGAGTAGCAACGAATTCATATATTGATATTAGCCTACAAAATACAAACATATTTTGTTCTATTTTTGAAAAATAATTTTCTCATATATACATTATAATATAATGTATTATCTCCTATTCTGTTAGAAATAATTAAGTATTCCTCTTATTTTTTTAACATTCAGAAATTAAATATGGAAGAAGATTACGATGATAGGCCTTGGGATGGTGGTGATAGACATGATGATGTAAGTAAAAGAAATATAATTTTCTTTGATTGTAAGTTATTTTTCAGTTTAATCAATTTAAAAATGGCTACTTCCTTTCTATCAAACAGAAGTCTATTATTTGTCTATTATCTTTCCTGTACTGTGCATTCATTAATTGAATCGATTTTACTTTTAGTCTGATGCTGGAGATGAACCAGAAAATCCAGAACAAGTTCTAGCAGAATGTGCTGAGAAATTCTCAACCCCAGATTATATAATGGAACCAGGCATTTTTTCACAGTTAAAGCGTTATTTTCAGTCTGGAGGAAATCCATTACAGGTTATTGAAGAATTATCACAAAACTATACGGCTGTGGCACAAATGGCAAATTTGATAGCAGAATGGCTTATAATTGGGGGTAAGTAATATATAGTAGGGCGTCCATTATCCGAACTAATTGGGGGAAAGGGTTGTTCAGAGATTCGTTTTTTTTTGTATATTCAAACTGTATTGATAATTTATCCACAGGTGAATGAAAGCCTTATATTTACAGTGCTCAGATTCTAAAGGTGCCAGTGAGGGAAGCGCATTATTATAGTCAGTGTATGAGAGAGAAAGTATTTGAAATTATATTTAATATTGGTTAAAAGTTTACAAAATTTATATTATTGGTTATTTCATTATTTCAAATACTTTCTCTCTCATACACCGACTACAATACTTACTCTCAAATACCACAGTTGTAGAAAGTGAGTCATGTTTTAATAACTTTTCATAGGCAAGTAAAATTAGACGTTTACCCTTTTTAAAAAAAATTTTTTGTTGTCGGAAAATCGACAAAATAAGAAAATTTAATTACTATTTAATAAACAAATTAGTCGTTATATAGTTGATTATTGCAGAATCTGTTTAATCGCTTAAAAATTGACAAAAACCTTCTTTGTCTGACTGTTTATTTTAGAATATACGTTCCGATAGAAGAGATCTCATTTTTATATCAAATACATTTCAATAATAATTTGACTGGTCTATTTAAAACCTTTTTGACAAGATTGCAGTTCTAAGAATATTGAACGTTGCCAGCATATATAATTTAACTGAACGTTATCTGCAAGATCGTAGTTTATATCCACGGTTCTTAGACATTACTACGGTTGCCTAGATCGACTAACCAATGAACATTAAGGGTGCGATTACGTCACGAGAGTGTACTGTCATTTGAATCGTAATATGATTTTTATCGAATCCTGAGAAAACCAAATATTTTAGAAAAATTTAAACGCAGGATGAAAGATTACATTATTACTGAGGGCGGAAAGCCCCTTAAAATAAACAAGCAGTTTCTATTGAATGAAATATTTGAAATTAAATATCACACTTCTCTTTTATTTTCACCCCTGTAACTTATTGAAATAAACATTATAGAAGTTTTCAGGGACTTTCGGCCCTTGGCAATAATGTAGTCTTTCATTCTAAGTTTAAATATTTCAAAAATATTTATTAGTTTTCTCAGGATTCGAAAAAATGAATACAATTAAAACACATTGAGAATTTTGACATGCGTCAAAATTTTGCATTAACTCAATGTAAAATTCTAAACTGTTGAATTCCAGCTTCCCTAATTATTTTACATCAAAAGACATTAGAAACTATTTGTAGAGGATTGAAATCTGTATTGAAAACAACTGTTAAAATTGGTCTACGTAATTAAACATATTCCAAAATTTTGTAAAAATGTAATACATTTTAGTTTTCAGCCCAAACTTAGGCCACACACAATGCAATAATGTTCACATTTTTGAACTGTCAATATTTTTATTTTATCATCTATTGTTTAAAAACAATACAATTGATAAGATACCCTCAGTTGTGGAGAAAGTATTAATAATAAAGATTTTTTATTCAGTCAATTAGGAATGGCGGTTTTTGACAAAACACCGGTTTTTGGTTATACCGGTTTTTTTGCTTACAGTTTAACCTGGCGGTTATAACCGGCCAAAAAAAACAGTTTTTGGAAAAACCGGTTTTTGGTTTTTTTAATCCAGTAGGTTATAAAATTACATTTACAATGCACTTTAGTTTGCGGTACTCCATTCGACTCGATATCAATATGATCAAAATTAGTACTATGGAAAGAACATCAATATCAATATAAATAAAACACAATTTTTAATAAAACCATTTTATGCTATTAATTAATATATTTATTTATTATTTTATTATTATTATTTATTGATTATTATTAAATATAATATAGCGTAAGATTAATATATACATTGTACATTGGATCGAAATAAAATTTGATTTGTGTGAATCCCAAAGATTTGTGAATTTCAGTAGTCAGATGTAGAGAACAGTAAACCAAAATTATTATACTACTGCTCAACAGAGAGCGCTGAAATAATTCAGGTTCTATCGTGATTGAATATATAATGAGAGTAGAATATAATATGCAATTATTGTATTCAAATCCAGATCCAAAAAATCCAAATTTAATTTACCATTTAAAAATATAATCCTCTAAAATACCCACCAATTTTCAACTTATACCATTTCAACTTATAAAAATTTCCCAGATTCTTTGAAATGGGATTTAAAAAAAATAATATCAACATAAATATTTTACTTAAAAATAAATTGGATAATGCAATTTATCTTTTATTTTTACTACCATCAAAAAAAAATTATCATGTATTACTTTTAACATGTTTGTATATTTGTAGAATAGGTACATTTTAACTCATTTAATACTTCCTGTATGGGTGTATCGTTTTGAAAACGTAGGGAAATTCTTGGAGATTCGTATTTGTAATCAGTAATTCGATATTCATAGTCAGAGCATTATTTTTGGTAATCAGAAAAAGTCATTCACCCACTTTCAATGTCAAGAGTTAAGTGTGAAAAATAGATGATGTTTGCGTCTAATTCAACCAGATCACTTCTTATGTAAATATTATGATTACAAATACCTTTTCAAGAAAATATTATAATAAAACTTATACATTGTTTCTGGCTGATGTGAGATTGCACTTTCAGTTTACTTCTGTATTTATAAAATAAAATAAAATTTGAATTATGGTTTTGTTTAAAATAATTACTTGAGAATAATAATTATGATTGGGATCCAAAATAATACCTAACCTAATCCTAATCACTGTGAAAACCTAATAACCGGTTTTTACTTTAAAAATAAAAAACCGGTTATAACCGGGACAAAAAAACAACTGGTAAAACCGGTTATTGCGAAGTAAAAAAACCGGTTTTAGGTTTAAACCGGTAGGTTTTTCCCATCCCTACAGTCAATGGTGTGAGCACTGTCAGTGTCAGTTAAATAGTAACGTGTGGCCTAACTTTTACACGCATATCTATTGTGGCAAATGTATCATATTTTTCAAAATTTTGGAATGCATTTAAATCATAGATCAATTTTAAGTTTTGATTTTAATACAGATTTTAATTCTCTACAAGTATTCTCTCATTATTTTTTATGTAAAATAATTAGGGAAGCATAAATTCAACAATTTAGAATTTTACATTGAGTTACATTTCCTATGGCCCTTTTTACGATTCACCACCCGGTATAAGATAAAATGTGTACTATTTGTCTTATTATTTCATAATAAAACAAATAATACACATATATACACAATAACACACATTCAATGATCGAAAATCATTTAAAAATATGGGAATGTGTACTCTTGTGACCTAAAGTCAAAAATATAAGTCTCCCCACCACCGTCGGTCAAGGCAACAGTAATAAAGTCTAATAACCGTGGTTTATATCTTTCTCTAACCTTAGGCACTGTCCGAGATCGACAATGTCGTCGCAGATTAAAGCGATGTAACTGGCAACAGCGGCAGCGTTCAAGGATACGTGTGTTGCTGTAAGTCATTTCATGAGCGCACTGAAAGGTATTTCATAAACCAGACAGCTGATTTTACGTTTTGCGAATTGTGAGTAATTTAGTGGCAAATAATAATAATTAAAAACAGAATTATTTGTAGTGATATTAGTAAAAGGTGATTTTAAATTTACTGAACTGTGAGTGATTTAGTTTAATTAAATTTAAGTAGTGACAAATAATAATAAAAAACAATTATTTGTAGTATTAGTGGAAGGTGATTTTACCTTTACTGAACTGTGAGTAATTTAGTTTAATTCAATTTAAGTAGTGACAAATAATAATTAAAAACAGAATTATTTGTAGTGTTATTAAGTAGTGGCAGGTGATTTTACATTTACTAAACTGTGAGTAATTTAGTTTAATTCAATTTAGTAACAAATAAGAATTAAAACATAATTATTTGTAGTGTTATTAGTGGAAGGTGATTTTACATTTACTGAATTGTGAGTAATTTAGTTTAATTCAATTTAAGTAGTGACAAATAATAATTAAAAACAGAATTATTTGTAGTGTTATTAGTGGAAGGTGTGAGTAATTTAGTTTAGTTAATTCAATTTAAGTAGTGACAAAAAATAAATATGTCTGAAAGTAGTAGTAGTGTATTAGTGTATTAAAAAGTATTGTATTAAAAAGAAACGCCACAATTTAACACCTGAAGAAAAAGCTATGATCGGAAATGTATTTGAAGGACTTCGAGCCAGAGAACAAAATATGAATGTAAGCGATGTAGTTACATTATGTAGTATTTTAACAAAAGTTTCGGAAGCTAGTGTGTACAGAGTCATTAAAAAGGTCGATAAAACAAACGATAGTAATACTTTGAAGTTTGAGACAAGAGGAAGGAAACAAATAAAATTGGATGATACGACAAAACAGGCCATTCGTCGTGCAGTACATGAATTTTATTTTAAAAACGAATTACCAACTACAGTGGAACCTCGATTATCCGTCAGGGCACCGGACCAAGGGTATGACGGATAATCGAAAAGACGGTTAACAGAACAATAAAAAAAATAAAAATTCGTAGTACATATAACTCTCAAATTGTATTTGTATGTTTTATTTAACAATATAAGAGGGATTTATGTTAGTACAGTAGAATCAATTTGAATTAAAATATTCCGAAATCTTTCGTTGTTTTATTGTTACTTCACATTTTGCAACGGCTGAATTTCTTAATCGAGGTAAAATCATCAAATCTAATAATTATTGTGCTGTGCATTTTTATTTTCGGCTTGCGATTCTAAAAATAGAACTCTAAAAGCACGGTATCATTTATCATTACCTATTTAAATTGAAATTTAATCCAGATCCCTGAATAAGAACAAAAATTATTTACATAAAAATATGCGGTGGTGGCATAACTGCACGTGTACATTTCAACGAATTTCGTTTGGCTTATCGCAATGCTCAATCAAAATGAATTGATGACTAAATTTTTACTTATGTAGTCAATATAACTTATGTATGGACCCTGACGGTTAATAGAGAGACGGATAATCGAGGTTCCACTGTATAAAAAAAATTGCTCTTTCCCTTCAATCTAATGAAAATATTCCAAAAATATCAAGACATGTTTTGTTACGTACTTTACGTGAAATGAACTTTAGGTATTTAAAAAGAAAGAGGAATAGTACTCTTATTGAAAAAGAAGAAATCATTTTATGGCGCAGACGGTACCTGAAAAAAATTGCAGAATTTCGAAGAGATGGAAAAAAAGATATACTATACAGAAGAAACATGGTTAAATGAAGGACATACAGTGACTAAAATTTGGCAGGATTTAAATGTGAAAAACAAATGACAAGCTTTCCTAGATGGTTTGTCGACAGGTTTAAAAGCCCCATCTGGAAAGGGAAAACGCCTTATTATTACCCATATTGGTAGCGACTCTGGATTTGTTGAAGGAGGTTTAAATACATTTGTTTCTAAAAAAACTATAGATTACCATGAGGAAATGGATGCAGATCATTATGAAAAATGGTTTTCAGATATTCTATTAAAAATTCAACCACGATCTGTTATTGTTATGGATAACGCTCCATATCACTCCCGGCGTGTAGAACAGTTACCAACCACTAAATGGAGAAAAGCAGAGATTGCGGATTGGCTTACTAAAAAATATATTAAATTCAATGAACAAAATTTGAAGACTGAATTACTAAACTTAGCACGGTGTCATAAAGATAAATATATTAAATATGTAGTAGATGAAATGGCGCGAGAACTAGGCGTAATTGTACTTCGATTGCCGCCATACCATTGCGAATTAAATCCGATAGAACTTATATGGGCTCAAATAAAAAATGAAGTAGCAAGGAACAATTTTACTTATAAATTAAATGATGTTAAAAATCTACTTAATGGTGCCGTCAGCAATGTGACCTCACAATCGTGGATAAAATGTATCGAACATGTAGTGAAAGAAGAAAAGAAAATGTGGAACCTTGATAACTCCATTGAAATTACCATTGAACCAATAGTTGTGCATCTAGGTGAAGATACTAGTGATGAATCTGAAGACGACATAGATGACTCAGATTAGGTGATATATAACGAAGTTTTTATTTGAACATATTTTTTATATTTATCTCTATCAACGTAGATAAGCGCAACACTGTTTAGGCCCCATTAATCAGATTTTATTTTTCAGAGACATCCTACCAAAAAAATTAAAAAAAAACAAAAAACGGCTTCGGCCTCCAAAAAAATTAAAAAATTACTAACAAAAACCGGCGCAAGCCGCCAAAAAAATTAACAAAAAAAAACAGCAAAAAACACGGGCTCGTAGGGCCCAAACCCTTGAGCACCAAGTCTCTGATCCGGGCCTAGCCCAGAGCAGAGGCTTGGGGCCCAAGCAAGCAATTTTAGTTACGCGGATAAGTCACTAGATGAAACAGGATTAAAGCGCCTCACGCTAGCCTGAATTTGCAATCGATTAGGGCACCACGTTGGAGTTCTGTTACGCAAAACTCCCACGTGAAGAGCATTTGGCTGATAGTTGTGCCCCTATCGCGCATCAGAGTGCTATAGGGGGAAAAGGGATGGTCTGGAGCATTGGAGCGCGGTAGAGTGTCTCCTGTTTTACTCGAGTTTTACCTCGCTCCAATGAATTGTTACACCCGAATGTCATCAAGGGCTGAGCAAGTCTCTCAGGCTGGGTTGAATCAAATTGCTTGCTTGGTGCTACTATAATATGCGGTCTATCGTCGCGTTTCTGTTATACCTCGCGGTCTACCGTTGGTTGCGGGGTATAACCTGTATTATATTAAAGTGCCGGTATAAAATCTTTACAAAGTTATAAAAACGCATAAATCAGAAGAATTATTATTTTAATTTTACAAATTAATACTTTGTCATATTAATTTACTATTTTTGTTGGGAATAAGCTAATTTTATGGCTTATTCTCAACTAAAATAGTACATTGATATGACCAAAGTATTAATTTGTAAAATTAAAATAATAATTCTTCTGATTTATGCGTTTTTATAATTTTGTAAAGATTTTCATTATTGTGTGTAAAACTCTTCTCTGAGAAAAGATTATCTTGTCGTTTAGCGGCACAGGTATACTGTGCCGACAAAAAAAATTTTTACCAAGTAAATGAAACACATAAATCGGAAGAATTATTATTTTAACTTTATAAATTATACTTTGCCATATCAATTTACTATTTTAGTTGGGAAGAAGCCACAAAACACTATAATGATATTCACAGGCAGATCGCATCCCCAGGGTAGACCGCATACTATAGTAGCACCGTTTTCTTCATATATGGAATCTATAAAATAAGAAAATAATTTTTATGACGATCAATTCGTCCTAAAATTCTTATTATTTTTTTAATAATAACCGCACGCCCATGACTCGTCGGTTTCCTTTCCCCTTGGACCCGCAAAGGTCCACATTTAAAGTATGCGTCACTTTCTACAATTTTGGTATTTGATAGTAGTGTTGGAAAATTCTCGAGAATGAAAAATCAGAGAATATTCCCGAGAATATTCTCAAGAATATTCTCGATGTGGAGAATTTTCTGAGAATGAACCTGATGACTCTCTTATGGATATTGTTAAAGATGAAATAGGGTATTAAAAATCATTAAATTATATACAAAATTATGAGACGAAACAACAGTGTTCTTTATATATAAGAAAATACAAAAACATCAGAAAACAAAATTTATTTGACAAAAAAAATGAAAATTTCTTAGCAAATACTGGATGTGGTGAGCTAATCTGAAAAAGATGAGGCCTCAGATTCAGAATCTATTTGTATCATTAGCTCATCCTGGTCATCTACATTCTGCATTTCAATGTTCTGATGAGAAGTTGTGGGATTTTGTTTTTCACTAGTTGCCAGCTCAGTCATGGATTGGTCTACGTCTAACAATTTTAAATTGTGAGCAATAAAAGTTACTTTATCAGCTCGTTCACCAGTAAGCCGGTTTCTTTTAGAGGAGTGGATAAAACCATAAGTACTGAAACTTCTTTCAGTTGATACACTGGATGAAGGCATGCTTACCGTCATTAAACGAATCTAACAACTGTGTTGGCTGAAAAGCAGTTGATGAATGTTTCTGTTGATCCTTTTCAAATAATTGTCTCGCTCCCACTGGACATTTAACACATTTTACTAAATTTTTTGTCATTCTTTTTGCATTTTTCAAGTATTGACTATCACAAAATTTGCAAAAGTACTTGTTTTACCTTGTACACTTTTAATTTTACAGTAATTCCATATATTCCTTTTAAAGCGAGCACCACACTCTCGCGAAGTTACTTCGGGAAAGTTCACCGAAGTCCGAAGTACCCGGTTACTACACACTCGTTCTACTTCGTGAGGAACACATTCACGCCGGGCGATAAGGACTTCGGTTCCTTTGACTTGCTCTCAAAAACCGCCACAGAATGCAAGTAGGCAGAGGCGCAGCAAAGTCGCATGAACAACCTGTCTACTCTCGTACTCGCTGAACTTCGATCGACTTCGCGAGTAGTATAGTGAGCGTTTTAGGTTTTTTAGTAAATTATGCTTTACTTCGAACCATTCTCAATATTTGCACGTTAATATAGCACCAAAACAATAAATACTGACACTGTAAACACCCTAGCTAGTGGTTCATGGGATTCCCCAGCCCCGGTTACTTAGATTTTCGGGGATTTGGCAAGTAGGTGTTTGAGCTTCAAGAATAATAATGTTTGGGATGCAAAAAATATTCGAGGTGAATTGGCAAAAACAATATAGAAAATTCTCGAAAATAATTTTCTGCCCGAGAATATTCTCGCTGAGAATTTTCTAGCCGAGAATATTCTTCGAGAATATTCTCGTTTTTGAGAATATTCTCTTTTTACATCACTAACAATACTATGCATAGACGTCATCCACCACCAACACCTTTAGAATATGTGCGCTGTACATACCTAGATAAATTATGTATAACTTTAATGACAAATAGCATAGGAATTATTAAACAAAAAAGTGCAGTCTTTGCAACAAAATGAAGGTTTTTAAATGTTAATTACTAACACTTAAAAAATTTATTTCATTTGCTGAAGCAAGCCAACCTGTTTACAAGTGGCTAGTGGCCAGTTTCACCCGCAACGAATAGTAGTTTATTCAATGTGTAAAGTTATTTGACCAATAAAACTGACTTTTCTCCATTTTACAAATTTCAAGTTAGACTTATTTATTTATCAAATAAATATTTACTCTTCTAATAAATTGAGTAAATATTTATCAAATAAATATTTACTCTTCTAATACATTGACAAGTTAATCTCACTGTAAATATCTACAACAAAGAAAATTCGTCAGTTTAACTTTTAATCATCAAAATTGTATTGAAACGTAATAAAAATATAATCGACATACACATTTGATTTACACTAGGTCAAGAACAGATATACAATAATTATCGCTTTGAATGCGTTAAAACCCATAATATACATATTGAAAACTTCAATTCTATTATTTGTCATTGCAATAATGGAGTTATGACATTTACAATATATTATTGATTATGTAGTATGAATAGTATGACCAACCACTCCGAAAAATCCGGGACATGGCCCGAATTACGAAATTGTGTCCCAGCGTCTTACACAAGGCTTCCAGGCTATCCGAATTTTCAACGTTTTGATAAAATTCTATTTTAAAATTTTGAATACATTATTCTTCTAAGAGTTCACATAAAATTGAAATTTATGTATTTTAATTATTATCATCTTCTGAAGATGATTTGAGAACAATAACAATAATTCATGTATACACATGAATCAGCTCTATGATGCATGCCGCATGCAATGATGTAATGATTGATGATAATTGTGTTTTTTTTTTCGGTTTTGTCAACCATTTTAAGTAAACAAACTTCTTGATTTCGTTAGCGCTATTCTTATGAACAATAAAATAAATCAGGTATGGTTTGTTCAACAGTAAATGGTTGAGTTCAATTAGTGCGGTCGTAAATATTATTAAATTTATCTAACCTGGCCCATTGTTAAGACCCACCCGGAGCGATAAGCAACCGAGGTAGACAGAGTTGGTCTTTTGACAATTGACACTGACTAAACGGTACTCTCATAATAAAGCAAAGAAATTTTACCAGAAAACATATTTAAATTTTACCTGAAACCGGGCCTTTTATACTATTACATATCGGTTAATCCGGGATGTTTATAGTGGTAACTAATTGAACTCAACCATTTACTGTTAAACATACCATAGAATGATTAATTTCCAAATCATTATGTGCTTTTAACCAAAATCAAATCTTCTGTGTTGCAATATAATTTTATGTAAACATTTATTTTATGTCAGTAATCAGTTTGAAGCCGCAAATGATTAAGTTAAATAATCAACAAAATGATGATATTAAAATTCTATATTAAAAAAATGGCCCGATTTTCATTGAAAAGTCCCGGATTTCAGATATTTTTTTCAGCCCTGTTCCGAA
The DNA here is from genome assembly GCF_917563875.1 of Diabrotica virgifera virgifera. NCBI lineage: Eukaryota > Metazoa > Arthropoda > Insecta > Coleoptera > Chrysomelidae > Diabrotica > Diabrotica virgifera. Next base: position 140,924,722 of record NC_065450.1, read on the forward strand.
TTCGACTGAATTGGAGTGTTTCAAGTTGGAGGTTTTAAATTACACATTTTTCCTCAACAGTAAAGTTTGTTTTTTTTTTGCTCTTTGAATCGTCCATTAAAACAACTGAAAATCTAACACAATTACAGTGTGTTGTGTACACGGCTTCTCCCTTTCGGTTTCAAACGTATGTAAGTCTGCAGACAGCCAATCGCAACCCTGCAACTCTCTGACTCTCAGTGATCATGCGGCCTTGAGTTTCCATCTATTGGATGGCCTGACTATAATAAATTTTATTTGACGAATAACTATTCACTGATTTATTTGTTGTTGGTGAAACCGGCTCTTAGTCACATGTTTTTTAAGAACAATAGTAATATGTAATAATATATTGGCACTTGGAGTCACGCAGGCTCATGCCTTGGTGTACCTACAATCTTCCTCAATTCTTCTTTGATTTTTTGCTTTTTCTTCAATTGCTTACATTGAGATACCTCAGGTCATCATTAATTTTATGACTTCATTGGGTCTTGGACCTTCCTTTTCTCTTTTTACCACCTATTTTAGTGCTTAACAAGATTTTTTGCATTTTAACTTGCGTTTTTTAAGGATACATACTTGATACAGTAGAACCCCGATTATCCGTGTGCGGATTATCCGGGCTGCGGATTATCCGTGCTATGATTTTCTATTTGTTAAATTGCCTTTTTGAGGTTTTATCAAAATAGCGTCACTGTAAATCACTCGACGGAAACTCTAAACGCAGAGAGGGAGACTCATAATGAAAGATTTATTTTTTCTGTTGTCTTTTTATGGTAGGGCTGGCTATATGTATGTACATATGTATTACAATAAGAAATAAATGTTCGGATTATCCGTGCTTTTCAATTATCCGTGCCAACGTCCGGTCCCGAGGATCACGGATAATCGGGGTTCTACTGTACTAATAATTACTCTCAACTTGATTTAAAATTTACATTGCGTTATTTTAAAAATAACGCAATTTGATTTAAAAGGAATTCAATAATTTTTTGTAATTAGGCAACAATGTCAACTTAGATCTCTGACGTAGATAATGACGTGCAACGGTATGTATATTGTACAGACTGTATAAAATTTGCTGTCCTGCGGAATTTCTTACCAGGGATTATCATTGTCAAAATCCATACAGTTGAACTTTTTATCACATTAGTCGCAATTGAGTAGTTTTAGCATATCTATGATTTCAGATATACAGTAGAACCCTGATCTACCATGCGTGGATTATCCGGGCTGAGGATTATCCATGCTATAATTTTCCATTACTCAAATTGCATTTTTTCTAAGATTCTAAGTAAGATTATAATAAATATGATTGCGATTTGATTATTTATCTAAAATAATTTTTTTCCGATTATAGCGCCATCTATTAACAACTAGAATAAATGTTATCAATATGTATAATCACAGTTTTCCCTTTTTTTCTGCCACTTGTGACACACTGAAAAAATCCTCTGAGAAGCACCATACCAACTTTCTCCTTTCACTAACCGTTTATTAATCTCGTATTTATCTTTCATAAAAAGGACAACACGCTTACGTTTAGGCATTTTCAATCATTAAGTGTTTACCTACATGGCATTCAGATAATCGACGCTCTACTGTACTATGAAAGTTACAACCTAAGTTTCATTTACAGTTATTCTTTTAGGTGTGAAAGTAACAGATGTTCAAGCTATGGTAGAAAACCACTTGAAAGAAATGATTTTAAAAACTTTTGACCCAAAGAAGGCTGACACTATATTTACAGAAGAAGGAGAAACACCTGCTTGGTTAACACAATTAATAGAACATCCTACATGGAGATCTTTGATTTATAGATTGGCAGAAGAATATCCAGATTGTCTTATGTTGAATTTTACAATCAAAGTAAGTGTAATTTCCATCATGACTCTTATTAACCCTTAAAGGACGGACTTTTGTTTTTATTAAAAAACTGAAAAAAAGTTCGCGATTTATGTTTTATTTTGAACAAATATTAAAATTATAATAAAAAAAAATAAACAATTTATGTATTTTTTATAAAAAAAAAGAAGATTGCCATATGGCAACCGTAGTCCTTCCTACTACCTATATTATAATAAACATAAAAAATTACTATAACTATGAATAACAATAAAAACTATGAATAACAATAAAAACTATAAATAATTTAGTGTGACATTGCACATTGCACGTTAGGCATAAGCCAACGTTACATTTAGAGCACATCGTTCTCATTATAGACTTGCACCTTTTATTTGCACATTTCTTTTTTTTTATTTTCCGGAGTAGATACCAGAAAATGGCTAAGATTATCATACCTAACATCATGTCATATTCCATGTCCCAGTAGTATTTTTGCCAGGTAATTCGTTATATCCAGTTATGATAAAAATTATTATAAAACATTTCATGTCGTTGATCGTATTTGGGATCTGCTAGATTTTTAAAATGTGCATACCTTTTAGATTCTGTAACCAATAATTCGATTAATTCGTCATCAAAATTTTTTTCGAAAAGTTCAAAGGGCGTGCAGTTACTGTATCCTTCGCAGCTGGATGCTGGAAATTGCCTAGCAGTTGCTTCCAAATCTCCCTCTTTGTCCCAGTTTACCTAAAATAAATAAAACTTTATCACCTATATTTTTCGTAAAAATACAAAATATATCTTGGTAGCGTCTATTTTCTCCATTGCAAAATCCTTTTCGTTCGAATTGCGAACCTGAAACTCGGCTGGAGCTCATAATTGGCTTGTTGGTAAATTATCTATCATACCACCATAATGGTGCCATACATTATCCTCATCAGCAGAATCTTCATCGGTCAATTCATTTGTGTCTGGTGGTTCAATGTAGATTCCCTCCACATCTAAATCGTCCGCGGACGTTCGCCATTTGTAACGCCTCTTCAAGAGCAAAGCCTCTTCTAAAATAAAATAAAAACATTCAATAATAGGTACTGAAAGAGACTCTGGTTGCCATATGGCAATTTCAGTTTTTTCCGCCGTAAAATAATTACACACTAAAAGAAAAAGGCAAACTAATGCAACATTTTTAAAATCTAGTATATTCTTATAAATAAAATCGTATACTAAACAGAAAATAATTTATATTAGGTATTAAAAAGTTACTTACACAAATCTGATGTCCATTTTCTTGCACCAACAAAAATCGGATATATACACAACGATGTTAAACAAACAAACACTAACTTGAGACTGAACTTTTAGTACTACGTTAAAATATACTTATTTTACTATTCAGAACAGCATGCGCCATCTGCTTTTTAATAGAGAAACCTACTGAAAAAATTATTTAGATCACTGCTTACAATGGTTGCCATATGGCAACCATAGTCTTTTAAGGGTTAAAATACTAATTAGGTATGTATGAGCCCTAACAACTAAATGTTCAGATAAATGAAAATTTATTGAAAACATTTATCTTCAAAACCTTGCTTATTGAATTAAAGCACAAGATCAACAAATTAAAAAATTACTATTACTATTTTAATATGGGGTTACGTCGCTATGCACCTTCACAACCACGGCAATCCTATCTTTGCATGGTTCTTACTAAGGATCGACACAAGTCAGGGTTGAAATTATCCCATAATTCACCTAATTTTCTCTTCAAGAGTTCTCTATGGATCATTATATAATTTATGTTTTATCATATGCCACGATGTCTCAATAAAATTAAGGTCTGGCGAAGGCCATGAGAGAACTTTAAGGCTATTGTCTCCAAACCATTTTTTAGTCGTTTAGCCATATAGCCACATGAAGCGCTATCCTGTATCCTGATAGAACGTACAACATATAATTCAATTCAAGTCCCAGTAGAGATCGTGAGTACTAAGTGTTTTTTTAAGACAATGTTCAGTCACCATTTCAGTGACTGTTTTAATCTCTCTTTTATTGAGGTTCATCAAATTGTCTGTGAGTTTTTTTTATCAATATTCTTCATTATTTTCTTAGTCTGGATTTCTATTTGAGGGACTCTCCATTTATTTTGATGGTTTCTGATCTTCTTTCTAAACCACTTCTAAACCTTTGTTCTTCTTTTTTTGCTGCTGCCACACAATGGTTCTGGACCTACAAAGGCTTCTATCGAGCCTTGGTTTGCCAACAAAGACTATAGCGGGATAAGATGGTCAAAAATGCCCCCTCACCGATCAGCCCCGCTACTTGTGTTTTCGATAAAGGATATAAAATTATGCCTTCATGCAAATTTTTAGCTTCCCAGAGGTCCTAGAACCTGTTGAACCGAAAAAGAAGAATTTTTAAGTTTCATTTTCTTTGGGCGCAATTTTGCTTTAAAAATTCAAGAAGATGTATCTTTTGAATACAAAACAACCTGATTTTTTTCAGATTTTTATATTAAAACTTGAGCACAGAAAAAATTTTTAAATTTTCAAAAAAAAATTTTAGGTTATGATAATATGATTTTGCCAAACTTAAATTAAATAGGTAGTATTTTTTTGTGTATTTTTTTGTCGTTCTTTTGATTGGCAGAGGCAGAATTTTTAATATCTGAGCGGAAAGAACGAAAAAACCGTTTTTTGGCTGTCTCGAGATGCATCTCGGGATAGCCAATTTTAGAATTTACGATCCTGATCACAACTGAAAAAAACCTAAAAGTGCGAATTTTGTCATAAAATTTGGTATGTGGGGTTATAATAATATTTGGAACAACTTTTCCAAATAACTTTTTTCGATATATCTCTCTAACGCGAAGCAAATCGAATTGCATATCGAAAATTCACCCTGTTGGTGGATTCGCAGTAGGCTGCGTTTAAAATTTAAATTTCAGTTGACTATTTTAAAAAATGTGAACTATCAACCTCTATGACTGCAAAATTTCAAATCTGTATATATTTTGTGTGTCTTCATCTTAAATGCGACACACTGTATATTATCAATTTGATATATAATAATAGTCTCCCGTGTTATACCGCTCACGTGGCTTTGGGAGTATATCAGGGTAGTCTACTATATCTAGGGCCTACGGTATACAAGGAAGGTAACAGGGCCAGTGCTACGTTTCAACCGCCTATTATTACCCCTGGTTTTACCCAAGGTACTCATTTTATTCAGGCTGAGTCGACCTGGGGCCTATAGACAATTTTAAAAATGTCTAGTTGTTCTTGCGGCGGTGGGATATGAACTCCGGACCACCAGCACTCGAGGCAAGCGTACTACCGCCTGCGCTACGCCGGTCCTTTCAATTTGTTAATTGTTCCAAATATTATTATAACCCCACATACATTTTATGACATAATTCGCACTTTTAGGTTTTTTCAGTTGTTGTGGTCAGGATCCTAAATCCTAAAATTGGCTGTCCCGAGTTGTATCTCGAGACAGCCAAAAAACGTTTTTTTTTCGATTATTTTGTTATTTCCGCTCAGATATTAAAAATTCTGCCTCTGCCATTCAAAAGAACGACAAAAAATACACAAAAAAACACTATCTAAAAGTTGGCCAAATCATATTATCATAACCTAAATAACAAAAAAATTTTTCCTGTGGTCAATTTTCAATATAAAAATCTGAAAAAAATCAGGCTGTTTTGTATTTAAAAGATACATTTTTTGAATTTTTTAAGATTTTTTAAAGCAAAATTGCGCTCAAAAAAAATAACCTAAAAATTCTTCTTTTCTAGATTCAACTGGGAAGCTAAAAATTTGCATGAGAGCATAATTTTATATCATTTATCGAAAACACAAGTAGCGGGGCTGATCGGTGCGGGGGCATTTTTCACCATCTTATCCCTAGCATAGCCTTTACTTCGTTACCATTTTTAGATGGCTAATGCGCATGATAAAAAATTCTTCTCAAATATCTACAGGTATTGAGAGCAGGAACTTATATTGCGTATTGTAAGTACAAAGCATTTTAAGAGTAGATTCATTGAGTCTGAGAAGCATTGTTCTACAAACGGCTAATATTATCAAAGAGTTTCATACAGATATAAAGATTTCAACGAATAGGAAATTAAAAATGAATAACCATTTTCAATTTCGTTGCAACACGAAACTACAGCCGCATCATTTTCTAGTATTCTAGTTCAATCAGAGAGTGCTGCAAGCACCTCTACCGGTTTCGAAACTTACTAGTCTCTCATCAGGAGGCAGATATGCTGCTCTCTCTGACCCAACCAGGACAAACCCCGGCGTGTAGTCACGAACCGCAGCGAACGAAATGGCATGGATGCCCTAGCGGCAACTGCTAGCAAAAGACTAAGTTTTCAATCTAATAGCACATAAAAAACACCGAAAGTGTTGCTCTACATCCTACCAGATTGAAAACAATGGGAACCTTCTCTGGTTACACCTCCGATGCTTCTAAAATTTGCAAGCCATAACGGATGCTGACACTCAGGAAGATGAGGAAATTTTACAATTTATAATTCACGTCCCATCTGCTCAGCGCGGTAAAGTTCCAACGAGAATAGTTCCCTTCGTACTCCAATCAAAGTAAACATGTAAATCAAAAATCAATAACCATTTTTAATTTCGTTGCAACGCGAAACTGCAGCCGCATCATATTCTAGTTAGTTCAATCAGAGAGTGCTGCAAGCACCTCTACCGGTTTCGAAACTTATTAGTCTCTCATCAGGAGGCACATATGCTGCTCTCTCTGACACAACCAGGACAAACCCCGGCGTGCAGTCACGAACCGCAACGAACGAAATGGCATGGATGCCCTAGCGGCAACTGCTAGCAAAAGACTAAGTTTTCAATCTAATAGCACATAAAACAACACCAAAAGTGTTGCTCTACATCCTACCAGATTGAAAACAATAGGAACCTTCTCTGGTTACACCCCCGAGGATTCTAAAAGTTACAAGCCATAACGAATAGCGAAGCCATAGGAAATTGTTTATCTTTATAAGAACTATTAGAACTATTGGCACCGTCTAGCTTTCATTAGATTAACAGATTAGCGCAAAATATAAGTGTGAAAGAACCTAGATTGTCTGAATAACAAATATCAGTTTGAGAAGTTTTTTGTAATATGATGTCTTATAGCCCGGGAAGTAGTGTCAAAGTACCCCGCACAAACCTTATGGAAATTAAGTCCCAGTGGATTTAGTTCATACTTTGGAAAAATACTCTTTGAAGCATCCTGATAAAAAGTTCTCATGGGCACATCTCGATCGTATGGAGGATTTTCAAAATATAGAGGCACAAACTCTGAAAATTATAAGATTTACCGGGTATTCCAATCCCTTGAGTTACTGGTTATCTGGTAACTTGTCGAAGTTTGGATCAAAGAAAAGTACTAGTAGTCTAGGATTTTCTCCTGGCTATCCAATGGTGACATTTACTTTGACCTTGACCTTCAACGGACGTAATCTTCTAGAGTTTCGAGGGTTTTCGGCATTAAATTGATATAAACAGATTACTCATGGGTTTTTGGGATCGCTAAACACGAATATGCCATCTGAATTGACCTATGGAGCACGTGGTGGTCATGACCACTGCAAGGGACGTCATCTTCTAGAGTTTCGATGGTTCTCGGCATTTAATTGATGCAAATGAATTACTGGAGGGTTTTTTGCGGTAGTTAAACACGAATATGTCATCAGAACTGACCCCCGGTGTACCTGGTGCCAAGGGTCACTGCAAGGGACGTCATCTTCTGGAGTTTCAAGGGTCTTCGGTACTACATTGATGCAAATAGATTACTCATAGGTTTTTAAAGGTGCTAAACACGAATATCCCATCAGAACAGACATCGGAGTACCTGATGCCTAAGGCACGTCATCCTTTGGAGATTCGAGAGCTTTCGGTACTAAATCAATGTAAACTGATTACTCACAGGATTTTGGGGCTGCTGAACGTGAATACGCCGTCAGATCCGACCCACGGAGCACCTGGTGCCTAAGGCAGGTCATCAAAAATTAGGGTTTTATGTATCTTTTGGTTCTACATCATATAAAATTAAGAAAAAAACAATTTGTCCAAAAAAAAAATAAAAATAATGTCGCGTGGGGGGGGGGGGGGGCAACCTCCCTTTTCACTTAGATTGGTCGTACTAACTTAGGAAGCTTCAGGGGTTCATGTACAACAACTTTACCTATTAAGGAGGTCAATCATAATAATATGATCAAATGCATAGTTTACGCTTCTATAAAAGACATATACTTTTTTATCATATATTGTGTCGTATAAATAATAAAAACGTGGTATTATCAAAAAATAATTGTTTTTCAAATCAAAATGTCAATTTTAAAAACAAGAAAAGTTTTCAGGGCCAGGAATTGAACCCGAGTCGCCCGGGTGAAAGCTAGTAGCTAGGTATTCTAGGCCACTATACACGTAAATCACGGAGATAAATATTTGACATATAAGTTGTAGCGTTTTTCGATCAAGTTTCACATTTTACCTTTTCTTGCCTAAAATCCCCGGTTTTGGGCCAGCTGACACATCATTTGTTAAATAAGCTTTGGAACACCTATCTAAATAAAAAGAAAACAGCCATGCTAAATGCTCCGGTCAAATTTGACACTACCTCCCGGGCTATTAGGCGAGCGGCAGCAACCCCTAAAATCACGTTATACCGACCACGAAAATCAACTTTCAGGAGAATGACCAATGTTGGTCATTATGTTTTCGAGGTCGCTGAATCCGAATATGAAGTTTATTTTTATCTAAAATTGATGGAACATGTTTAAAAATCAAATTTTGTGCAAAAATGCGAAAAATCAATTTAGATGATTTTTCATTTTTAACTCGCTGTATCTTTGGTTGCTGTAAATATTTCCTTTCGAAAGTTTTACTGTATCATCTCTGAAGTATTTAAATGACAATGAGATTTGTTCGAGATGTTTAAACAAATTAAAAGAGAAGTTGTTAATTTTTAAACATTTTGTCGTCAGATTTCGTTAGTTTTGTGTTTACTTAAAAAAGTGGAGTGACAAACTTTTTAGCTTATAATTGTAACTAACAGCATTAAAACATGAATCATGGAGAAGTTTTTTTTGGAAAATTTCAAAACAAAGAATGAAATAGGAAAAAAGTTATGTGACTTTATAGACGAGTCCAAAAAACGCTTATTTCAGTCCAAAAAACGACTACTGACCACGGTGTGGTGAATGGCTAATTTTGGTCATACTTTATGTTTTTGATGGTGCTGAACACGAAAACAAGGTTTATTTTGAATTTTAAGTGGGGGAACATTGGGAGCAATTTTACCATAAAAATAGCAAAAAAAAGAAATCATGTTTTTCTTAAAATTAAAAGTTGTACCATTTTTTTCCATAAAACATTGTGTTCTTTGTACTCTATATTTTAACATAAACTTGATTAAAAAACTAAATTTCAAATTTTATCACTCAACTTTTGCGATTCAACTTTGCAATTACGGAATCTGCATCTTTTATTTAAAAAATTCATAACTTTTATCATAATAAGACTAAAAGATTAAAATTGATCCCATTGTCTTCAGAAAGGTGAGGAATATATACTATAAAAATTTCAGAAAAAAAATATTAAAATGGAACAGAGTTGTAGCGAGTTAAACGCAAAAAAACTTGATTTTGTTCTTCCACATAAAATTCAAAATAAACCTCATTTTCGTTTTCAGTAACATCAAAAACATAAAGTATGACCAAAATTAGCGATTCACGACACCGTGGTCGGTATCTCGAGAAATAAGCGTTTTTTTGGGGGATTGCCACTCCCCTGTGCCAAAGTCACATAACTTCTTTCCTATTGCTTATTTTGTCTTTAAATTTTCCAGAAAACTTCTTCATGACTTACGTTTAAATGCTGTGATAGTTAAAATTATAAACTAAAAAGTTTGTCACTCAACTTTTTTAAGTAAACACGAAACTAACAAAATCTGACGACAAAATTTTTAACAATTAACAACTCCTCTTTTAAATTGTTTAAGCATTTCGGACAAATCTCATTGTTATCTAAATACCTCAAGGATGATACATACGTCAGTCAATGGGAGCAAGAATAGTGTATTAGGTACCTCCGAATTCTATCCTACTGCATGGATTTTAATGAAATTTTGGGCCTAGCCTCTACTTATCTCCTAATTCAAAGTCTACCCTATACCGATGTGTGCTTTTATCTTGGGAGTGGTTCCCACCCATTCTCAGGGGTAGAAAATTTTTGGTTAAAATAACCACGGAATTCGCTAGAGAACCAAATTCTAAGCAAAAACTGTTCTACAATTTTTTTTTTAAAACTCAATACTTTTTGAATCATTCGTGGTTGAAAATTGGCCATTTTCATTGCAACACCTTTTCGAACGGTTTTTTGCAAATATCTTAAAAACTATAAATCTAACTAAGAAAACTATATAAAACATTTTCGTAGGTTATAAAAAAATAAAGAGACACTTGCATTCATAAATCTTCTAGTTATAATACAAAGAGAGATATGGTAGGTGAAAAGAGTTTGTTTTTTGGTACATTTTCAGATTGGTGTATTCAACTTGAAATAACAGAGAAACGGTTGATTTTATGTGTATAATGCCACCAATACCTTTTGTAGTGTTTGTAGAGACCTTTAAAATGAGCAACATTATAGGTCCATTACATTCAAACTAAGCGACATATACTGCAAACAAAATTGATAACTAATGTATTTTAAGAAAAAATGAGAAATAATTTTAACCCCCATCCACCAGAATGTAAATGCATCGTTTTCCTTCTACAGTACCTTTTATTATAGTGTTATTTCTATGTTCAAAAAGTTGGCCGGGTGTAAAATTAATGGTTTTTGAAAAAAATTGGATCAAATTATAGAGCGAATTTTTAAAGTTTCTTAAAATCTCCCTTTTTCTCCATGTAACTTGAAAATGATCAGAGATACAGTAATGAAAAACAAAAACGAAATTTTTACCTAAAAAAACCTACTTTTTGTGTGGTATCTTTTTTCTTATCTCTTATAATTTTCGAGTTACATGGAGAAAAAGGAATATTTTTAAGAAAATTTAAAAATGATTTTATAATTTGATCTTATTTTTTTTTTCAAAAACCATTCATTTTAAATTAGTCCAATCTTTTGAACATAGAACTAATACTATAATAAAAAGTATTGTAGAAGGAAAACAATGTATTTAAATTCTAATGGATGAGGGATTAATATACTTCTCGTTTCTTCTTAAAATACATTAGTCATCAATTTTTTTGCGGCATATCTCGCTTAGTTTGAATGTAATCGACATTTTTTTGGCTTTAAGGTAAAACCCACACAGCCAGATACAAATTTTGTAAAAGAGAGTGCAAGGATTTGACACAAAGATTACACTCGTCTCGCCCAGGGGCCGATCAGGGCATTTTATAAACGATCAAAGGTAGGCCTTGGATAGATAAGGTATATATACATTAAGGAAAGACATAAGGTAGCAGCAAAAGGTATTATTAAATTTGTATTTTTGTTATTCTGACGAAATATAACAAACAATCGTAAATTTCTTTTCTGTTTAAAGCAAGAAGATACAGTATGTTATATGGGCTTTCAATGTTCAATTGTAGAAGTTTTCTGAACGGCTCATTGGATTGAGCCCTATATTTTTGGCAATAAAAAAAGATGTGGTCCAGGTCACCGATTTTATTACAAACGTCACAAAGATCACTCTCAAGTATTTTGATTTTATGTAAGTGTGCTGGATAACATGCATGACCAAACTTCATTCTACTAATAGTGGTTATGCTTTTGCGATTGTAATCGAACTTATTGTACCAAGGTTTTTTCCTCAATTTGGTTTCTAGTCTGGTGTAACGTGTTAGATTTGTAAAGGTGTATTCTTGCCACAAGTAGGACCATTTTCTCATCATTTTGTTTTGATATGTTTATTTGTTCATCCGTAGTTAATTGGCAATTTATCTGTTCCCCCATTTCTATGCTTTCTTTGGCAATTTTATCTGCAATTTCATTGTTTGTTATTCCTACGTGTGCTTTAACCCAGAAGAATTTTATAAATTTATTTTGATCTTGTAATTTTTTAATAACTGTTTGAATGTTAAAGATAATATCATTTGTTGTGTTTGAGTATTTTTAATATTGCTCATTTAATATATGCATAACAGCATTTAATATTGCTCATTTTAAGGGTCTTTTCAAGCACTACAAAAGTTATTAGTATCATTATACACCTAAAATCGACCGTTTCTCTGATATTTCAAGTTGAATACACCGATTTGAGCATGCGTCAAAAAACAAACTCTTCTCAGCTATCATATCCCTTTTAGTGTTATAACTAGAAGATTTATGAAGGAACGAATCTCTTTGTTTTTTTATAAGCTACAAAAATATTTTATATAGTTTTTTTGTTAGATGCATAGTTTTTAAGGTATTCGCAAAAATCCATCCGAAAAGGTGTCATTTTTCAATGAAAATGGCCAATTTTCAACCACGAATAACTTAAAAAGTATTGAGTTTTCAAAAAATAATTATAGAACAGATTTTGCTTAGAATTAGGTTCTCTAGCCTCTTCCGTGGCTATTTTAACCAAAACAATTTTCACCCCCGAGAAGGGGTGGGAACCACCCCCAAGAGAAAAGCGCACATCGGCATAGGGTAGACTTTGTTTCTTGAGCTATTCCCTACTTACTGTGAAAATATCAACTAAGTCGATGTAGTAGGATGGAATTCGAAGCCAAATACCCTCACTGACTGCACTAACAGTAACATTTTCAATGTGAAACTAGCGAGTGAAAGTTGAAAAATCATCAAAATTGATTTTTCGCATTTTTGCTTAAAATTGGATTTTTGAACATGTTCCACCAATTATAGATAAAAATAAACTTCATAATCGGATTCAGCGACCTCGAAAACATAAAGAATGACCAAAATTTGCCGTTCACCTATCATGGTCGCTTTTTCGATTTATAAGCCTCAGATTAGGGGTGTGCCGCTCGCGTAATAGAGATTATGGTTTATTTTCCCTAATTGTGCAACATTTTCTAGCTTATTTCCGATGCTGGCTTTCAAGGGGAAATAACCAGCATTTCTACAGCTGCTCAACAACTTGAAGTATTTTCAAGAGTTCTTAAAACATCCATCACAAGTTTTCTTAGCAATCCAGAAGAATGGCAAAATACTAGTAAAGAATGTGCTGTAAGTTTAGCTTCAAAATAAGGTTACAATTTGTTGACCAATCTTATTTTCAGAAAATGGTGTGCCACGGGCAACATACATATGTATATAGTCAAGTGATTATTCATATATTGGCCCGTGAGTCAAAAGGAGGAAGTAGCATGAAGAGATTGTCACAAGAGATTACTAAATGTGCCCAAAAGAAGTAAGTATATTTTAATATTAATTAATTTATGTAAGTCCTTTTTAAATCTGAAATAACATTTAAGTTGTCATAAAAGAGATTAAAATTATAAAACTTATTTGTCCACATACATTTGTCCAGGTACCACAAAAGCAAATGTTATCGAATATTACTTAGAAATACATAGAAACATATTTGTCTTGAACATAAAATTAATAGCATTAACTCGTTCAGTGCCCACGCCGACACTGTGTCGGCACGAGGGTTTAATTGAGGGTACCGACGACGCACGGGTGTCGTCGGTACCCTGTTATGAAGCGTTACAAGATGGGCATCTCACTTGAGGTGTGTTTACGGTATGGACATCGAACGAGTTAAAAATTTTTTAGCGGGACAGTGGTATAGTTCGTCCGCTATAACTTTTCCCATGCGTCACGATTCATTTTCAAACAAATTAAGTCAAAACATAAAGTGAAACGAACGTCGATGTATATATACATTTTGTATACTGTATACTATATACTACACACATCAGCGTACGTTTCACTTTACGTTTTGACTTAATTTGTTTGAAAATGAATCGTGACGCATGGGAAAAGTTATAGCGGACGAACAATATGTACAGAGATCAGTGTATATAGGAAAAGTCAAACAATAAAGGTTGCACGTAATTTACCCCCCGTTGCCATATTCTAAATTTGAAAAAAAATATATAGGAAATAATCAGATTTTTTTGAAATGCCATTCGTTTTACTGTGAGAATTTCATTGGCTAGAATTAGTGACTAGTTTATATGACGTCATTATTATATTTGGTGAGATTGCAAATTATAATTGACGTCTGTCATAATATTGGAGGTTAAATAAGTAAAAATATTGTTTTTAAGTTATACTCTGTGAAGACGAAATACAGATATGTTATTGTTTTAATACAATTCAATTAACATATCCAACAATTTAAATCAAAATTTACCCTTATTCTCCCCACGGTACTTTTAAGTACCACCAAATTTTGGTACCCTCAAATCCCAAGTATTGAAGTAGATCTAATTTGAGAATGTTCTGTTAAATATCATTTATTAGTTATCAGCTGATGTTTAATACTGCAAATGTCGTTCAAACGATTTCGTGTTAAGGCCATCGGTACATAATTCGCAAATATTTTACGGCTATCCCTACTTTTTCTGTCTTTACACGGCAAATTACGTGAAGTAAAATTCACACTGGTATGGATATGTAAACATTACTACAACGTCATTCTACTTGGCAATGTCATGATTAACTTTGAAGAGATGGCCTTTGAATGTTCTTGGATAACTGTTATTTGTATAATTGCAAATTATTAATTCAGTTAATAAATGTGATTATTTCATTCATAGGAGATTCTGACCAATAGAAAGCTACAGAAATCTGAATTAAATCGATAATTTTTGATAATCTCCCGTCGTTAAGTATATTACGTCAGATGCCCTTCGTTGCTACGAAAAAATACATTCAGTGACATTAATGACAATTAATGTTTTAAAAATTATAAAAGTGATGACTTTCAATCGTCAAATATTTATAAAAACTGTGTGTTTAATGGTACTTACATAAATAAATTACAGTAAAATTTTGGTTTTGAACAGTTTTATTCATGAAATAATCGCAACAAATTGCACTCGACCTCTGAAATTAATATAGAATTTCAGAGCTCTTGTGCAATTACTACTGATAATTTTTTCACTAACTATGTATTCAGTGATTGTAATAATTTATAAGTATGTACAACAAAAACTAATACTCAATCGAGAAAAGAGGAAAAGTGTTAGTAATTTTTTAATAATATATTGTTACTATGGAACGCTTACAATTTTGAACATCTTTAACAACAAAATACTTGGATGTTGTTCTGAAGCTATTTCCTTGTGGTATTTTTATGATTAACTATTTAGATGGGAAATAAGCCACAATTAAATTGAAAAAATAATTTTATTAACGTTTCGACGCCCAAATCGGGTGTCGTTGTCAAAATACAAAATACTACCAAATTAAACAAAAATACTTGGATCACAGAATATATTATCCTGATGTATTCTCTGCTTGGATCTTCCACAAATAATACACAATAAATAACTTTTTATTAAAATAAATAAAAATGTATACCATTTTTATTCAGTTGTAATGCGAAGGCAAAACAATCTTATTTTTCACTTAGAATGCGGAGCGCAGTGCAGCACTCTGAATCGGCGATTTTCGACTCTTGTTGGAGTCATCCTCGGAGAGGCGTAGGCCTGCTGCTTCATACTCGAAGTGACCAACCATGAAAGCTTATCCCCACATTGCAACTGACGTGTATGGATTAGGTGACTAGCGTCATCTGGCAGTTGAACTTTTTATTAAGTTTACGTCTTAAATCAATTATTTATCAAATACACTAATATATCAACATTATTTAATCAACAACTCAAAATATTATGATGTAATTGTCTTTTTACGTGGTTGACTCTACTATTTTATTATTTATGTTTTTAGGCACTAAGTTTAATTTAATTGACTTTATTTATTTTTAATAACTTACACTTAAATAAATAAAAAACACTGAATTTATATCCTTTAATAACACTAATTTACAAACTTAACATTAAAATACTGCATTATTTTTATTCGTTACAAAATAACCACGGCTTTATTAAAGATTACACTAAAACAACAATTTATCTAAATGTCTAATATGTACAATTTACATTTACATTTATTTCGCGTCCGAACATCGAAAATGTTACTCGACCGACGACTACAAATTTATAACTAACTCTAATTTCAAAAAATGTCTCTTTATATAGTTATAAAAACTAATCTACTGATTTCCAGAAAAAATCGAAAGAAATGTATTATTTACAAATCAATAAAAAAAGGTGTATTCGGTGATCTTCTAGATATGCCGATAAGTAACAGCTGTCCCGCCGACGAACAGGGTTTCAGACACTTCGGCGCCAGAGAGTTCTGGCGTTGACAGGACCGGCCTGGGACCGTGACATTGCCCCCTCCTCAAAAGATGGTTCCTCCTGGAACCTTGTCGGGACTGGAACCGGATGCTGGTATCTGCAACTGGACCCTCTTTTACAACTCCTAGTTGTATAAAAGTGACAGGGGACGGTCTTCTCTCCGCACCAGTAACTATGCGGATTGCAACAGACTAACACCTGGACCTCGGTGTCTTAAAAAATTTCTTCTACCATATTTCGGATAACTCTCCAGTCTAATTGGCTGCATTCTAACTTTGGCATGGCTAACTTTTGCACGTCGGACTCCAACACGTGCTCTCTCAATTGAATTAATGCATCCCATACATCTTGGTAGGTATGTTGGTCATGGACAGTGTCTTTCGTTACCAGATAGAATAGGTAACGTGATGCATCTTGGAGTTTCAATGCTTTGCCAGGAGCTGGCAGTTGGCATTGAAGTTCTGCAACTCGACCAAACTTCATTCGGAAGGCGGATGCCAACCCTCGTGCGTCTTTGATACTGGCCGGGATGGTATGGGCCAGTGAATAGTCATCGGGAAGTGCGAGAAAATCTCGCTTTTCTTCAGTGGTAACACCATGTCTTGCTTTACCGGTACCTCCGTAGGCACCCATGAACTCTTCAAAGGTAAGGTCAGGTATTTCTCGAACTTGGTTGACTTCCACTTCTTCATCTACGTCGTGGTCTCCCTCGTACGGCGCCAACCGGTTATGGTGGACTATCATCGGCTTTCCCCTAGGAATCTTGCTTATTCGGTAGATAACGTCATTGATTTTCTTGACAATGAGGTACGGAGCTTCCCAGAACTGCTGCAACTTGGGAGAACAACCTGTTCGCTTCTTTGGATTATAAAGCCAGACTTTGTCGTTCTCCTTGAAACATCCCTTCTCAGCTTGGGTATCGTATCATTTCTTCATTCGGTCGCTAGCGATCTGAAGATTAGAACGGACCAACTCATGTATATCGTCCATTCTTCTTCGTAATTCATTCACGTAATCCTCACCAGCAACATCTTCTCCAGGTCGACATCCAAACTCTAGATCACAGGGTAGACGCATCTCACGTCCAAATAGGACTTTTGCTGGTGTTTGGCCAGTTGATTCATTAACAGCAGATCTATAGGCCATTGCGAAGAACGGAAGGTACTGGTCCCAGTCTCGTTGATGATTGGACACCATCTTTGTCAAATACTTGCCGACTGTCCTATTCATACGCTCCACCATTCCATCCGATTGCGGGTGATAGGCCGTGGTTCTTGTCTTCTTCATGCCTAGTTTATCACAGATTCCTTGAAATAGATCGCTCTCAAAGTTCCTTCCTTGGTCACTATGGATCTCCAGAGGTACTCCAAATCGGCTGATGCAGTCTTTGATTAACACATCTGCAATAGTGGCGGCCTTCTGGTCTGGAATTGCGTAGATCTCCACCCACTTCGTGAAGTAATCCATTACCACCAACATGTATTTGCATCCATTGTCACTTTCTGGAAATGGCCCGGCAATATCCAAAGCTATTCTTTCAAACGGACTTCCAACATTGTACTGTCTCATAGGAGCCTTTCTTTTCCGGTAGGGTCCGTTACTTGTAGCACAGGTAGTACATTTCTTACACCAGTCCTTCACATCGTCGGAACTATTCATCCAATAAAATCGTTCCCGAATTCTCTGAAGGGTCTTCTTTACACCAAAATGCCCTCCTGATGGACTGTCGTGTAACTGACGAAGTACTTCGGCTACTCTGCTCTTTGGAATTACCAACTGTGTTCTCCTCACTGAACCATCATCATTTTCTATTACTCGTTTAAGCAAGCTGTCTTCCAAGATAAATGAGTCCCACTGGGCCCAATACGTCTTAACGACTGAGCCTAGGCTTGATATTTCTTGCCAAGATGGTCGACGATTTTCTTCTTTCCATTTTCGAATCTTCTGTAAAACTGGATCTTTTTCTTGTTCTTCCTTGATCTTGGTAGGCGTCCACTCGTCGTTGACCACTGTTGTTCTTAGTACTGCTGCTTCCTTTGACTCTGTTTTGTTGCAATGGGAACATTCTGCTGGACACGGTCTTCTAGATAGAGAATCAGCGTTCCTGTGGCTAACTCCGGCCCGATGCTCGATCTTGAAATCGTATTCCTGAAGTCGTTCAATCCATCTGGCTATCTGACCCTCTGGATTCTTAAACTGCATTAACCATTTAAGGGCGGCATGGTCGGTTCGGATTAGAAACTTCCTTCCATAGAGGTATTGATAGAAGTGTTCTACTGATTTCACTACTGCTAGAAGTTCTCTTCTCGTGACGCAATAATTTCGTTCAGGTTTTGAAAGCACTTTACTAAAATATCCAAGGACTCGTTCCTGTCCTTCTTGAATCTGCGACAGCACTCCTCCAATTCCCACATTACTTGCATCCGTATCTAAGATGAACTCTCCTTCGGGCAGTGGATACCTTAATATTGGCGCTGTAATTAAATGCCTCTTCAAAGTTTCAAAGGCCGTTCGGCAGTCTCCATCCCAGCAATAATCTCTTGCTTCCTCTGTAAGTCGCGTTAATGGCTTAGCGATATCTGCAAACTTCTTAATGAACCTCCGGTAGTAAGTACATAGTCCCAGAAAACTTCTCACTTGATGTTTATCAGTTGGTTCAGGCCATTCCTTAATGGAATCGATTTTTCCTTTGTCCACGGCCACTCCTTTGCTGACTATATGGCCTAGATAATTGACTTTACTTTGAAATAGCTGGCATTTCTTGGGGTTTAACATTAACTGGGCAGTTTTAAGTCGATTAAAAACGTCTTCTAAATTCTTCAGGTGGTCTTCAAACGTCTCCCCCAAAACGATTATGTCGTCTAAATATACCAGGCACGTTTTCCAAGATAACCCTCTCAACACATTTTCCATAAGCCTCTCAAATGTCGCAGGAGCATGACAGAGTCCAAACGGCATAACGTTGAATTCCCATAATCCAGATCCTGTCGTGAAGGCCGTCTTCTCCTTGTCCACTGGATCCATTTCTACCTGCCAATATCCAGACTTCAAGTCCAACGTAGAAAACAATTTACTTCCAGCCAATGTGTCCAACATGTCGTCGATCCGAGGCAGAGGATAACTATCTTTCTTGGTAACATTATTCAACAAACGGTAGTCCACACAGAACCTCGTGGTTCCATCTTTCTTCTTGACCAGGACCACTGGAGAGACCCATGGGCTCGTAGAAGGTTCTATCACCCCGTCTTTCCTCATTTCTTGAACAATCCTTTCAGCTTCCTCTCTCTTCGCCTGTGGTAATCGTCGAGCTGTTTGACGAATTGGCCTAGCGGTACCAGTGTCAATTTTATGTTTGACAACTGTCGTTCTTCCTGTCTTTCCTCCTTTCGGTACGAATATGTCACGATATTGCCGAAGAAATTCCCTTAATTTCCTTTTCTCCACTTGATTTAGAGATTGGCCTGCAACTGCAACCATTTGGTAGAACTTGTCGTTGGAATTATCTGATGTTGTTGTCTGACGGATTATGGACGTCACGGGTACACAAGTTCCATTTCTCCATCCACATATACACTATCTTCACGACATTTCAAAGAAGCTATTAGTATGAGAGGGTCTTTGGAAAAGTTGCGGGTCGAAGCTGCCCCCCTAAGGCCGACCCGTTCTAGTTTTCCTGCTGGTGAGTCTCTTGACTGTTATTGTACCTAGGGTACTTACATGAACTCCGTACGTGTCCCATTTCCCCACAATTCCAGCACCTTATGGTCTTTGTTTTCTTGTATGAAATGCCCTTTATCATATTGACAATCTGGTCCAGTTTGTCTTCATCCTCTTCCTCTTTCACAGTCCTAACTTTACTGTACCCGCCAGAGGCCTGGGTAGCTTATTCGTATTCGAGGGCGGCAGACAAGACATCAACCAGCGTCTTGTGACGAGCTAATCGCAGTGTTCTTTGCATTTCATGATCACGAAGGCCATCAATTAATGTTTGAACAGCCAACTTTTCCATCATGTCTTCGGGAGCTGTTGGATATGCATATCGTACCAACCTGGCAATATCGACCTCGTATTCTTGAAGAGCTTCATCTTTCTTTTGTCTTCGATTTTTAAACTGCGACTGATAGACATGCTCTAAATGTTCGTGCCCGTATCGCATATTCAGTCTCTTTTTCAGCTGCTCGAAGTCATCTGTCTCCTCTACGGCTATGGTCTGGAGGACATCCAAAGCGTCGCCTCGAAGAGCAATAGTGAGGTTTACAGCTTTTTCTTTTTCGGACCATCCGTTCGCTCTGGCCGCCGATTCGAACTGTTTCATGTAGTTGTTCCATGATGACTTTCCGTCGAAATTTGGCACCTTAACACGAGCATGACCTACACTCCCTTCAACTATCGACCGTGGCTCCAATTTGTATTTGGTTTCATCATTTTTAATGTCTGTTAAGATGGGTTCCATACCTTTGCCTACTTTTTCCGTTTCCTCCATTTTCTTTTCTATTTCCTTGATCTTTTCTTCAAAAGTAGATTTTATGGACGATATCTTGTCGTCAAAATCCGAAGTGACTTTAGAGATCTCGTTAGTCATTTTGCTGTCAAGGGATGAAATATCACCCGAAACTTTCGAAATTTCACTAGAAACTTTGTTCTCTAACGATATAATGTCTGTCGAAACTTTCAAAACATCCGAGGAAACTTGGGAGATTTCACTAGAAACTTTTTTTTCTAACGATGTAATGTCTGTCGAAACTTTAGAAACATCGGAGGAAACTTTCGAAACATCCGAGGAAACTTGGGAGATTTCACTAGAAACTTTGCTCTCTAACGATGTTATTGACGAAATTAAAGCAGCATGCTTGTCTTCAAACACGTAAGTTTCTGGATCATGACCCTCTTCTTTTAGTGCGTTCTTCAGACGTTCAACTAGATCAGCCTTTTTGCCAGTAGAACTCAGGTCCCTTTCTTCCAGTTCAAGTCTCAGGTCTGCAATTGTTAGCTTACACAAGGAAGGCATGATCACACACTTTATTTAGTACGATTTATATTTAGTTATTATTAAAGATTCCACACTGTATTAAACCGAGCTTATATTACTTATTTATTTTTTTTTATCCCACTTCTGACACCAGTGTGATGTAATTGTCTTTTTACGTGGTTGACTCTACTATTTTATTATTTATGTTTTTAGGCACTAAGTTTAATTTAATTGACTTTATTATTTTTAATAACTTACACTTAAAGAAATAAAGAACACTGAATTTATATCCTTTAATAACACTAATTTACAAACTTAACATTAAAATACTGCATTATTTTTATTCGTTACAAAATAACCACGGCTTTATTAAAGATTACACTAACTCTAATTTCAAAAAATGTCTCTTTATATAGTTATAAAAACTAATCTACTGATTTCCAGAAAAAATCGAAAGAAATGTATTATTTACAAAGCAATAAAAAAAGGTGTATTCGGTGATCTTCTAGATATGCCGATAAGTAACAGCTGTCCCGCCGACGAACAGGGTTTCAGACACTTCGGCGCCAGAGAGTTCTGGCGTTGACAGGACCGGCCTGGGACCGTGACAATATTCCCGATGCCAAGTCAAATATTTAAAATTATCACTGATTGTCACTGTCTGACGGACAATATGCTGACAATATTCTATTCGACTGAGTGCGTTGTAAGACAAAGATTGTTTTTGGAAAATATTACCACGGACATTGTGTTCATTTTTTTCGAATCCTGAAAAAACCAATAAATATTTTTGAAAAATTTAAACGCAGAATGAAAGACTAAATTATTACCGAGGGCCGAAAGTCCCTTAGAATACATAAAAAGTTTATTTTGAATAAGAATATTTGAAATTAAAAATCACACTAAATTTTCTCTTAGTTTTTCACCCCTGTAACTTATTAAAATAAATATTATAGAAGTTCTCAGGGACTTTTGACCCTCGCTAATAACGTAATCTTTCATTTTGCATTTAAATTTTTCAAAAATACTTACTAGTTTTCTCAGGATTCGAAAACAATGAATCCCAATTCGAATAGCATTGCAGCCGAAAATACGTAGGTACCCATCCCCTTAAATACGCAATAAGATTTGTAGGTACTCTAGCTAGGGGATCGTTTAAAAAAAAAACAACGCAAACAACAACAACGAACCGACTATATTAAAATAATTACTTGTTGTTTCATGCATTTTTGAAGTTATACTTCTTTAGGGGCGATTGGGAGTGAATTTGTATTTTTGCGCGCATGCGCACACAGACAGTATGGAGTTCGTTGCTAAATCTTTTAAGTTATGTATGTATCAGTCCAAACAGAGTGTGGAAAGAATATATTAGTGTTTGTAATCAATATATTTATTATAATTTTTGTGTCTTTGGATTTGTCTTCCTCGAGAATAAGATAGTAATATTTAAAGTATTTTCATACTTCACTTGATCTATTTGTCACTATGTCTGGAAATCTTGTAATCCGTAAAAACAAAGGGAGTATAGCTCAGTGGTAGAGCGTTCGACTGGAGATCGAGAGGTCCCCGGTTCGAATCCGTGTGTTTTCTTTTTTTTATTTTTGATATTGTTTTAATAAACATTTTTGGAAAGTAGTGATTAAAAATTAGTTTAATCTTTAAATAAAATACAAATAACCTGTTGAAAGTATATTTATTTCGTTGAAACCATATAATAGAAGTATAACTTCTTACGTGCGTACAAAGTACACACAAATTCTTGTTCTTTTGTTTGATCTTTTTTTTTTGTTTACTCTGATGTTCGCTTAATATAACAAACGAAAGCCTGGAGCTCTTTAATTTATACATGAGTTTATCACATGTTTCGTCATGAATTTATATAAAAGATGAAATCCTATTAAAAGCAAAAAACTGAGGTTAAACTGTCTTGTATTTGTTTATATACATAAACTTTTTCAGTGGGAATGATGTTACTCCTATTACAATGGCATTAAATGGAGCATCTGGTTACCCTACTGCTTGTCAAGCATTGACGGCGATGTTGTCTAAGAATACGTTGAATCCAGCAGATATAACAGTTTTGTACAGAAATTATAGCGGTCCAGATCCACCACCTATTGATCTTGTCAGGACACCACAATTTTTAGGTAATACAATTTTTTTTTCTGAAATATAATATTTTTACTGATTCAAAAGTGCAAAGTGCATTACTTAGGGCCGGTTTCACCAACAACAAATAAATCAGTGAATACTTATTCGTCGAATAAAATTTATTAGTTGATTATTTTTTTCACCTGTCAAATTCTGACGTTTTTGCTTTTTCAGCCAATCACCACGCGTCGTTCTAGCCAATCATTGAGTGTAATACTGATAAAACAGCCTCTTCCTTGATAAAACAGTCTCTTCCCTGATAAAACTTAAGGTACCCTAAATTTCACATAATACGTACATACCTGTGTTTACTAACTTAATTTATGAACAGCCCTGGTACATAGATATTTTAAAAACACTAACCACGATATACTCAGATTTTCTACAGTTTTTATTTTCAAAATAAATATTTCTAAACTTTTCATAAACGTCAAACAGAACCGATGTAAACCGTACACACAACACAGAACTAATTCTTCTATTTTGTTGCCGATTTCAACAAACCAGTGTTATCACATAAAAGGATTCGAATATTTATAACGTAATATTTTGGAACAATAGTTACTTTTAAAATACACATTATATTAGTAGAATTAGTAAAATAGTTCTAAAATTACATTCTCCTATTTTATTATTACAAAAACACTGGTGAATAATAATTAAATAAAATGCATTCACCTGGGGGTTAGGCAAAACCAATTACACCACTGCACTGTGGTGAACTCACCCAGCGTAGCTGGGTAAGACCACGAAGCAAGTAGGCCGCGCAATTTTGACCGATTTAAATTTTCGCTATTTAACATCGTCATAATTTAATTTAAACAAAATGGACGTTAGCGTTAGATTTGGTGACAATAATCATGAACAAATTAAAGATTTGTTAAAAAATAATACGCCTCAAAATACAATTAAGACAAAAAGGTCTGTTTGGACACAATTTGGAACTATCAGTTGAATGGAACTATCAGTTGGAACAGTAAGGAACTATCAGTTGAATGATAATACAAGTATTCAAGAAATTGCAAAAGTTGTTGAAGATTGGGGAATGAATATGAAGAAAATGAATGGGGAAGATTACAAGGAATACTCTGTTAAAACTATTTGGAATGTAACAGCAAAAATGATTCAAGAAAAATATTTTTCAGAGTTTAATATAAGTTTTAACCCGTTTATCGACATTGTATTTAAGAAGGCAAGAGACGTGAGAAATGCAAAAAGGAAAGAGTTACAAAGTCGTCCCGAAAAAAGAAAACAAAGTGCTATAGCGCTGGATGAAAAAGAGTATTTGAGTATTATAGACTCGTGCGATGAAAATAATCCGCTAGGATTAGAGATGAAATTTTTTCATGTTGTCTCTTACGAGTTAGCATGGCGCGGTGGTGAGGGTGTTCATTGTAGAATTGATTATTTCAAATATGAAATAAATAATGCCGGCAAAGAAACAGGAAGGATTGAACATAATCCAATTTTTACCAAAACATGCCAAGGTGGTCAAAAAAAGTGTTCGGATTACTGACACCAACGTTAAAGATCCAGAAAGGTGCCCAATAAGACTATATAAAAAAATCATGGAGAAGCGTGGTAAAAATATTACCAGCGATAGATTTTTCCTTACCCCAAATCCATACTGGCAAACAGGTAATGAAATATGGTTTGAAAATACTCCCATTGGACCAAATGAAATGGCTAAATGGTTGAAGAACTCTGCAAAAAAATGCGGATTGGACACACAAAACCGAAAAATAACAAATCATTAAAGCCGATCCAGTGTAGTATCTCATCTTGTTAAGGCAGGAATTCAAGAACAGGAGGCAATAAAAATAACTGGACATGCCACAGCTTCTTCGTTAAAACCTTATTTACAAGTTAATGAAGAACATCATAAAAAAATATTAATAAACTTAGAACAACTACTACAACTGAGTGCATTGTCAGTACATCAACTGCGACTGTAATTAATGATACTGAAAGTGACGACAGATTAGACGTTACGAACGACATTGGAAAATCTCATATTAGTTATAAAAATTGTGTTTTTAATAATTGTTTATTTTCGATTTAAACAGTTTTTTATGTATTAACAATATAATAAATAAATTGGTTCATTTTTAAATCATAAAATAATTTATCTATAACCTACTTAAGACACTGATCCTAGTTGTCTTAAAAATATTTCACAGATGCCCGTATTTACTAATAATACATATTGGTTCTCAAAATAATCTTTTCAAATACCACTCGTCCTCTAAATTTTGCTTGATAAATTTTTTCGTTTTCATACTTAAACTTCTTTATTTAGGGTAAAATCACTCAAACAAACCGAAATGGATAAAATCACTCGTCCTTCGGACTCGTGATTTTATCATTCGGTTTGTTTTCGTAATTTTACCAAATAAAGAAGTTTTCGTGAAAACAAAAAAATTTATCGATAAAATTTAGATGGCTCGTGGTATTACCTTTGATTATATTTTTATCGTATTTCATTACAATTTTGATAATTTAAAGTTAAACTGACGAATTTTCTTTGTTATGGCGGCGCCACACTTCGCTATGTGTTATTTGTTATGCGCCTTATTCGGCTGCATAGGACATTTCATGCGCGCGCATTGGGAGTAAGCACGTATGGCAAATACGTCTATCCATCTGTTGTCGGTTTTTACACACTTCACAGGACAATATTTGGGCGCATACAGCGTAGGGGCATAACACATAACGCATAGCGAAGTATGGTACCGCCATTATAGATATTTAAAGCGATATTGGCTTGTCAATTTATTCAAAGAGTAAATAATGATTTGATAAATAAATAAAATAAAAGTCTTAGTAGACGTTATAGTCGAGGAAATAAAACTGACAAAAAGGCAAAACCTCGCAATTTTTTCGTCCAGCATTGATTTGTACAAAAATTTGTGATTAGGCTCATTGCACCCTCTAGTTCATTTTCTATATTGAGCCGTTGTACGCTTTTGATTTTCTATGAGTGAAAACTACCCCTAATTGTAAAAAATTATAAAATAACATTTTAAACTTTAATATTGTCAACATTTGGTTCTTATTAGTTACATAATGAGTGTTTTATGCTTTAAGATATAATATAATATTTCAACCCTTAAAACCACCCTTGCTGGAGCTATATATAAAAAATTGACTTATCCTAAAAGAATAATTTCGGCTTGCATCGATTTACATAAAAATTTGGGATTAGGATCAACATACCCTGTCCTTCATATTCTATATCATGCTCAAGGCGTTGATTATTTTTAGGGGTGTAAACTACCCCTTATCGTCAAAAATTATATAAAAACATTGTAAACTTTAATATGGGTAAAATTTGGTTTTGATTGGTTAAATAATGATTGTTTTATGCTGAAGGATATAATATCATAATATTTCAACCCTTAAAAACACCCTTAATAACATTGCAATTTTTATAAATAGATAATTTACTAGATCTATACTCTATACAGAAAAAAAGTAGAATTAAAGAATTACAAAAACATTTATTTACACAAAAATACGAATTTACAAATATGTACAAATACACGTAAAAATAGTTTTTTTAGTCACCTTCCAGTATACGAACCGGTTCTGTGGTATTATATACATTGAAAATGCTATAAGCGAACTATTCAAATTTGTCGAAAACAAAAATTCGTTTTATGAACATAGCTCCTTCATTTTTGGCTATAAAAAGTTTTTTCAAAAATGATTTTGTAGGATTTTTGAAGAGCTTTAAGACTATGTAAATTAAATTCCATAAGATCTCTTAGTTTTTAATTGGGGTGGGTTTAAAGGGCTCGAATAAGGGGGTGTTTGCTAGTAAATAGAGGTTTTAAACAGCTATATCTTGCTAACTATTCACTGTAATGAAAATCTATGCACAAGAAAATTTTAGTTATTAAAAAAGCTTCAGTTTAGTAGTCTATTATTTTTTTCGTATCCAGTATTTTCGGAGATATTTTGAAGAAAAAGGTGAAAAATACGAAATTGCAAAAAATCTATTTTTTTTAACTCCAATGTTTTTAAAATTAGCCCTTTTAAATAGGTCAAACTTCTTGGGTGTATTTATAATGCAAATATAATAGTTATTTATGTACCAAGTCAGTAAAGTGACTCTTTATCGAACGAGTCTGATATTATGAGCCGAGCGAGCGTAGCGAGCAAGGCGAATAACAGACGAGTTCGATAAAGAGTCTTTACTGACGTGGTGCATACAAAATTTTATCGCCAATCATAAAAAACATTAACACTTACTTAACATATACTTAATTATATCCTTCTAATGAAAAAAAAGTGTGTGTACTTAGTCCTTATAATAGTCTAAGTATGTCAATAACCATTAATATTAATTAAAAAAGTTTTCCTTACGGGGGATTCGAACAAAGTACTGACAAGTCCGTAACTAGATACACATACCGCTAGCCTACGCAACCACTTGGTAGACACGGCCCGATATTAGGTATAAAAAGAACAAATAGGCAAGTAAAAAATGTAAAGAAAAAAATTGACATCAAATGAAAAGACATTCTACATAAATCATGGTAGATTCAAGGATATGAAAAAGAACTTTACGTACAATATAATATGTAATAGTAATTTTATTTTTGTTGGATTACCTTCATCATTAAAAATAATCGTTATCAGGTGCATTTAATAAGAAATTTAGCACTTCTTGCGGCAGGGTGTTTGATTTTTTGGGAATGTAATTCCTTCCTTTTTGTTTAAAAAAAGCTGTAAGTTTTTTATAATTGCTTATATATGTCTTTATTTGTGGTCAAAGTTGCCTTTAACATTGAATAATAGGACCACATAGTCGATGGAGAATATTCTTTAGGCAATTCAGAGAAATATGCTAGTAAAACACTTTCACTATAATTTGTAATACAATTTTTTTCACGCCATGCTTTAAATATGTCATATTGCCTATTGTATTTTTCGATGGATTTTGCTGGGAGAAGCTCTGAAACTGACTCTAACGATTTCTTGCGTATTTCAGGTGGCGTTCATGTAATTTCTTCCATTTCCAAAGCAGCACTACTGTACTATAATTTGATATTCGTTTTAACACTTTTATTACAATAAATACAATTTTCAATTTAAATTTTTTAAATATGACAGTGATGACACTCCACTCCACTTCTTTTTTTTTGGCTTGCATACAAGTGCATCTGCCAGCACATTTCTTTCGTGTTGCAGTTGTCTTGCTCTTAGCAATACTGCAGCACTCTAAAGACAAACAAGAAGATTCTACGCTTTTTTTTTACAATTACTTAATATGATAGGTTATGTTTCGGCTAACGGATTTTAGTATTTTATTTCCTGTTTCTTTATTCTTAAATATTAAAATCATTTCTTTAGACGTTCATAATATCTAACAAATTTATACGTATAGAAATATACCCTGTGATGAGAGATGTTAGTTTAGACAAATAGAACAACATAGGGATAAAACTCTTCTCGCTCCGGGGTAACGGCAGAGCTTTCACAACCCGAAATGTTACCTCGGTTAGACTAGAACCCAGGAAAGGATAGGATAAAGAAATATGGGACAATTGAGTTTGTATTTCACAAATTGACCTTGTTAATATTTAAATGAGTAACAATTAATTTTAGTTGATCAAAAGTTAGATTGCAAAGAATATCTTGTATATTAAAACTAACTGGGACCCCTAGTTTTTTTAGTTCATCTCTAAGATCAAACTGTGTACCTTTTCTTATGGGACATTGCAAAAGAATATGGTCTATATTCTCCTCTCTTCCACATTCACAGAATGGATGATCTTTTATTTTTAGTCGATATAGATGTGATCCTGTGCAACAGTGCCCTGTCCTCATCCTTATTATATTAGTCAGGTGTCTTCGGTCTATATAGGGAAATTTTTTAAACCAGGGTTTATCTGGAAATGAGGGTTGAATTCCAGAATACCATCTCCCTTTAGTCTGTGTCTGTGATTTCCAGCATATGTCATGTTCCCTCCTTATTTTACTTTTCAATATTGGCCAAACATCTGTGTAGTTTATTTTCATACTTTGTGGGACATTAAGTACTCTCCCAATATTTGCCAACTTATCAGCATATTCGTTTCCCTCTATTCCTGAGTGACCGGGGATCCAGCACAATTTATATTTTTTGTTATCTGAGTTTGCCTCTACTAATAGCTGTTTCGTTTCTAATGTGGTATGATCATTATTTGCATTTATGCCAACTTTTGTTAGTTTCTGTATAGCACTTCTGGAGTCAGTAAAGACAATACAATCAGTAATACCTCGATTCAGACATTCCTTTACCCCCTTGCCAATAGCCACTATTTCTGCTGTGCATATATTCAATGCTGATGGTAATCTAGATGAGTATGAATAGTTGATATTGGGAATGTATACACCGTAGCCTGTCTCTGCTTCCTTAGCATTCCCACTTTTTGATGCATCAGTATAGATAAATAGGTAGTTTTCACTTAATTTCTCTGTTGCTGCTTTGAATATCATATTTTGATGATGATCTGACTTGCTGATTTTTAATTGCACTGTGGGAAGTCGTGTGTATTGTATGTCCATGTTGAACGAGAAGCAGGGTATCACATTTGCTGTGTGAATTATACTTTTGTATGGTTCTAGTTGGTCAAGTGCCTCCACTAGGTATGGTCTCTCTCTTTGTTTCCAATATCCTATCTTATAAGTACACGCTTGTTTAATATCTTTGATTACCTTTAATATCGGATTATCTTGAATGCTGTACATTTTTGTCATAAATTTCGTTGCCAACCATTTTCTTCGAAATTCTAGTGCCATCTCTGCAGTTTCTGCCAGCAATGCTGTTGTAGGAGTTGACTTCATGCATCCGAGGATAACCCTTAGGGCTTGAAATTGTACTGTATCTAGCTTACGCAAGGTGTTTTTGTTTGATGGTTTTATGAATATGCTGCCGAAGTCCAAATGGGATCTCACCAGACCATAATATACCAGTAGTAAAGTGGCAGGGTCCCCACCCCACCAAACTTTCCCTATTGCCCTCATTACGTTAATACCTTTAATAGCCTTACTTCTTATGTTTTCTATGTGGGGGTTCCAGTTAAGGTTTTCTGTGAGGGTGACTCCTAAATATTTAATTTCTTTTTTACGAGGGATGATCTGCTGATCCATAACGATTTCTGGATATATGTAGCTATTACTAGTTTTTGCAAACCATACTACTTCACTCTTGTTTACTGAAATAGAGAAGCTGTGTTTCGCTAGCCATTCACTTATGTCTGCAAGAATTAAATTTGATCCTATTACTGCTTGGATTGGGTTTTGATGTTTGTTTAGCAGTACTAGATCATCTGCATATGACAATAAAATGCATTCCTCTGGTATTATTTCATAAATCGAATGTATATA
Organism: Diabrotica virgifera virgifera; assembly: GCF_917563875.1. NCBI lineage: Eukaryota > Metazoa > Arthropoda > Insecta > Coleoptera > Chrysomelidae > Diabrotica > Diabrotica virgifera. The sequence goes on from NC_065450.1 coordinate 140,955,450, forward strand.
GATGTTAAATAGTAACGGACTGAGTGGTGATCCTTGTGCTAAACCTTGTGTTGTAAAGGTCGGACCTATGAGATTTTCTTCCTCATCTTTGACATATATTTTCCTGTTATGAAGAAGCTTGAATGTAAGGTTAGTTAGTTCTATTGGGAGATTTAAATCTAACATTTTTTTATAAAGTATATAAATGTTTACATGATCATAGGCGGCTTTTATATCTAGGAAAATTCCCAACACACTTTTATTCTCTGAAAATGCTGCCTGAATATAAGATGTAAGAAAAGCAATATTAGTCTGAATTCCCATACCTTTTCTAAACCCTGATTGGAAGCTGTTGAATGTATGGTTATTTTCCAATATCCATTCCAGTCTGTTTTTAATAAAGTGTTCCATTATTTTGCCTACACATGATGAGAGGGCTATGGCTCTATAACTATCTACGAGTTGCGGATTTCTGGTAGGTTTGAGAAACGGGAGTATTATTTGTGTTTTCCAGCTCTCAGGAATCTCTTTTCCCTCTAGTGCCTTATTGTACATATGAAGTAAGCTTTTTAAGGCTGCCTCTGGTAAATATTTGATCATTGAATAAGTGATTGCATCAATGCCCGTTGCTGTGTCCTTTTTATTGTTTATACCTTGTTTCAGTTCACTCATGGAGAAAGGATTCTGGATGCTGTTGTTTGCCACTATCGTAAATTCTGGATCTATGTTGCATACTGATAGATTTGTTAAGATACTTTCACTGATTTGTGTGTTGGGTAGTTTTTTTTTATACCCCTGTTGTGAATTATAGAATTTTTTAACTGTACTCCATACGTAGCTCATATCAGAGTTTCTATTTAGCGTTGCACAGAACTTTCTAAAACTGTCTCTTTTTTTCTCCCTTAGAAACTTTTTTGTTGCTGCTATCATTTTTTTGGCGTGGACATAGTTTTCAACTGTGAATTGTGTCTTGAGCCTTAAAATTGCTTCTTTTCTGTCTCTTATTTTTTGTGAGCATTCCTGATCCCACCAGATGCATCCTATTCTTCTCTTTGTTCGATTTTTCATTGGAATAGTCATATTGGCTGCTCTCTCCATTGTTTGAATTAACTCTCTATATTCCAGCTGTTCTATATTTGCTGTTCGGTTTAATATGTCCTGGTACTCTTCCCAGTTGGCTCTTTTATAATTTTTCATTCCCCGATTGATGTTTTCCGGATTAATGTTTATGGAATTTTGTATAACTAGTTTTGTGGGGTAGTGGTCACTGAAGCCCAGGTCGTTTATTACTGTCCAATCACATTTGTGGGCTTGATTACTGGAGGTCATCGTCAGGTCTACTGCACTTCTCCTTTGTCCTGGTCTGGTGAGTCTTGTTGGAGTCCCATCGTTATGTATAAAAAAATTGTATTCATCAACAAATTCTTCTATATTGTTACCATTTGTGTCAGATATTTCACATCCCCAAGCAACATGATGGGCATTGAAATCTCCCAAGATGATGATCGGTCCTTGTAGCACCTTAATTAGGTTAGATAGTTTGTTTTTTGTTATTTTATTGGTGGGATGAGAGTATATATTTACTATATTATAATTTTGAATTTTAATTATTATTATTCTAAATTTGTTGGTTTCTAGGTTATTTCCACATTTTAAAATTTCGTACTTTAGATTTTTTTTAATTAGTGTTGCTATACTAGTACCTTCATTCATATCATTTCTGACTATATTATAGGTTTTAATGTTAAATTTATGTACCGGTTTTAGAAAGGTTTCATTGAGTAAAATGACATCTGGTTCCTCATCTCTGATTAGTGATATTAAATTACTAAAATTAGAGTTTACACTACGTATGTTCCATTGAATAATGTTAAGGTTTGTGTTATCCATTTTTATACTAATGTGTTAGTTACTTGCAGATGAGAACTGCATTTTTTGTTGATCTGATTATATAACTTGTTATTTTGATTACTTTTCTGGCCTATCCGAATCTTCCGAAGATTTGGACAACTCAAAGTATGTATTAATTAGATCCCTAATTTGACATTTATGTTCTATTGGTGTAATTAAAAATTTTTTATAATATTCTTCAACTCTGTTCAGATTATTTGACTCTATTGACTGTGTACCTGACCCAGCAGGATCTTCTTCTCTATCTATGTTTCTATATGGACTAGATTGAAAATTTTGAAATTGTGGCCTGTGTTCTGCCCTTTCCTGTCTTCCATTGGGGTATGATAATACTCTGTTATGTGCTGTTTTGTCAAAACTGACTCTCTTTGTTGGAGGAGAGGCGTTTGTCGTTGATGCATTTGCGTATGTTCTTTTTGACTTGACAATGTTACTGCTATTGATATAAGATCTTCTTTGATTTATCTGTATATGATTGTCCGATTGTTGCCCCTTGTTTTGTGGACTGGGGAATTCTGTTTGCAAGAATCTAAATGTTTGTGCTGTATTGGATGTATTAGGTACATATGACTTAGGGTGCAAAAAATTGGCCTCATAATGTGTTATATTTTCGTATACCATGGTCTTTTTAATGTTGCATTGCCTTTCATACTCGGGACATTTTCTGCTGGTAGCCTGGTGTTCTGTCGATTTGCAGAAGTAACAAGATATTCTACATGTCTGTTGTGCATTTTCTTCGGTTTCATGTGGGTTGCCACAGTTGTGACATTTTTTTATGCTTTTACACTGCATTTTTGTGTGTCCAAAAGCCAGGCAATTGAAACATTGGGTGACTCGTGGTATGTAGGGAATTAGCGGAATTGATAAGTAACATAATTTTATATTTCTAGGGATTATTACCCCTTCAAATGTTATTAAGATGGTCCCCGTTGGAGAGTACTCGATTGTTCCGTCTTCATTGGCTTTTTTCGTGGTAAATCTTTTTACATCTAATATCTTAAAAGGGCTTTCGCCCATATTTTTGATGTTTTCTTCTGTAAATATTGGGTTTATATTCCTAGCTATTGCTTTACAAGTTACCGAGTTTCTTGGTATATATATTTTGTATTTGTCATTTAGTTTATTATTTTTAACAAAGTTATTTGCTGCTGATGCAGATTGAAATATTATTCCTAATTTGTTTTTACCTTTTTCTTTAACCTCTAAAACATCTTTAAGTTTTAATTGAAAAATATCTTTAGCAATTTTTAGATGATTATAGCGACCTACAGCATGCCCTTTTTCAATTCCTTCAATAATTACAATAAATGGCCCTATAGCAGAATTATTATAACTTAAATTAGTTAAAAAAGTCTCCGTTTTATTATTTGTATCTTTTTGTTCGGTTTTTTTATTCGTATCCATTAAGTTCATATCAACATCTTGACTATTAAAACCAGCAAAACCTTCAAGGTCAGGAGGGACTTTCCCCCCGGAATCCTCGGTCATTATTAATTACCTTAAATATTTTATACTCTTATCTAAGCGTGTTAAATACAAATGAAATTTAAGAATATAAATGTAATATACCAATAATATTAAAAAAGAAAAGGTTTATTAACAGAGGAAAGGTTAGTAGATCTCACCACAGGTTTCAAATTTGCCTCCTGATGCGAATCACATCCGTCACCTTTCACTGCCACCGAAAGAATCCCACAGTGATGACAGGTAACTTCTGCATGCCGCTTTCGATTTTTAATCGATAGATAGTTATCAATATTGAATAATTACTAAATCGGTAAAATTTTGATTAATTTTATATGAATATAATTGCAAAATACTACAGAATTTCATTTCATTGTGTACAATATTTTCAATAATTAAAGTAAATAAATTTTAAGTTCACTCAAATAAATAATCGATTACTGCCATCGACCACTTACATTCAATCTCGGTTAATTTGATTAATCGCGGCAGGTAAAGTAAAATTCTTCTTTCAGTACAATAAAGTGTTACTTTACTGCCGCAAATGGCGTCAAATGAGTACAATAATGAATGACTTTAGTGACGGTTGGCGATAAATGGAATTACAGAAAGGTGAAGACCAATTTTTAATTATTAGGGTAGTTAGGGGGTTGTTTTCACTTATTTTTTCGTAGAGAGAAAAGCAGATACCGATCTTTTTTTGATCATAAGTCGCTCAATTTTTATGCTAGAAACTTTTTATTATTTTTTTTTGAAAGGTCTAATTGTATGCTTGAAAAAGATTGTATAACTTTTCCTCGAAAAATGTAAAGTTTTCCCGTTATTTGGCTTTGAATATTTCAAATTATGCATTTGACGAAAAAAGCTAACCTTTAACATGCCGTATCTCGGTTCGTATTGGTCGAAAATATTATAGAAAAAGAATTTGGTTTGTGTTACTAAAAGATATAATTTTGATATCTACAGTTTTTTTTTTATTAAATGCATATTTTTCGAGTTATTCTCAAAAAACCCTCAAAAAATTTTGGATTTTTCGTCGAAAAACTGTTACTTTCAACCGCGAATAACTCGAAAAATATTAGTTTTACGAAGAAATTAGAATTACTTTTTACATCGATTTACATAGTTAAAATTTAATAAAAATTCCCACCCCAGAGATGGGGTGGCAACCACCCCAAGGTTTTAGCGTACAGCGGCATGATATAGAAAATGATCCTTGGACTATTTCCTACCTTCTGTGAAAATTTCAAGTAAATACATGCTGGACGAAAAAATTGCGAGCCAAAATGCTTCATTTGCTGGCCTATTAGTGAAACGTAGATCTGTCAGTTTTATTGGTCGAATAACTTTATTCATTGAATAACTTACATACTATTTGAGGAGCAGACTTTCATATCGCACTTTGTCCATTTTTCACATTTTTCAGGAAATGATAAAACTGTTACTCGGTTATTAATAAAGTTAAAAATAAAACACAAAATATGAAAAAATGTAATTTTTTATTCTTAACTTACCCTATTTATAAGAAACATCAACCTTTGTTAGTTTAAAAAAAATTATTGATGGACAAACTGCCTTTTGATTGTCTTTAAGGGACAAAATGCAGTTTGATTGTCCCTAAATGATAAAAATATAAATATGAACTGAAAATACTTATTTCTAAAGCAATATTTATAATAAAATAAAATCATATGACATGTATGTCATCCTCCAGAAGACAGCAACATTCTTCTCCATATCCACATTGATCGCAGGTCTGGTCCTTTTCAATTACATTTCCACGATACTGATCCTTCAAAATTGGATCTAACCAAGTTGACTCTGGATCTAATGCCCATTCTTTGCCTGATAGACTAACTAAAAATTTTGATAGGCTATCCAATTTTTTCTTCTTAACAGCATGCTTCATGGGCAATTCCGCCAGTACTATGTCACTTAGTTTTTTCTTTGGTTGAATTAAACTTGAAAACTTTTTAGTGAAGTGTCATCATTTCTGTACAAAACCTCTGTTTTATACAAGATTTTACTTTCACTAGCAGTTTGTTTGCCTCGAGTTATTATTCTTTTTTCTTCACTGATACCTATAACTTTTTTGAGTGAAAGTGCTGCATGTTTTATGTCATACAAAGTCCAATCAAATCCCAGCTTGTGCACTTGTCCTTTCTTAGAATAGATTTCATAATATTTTTCTGGTGACTTTATAAAAGCATGGGCACGTAAGTCTAGCTCAACTTGACCAAAAACTCGATCAGCTGGCATAAAGGAATGGCCACGAAGGGGAAACGTCATCGTAATTGTTTGAATAGTTTTTGACGTATCATTCAAAAGCCATAAGGTGAGTGCATGTACCATGTGGGAATTTTTATTTTGACCCCCACATCCGTCCGAAAACAATCTTAGATGTTTAATATCTGGGTCAAAATCAGTCTTTTTTAGAAAGTCGGTCAACGCTGAACTTATTTCTACCACACCTCTTCCTGCTTCATGCTCAAGCCATGTATAAAAAACAGGAGTTTTTGTTAAAATATCTGTCACACAAAATGCATAAAAAGCCAGTTGCTAAGCATATAATGCTTCCGTAATAGGCGCTTTTGAAAGATTTTGGACCTGTTGGAGAACAAAGCTATATGCCACGCTATCAGCAGATTCGTCTTTCATTGATTTAAAAAACTGCTTTGCTCGCGTCTTATGAATAGTTAAATCCATTTTTAATTTTAATCTTTCCTCTTCATCATTAATGGTATTTATCTCAGTGTTTGTTCTTATGCAAAAGCCACAAACATCAGTAGCTGGACTTCCAAAGGCTAAAACAAACGAGCAAGTTAGTAAAAAAATAAAGTATTTTTTTTAATAATATCTACCTATATTAAACTTATTGTTGAAAATTCTACTAAAGTATTTGTAGTGAATTATCTTGAATCTGATCATTATACATTTCCCACAGCTTTTTTTATGTTGAACTCAGATGACAACTAGATTCTTCTTGACTTGCCTCTACCATAGTGGTTTCATGGCCCTCAAAGACGAAATAAATTTCATGACACTTTCTAATTTAAGCGCATTTTTCTTGGACTTCCTGTTTCCACCACGATTGTCTTTTATACTAGTGCCAAGCATCTTTTTTCTCACTATCGTATGAATTCTCCTTGGACCGCAATTAAAAATAGAGGAAAATAATTTTTGGCAAACAAAGACTTTCTTGCTATTATTCCAAACCTAAAAAATACTCAATCAGAGACATTACAAAGTATTCAGTAATCGAGAAATCAATATGTACTCGTGCTGAAGCTAGGTTTATTTAAATAAAAGCTTACATAAAATTCTGTGTGAAAATCATGTGATTTACCATTCTTTCTCTTCCTTTGCCTTTTTATTTCCTTTATATTCATCATCTGTGCTAATTTGTTATCCTGAGCATTGTTGTTCTTTTCTTCATTATCATAGAAATGTTGTCTAATGATTTTTATGTAGGGCAGCAAAAGATCTGTACATTAGGGTGGGCCGAAAATGGCAAATTTTTTAAAAGTCGCAAAAAATAAAGGGCGCTAGTTTGGAAAAGGTGCATATGGATATTACTCATGCAGGTAGAAAATTTGAATTTTTTAAAAAAATATTTAACCGAGCCCAGGGGCCACTTTAGGGGTCAAATTTTTTTCCAAAAAAATTAGGGGCGCTACCTTAAAATCTTTTTTATTTAATCAGTAATGTTACTAGAAAAAAATTAAAGAAAATAGAAAGCATTTTAACCGGCCCCATGAACCAAAACAAATTTTTAAAAATTCAATATATACCATAAATTAACATATTTGTATAAATGTGCAGTCTTTCGCTTGATTAGTATAATTTTTTATATAAAAATATACTAATCAACCCAGAACCCACCACGCGGAGGTATCTGCACCGTTTTTTTTTTTTTTTTTTTCATCACTAGGTGGGGAATCTGCAAACAGACGTCGGAGGTAAACATTTCCAACAGTGCTGGGTTCCTGAGCTGAAACCTCATCAGTGTCACGTCGACCAGTTTGGCCCTAAATCGGACCTCCCTGCCCTCCGTAACTCCGATGTGGCCGGGACCAGCTAAACCCCACCCCTCTCATACTAGGGCATCAGGGTGGAATCGCCCGTTAGGGCATGACTTCTCCCCGATGTCCTTCTTTTGCCCGATTCTCAGTCGCTCGTCATCACGCATCAGCTTCCGTCTCTCGCAATCATCCGACCACCACGTCCCTTAATCCTATGCTATCTGCACCTGGAGTTCCTCCCAATTGGGGACCCTCCCACCCATATATTTTTAAATTTAGGTGACATTCCGTTTTTCAAAATATTGCGACTTGTTATCGAAAATGGGTAACATTTGTCGACCTTCTAACTTTAGTCGAACGTATCCGTCTCTGGACTCATCGCCACATACTTTAGTGGAGGCCTCAGTCACCAACTTCACACAGCGTTCCACTGCCTGAGTGTGACATGGGAATTTATCAAACACAAATGTGCCTTTTAAAAAATTATCTAAATCTTCATTTTTTAAAGAAACTGTCAAAGGTGGTTCTGAAATCACTGTTTTTTGCCAGTCTATTAAATCTATGTAATCCTCAGCGGCTAAGTTGATTAAAGGTACCCTAAAGACTCTCACTTCATTACTTGGGTGCATTCTGCATTTTTTTATCCTCCTTACAGCCAATTCCTTTATATGAGGCCTTGGGTCGGTTAGCATAGCTAAGAGTAAGTTTTCAGGATGAGCAAAATATCCATTGTCGGCAAAAACTTTGTTCACTATTTTGGTAACTTTAGGTGGAAAAGTTCTGGAAAGACTAATGGCTTTCCATAAATGTCGTGCTCCATCATAGATCAGTGGTCGTGTTTTAACATTAAACCAAACAGGGGCATAAACTTTCATAATAAATTCAGATAAAATAACTAGGTTTGATATGGGTTTTTCGGTGGCTACATATAGTCGTAGTATCCTGTTGGCTGTAGTAAGCCAGCGAGCATGGGATAACTTTCCAGGATCTTTATTTGCCAAACTTTCAGAAAAATGTCCATTTTTAATAGCAGAACAAATGTTGTACAGATATTGTTGGTCAGTACTTAGAATATCTGCTGTTACTTCTGGAAGCTCCGTGTCTATAATTTTAAATTTTTTTACTGGCATTTGTTGGCAGTCTTTCAGTTGGGAACCCACTGGCCCTGAAAAACTATAAGGTCCCTTGGTTTCGCCATCTAAATTTTGAAGAAGATGACGTAAAGGCAGTTCATTTGTATGGAGGAGACATATACTCCACTGAAGGGGTCTTCCGATATGAGTTTCCATAAGACGAATTATGCCTCCCTTCCATCCCGTATTTACATTTGTTCCATCGCAACCGATTAGAGACAAAAAACTTATATCCGTCTGATAATTATCTAAACATTTTAAAAGTTCATTTTTTATATTCACTGCAGTAGAAGCTCCTTTTGTAGATATATGTGCGAAATATATACTACCAGGTTCTTTTATAATTGAAATGTGTTCTTCTTGTTGAAGATTGTTTTTATTATTTACCATAGAAAGAGTTTGGTCCTTTCGCCCATCAAAATATAGACCTACAATAGTCTTGTTTTCCTGATTTTGTTGTAGTTTTTGTCGACTTTTACGTAATTCTCGTCTTATTTTATTTTTATCTATTACGTTCGTTTGTTCACTTGTTGAAATTAGATTAAAGTCTTCCAACACGGCATTAACAATTTTAGCTACAGCCCTGTTAGAAGTTCCAGTCTGATCTGCTATTCTGGCAGTGTTGGCTAAGCTAAGTCGCATCTGTTTGGGTTTCGACACTGATACTTGAGGATGGGATTCTTGTTTTGCTGAAACTGGACATTGGTATTCCTCCTCGCTTGAACTTTCATTAGAACTTTGGTTTATATTCATGATGTATTGCCTAGTAGTATTTACATTTGTAAGGCCACTTGTACTTGGAATTGGCTCTTCGGTTTCTTTCTTTCTTTTCAAGATGTTGTATTTTCTTTCTTCTTTTTTTTGTATCTGTTTTGTCACAAGTTGGTCAATCCCTCCAAATTGCATTTTTCTCTCAGATCTTTGGTCTTGTAAGAAGGGCCATTCTATTTTCGGAATCTTCCTATTTTTTTCGCAACAGCAAGTTTCCAAAACGAGACACTTACAAGTTGATATATCAAAAAGCTTTTTCGACTCTCCTAGAAACGTATCTAACTTAGCTTGCAAAAACTTTGAAATTTTTCCTTTTATGGGTTTAATAATGTTTTGATATTTTTTATTATAATTCAAAATTAGTTTAATTATTCTTTCATGAGTTATTATAGGTAGAGAAGCACGTTTCCACACATGCTCTACTTTATTCGCAACAATCTTGGCAACTGTAGCACTTGGCGGTTGCTTACTACCGTCGCCTTTTAACTCTAATCGAACCTCCAAATAACATTTCATCACATCCTCGTACGTCGGAAGCTGAGATGCATTTGGCAGAATGTCTTTTGAATTGCCAAATATTGGGCACGTGGCACTAGCACGAGTTTTTACTAAAGTGTTTGGCATTATAACTTTATGTCACGTTCTAATCACAATTAGAATTTATATGTCCACAAAAACACTAAAAACGTACAAAAAACAACTAAAAGTCCACAAAAACAGTCAAAACAACTACTTTTAAACGATTTGCACTCCGCAACAACAGTCCGCATTAGACAAAGACTCGCAGGGAACTAAATTAAACTAAAACCAAAGGCGTTGGTCCGACTACGCATAGTTCAACGACCTTAAAATAATAGGCAGATCATATTAGAGGGCGGACTGATATTATCAGCTTAGAAAATTCGTCATGGGCCCGGCTTAAAATATTTTTTTTTGTATAATATTTTTTTTGGGTAATAAGGAGGTTAAAACAATGGTTTTTTTCAGTAGCGCCCCTAAAAAAAATAATATTAAAAAAATAGCCCCTTGAAGGGCCCCTGGGCCCGGCTAAAAAGTTTTTTTTACGTAAATTTTTTGTTAATTATTTTTTTTACATAAAAACGCACCTTTTTTGCTATAGCGTCTTTTAAAATAAAAAAAAAAGTTTTTTCGGCCCACCCTACTGTACATCCAAATTTTTTTGATTTATGAACACAATTATTTTCAAAATTCAATAACTCTGGATCTGAATCTGAATATCTAAACGAAACAAATTAAAACACAAAAACACAACATAACCCGCAATTTACCTTATTTTTTTCTTACGTTCTTTTGCCGTAGTATTTATTTTTCTTTTTCTCGTTCCTCTATTTGTATCACCCACAATATGGTCACCTTCACTCATTTTAATACTATTATTATTATCAAAAACAACCTATTAAACACGAATAATATCAGATACTGTTGACTCCTACAACGTCTGCGAGCAAAATAAAGTCGTTAAATGGTAAATGGTAAAAAAGCATTGCAAGCAAAATAGCGCTATTTGTTTGTCTCTCGCAACTGGACAAAATGTGTTTTGTTTGTCTAGGCAATTTTTGAAGCCAAAAATATACGTGAAATGTTACGTTTAGAATATTTAATAGTATGTAAATTAATAAAGGGTGTTTTGACGAATCCAACGCCACCTCTAAGTCAAAATGTGAAAATATGGACAAAGTGCGATTTGAAAGTCTGCTCATTTGTCGTTGGTGAAACCGGCCATTAGACCGGGAAATTGATTCCATAATTATTTTAAAACTTTTGTCATCATCATGGTGCTACATTCCGTAAAAGCCTCGACCTTGTCAAGCTTTTTGCGCCATTCTGCTCTTCCTTGATTGGATTTTCCAGTTTGTAACACCGATCTTCTCAGCATCCTGTGATACCACGGGCGTCTATCCACCTCATCTTTGTTCTGCTCTGTCTGATTATTCTCACCCTCTGCCCTGTTAAAATAATTTTTATCATGTTCGATTCCGGAGCCCTGGCTACATGCCCTGCCCACTGCAAACGGTTTCGCTTAATTGTAGTGGTGATATATTTTACACGAAACTTATGCTTGTAAATATTCTGCAGTTTAAAGTTATATCTACACCTCCATATTTATTTATTTATTCATTTATTTATTTTACTGGCGAGCTCAATTATGTAAAAAAGAGAAATTACATTTTTCAATAGATTATAAATGCTATTACATAAATATACAGGGTGTTTGGTAAAGAATGGGCCATAGCTTAACCCTAGATTCCTGAGCTTAAAATAGGTCGATTTAAGCTAACTTACCTTAGTACCAAAGTTGATAATACGAAATACAGGGTGTCAAAGTTAAATTTATTTTATTTATTCTTGAATATTTCCTGACAGACATGGGATAATAACACAAAATTTCTTAAGCGGGGGTTTCTTGGGACGAGAAATCTAAATTCGCCACCAAAAATTATGTATTACCCAGAGGGCGCCACCTCTCTACGTATCGAAGGAATATGACAACTGTCACTGTGACAGGAAAATTTTATAAAATACTCAGGGTGAGAAACTATGTAATGTAATGTTCATTTATACGTTTATACCGATAATTTCCACCTCTACTAGTTTCATCTCTCTTTACTTCGCAATGTATTCTGTTTTCCATCTTTTGCGTTATTCTGCCGGTTATTAGCGCACTCATCACTGTATTCTAGACATTGGTATAAAATCTTTTGTATAGAGGTATAAAAACTTTTATTAAAATCCTTTTTAGGACTGCATCACAACAGAACGTTTTCGATTTTCTTACAAAATCATCATCAATGTTATAATAAACCTAAAAGTAAGTATAACTGTTTTAATGAATACAAAGTTGATATTTAAATTTTGACTAGGGTTGAAGCAAATTGGCTATACTTACAGGTTGAATGCTAGCTGAGCCACCAAACAAATGCCAGCGTGAGAACCCTTTAAATGGTATATAGTTTATATTACAAATGCATACTCGTATGTGTTAAAAATTCCATAGGATGGATATAATTAATAAGGAATACCCTTAAGTAAGATATGAACGTGGGATGTAAATTGAATTGTTGTCTTTACATTACGAAACTGTTCCTCATGAAACTCAAAAAGCAGCCTATTCAATGATGTATTGTAGTAATTAAAATCTCTTAGCATATTCTCAAAAATTTGAATAATTCATCTAGTTTTCAATAAAAATAATTTAATAGTCATTAAGGAGTATTACAAAAAACCAACAAGATAATCAAGAACCAGTCTGATATTTATTTCCAAGCATGAATAACTGTTATAAATGTGATTTAATGGATTGTGATGAAAAAAATTCAATAAGTTGTGATAGCTGTAGCAGGTTTATTCATCGTTAGTGTAGTGACCTTTCTCCAACAGAGTTCAAAGTAATGGAGCTAAAAAAGCAGCGTTCTTTGAAAGTTTTTTGCAGCGATTGTCAGGAAGGGTTGCTATTTGTTCCAAAACTTATTAAAAAAGTGAATGATCTACAATTACAATTTAATGAGCTTCGTAATGAGTTTATGCAGACTCAAAACTTAAATACTGACGAAATAATTAGTGAATTGAATGAGCGGCAAATTAGATCAAAAATATAATGATTTTTAATTTACCTGAGAACAGCAATGCGGTTGATGATATCCACTCTGTCCAAGAAATTTTCAAGCAAGTTTCAGATGAAGAAATTCCGATTATAAAGGCAATCAGAATGGGAAAGAAAAATAATAGAAATGAAAAGCGGCCATTGAAAGTAATCTTATCGAATACCCATGATGTACTAGCTGTTATTAAGAATAGAAAGAATATAAATAGTGACAAGAAGATTTTCGTTAATGTGGACCAAACTCCTATGCAGGTAAAACAATATAAAGATCTCAAAGCAAAACTTAAACTACGCCAAGATCAAGGTGAGGATAACTTAATCATAAGGTATGTAAACAACATTCCAAAAATTGTTCCAAAAAACTTTTAGTCAGTGTCAATTCAAACGAACGCAATATTTATTACCAAAATTTTCCAAAAAGACTAAGCAGCCCAAATTCTACAAGAAGCTTTTTAGTATATTACCAGAACACCCAAGGCTTACGAACTAAATTGAATGTACTTCAAAATAACTCGCCAGCTTGTCAATATGACATAATTGTATTGACAGAAACATGGTTGCACAGTGGCATATTTGACGCAGAACTTGGCTTCACAGATTTTAACATATATCGCCAGGATCGTTCTACTAACACCAGTGCCTTTAAGAGAGGAGGGGGTGTCTTAATTGCTGTACGCAAATCAATACCTAGTAAACATCTTCTAGTTCCTGATAGTATTGAACATGTCTTTGTCACAGTTGGATCTGTTAAATCGAATATTATCTTGGGAGCAGTGTATATTCCTCCAAATTCATCAGCACATTCATACATCACTTTTTCTGAAACTTTAGATTCACTCGCTCTTCAAATGCCTAATTCTACCCTGCATATTATGGGTGATTTTAACTTGCCAAATGGTATATGGCAAACTGGCAGCCTTAGTTCGACAGTGACTGCAATTGGTGCACGTCCTCAAGAAGTGTCATGTGTACAAGTTATGTCAAACACATGTAATTTCCACAACTTGTTCCAACTTAACTCACACTTAACCTCGCACAACAGCCTTCTGGATCTGATATTAACACAGGATTCCTCTACCGACGTCAAACAAGCAGACTATTTTTTGGTTCCTCCAGTTGTTCACCCACCACTATGTATTAAGTTAAATATTGGTGTTGTAGAGGGTGAAGATGGTCTAGAGTTTGATGGATTCTATAGAGATTTTAACTCTGCAAATTTTCAAGATATTATAATGTTTCTAAATCAATTTAACTGAGACTTTTTACTTTTAAATAAGCCTCTTGAAACTACGTTAAACATTTTTTATGAAATTATCTTTATTGCAGTGGATATATTTGTTCCTTTAAAGAAATTTTCGGGCAGAAAATGCCCGGTATGGTTCTCAGTTGAACTAAAAAGTTGTATTATTCAAAAGAAAAAATTGCACAAAAGGTATAAACAAACACAGTCAGCTGATGACTATCGGGAGTTTTCTAGGTTGAGACAACTATGCAAAAATCTGACGCAGGAATGCTATGCTCAATATGTGCACTGTACTGAAACAGCTATTAGCTTTAACATAAAAAAATTTTGTCATTTGTTAACAATAAAAGAAAAAGCAGTTCTTTTCCAAATACACAAATATTTGGATAAGACTGGTTGTTCTGGGGAGGAAATATCGAACATGTTTGCTGATTGTTTTTCGACAGTGTACTCACATGATAATATTAATATTCCCACTCATGAAATATCCACATCCAATAACCATATTCCACACCTTGATATTAAAATATCAGATATATTTAGTAAACTCTCTTCTTTGGATGTTAACAAAGGGCCTGGACCAGATGGGCTACCTACCTTATTCTTAAAAAATGCTCCTTTATTCTTTCAAGACCTCTGTACCACATTTTCAAGCTCTCCCTCCAAACTGGAATCTTCCCCGACTACTGGAAAGACAGCTTTCTAAAGCCCATCTTTAAATCAGGTGACAAAACCTGTGTAGCAAACTATCGTCCCATCAGTATAATCAGTGCAATCCCCAAGGTATTTGAAAGTCTGGTATGTGACATTCTAACACCTCTATTTGAACCTCTACTAGTCCAACAACAGTTTGGGTTTAGACCACGAAAATCTACAGAATTAAATCTTCTTAGTCAGGTGGACTTCTTGCTGGACACCTTGGAGAAGGGGTATCAAGTGGATACGATATACACTGACTTCTCCAAGGCATTCGACAGGGTGCCACACAATATTTTGTTGCATAAGTTAAAACTGATTGGGATTGATGAGCCTTTATTGTCATGGTTCCAAAGCTACTTATCTGATCGTAGACTGATTGTTAAAATTGGCACTTTTCTTTATAAAATTATCTAAGTTCCATCAGGAGTGCCTCAAGGCTCTCACCCTTGTTTAATATTTTCATAAACGACATAAATGAATGCTTCGCAATCAGTTTATTTTTGCTCTTTGCTGATGATCTAAAATTAAGCTGTGTGATTAAATCCCCAGAGGATTGTGAAAAACTACAGTACGATTTAAATAACTTGCTAGAGTGGTGTAAAAGAAATGGCATGAAACTTAATCCAACTAAATGTAAAACTATGACTTTTTCCCGTTCCAGAAATGCTATTGATTTTGACTACAATATTGGTTACTATACTCTCGAAAGAACTTCTCTTTTTAAAGACTTGGGGGTCACCCTTGATACAAACTTACAGCTTTCTCATCATCCGGAGAATGTTGTTAATAAGGCTTTCCATATGCTTGGTTTTATTAGAAGATGCACCCAGGACTTCACAAATATTACAGCTTTAAAACCCCTCTACTGTGCCTTGGTCCGTCCCCATCGTGAGTATGCCTCATGTGTATGGTCTCCTTTTTATGGAGTGCATACTAATGCTCTTCATTTAGTTGAACATAAATTTTTAAAGTAAATTGTATAGACTCAATATCTTGGACAACTACAATGATGCAGATATTCTTAATATCCTGGATATGGCACCAGTCACTGCTCGTCATAAGAGAAGGGATCTCATCACTTTTTACAACATCCTACATGGAAAAACTGGAACTCCTGAGCTTCTTCAAAAAATTAATATTCATGTCCCACTAAGAACAACCAGGCTACAGTTAGTTTCCATTACCCAATCCACCGTACTAACTATGGTCTTAACAACTTCCTCACTAGAACTGCCAGACTAGCAAACCAGCACCGTAACATTGACCTTTTTTAAACTTATAGCAAGTTCCTGAGTCAGGTTTTAGTAAACATTAACTAAGACTTATTGTGCTGTAAAAATAATAATAATAATAAACTCAAAAGTGACTTGTCTGCTTATGTCCGCCGACCACACTAATTAATGTCCTTAGGTATGATTATTTGTGTAATTTGTATAGGTAACATATTTTATTTATATTGATAATATGTATTTTTTGTTCTCTATATTGTATGTAATTTATATTTTAATCTATTGTTTTTTTTTCTGTAAATGGTTGTAACCGTATATAAATAAAAAAAAGTGCTGTTTCTGAAAGGTGTGAAAAGCAAACTGACAATGTGACATTGAGGTTTTGTATTGCCTTTAAATTAAGTATTGTTGACTGCCTACACACTGCCTCAACATTTCATTTACCCTAACGGTCGTTATAAAATCATTTTATACCCCACATCTTACACAATTTTAAGGTAAATGTAATTAAATCCACAACTTTGTTGATATTTGTTATTACTGTTAAAATTTTTAATAAATCTTTATTACAATGGGTTGGCCTGAGTATCACTAGGTACATTATACAAAACCTCAATGTCACATTGTCGGTTTGTTTTTGACACTTTTCAGAAACAGCACTCAACTTTCATTCAGTTGCCATCAAACTGTCGTAATGTAAAAACAACAACTCAATTTACATTCCACGTGATGGGAAGGTTCACACCTTAGCTAAGGACATAATTCCTTATTAATTATATCCATGCTATGGAATTTTAAACAAATATGCATTTATAATATAACTACATACCATTTAAAGGGTTCTCACCCTGGTATTTCTTTGGTGGCTCAGCTAGCATTCATCCTGTAAGTATAGCCCACTTGCTTTGACCCTAGTCAAAATTTAAATATCAACTTTGTATTCATTAAAACAGTTATACTTACTTTTAGGTTTATTATAACACTGATGATGATTTTGTAAGAAAATCGAAAACGTTCTGTTGTGATGTAGCCCTTAAAGGGATTTTAATAAAAGCTTTTATACCTTTTACAAATAGGGCAGTCAATGAGAGCAAGAACAGGTTATTACCTCCGCTTTCTATCCTACTGCATGGATTTTAATGAAATTTTAGGAATACCCTGAAAATATCTCCTTATTCAAAGTCTACCCTATGCCGATGTGTGCTTTTGTCTTGGGGGCGGTTCCCACCCCTTCTCGGAGGTGGAAAATTTTTTTTTTTAAACAACTACGGAGGTTGTTAGAGGACCTAATTCTAAGCAAAAACTGTTCTTTAATTTTTTTTCGAAAACTCAATACTTTTTGAGTTATTCGTTTTTGAAAATTGGCCATTTTCATTGAAATATAACACCTTTTCAAACGGTTTTTTGCGAATACCTTAGAAACAATGCATCTAACTAAAAAAATTATATAAAACATTTTTGTAGATCATAAAAAATCAAAGAGATTTGTTCCTTCGGTTTTTTGGGGTTTTTGGAGAAACGGTCAATTTTAGGTGTATAATGCTACCAATACCTTTTATTGTGCTTGAAAAGTCCTTTCAAATATGCAATATTATATGTCGATTACGTTTAAACTAAGCGAGATATGCTGCAAAAAATTGATGACTAACGAATTTTAAGAAAAAAATTGAGAAGTATATTTATTTAACCCCTCATCCACAAGAATTTAAATGCATCGTTTTCCTTCTACAATACATTTTACTACAGTGTTGTTTTTATTTTCAAAAAGTTGAGCGGGTTTAAAATGAATGGTTTTTGAAAAAAATAAGATCAAATTATAGAGCGCATATTTAAATTTTCTTAAAAATCTTCCTTTTTCTCCATGTAACTTGAAAATGATAAAAGATACTGTTATAAGAAATAAAATCAAAATGTTTATCTAGAAGAAACCTACATTTTTGTATGGCATATTTTTTTTGGCATCTCTTATCATTTTCGAGTTACATGGAGAAATAGGAAGATTTTTAAGAAAATTTAAAAATGCGCTCAATAATTTGATCTTATTTTTTTTCAAAAACCATTCATTTTAAACCCGCCCAAGTTTTTGAACATAAAAAGAACACTATAGTAAAATATATTGTAGAAGGAAAACGATGCATTTAAATTCTTGTGGATGAGGGGTTAAATATACTTCTCATTTTTTTCTTAAAATACGTTAGTCATCAAATGTTTTACAGTTTATCTCGGATAGTTTGAATGTAATCGACATTTAATATTGCTTAATTTATAGGTCTTTTCAAGTACAACAAAAGTTATTGGTAGCATTATACACCTAAAATCGACCGTTTCTCTGTTATTTGAAGTTAAATACACTGATTTGAGCATGCACCAATAAAACAAGTTTTTTTCACTTAACATATCTCTTTTTGTGTTATAACTAGAAGATTTATAAAGGAAAGAATCTCTTTGTTATTTTATAAGCTACAAAAATGTTTTATATAGTTTTTTTAGTTAGATGCATAGTTTTTAAGGTATTCACAAAAAACCGTTTGAAAAGTTATGTTTCAATGAAAATGGCCAATTTTCAACCAGGAATAACTCAAAGAGTATTAGTTTTCGAAAAAAAAATTATAGAACAGTTTTTGCTTAGTATTAGGTTCTCTAGCAACTTCCGTAGTTATTTAAGCAAAAAAATTTCCACCCCCTAGAAGGGGTGGGAACCGCCCCCAAGACAAAGACACACATCGGCATAGGGTAGACTTTGTTTGTTGGACTATTCCCTACTTACTGTGAAAATATCACGGAAATTGATATAGTAGGATGGAATTCGGAGCCGCATATCTTCATTGACTGCCCTAAAAGGATTTTTTCAATAAAATTTTTGTGATTGAACGAAAGTGGGGAGTGCAATTAGAACGAAAACATGCATTGTTTCGGAATAATTCAAACAAGCTTATATTTTTCTAAAACTTTTTTGTTGGTTTATATACATGTTAAAGTAAAAAGTTCTACTAGCAGATTTGGCCGCCAATTGTTTATTGTAGTCAAAAATCTAAAACTCAACCACCAGATATCAAATTTTATCAATTTTATACGAATTATGTCAAAAATATGAATTTCTTTAAAGAGTAAAGTACCTTTTTATTCCAGAATATCAAAAAATGCTATTATGAATAGTTGTTTGAAATTAAAAACTATGTTTTATACAATTACATTATTCTAATCGAAAAAAAAAATTATTTTTTCTCAAATTACGGATACCCATCATCATTTTATTACAATTATTGTAACTATTTTATTATCAATTTTACGAAAAAAAGTTATTCTTTATAAAATGCTCTCCCTGGTCTAAAATCTATGATACAACCATCAGATATCAAAAATTAGAAGGATGTAGTTGAACTTGGTTGAACACTGAAACATGTTTTTTAATTCCAAACAACTTTTCTTCATAACAATTTTCTATATTGTGAAATATAAAGGTACTTTACTCTTGAGTGAAATTCATATTTTTTGATATACCTCGTATAAAATTAATAAAATTTTATATTTGATGGTTGCATCTTAGATTATATACGATGCAGAGTATTTTATGAAGAATAATTTTTTTTCGCAACACTGATAATAAAAAAGTTATCAATAGGTTCCAAGTTACGCAGAAATACTGTATAAGAGCTAAAAAAAAGCTTTTTTTAGAAAGAAGCTACTGATTTAATTTTAGAAAAATCTTTATATAAGATTTTTTTGTAAAATTTTCTGAATTCTTCAATGGTTAAGTCAGTTTTTTTCAAAAATTTATATTTTCGGAGTTATTTAAAGAAACATCTATTTTTGCAGTTCATTTGTTTAATAAAAAATGAAGCACCCACTTCTCGAGTATAACTTTTTGATATGTTGTTAATTAAACATTTCCTAATGAAATTACAAAAAGTTTTATCTTGTTTGATTTTTTCCGAAGTGAAAATCTATATGCACTCCCCTATATCATAAACACTTAGCTTCAGTGATGTTGACAGAGGAGGATGATAAGAGTCAGGTGAAATCAGTGAAAATCACAGACTGTTCCGAATATCTTGCGTAACATTTCTGTAAAAGAAAATCGATAGAGGATTCGTCTGTTTTGGTTAGGGTCCAAGGGTCCATACCACTCATCCATTTGGAAAAACAGGAACTTTCAGTGTCCTATACAGTCTTATACGAATTTTTGAGACAGACGTTTGTTAGCTAAGTACTATCATGATCATGTCCTGCCCACTGCAGACAGATTCACTTAATTATAGTGTTAATATATTTTCCACCAAACATATCTAAATGGGTCACACTATATATAAACATAAAGCTAATTTTGGATGTTTTGTTTTAGAACTCCTGATTGATTCTCTATTCAAGCCAGGTGTAAAAT
This sequence comes from Diabrotica virgifera virgifera, assembly GCF_917563875.1. NCBI lineage: Eukaryota > Metazoa > Arthropoda > Insecta > Coleoptera > Chrysomelidae > Diabrotica > Diabrotica virgifera. Next base: position 140,975,904 of record NC_065450.1, read on the forward strand.
TGAACCCCGATTATAAGCCAAAGTATATTCACTTGCTGGCCTATGCATCAAGTGTGTCAGAAGTTCAACCGAAGAAAGGACAAAAGAGGATCTCAAATAAAGAAGAATTGCAACCTACCATCCGAGCTGTAGAAACTGTACATAATATCTGCAACGGTAATAAAGGAAGTTCAGAATTGATTGCTGAACTGTCCATTATTTACCAATCATTAAAGTAAGTAAAATAGTATATCCTTAAATATTTTACATTTTTTTTTCTTCTATTCATTGCAATCATAATTGTCTTCATTTCACTGCTATATTTTTGTCTGGAAATAAATCGCAGTATTTATAACTAAAATTACATATATTTTATTGACGTTTCAACTATTGGTCCGGAAATGGTTGTCAAAATGCAAATACCCCAATCATTCTTTTATAATTCTTCTTTTCGGATACGGTCCATTCTGCAAGACCTTTTTAGAAAATTTGTTTCTAGCGCTTTAAGTATATCTTTATTCCTTCTCCTAAAAGAGATAAACAAATTTTAAATAAAATTTGTTCCTTAATAAAATTCAAAGGAAATGGCGTTTAAGTCAATCCATGCCAAGTGGTCCAATATAAATTAAGTTGGTTGCTTGATTATTTTTAATATTTTTTATTTTTCTACCTTTAAACTTCAGTCCATAGAGAGTACAGAATTCCAGTTATTTTATTTTAAAAAATTTAGTTTGTATTTTAAAAAACATGGCTTCGTTCTTTAGCCAATATTTTCACTGAGGTTTGTCCTAGAACAATAAATCAAAAACCAAACTTTTTAGAAAGGTATGCTCTAAAAAACGGCCTTATTTAAGCATTATTTAATTTCAAACTACCCTTAAGGCCTTAAATGAACCTCAAAGTTTGAAGAGGTAAACTGATAAAATTCCATTTTCAGCATTTTTTTAACAGCATAAGGCAAGCCGATAATGGTTTGTAATTTTTTTCTGCAAAAGACATACTTACATACTTTAAATAAAAAAAGTTTGAGCTTTGAGACTTAAGTAAATTTTTTCAAAAAAAATGACAAAATAGTAATTTTTTGAAAAATCTCAAAGTTTGACCCCTTATATCTCTGATGGGCACGGATGAAAAAATTTGAAATTTGGCTGAATGTTAGCCCCTAGCGAGTAGAATCATCATCATAAGTGGCTCGACAATCCGTTGTGGATCTTGGCCTGTTCACAAAGAAGTCGCCACTCCTGTCGATTCCTGGCAACTTCCCTCCATCTTCAGACCCCTAGAATTTTTAGGTCTTCTTCCACATCATCAATCCATCTTCTTCGTGATCGTCCTCTACTTCTTGTGCCCTCTGGTTTTAGCAAGTAGAATAAGGAGTAAAAATTTGGAGTTGCAGACTTACGTCATATTATGGGAGTTACAGGCCTGAAAAAATGGTCAAAAATCAAAATGGTCAAAATTTGAGCGTTTGCGGGCAGGGTAATTAAAATTCAAATAAACTGTCTAATAAAATAAAAATTAATCTATTTTCACCAGATTTCACAATGAATACAAATTTATACAGGGCGGGCCAAAGAAAAGAGTACACCTTGATATTTGGCAGTTATTAGATTTTAAGGGAATGCCGAAACAGGTCGATATTTAATTTTAAATTACAATTTTTTTATATATATTTCATACGTCTCCATGACGTGTCATCGTCAGTGACGTCATCCACCTGGGCGTGATGATGACGCAATCGATTATTGTTTTAATGGTAATAGGGGTCGTATGTTATCTCATTTGAAAGAGTGTTCAATTCTCTGTTCAGTAGTATAAACAATAATATAATTATTTATACAGGGTGGCCAAAAAATAATTTTTGAATTAAATTAATTGACACAAAAAGTAGAATGTATGTAATTTATTTAACTCAAAATGCATTTTATTGCTGTCATAAAATAGAAAAAAAATTATTATTTGGCAAGTAAACATTGCTTTTCGCTTAAATTAAATGTTCAAACTGTCAAGAGGTAAGTGGGAGGCTATTTGTGATTTAATTTAAGCGAAAAGAAATGTTTATTTGTGAAATAAACATTTTTTTCTATTTTCTGACAGCAGTACAATGTATTTTTATTTGCCACAAGACCCCTATTCCCATTTAAAAAAATCATCGATTACGTCATCACGCTCTGATGGATGACGTCACGTAGTATGAAATATATCCCAAAAAGTTGCAATATAATAAAAATAAAAATGGACCTATTTCGGCATTTCCTTAAAATCTAATAGGTAACTATTGCCAAATATCGAGATATTTTTATTCATTGTGAAACCTGGTGAAAATAGATTATTTTTTATTTCATTAGACAGTTTATTTGAATTTTAATTACCCTGCCCACAAACTCTCAAATTTTGACCATTTTGATTTTTGACCATTTTTTCAGGCCTGTAACTCCTATATGACGTAAGTCTGCAACTTCAAATTTTTACTCCTTATTCTACTTGCTAGGGGCTAACATTCAGCCAAATTTCAAATTTTTTCACCCGTGCCCATCAGAGATATAAGGGGTCAAACTTTGAGATTTTTCAAAAAATTACCTTTTTGAGATTTTTTTTGAAAAAATTTACTCATGTCTCAAAGCTCAAACTTTTTTTATTTAAAGTATGTACGTATGTCTTTTCCAGAAAAAAATTACAAACCAATATCGGCTTGCCTTATGCTGTTAAAAAAATGCTGAAAATGGAATTTTAAAAGTTTACCTATTCAAACTGAGGTTTATTTAAGGCCTTAAGGGTAGTTTGAAATTAAATAATGCTATAGGCTGTTTTTTTAGAGCATACTTTTCTAAAAAGTTTGGTTTTTTATTTATTGTTCTAGGACAAACCTCAGAAAAAATATTGGCTAAAGAGCGAAGCCATGTTTTCCGTGAAAATAATTGACACGCTTTAACAAAAATGGCCGCCATCGGCAAACGTAAATTTTTTTAAAATAAAATGAATGCAATTTTGTACTCTCTATAGACTGAAGTTTAAAAGGTAGAAAAATAAAAAATATTAAAAATAGTCAAGCAACAACCTTTGGACCACTTGGCTTGGATTGACCCGTTTGCCAAACTTAAATCCAACAATTTTAGAACTGTAAAAATTGTAAAATTAGTGCTTAATGTAAATTGCAAAATAAGTATTTTTCGAAGCTTTTTCGATCGTAACTCGGCTTCTACGCATGCAAATGAGCTTTACAAAGTCTCATTTTAAAGCCTTATTCATAGACTTCTAAACAAAGTTTGTTAAATTACTTTATCTTTATTTGTGTTAAACTTATACCAGTTTGAAGTTATATTTTTTTAATTTGTAAATTAATTTGTAGATTAATTTGTTTATAAGGGTTTTTAGCAACTTTGAGCAATAAGCATTTATACTTTAATTAACATTAATGATAGAAGAAGTCAAAAGGAACATTTTAAGCTTAGGAAAGTGTTTGTAGGTTTATTTTTGGCAAAAATACCGATATTTTAATAGCACGCCCTGAGGCGCAAGATCGGTTCACAGCGAAAAGGTTCGCGCGCTAACTTCTCGATACAAATTATAATTTACATATTATGTATACGTTATCCTCATTTTTCATTTTTGAAGATCCTAATACAATTTTATCATATACTTAATTCTTATAATGAAATCATCACACAGTACCTCGTATCACCTTCCATTCTATTATCTTTCTTTCTTTACTTTTTCTTCGATTTTTTTTTGTACTAATTGAGAAAAAAATATGCAAAACTAAGATTTCAGAAATATAACTAAAAAGGAAGTTGTTATTTATTAATACGGTTTTTACATACATTTTCTTTCATGCATCTGCATCGCGATATACAAAAAATCTCAGCTTTTTTACATCTACATAAGTTTTTTAGAGTAATTTTTACAGTTACACTACAGGTATTAAGTCTGTTCTTGGAGGCATTAAAATTAAAACTTTTGGGGCTTTAGAGTCTCATTATCTATATGGTATCTATATAAACATGGTTCGAGTTCTTTTGTAGTATAAGCAAGGCCCGTCAATTGTGTGTACGCCACATAAAATGCTCGTTTGATATGCAACGATGATGCTGCAAAACATCTCGATCCATTTTTATATAGATATCATATAGATATATAATGAGACTCTGAAGCCCCAAAAAGTTTTAATTTTAATGCCTCCAAGAGTACCACCAGGTACCACCATGTAACTGTAAAAATTGCTCTAAAAACGTATGTAGATGTAAAAAAGCTGAGAGTTCCTGTATATCTCGATGCAGATGCTTTCTTTTTATTTATATTTCTGAAATCTTACGTTTTCAGGTTTTTGTTCTCATTTAGTACAAAAAATCGAAGAAAAAATAAATAGAATGAAAGGTGATACGGGGTACTGTATGATTTAATAGGTTTGTTCTAGCAAACAGTGAAACTAGTCAGAAACTGTCAGCAAACAGTTGGTCAATGAGACAACATAATACAGTCACCAGTGCTATCCCCTCTACTCGCGTTGGTCCACTATTCGCTGATGGTTTCAAACCGTTTGAAACTGATGCTAGAACAAACCTAATATAAATACATATAAATTATAATTTGTATCGAGAGGTTAGCGCGCGAACCTTTAAAACTTTAAGCTGTGAGCCGGTCTTGCGCCTCAGAGTGCTTTTATAATATCGATATCTTGGCCAAAAATAAACCTACGAACATTTTCCTTCTTCATTGAAGGAAATTTGAATTGGAATGAATTTTACAATATCTTGAATTCTAATTGTTGTCTTTAAGTTTACTAAAAAAAAACAAAAAAATAAAACGCCATTTTCTTTGTTTTTTTATTAAAGAACAAATTTTATTTGAACCAACCTGAACCTGGTAGGGTCAGAAAGAGCAGCATATGTGCCTCCTGATGAGAGACTAATAAGTTTCGAAACCGGTAGAGGTGCTTGCTGCACTCTCTGACTGAACTAGAATATGATGCGGCTGTAGTTTCGTGCTGCAACGAAATTGAAAATGGTTACTCATTTTTGATTTACATGGTTTACAGGTTCTTTCACACTTACATTTTGCGCTAATCTAATAATCAAATGAAAGCTAGACGGTGCCAGTAGTTCTAATAGTTCTTATAAAGATAAACAATTTCCTATGGCTTCGCTATTCGTTATGGCTTGCAAATTTTAGAATCCTCGGAGGTGTAACCAGAGAAGGTTCCCATTGTTTTCAATCTGGTAGGATGTAGAGCAACACTTTTGGTGTTGTTTTATGTGCTATTAGATTGAAAACTTAGTCTTTTGCTAGCAGTTGCCGCTAGGGCATCCATGTCATTTCGTTCGTTGCGGTTCGTGACTGCACGCCGGGGTTTGTCCTGATTGTGTCAGAGAGAGCAGCATATGTGCCTCCTGATGAGAGACTAATAAGTTTCGAAACCGGTAGAGGTGCTTGCTGCACTCTCTGATTGGACTAGAATATGGTGCGGCTGTATTTTCGTTTTGCAACGAAATTGAAAATGGTTATTGATTTTTGATTTACATGTTTACTCTGATTGGAGTACGAAGGGAACCATTCTCATTGGAACTTTACCGCGCTGAGCAGATGGGACGTGAATTATAAATTGTAAAATTCCCTTATCTTCTTTAGTCTCAGCATCCGTTATGGCTTGCACATTGTAGAAGCCTCGGAGGTGTAACCAGAGAAGGTTCCCATTGTTTTCAATGTGGTGGGATGTAGAGCAATATTTTTAGTGTTATTTTATGTGCTATTGTGTTTCGCATTTAGTTAATAAAGATTATAACCATGAATATTTCAATTAGTTCAATTTAGTTTAGTTCAATTATTATTTAACGGGACGTTTAAATGTTTACATAGGCAGAATGGTACATACTGTAGCCGACAAAGTAACAGTTGTCTTAATAATTGGTGAATGTCGAAGCACTTCCCATGCAGTGGAACGTCTTTTCGATGAGATCGCCATATATCGAAGACTTATTTAAAGGAGCTTTTTCGGAAGCTTAAAAAAACAGGTAGTGTTCAAGATGCCAAAGGATTTGGTCACCCAACAATTGAAATCACATATACAGGGCGTTAGTAAATAAGTATGAAAAATTGTAAGGGCTAATTCTACATAAAAAATTAATACCAGTTTGCTTTATAAACATATGTCCGCAAATGCTTAGTTTCGGAGATACGGGGTGTTGAAATTTTTATTTCAAACTGCCAATTTATTTATTTCTCTAAGACCAGTTGAGCTTTGAAAATGAAATTTGGTGAGTTTTAGGAGGTAGTTATTACGAATTTTTTGACATACAATTTAGAATTTTGTATTTATCATTGGCGCGCCTACGGGCAATGGTCTGAATTTTTTAAAGAAAAAAATAGTACGCCACTGAGATATTTCAAATTAAAAATTATTTTTAAATTCCACGTCTAATTTATGATAAAAAACCTTTCTTGCCTTTTTTTCATATGATGCACCGTTTTTATGCAGAAAAATAAAACATCTTGGCGCATATTTTTCATTTCTTAATACATCATCAAGAACTATCCAATATAATAATACTAAACTAGAACAATAACAGAAAATATTACTAATACCATTTCAACTAGGTGCAAAGCTGCAAGAGATGTTTAAAATGATCTCCTTTACAGGTAACAGAAGAATTTTATATTCATCATTGGCGCGCGTACGGGTAATGGTCTGAATTTTTTGAAGAAAAAAATAGTACGCCACTGAGATATGTCAAACTAAAAATCATTTTTGAATTTCTCGTTCAATTTACGACAAAAAATCTTTCTTGTCTTTTTTTCATACGAGGCGCATTTTTATACAAAAAAAAAATAAAACATCTTAACGCTTACCAAGTATTTGAGGTAGTTTCCATGTGCATAGAAACTTAGTTCAAATACTTTGTAAACGTTAAGATGTTTAATTTTTTGCATAAAAACGGCGCAGCATATGAAAAAAAGGCAAGAAATATTTTTGTCGTAAATTGAACGAGGAATTCAAAAATGATTTTTAGTTTGACATATCTCAGTGGCGTACTATTTTTTTCTTCAAAAAATTCAGACCATTACCCGTAGGCGCGCCAATGATGAATATAAAATTCTTCTGTTACCTGTAAAGGAGATCATTTTAAACATTTCTTGCAGCTTTGCACCTAGTTGAAATGGTATTAGTAATATTTTCTGTTATTGTTCTAGTTTAGTATTATTGTATTGGATAGTTCTTGATGATGTATTAAGAAATGAAAAATATGCGCCAAGATGTTTTATTTTTCTGCATAAAAACGGTGCATCATATGAAAAAAAGGCAAGAAAGGTTTTTTATCATAAATTAGACGTGAAATTTAAAAATAATTTCTAGTTAGAAATATCTCAGTGGCGTACTGTTTTTTTCTTTAAAATAATTCAGACCATTGCCCGTAGGCGCGCCAATGATGAATACAAAATTCTTATTTGTATGTCATAAAATTCGTAATAACTACCTCCTAAAATTCACCAAATTTCATGTTCATAGCTCAACTGGTCTTAGAGCAATAAATAAATTGGCAGTTTGAAATAAAAATTTCAACACCCCATATCTCCGAAACTAAGCATTTGCGGACATATGTTTATAGAGCAAACTGGCATTCATTTTTCATGTAGAATTAGTCCTTAAAATTTTTCATACTTATTTACTAACACCCTGTATAGGCCTGTTTTTCTCAATGCTAATTTAACACGTTGACGGATAGTGCGTCAAATGTATAAGCAAGTGTTGTGACACCATATGTATTTTTTAAAGGAAAATAGAGTAATTGCTGAATTTCTTTTAATGCTTATAGTTTATGTAAACAAAGAGTTTTTTAATGTTTTTTGTAAACATGTGGACGCCGGCCAAGGACATCGTGTCACATTTCATAGTAGACGTAATGTGACATCTGTAGACGTAATGTGACATTTTTTGACACCGATTTTTTGTCACAAGTCGTTATTTAAAAAATGTCGTCTATGGACGTTGTGTCACATTATATCAATGGAAATTAGACGTCTATAGACGTTCTGTCCATCAAAGTGTTAACCAGTGAAGTGCATATGGAGATGTTACAAAACGCAAGTGAGCCGTTCATTTTGAAATTCTGGAATATTATCCAGATGAATTCGGCAACTTGGAAATATCGTTTCAACAAGAGGGTGCTCCTGCCCACTATTATGGTGCAGTAAGACGTTACCTAGATGAAAAATAACGTGCTAGATGGATTGTACGACGAAGTTCGATAGAATGGCCAGCTCGGTAACCGGACCTCACATCATTAGACGTTTGTTCTGGGGGGTACTTGAAATTTAAGGTTTACGCTACAGTATTGACGACAGTATTGACATTTTGAAATGACGAATTGTTGAAGAATGTAGGGCGATTTCCCCCGACACATTTGAACGAAGACGACAAGAGTTTAGCAATCGGATGCATTACTGTCACTGTATTTATTTAATTTATTCACCAAAATCAGCTTAAGCCTAAACAACATTAGTATGATTGAATAGGTATTGTCAATACCTTTCAAAGAGATATCACTTGCCATAAGGTCCCATTCAAAATGATCGGTCACAGTGGCTCTGTAACGTCATCTATCACTATTACGTCACCTGTTATGACTATAGTTCATTCGCTTTCAAGATGAGTAACGACACCAGTTTGAGACGCCTGATTGGTGGCTTTTTCGTGTCGTCGCAGCTTGTTATTGGTTAGAAATTAATTTATAATATAGAATAAATTAATTTATAACAAACGACAAGCTGCGACGACACGAAAAACTCACGAATCAGGCGTCTGAAACTAGCGTCGTTATATTTTCGTAGCGTCGGACGCGTGTTTATTTCCTCCCTCCAAATTTCACTATTATAAGTTTAGTATAACCATTTAGTATAACCGCATGTGAGCGGCCGTGGAGTAACGGCAATACCGCTGGCCTCATACGCCAGTGCACGTGGGTTCGCGCCCTGCCAAAGGCAAACCATTTTCATTTCCAATAATGACACGAGCCGTCTCACCGTGCCTCGGAGAGCACGTTAAGCCGTCGGTCCCCTGGGCTAGTGTACATCGGCACTAGTTACTTGAAACAGGGTTAAAGATGTAAATGGCGCCGGAACTGTCCGAAAGGATCTCTCCGGCAAAAATGCCATACGATATTATTATTATTATAGTATAACCATTAAAAAGATACGAGGGGGAGGAGACTTTTGGCTAGCACTGTAAAATTTTATATACATAAATCATACGGGGGTCGTCACAAGTGCTACGTGGCATGTGTGCGGGAGTACCTTAATGTTTATTTTGGAGAATGGATAGGAAGACGAGGAATAGTTGAGTGACCCACACGGTCATGTGACCTGAGACCTGATACTCTGTGATTTCTTCCTGCGGGGCCTTCTCAAGAACCGCGTTTTTGCAAGAGGACTACGCACCCTTCCCGACCTCCGAACTGCAGTTGAAGAAGAATTTGAAAATCTTCGCGGACAGCTTGACGTGCTTCGCCGGACCTGCCTCTTCGTTGCGAAACGTTGCAATAAATGCATTGGTGAAGATGGGCATCAATTTGAACACTTACACCCGGTTCCACCAACGTGATCTAAGTAAAATCTTACGTAAGTTTTGCTTAGTCAAAAAAATTTCTTAGTTGAAATTTGCGTTCCACCATACAAGTTTTTACTTAACTTAGGGCCGGTTTTTCAGTGCTGGGTTAACCTATTTATTTTTTGGTCACCGAAATATTCATGGTTAATCAGTTTTTCAGTACTAGGTTAGAGCTTAAACTCGTTTAAGTTAACCACGATTTTAACCGATCCTCGTTAGATGGTTTAACTCCGAATTTTGCGGTTACGCTTGCGCATTGGTGCAGTGAATGCATCACGTTTATTTTTTTGAGTACCTGCCTGACAGAAGAGATTAGTTGGGTTATGTTATTTTGTTTCATCGCGGGAAGTATTCTAATACCTTATTATTATAAGGAAATTATTATTATCGAAATTATAAATTATTATCGTTATTATATAGGAACGAATTATAAGGAAATATATTTAAATATAACTGTGACAGGTACCTATGTTTACACTTACTGTAACAGGATTTAATGCATTATTCCTAGTAATATTTTAAAAAGATTATTTTATATTTGTCTACACAGCAAAATAATTAGTTACCAAACAGTCTGACTCCTTATTCCCTGGTCAATATGTTCAAATAGTGATAAGACCGTGGTCTTTGACAAACAATCGGAAAAAAAGTCTAAATCATCCCAGTAATTGTAATTCTCTTCTGTTATGAAACCGAGGTAGACGTTATGAACTAAACAAAGCTTCCGAACATGATACTGCATTGCATTAATCATTTTTTTTTTATTTGGTTATGAAATTTTTTTTATTTATTTTTCTGTCAAATTGATCATTTAATTGAATTAATTAATCATTTTTTTTATTTGGTTATGAAATTTTTTTTATTTATTTTTCTGTCAAATTGATCATTATTTCTCGAATTGCACATGCGCACGTACAGTTACTGCTGCCAACAAAAGAAAAAAAGTGGTTAGCTACCGAGATTTTCTTAACTTGGTTTAAAGCACTGAAAAACGCTATGAGGGTTAAAATATTGGTTAAAATTTAAACTAGGTTAGCTAACCAAAATTTTAACCGCTCACTGAAAAACCGGGCCTTAGCCAAGAAAAAACTTAAATTATCAGAGATACCAACTTTGCAAAATTGTCGAAAATTCTTAACCTTTTGACTCGTTTTTAATGAAAAAACGCCAAAAAAGAAGAACATTTGTGCCACTTTTGACATTAATGTCATTAGACATTAGAAAATGTCATTTCAATATTTATTGTAATTTGTTATTAAATATGGTTCTTGTCATGTTCTTGTGTATTTTGCGAAATTACTTGTACTCTGGGCTAATTAGCAAAATACAAGGAAAAGTTATTTACCAGCAATTTTATTGCTGGAATCGAATCTTATTATTATATGTATTTATAATATAGGTATGCAAAGTCCGCAGATAGTGTGCTACTTTTTTTATAAACAAAATGGCGCCCGAAAATCGTGTTTTTTTTTTCAATTTTTGCTCTATAACCCCAAAGATTTTAACTTTACACCAAAAATACTCAATAAAAATTCACCGCAATTAAATTCTGCATAGAGACGTATTTTTTCCGATTCACTTCGGTGAAAACTTTCCTCGTAAAAAGCGGGTTTTTCCAACAAAATCTTTAATTTTCAACTAAAATTTTAGATAAGTAATTGTTAATCAATAATTAAATAACTTGGTAATATAAAAGCCCTTTTCATAAAGATTATAATTCCAGAAGCTGATGGAAATTTAGTGAACAGTTTAGCAACAATTGAATTGTTAATTAAAAATTTACGGTCGCTATACTAACGACAATAATTATGATGCATAAGAATAACTATGATTTTTTCATAAAAAGACACTATACCTATCTAGTGTACTTTACAGAATTGAAATTGGACTATTTAGGCGGCCTCAGGAATATTTTAAAATTATAAACAATTTTTTGGCTTATAAACAAATAAAATATCTCGGGAAATATTAAACTAATATAACTTCTGAAAACGGTATTCGAAAAACAACAGCAGGACGCTTCTTTTAAAAGAAAAAACGTTTAATTATGACGAGTGGTTCCTGAGATACAAGCGGTTAAAGTTGACCGGAATTTACGGCAAAGATATGAACAATAGGATCATAATTTTTAAACCATCACCTTTTTATTTTTGTTCTCTTTCTCCACACCAATTTTCATATCTTTAAAATACTCATAACATATATTATTATAATAAAAACTATCGATAATACGTGTGAAAATTGCCAAAAATAGCAAAATTCCAATCAAAAATTAGGTTGGAGACAATGTAACCCTCTAAGTTCAAAATCGGTATACGTTAAAAAAATGCATTTTCTCGGCTTCCCATGGAGCAATTTCCTTCATTCCTTTTTGTTTCCTAATAACTCGATTAGAGCCATCAAAATAACGTATTATTAAATGTCAAACTTGCTTTTGTTTTGTTATAATAGATTAATTTATTTATAAGAACAGAAAACTACATATTTTTTCCAGTTGTAGGCTTTTTTAGATAAACTTACTACAAGTGTACCTTTTAAAGTTAAAAATATAAATATTCTCATTTGAAAGCTGTATAGTTATTTAAACAATTTTTATTTAAACAAATTAAAATTTTGTGTTATAATAAATAAATTAATTTATTATAACAAAACAAAAGCAAGTTTGACATTTAATAATGAGTTAGTTCGATGGCTCTACTCGAGTTACTTGGGAGCAAAAAAAGAATGAAGGAAATTGCTCCATGGGAAGCCGAGAAAATGCATTTTTTTAACGTATACCGATTTTGAACTTTGAGGGTTACATTTTCTCCAACCTAATTTTTGATTGGAATTTTGCTATTTTTGGCAATTTTCACACGTATTATCGATAGTTTTTATTATAATAATATATGTTATGAGTATTTTAAAGATATGAAAATTGGTGTGGAGAAATAAGACAAAAATAAAAAGGTGATGGTTTGAAAATTATGATCCTTTTGTTTATATCTTTGCCGTAAATTCCGGTCAACTTTGACCGATTGTATCTCAGGAACCACTCGTTATAATTAAACGTTTTTTCTTTTAGAAGAAGCGCCCTGCCGCTGTTTTTCGAATACCGTTTTCATAATTTAATTTAGTTTAATATTTCCCGAGATATTTTATTTGTTTATAAGCCAAAAAATTGTTTATAATTTTAAAATATTCCTGAGGCCGCTTAAATAATCCAATTTCAATTCTGTAAGGTACATTAGATAGGTATAGTGTATTTTTATGAAAGAATCATAGTTATTCTTATGCCTCATACTTATTGTCGTTATTATAGCGACCGTAAATTTTTAATTAACAATTCAATTGTTGCTAAACTGTTTATTCAATTTCCATGGGCTTCTGTAATTATAATCTTTACGCAAAGGGCTTTTACATTACCAAGTTATTTAATTATTGAATAACAATTACTAATCTAAAATTTTAGTTGAAAATTAAAGATTTTGTTGGAAAGGCCCGCTTTTTCCGGGGAAAGTTTTCGTCGAAGTGAATCGGGAAAAACACGTCTCTATGCAGAATTTAATTGCGGTGAATTTTTATTTGGGTGTTTTTGGTGTAAAGTTAAAATCTTTGGAGTTATAGAGCAAAAATTTAAAAAGACACGATTTTCGGGCGCCATTTTGTTTATAAAAAAAGTAGCACACTATCTGCGGACTTTGCATACCTATATTATTAATATATACAATCGTAAGATTCGATTCCAGCAATAAAATTGCTGGTAAATAACTTTTCCCAAAAATGGCCTATTCTCCGATAATTAGCCCAGACTATTGCTCATTTATAATGAATCTAGTTTAGAATTATTAATTAGTTTAGTATTAATTTAGTTGCTAGTTTAAAAATATAACGGTTTAAAAATTTAGAGAGAGTTTTTAAAATTACGGCATGTAATAGATTTGATTCGTCAGAGTATGGAAATAGTTTATAAGAATATTGAAAAATAAAAAAAGAGTAACTTTTCTCATCAAGAAAACGAGGAATTGATTTCTTTGGTGTCCAAATACAAGGACATCATTGAAAATAAAATACCAATGGGGTGTATATCAAAGATAAAGAGACTACACTACACTATACTATATACTATAAACTATTACATACTAAAAAATAAAAATGTATACCATTTTTATTCAGTTGCAATGCGAAGGCAAAACAATCTTACTTTTCAATTAGAATACGGAGTGCAGTCCAGTCCCTTTAATCGCGATTTTCGGCTCTTATTGGAGCCTCATCGGAAAGAACGTAGGCACTGTTCTCCATATTTTAACTGATTCGCATCGAGAGCTTTTCCCACCCATTGCAACCGAAGTGATGATAGTAGGTGGCTAGCGCCATCTGGCATTGAAATACGAAGTAGTTTTCAATCCTAATAGTAAATTAATAATATTGAAAAATATTAAAAACATTACTAAAAGATTTTTAAATTGAAAACTTATTGGTACACTTTCCTGGTGACACCTCCAAGACTTCTACAATTTGCAAGTCAAATGGATGCTGCAGTGAAGACGAAAGGGAAGGAAGCTAGTATTACATACTACTTTATAATATGTACGGCAGAATTTACAAAAAATAGGAATATAAAAATCAAATTAGATCGCAAGAATGCGAGTTATCCTAACGTAATATCAACAGAAGAAATTTCACCTCACTCATTTGTCAATATATGACAGAGGATGAATTTCAATGCATGCTTCAAGTTAATATTTTTCTTTGGTGGAACGAAACTCAATGGGTCTTAAGTAAAAATTATTTCTTAAGATCAAATTTTCACTTAAGGGCATTACAGTAACCTTTTTTCGAATCCGTTTTGTAATTTCTTTGAATACATTCATTTTGACGCTACATTTTTGAAGTTATACTTCTTTAGGCGCGATTGAGGGTGAAATTTTAACATTCCCGGCGCATGCGCACAACGACAGTATGGTGTTAGTCGCTAAATCTTTTAAATTATGTAGCGCAACTAAGGTGTGCGTGAAAAGAATATATTAGTGTTTTTAGTAAATATATTTATTATAATTTTTGTGTCTTTGGGAGTACGGTAATAAATATTATTGAAAATGTTTATTCAATTATCTATGTGTCACCGCGATTGTCATTATTATGACCGAGAAATAATCGTACGTGAGGGTAACCTCGGTAGCTCGTCGATAGAGCATTCGCCTAGAGATCGGAAGGTCCCACGTTCGAATCCCGGACAATGCATATATTTTTTTGATATTCTTTTAGTTCTTTCTAAAATTAATTTAATATTTAAATACAATACAAAAAACTGTTTAAAGTAGATATATTGATTTTGTTGAAAGCATAATATAGAAGTATAACTTCTTACGTGCGTACAAAGTACACACACATTCTTTTTTTTTTTCTCTCTTAATGCAAATTTGTTGCCTGACTTATGCCGACCTCTGTATAAATTAAAACATTGGAATAAATACATTTTTGCAGGTTTCCTGTTGTATCAGTAGGAATCATTCGGTGGGTTGAATGTACAGTAACGGAACCCAGCTATTTTAAACTGTCTACAGAACACACTCCGATTCACCTTGCTTTACTAGATGAAGTAGTGACTTTACATCCTCTATTGCACAATCAAGTACTGAATCTCCTGATTACTTTGTTTGAGTCCAAACAAGATGAATTAGAAATTTTAGTTCAGGTAAGCCTTAGCAAATTTATTATTTAATTCCAATTTGATTCGACAGTAGATATTTTATGTAAACATTCCAAATACACACACCGGCAAAATTAAGGGAATACCTTAAAAATGGGGCATGTTTGATGTCTCGAATCTCCTAAACCAGTTGTCCGATTTGAGTGATTTTTTAGTACATATGTTGTAGCCATATTATTTAAGAATATCGGTGTAATAATATTGTTGCTAGACAGGTAAATGTCATTTTATACCGGGTGTAACAACCATACTGTCTTTTTTTTTCCTTAAAGTTAGGAACACACTGTGGAATATTCTAGCCTGTATAAAATATTGAAATTAAAACTCAGTTATAGCCTTACGCTTTCTTAACATTTTCTTTTTTGATTCATTTGCTTATGTTGGATAATAAAAAAGTTAGGTACTTTAACAACTAGCCATGTTCTTCATCAATACGGGGTCATTCTAAACAAGTGCGACAAACTTTAAGGGGTAATTCTGCATGAAAAAATAATGACAGTTTACTTTATAAACATATGTCCGCAAATGCTTCGTTTATGCTGCTTCGAGATATGGGATGTTGAATTTTTTCTTGCAAACTGACGACTTATTTATTGCTCTAAAATCGGTTGAGATATGGCATATGCAAATGAAATTTGGTATGTTTTAAGAGGTAGTTATTGCGCATTTTTTGACATACAATTGAGAATTTTATATTCACCATTGGCGTGCAGCGCGCATACGAGTAATATGATCGGTCATATTACCCATATGCGCGCCAATGGTGAATATTAAATTATTAATTATATGTCAAAAAATGTGCAATAAATACTTCTTTAAACCCACCAAATTTCATTTGCATATCTCAACCAGTTTTAAACAATAAATATATGGTCAGTTTGTAAGAACAATTTCAACATCCCTATCTCGGAAACGAAGTATTTGTGGACATTCGATAATACGTTATAAAGTAAACTGTCATTCATGCAGAATTACCCCTTAAAGTTTGTCGCACTTATTTAGAAACACCCTGTATTGATGGAGAACATGGCTAGTTGTTAAAGTACCTAACTTTTTATTATCCAACATAAGCAAATGAATCAAAAAAGAAAATGTTAAGAAAGTTTAAGCCTACAATACAGTTTTAATTTCAATATTTTATATCTTCTTCTTGTAGTGCCTATCCGTTTCGGATGTTGGCGACCATCATGGCAATCTGTACTTTGCACACTGCTGCTCTGAAAAGATTTGTAGTGCTTGTGTTGAACCACGTACGTAGATTTTTCAGCCACGAAATCCTTCGCCATCCTGGTCCTCGCTTTCCCTCTACTTTTCCCTGTAAGACCAGTTGCAGCAGTCCATATCTTTCACTCTTTATATATAGGCTAGAATATTCCACAGGGTGTTCCGAACTTTAAGGAAAAAACACAGTATGATTGTTACACCCAGTATAAAATGACATTTACCTGTCTAGCAACAACATTATTACACTGATATTCTTAAATAATGAGGCTACAACATACTAAAAAAATCAAATCGTTCAACTGGTTTAGGAGATTCGAGACATCAAACATGTCCCATTTTTAAGGTGTTACTTTAATTTTGCCGGTGTAGAATTGAGTTGGTTTTCGCAAAGAAAACTAAAAACCATTAAGTGAATGATTACCAGTTGAAGTGTGAACTTCTTTAGGATGTGTATTAAATGACGTGTAGTATTGATTTTTAATTTTTATAAGCTTGTATTCGCTCCGTGCGTGACCATGGTGGGGATACACGAAACTATGCCGGCGCCTGTAGCGGCGAAATATGACAACTTTGGCCAATAATGATTGAATAATAATTTTTTCAATAGACGTTTTGATTTTTATTATTTATATTTTCATACTGACTTTCTTTCCTTCCCCGATCTGGTGGTATATTCCTATCGTCATCTATTTCCATTTTGTGTTACACACACAAAATTAATAAAAAAAAATGAATAACCATTTTCAATTTCGTTGCAAAACGAAAATACAGCCGAACCATATTCTAGTCCAATCAGAGAGTGCTGCAAGCACCTCTACCGGTTTCGAAACTTATTAGTCTCTCATCAGGAGGCACATATGCTGCTCTCCCTGATCCAACCAAAACAAACCCCAGCGTGCAGTCCCGGATTGCAACGAACGAAATGGCATAGATGCCCTAGCGGCAACTGCTAGCAAAAAGACTAAGTTTTCACTCTAATGGCATATAAAACAACATCATGCTATTCCACATCCCACCAGAATGAAAACAATGGGAACCTTCTCTGGTTACACCTCCGAGGCTTCTACAATTTGCAAGCCATACGGATGCTGAGACTAAGGAAGATGAGGGAATTCTACAATTTACAATTCACGTCCCATCTGCTCAGCGCGGTAAAGTTCCAACGAGAATGGTTCCCTTCATATTCCACACAGAGTAAATGTAAATCAAAAATGAATAACCATTTTCAATTTCGTTGCAAAACGAAAAGGTTCCCATTGTTTTCCAGAGAAGGTTCCCATTGTTTTCATTCTGGTGGGATGTGGAATAGCATTATGTTGTTTTATATGCCATTAGAGTGAAAACTTAGTCTTTTTACAAAATTAATAGTTCAAATAGACCCAGCTAGTGTTAAAATCTGGGACTAATAATTATTCACACTGCGTAATTACTTTCTATTTACACTTAATTAATGTTAACACCGACAACTAAACTATAACGAAAAAGTGAAGAAAAACCCTTAAAATTGATATTTTCTTCAGGGAACTTCCAAATATCTGCTTTTTAATTTGACGTGTATTTGACACTCGAACTTATGGTTTGTATAATAAATTTTATTAAAAATGGTAAATAAATTACATTAAGGTTGATATGAACCCTCAATTAATTTGTTTCTGATCCTAGAGATGGCTGTACTGTAGCATGTTACTGTGGTAACATTTTCAACTTAATTGTAGATTTCTACATGATGACTCTGTAATAATGTAGAAACCTGAACACTATTCTGTCCTTACACCCATTGGCTCAATTGGTCCTGTTGCCAAATTGTTTAGACAGTAATTTTATCACGGCCTAATAACAATGTAATGTTAGCAAGAAACATTTAGTCCATGTTGTGATGCCGCTCCCGTCTAAAAAAAATTATCGTTCGGTTTCTCTGCGGATTCCTGTTCAGAAATGTTCTCTTTAAGGAAATATGAAGTGCGCAGGGCGAAATTTTAGGCCAGAAATTGTTTAAATTTTTTTTTAAGAAATTCAAAAGATCACCCTTTTTGCTCCGGAAAATATTTTTTTAGGTTTTTTGGGCCATTCTAACAACAAAGGTATGTTGTCATTTTTCTCAAAAGTTGATAGATTTCGAGTTAAGGGCGATTTAAAATCTGAAAAATGCGATAATATGCATTTTCGAAGTTTAAAAACTTAAAATAGCCAAGTGCTTGAATTAAAGTTTAAACATTTTTTTTTTTCAAAATTATGACGTTTGTCAAAACGTTTGGCCCTTATTATAATTAAATTTTCGAATACATATATTTCAGTCGTAATATTTTGTAATAAACAAAACTAAAACATATCATTTATAAATATTTTAGATTCATAACAAAGAAGAAAAAAAAGCTTAAAAATAAACAATACAATATCTATTTCAACACCTATTTACAATATCTATTTCAACACCTGATCAATTTCAGTTTGAAATTAATAAACTAATTATGAACTATACCCACAAGAACACAAATAATACCTTGGAATTTCCAATTAAATACGATTAAATGGAGTTAATACAATCCCCAAAACAACCTTTATTTCTTTTGAACTTTTATTTATACAATCGACTTCTACATAAGAGTTTTAAGTGAATGTGAATGAATTTGTAAATAATATTTTCGAAATATCCTAGCGGTTTTTTTGTCGATGGCAGGTAGACAGTGGGTCGTGACGTCAGACCCGTTTACGCGTCTCTGAAGAAATTTGAATGTTATAGCATTTTCAAAGCTGCGTAATAAGCGTATGAGTTAAAAATATTTGATTTTTTTGCATGCATGCGTTTTAAGATCATGTTACCTTATATTTTTTAATATTATTTTAATATTTAAAAATATATGCAAGTTCCCTATTTGACAATTCACTTTTAACTGCAGTGCCTTAAAATTTTTAAAGCACTAGTGCCTTAAAGTAGCATTTTTAACGCTCGTATGGAGTGCTAAAAATTGCATTTTTAACACGGTTGTAGAAAAAAGTTATTTAAACAATTTCTGCCCAAAAATGCCGTCCGGCACCCTTCTCATAATGTTTAAAGGAGACATTTTTGAGCAGGAATTCCAGAAAAACTGAATGGGAGGCATTTTTCATGCGGGAGCTACCACACAACCGGGACTACTTCTCTTTAAATTTTGTATATTATTATTACCATAGTTTTTTAAACAATTTATTTATTTTTTCAATTATTTACAATGTACCAATTACATACGCCAATCATATCGCACGACAAAACTGTGGAAAACCAACAACCAACCTACAGGTTACAGGACTTAAGCGGTCACCACATGTAAATGGGGGAAACTCCTGGAGTTGGCCGAAGAAATCAATATTCACCTTATTCATAGTCTAAAAGATAAAACTACTTTCTTTTATAGGAGATGGAGCAAAGGCGCAACCTCGATCTATGCTGGGTTTCGAGTAACTCACAGTTGCAAGTTGCAACTACTCCCATACTCCCAAGCTTCCGAACCGTACTCCATAGTTTCCCCCCGCAGCCAAAATCGACCAGTCATAATCGAAATAGATTCAGAAAGATTCAGATTGAATTACACTAAATACC
Source organism: Diabrotica virgifera virgifera (assembly GCF_917563875.1). NCBI lineage: Eukaryota > Metazoa > Arthropoda > Insecta > Coleoptera > Chrysomelidae > Diabrotica > Diabrotica virgifera. The sequence goes on from NC_065450.1 coordinate 140,995,974, forward strand.
AATTACCAATCTTGTGAATTTGTTTAGAAACATTGTTTAGAAAATTTCTGCCCAAAAATTTCGCCGGCACCCTTCTGATTTATTTAAAGGGGACATTTTTGAATAGGAATCCGCAAAGAAACCAAATTAGAATTTTTTTCAGACGAGAGCGGCTTCACATCATAGACTATTTGCATATTATGTTTCTCGGTAACTAAATATTCCAGTTGTTAGTCATCTCTTATCTCACACTGAAAAATGGTAATAAAATTTTATGACCGCTTGCAATCTTGTAAAAATCTTGCACAAATTTTGTTTATACATAAACTTTTTAACACATTGACGGACAGTGCGTCAAATGTATAAGCAAGTGTTGTGACACTATATGAATTTTGCAGAGTAGAATATACACTAGCGCGCAAGAAATTTAGGTCACTAGATGAATTAATTGATGCCTCGGATTTCCTAAACCTGTTGTCCGATTTGAATGATTTTTTTATTATGTTATAGCTTTATTATTTAAGAATCTTAATGTGTTAGTATTGTTGCTAGACAGGTAAATGTCATTTTATACCGGGTGTAACAATCATACTGTGTTTTTCCTTAAAGTTCGGAACACTCTGTGGAATATTATAGCATAGAGAAAAAAATATTGAAATTAGAACTCAATTGTAGCCTTAGGCTTTCTTAACACTTTCTTTTTTTATTCATTTGCTTTTGTTGGATAATAAAAAAGTTAGGTACTTTAACAACTAGCCATGTTCTTCATCAATACAGGGTGTTTCTAAAAAAGGGCGACAAACTTTAAGGGGTAATTCTACATGAAAAAATAATGACCGTTTGCTTTATAAACATTGTCCACAAATGCTTAATTTCCGTGATACGGGATGTTGAATTTTTTCTTACCAACTGACGGTTTATTTGTTGCTCTAAAACCGATTGAGATATGCAACTGAAATTTGGTAGGTTTTAAGAGGTAGTTATTGCGCATTGTTTGCCATACAATTAAGAATTTTATATTCGCCATTGGCGTGCATACGGGATGTATCTAAAATATTTATACCCGTATGCACGCCAATGGTGAATATAAAATTCTTAATGGTATGTCAAACAATGCGCAATAACTACCTCTTAAAACCTACCAAATTTCAGTTGCATATCTCAATCGGTTTTAGAGCAAGAAATAAACCGTCAGTTGGTAAGAAAAAATTCAACATCCCGTATCACGGAAATTAAGCATTTGTGGACATATGTTTATAAAGCAAATTGTCATTATTTTTCGCATGTAGAATTGCCCCTTAAAGTTTGTCGCCCTTATTTAGAAACACCCTGTATTGATGAAGAACATGGCTAGTTGTTAAAGTACCTAACTTTTTTATTATCCAACATAAGCAAATGAATCAAAAAAGAAAATGTTCAGAAAGCCTAAGGCTACAATTGAGTTCTAATCTTAATATTTTATCTATACTATAATATTCCACAGAGTGTTCCGAACTTTAAGGAAAAACACAGTATGATTGTTACACCCGGTATAAAATGACATTTACCTGTCTAGCAACAATATTAACACACTAGGATTCTTAAATAATAAAGCTATAACATACTAAAAAAATCATTCAAATCGGACAACAGGTTTAGGAAATCCAAGGCATCAAATAATTCATCTAGTGACCTAAATTTTTTGTCCGCCAGTGTAATAGCGAAATTGCTAAATTTGTTTTATGGAAACAATATGTTTTTTGTAAACATGTGGACGACGACCATGGATGTCATATTATATTTCATATGCATCTGTAGATGTAATGTGACAAAAAATCTACAAAAATCTACCGATTTTTTGTCATAACTCGTTATTTTAAAAATGTCGTCTATATACGTTCTGTTCATCAACGTGTTAAGAACTACAAATATCTGAGAGAATAAAGTCAATGTATGATAGAAAAAGAATAGAAGAAAAGAATAGGATTTTGATTTTAAATTCGGCAAAATATATTTAAGCAAGGCGAAAACATCGTGTTTCTTGGGAAAAATATTCCCATGAGATCTTTTTGCGTAATCAGTTTCATGAGATACCGCAGAATAAGGTCCAAAAAGGTTATAATAAAGATATTAAAAATGATTGTTAACAGAAAAAAATACTCAAAACTATTTCACTAACACCAAAACTAGTTCTTCTCTGTCTTGCTCGTCGATTTATTGCATTTCGATTTAATGTCCATGATTCAGCTCCTTAGTAAAGCACACTGTGTACATAACATATAATTAGCCTTATTCTGAGGGCCAATATCAGATCTTTGCTGCATAAAATCTTTTTCATTTTCACGAAGTTGGCACGTGCTTTTTCAATTCTCTCTCTTATTTCTGGAGTATAATCGTTATTTTCTGTGATTATCGTTCCCAGTAAATATATTTTTTACTCTCTCAGACTGCTGACCGCCTACCATTAATATTTCATTTGTATTGTTGTTCTTGCTGTACAATGGGGCATTCGATTCCATAGAACTCTGGACCGTATTAAACGAAATGAATAACGCAAGAAAGTCATCTAAGATTTGCCGATGACATAGTGCTCATTAGCAACAATACAGAAGAACCAATCTACATACTAAAGATGCTTAAACATGAATCTGAGAAAGGCCGTTTAAAAATGAATTTAAATAAAACAAAAGTGAGATCGAAAGTGTCGAAGAGTCACACGATCAAACTAGGCAAACAGAATCAAACGGACGAGACAGCTATAAGAATCTGAATTACTTGGGCAGCAGTTGCAAGACTCAGTGATGTGTTGAAAAACAAAAAGATACCAATAAATCTAGAAAAAAGGGTACTCAACTGTTGTATTCTACCAGTTAGAATCAGAATCAGAAATATGCTTTATTGTCATGAAAAATTGTACAATTTTATCGACAAAGCTTATAAAAAGTCAAGACAACAAAACAATAACAATCCAATTTACTAAAATTACATAAATCGTCAATATATTTACAATAATAACAATAATAATGAAGTTAAACAGAAGTAGTCAATTGCAAAATTTAAGTAAATTGCAAATGCATAGTCTACCTAGTAATTAATAAGTTTAAAAGTTAAGCTGCTGCATATGACACCCAAATATACACAAAAAAAAAATGATAATAAAAATACTACTTGTGCAAAGGGTACTGTAATTTCTTAGTTATTGATTAAGAAAATCTTCTACTGAATAATATGGTCTTTCAGATAGGTAGGCTTTTGTCAGTTTACGGAATTTGGGGAAAGATGCTGCAGATTTAAGTTGTAGAGGGAGATGATTGTAAAGTTTTTTTGCGAAATATAATATAGATTTCTTTACTAACTCAGAGGACGGGGTCGGCATATAGACGTCAAACGTAGAATTTCTCGTGAAGTAGTCATGATTAGGTCTTGGTGGAAAGACATGTAGATGTTTACGAATTAAGCAAACAGTTTCTAAAATATACAAAGATGGAAGGGTTAAAATTCTGTGATCTTTGAAGTAACTTCTGCAATGTGTTGTTCTTCTGAGGCCAAACAGATATCTAATTGCTCTTTTTTGTAATTTGAAAATAACATCGAATTGGGCAGCTGTACCAGAACCCCAAAAAGGAAGACCATAACGAAGATGTGACTCGAACAAAGAAAAATATGTTATTTTGGAAGATGCTAAATTGAGTTCATTCGAAACAGATCTTATAGCATAGCAAGCTGAGGATAGTTTCTTCCTTAACAAATCGATATGGTGGGACCATTTAAGGTTGCTGTCTAAAAAAATACCAAGAAATTTCACAGAATCAACGGTACTGATCTGGCTGTTATTAAGAGGTAAGGGTTGAAGGACTCCTTTATAAGACAATGCTACTGTTTTATCTACGTTAAACGAGAGTAAATTAGAGTCAGACCAGGTTTTTATTGTAAGTAGATCAGAAGTTATAGTAGCATGAAGAGTTGCAATATTTGAGTTGCTCCAAGTGATACTGGTATCATCAGCAAAAAGAAAGATTTTTCCATCGATTTTTAAACTAGTGATGTCATTAATAAAGATAAGGAAAAGTAGAGGACCCAATACTGAACCTTGAGGTACCCCACATACAATGTTTTTGAGACTAGAGTCTGTATCATTTGCTCTAACCAGTTGTTTCCTATCATCCAAGTAAGATTGAAACCAATCTAAAGAAATACCTCGAATTCCGTAGAAATTTAGTTTTCTTATCAAAATGTTATGATTTACACAATCAAAAGCTTTGGCGTAGTCACAAAAAACGGTGGCAGTGTGAAGATTATTGTTCAGTGCTTGATAAACCTCATGTAGTACAGAAAAGATGGCATCAGTGGTGCATTTATTATTTAAAAAGCCGAACTGATTTTGTGATAAAATGTTGTTTTCAACTAGAAAGGACATAAGTCGGGCTTTTATGAGTCTCTCAATAATTTTGGAGAGTACCGGTAGTAGTGCAATAGGTCTATAATTGCAGGTATTAGATATTTCACCACCCTTATGAAGAGGAATAATGATGGCTGTCTTCAGGCACTCTGGAAATTTACCTTTCTCAAAGGAATCATTAATTAATGAGATGAGGACTTCTAACACATTTTCTGGGAGATTAGAAAAAATTTTTATCGATAGACCATCAGTACTACAGGAGGATTTGCTTTTGATACTATTGATTGTTTGGATCAGTTCAGATTTATCGACTGGTTTTATAAAGAATGCATTCGAGACCTTTCTTGAATTAGGGAGATAAGCAATGGGATCTTGTTGTGGCAAAATAGTTGATGTAATATTTTTACTCACATTAACAAAGTATTCATTTAGATTTTCAGGGTCTGGAAGGGAAATTGTTTTAGCAGTGTGGGTTTTATTTCGAAGATCGTTTATTATGGACCAAGTTTCTTTTGCAACACTTTTTGAGCTTCCCAAACGGTTATGGTAGTAGTCTTTTTTAGCTGATTTTATAAGTTTAAGATAGGTTGCCCTGTACTTGGTGATATATTCAGTGATAGAAACGTTGATAGTAAATTTCCTGATATAGAGAAGAGAACGCATATTCTTGGAAGATATTCGGATATTCGAAGTTATGACTTATGGAGTGGAGACCGTGAGACTTACAGGGTTATCAGCCAATATATTAAGAACAACACAGAGGGCCATCGAACGAGCTCTCTTAGGAGTATCTCTGAGAGAACATATTCGAAATGGGACGTACGAAACAGGACGAAGGTGGAATATGTTATTGGAAGAATTGCGCAAATGAAATGGAGCTGGATAGGACAGGACACGTGCCACGGCAAAACAACGAAAGGTGGACGAGAAACATTTTACAATGGAGACCACGCGAGCATAGTCGTAGCAGAGGAAGACCACAAAGACGATGGCTAGATAACTTCAAAGCAAAAGTGGGGAGAAACTGGTACCAAATAGCACAAAACAGAGAAGAGTGGAGAACTCATGGGAGGCCTTTGTCCAGGAGTGGATGCAACCAGGCTAAAGAAGAAGTTATTGTTTTCTTTAGGGACATTCACTTAACAAGCTACATTTTTTTATGGATTCGGCTGCCTCTAGAGATGTATATTCTCGGGATGAATACAGTCACTTAACTTCCACAATATTATTATCACTTACTGACCCGTCCGGACAAGCTCGTAAAAACCCATAACCTTTTTCAAACACAGAAACAATCCACACTGCTTTACTATATTTTTTATTTTGATAGCAATTTCTGGCTGTTCTTCGTTTCTTATCAGATAAAACAATTGTTCCAGATATCGTTATCGCGTTTCCTCTTTTTACTTCTTTATCGATGATTATTCTGCCGCGCCGTTTTCATTTTCTAATATTCCATAATCTTTCTCTTCCTGCTCTTAAAGAAACTGTTTATTACATTTTTTTCTTTCTCATTTAATTTATACCGATCCAGATTAGCTCCATATAACAGTTTTAAGTTCTACTTCCATCAGTCTAATCAATACGTTTGTTTAACATACCTACCTATTATTCAGTGACAACACATTTTTTCTTTTGTCTTATTTATTTCTGTTGTTTCTGTACAGAGAAGAAATCAATATAGATGTAAGATTTTTAAAATTGATTATTACCTATTATTCCTTGTATATTGGTCCTTTTTTATTTTTAATATGAAGGTGAAAATATTTTTAACCTCTCCTCAATTAATTTTAGAAGTGGTTATTTACTGCTCTTACTCCATATCTATTTACATATCGCCCAATTGTTTTCCCTTAAATCTAGCTCACCACAAATGCAAAAAGTAATGGACAATGAAAATTTTAAAGATAAAGTAATAATTTCAATTAAAATCTTTAATAAACATAAAAGTGCGACAAAAGAGAAATACCATGGATGGTAGTTATTAGAAACACTATTTGACAAATGAAGACTATGCTCCAATTCCAATTCAAAATATAGTCAAATACAAAGCTTCAGAGATACATGAAAAAATACAAATAAAAAAAGACAACTTTATGGTACTTAACAACATTAAAATGCCAATTGCCAACTAGGGTTTAATCGAAACAAAAAGTACCGGCCCTAAATATATCAAAATCTAATACGGCCAAGGGGACTGAAAATATTTCAACAAAAGTACATAGTTAAATTAATTTCAGAAGGTCACGTTGATGCGTTATAAATAGACGTTATAGTAGTAGGCTTATATTACCTAATAACATTAAAACATTTTGTTGTACAAAGTAATTGATATGACAACGCTGTTAGGATAAAGTTCTGTGTGACGCGATTCAAGCAGAAGGCACTGCTATCTATCGAACATAAATATTACCGATGGTGTAGATGGCGCAATGTCATGGCGGCACAAATTCTTAGCGGCAATTCAAGATATAATTCTTGTTTAACGAGATTTTTCATATGTTTAAGAAAAAATATTCAACATTTTATTGGAAATATTTTCCATTGTTACAGTTTTATATATGTTGTTATTGAAATTTTATCCAATTTCTTACCGGTAGCTTTATTATAAGCCGAAACATATTATTTTTTCCTACTGTGGCAAAACTGTACATTCAAAAATTTTAAAAAAATTCATAAGTATTTCCTAGGATTATATCTTTATGCTGTGAGAAAATTAACAAAATTGTATGTTTAGTTTTCCCGCTTTATACTTGAAAAAAAGGAGTTTTTTTGAGTTTTTTCGAAAACGAAAACATGAAGTTTGCTCAAAATTTGTCAAAATACTTCTAGTTATCACATATACCTTCTCAATTTTTTTCAAATTTTTTGAATGTGTAGTTTATTTTTGGGGGGGTTCAGATCAACCTTAACGTCAAATGTCATATGTGTATCACATCGCCGCTTCGCAAGAACGTAGGCTTAAGTCAAAATTTGACGAAATTGACTTATTAATGCAGATCTACTAAAATTAGAAGTAACTATCGCGAGAATAAAGACCTATGACGTTAATAATAATAGTCGCTAAGAGATGGCATCAAGTGTCTATATTTGTTTGGCCCAAAATAGTCCAGAGTAATAAGGATTTTCTCGGGACACTGAAAGATCCAGGTAGCTGACTACTTTTTTAGTTATTGTAGACCTATAGGAAGAAAACTTACCTGTTTTCTGACTAGAGTTCGCGTCCGTTTTTAATTATTAACAATTTAGTGCAAAAATTGCGATTTTTTTTCGATTTTTTGCACTCCATTCAAAAGCTAAATAGTTGACATGAAATTACATATTCATTTTTTTAGAACATTGAAGAACCTTCAAAATGCCGATTTTTGAAAGTTAAAAAGTTAATTTGTTGCTACGCAAACTGCAAAATAAGTGAAAATCGTTATTTGTTAATAACTTTTCCTAAAACTACCTTAGAACTTTAGTGTTTCATCCAAAGTTGAGTATTATCGTACTTAACAAACCCTCAAAATTTGAGACCGATCCATTAATTAGTTTAAGAGTTATTCTATTTGTTTATCCCAGACACCTTTATTTTGCAATAAGATAAGACAGAAAATAATGAAGATAGTGCAATTCTGCGTATGGCAAATGAAAGTAGAAGAGTGATAGTATCAAAATGCATTAAAAAAGATAAAAAAAATAATTAATATAGTCAAAAATCCTAATGCCAAATTTTTGAAATTTTGTAGTTTATAGACATTTAGAATAACTTTAAAAATGATGTCCGTAGAAACAATCTTTTTATTTATCCAAAAAGATAGTATTTTAACACGAATTTTCAAATAAAAAAATTTAACCTGGGTTCATTTGGGACCAAGTTAGCCATATGTTTTTTTTTAATTCACAGCTAATTTGTTTATAATAATTAAGGAATCTCGTTAATGCCATTTTAAAGAATGCGATTTGTATTTTTTCTTAAAAAATTTGCACAAACACTGTACCTTCACAGCACCCTCTACGATTTTTCAAAAATGTAGTTCAAACGATTACTAGGGGGAACCTACAAATCCACGGAGTTAAAATACCGAAAAAGCAATTTTAAACGAATATAATTTTCTGTATCTCCGGATCAACTCAATGGATTTTGATTTACAAATATGCAATTTGTTTATAAATTTATTAATTAATAAACAGTCTAATTTGTTTAAACAGTTCTTGAAAAAATATTTTTTTTACAAAAATCTATTTTTTTAATCATAGTATCATTAATGACCATAGAAAAAGTTAAAGTACACTTTAATAAATAAATGATTTTTATTAAATAATTATTTATTGAAGATAATTTATTTATTAAAGTATACCTTAACTTTTTCTATGATTAATAACGATAGTATGATTAAAATCATGGATTTTTGGTAAACAATTATTTTTTCAAAAATTGTTTAAACAAATTAGACTGTTTATTAATTAATAAATGTCTACACAAATTGCATATTTGTAATGTACAGAAAAATTAGATACGAATTAAAAAAATAACGATAAAAGTATATTCAGTAGATCCCGAGATATAGAAAATGATAGTAGTTTTTAGTTAGCTTTTTTAGTTTTTGAACTCGTGCATCTGTCGGCTCTCAGCTCCCCCTTCACTTACCACGACTAGTCACCAATTAAACTACATTTTTAAAAATTCGTCTAAAATACCAGCTTGTCTAATATGTAAAATCATTTTTTCTACGGACAATATTTTTAAAGTTATTCTAAATGTTTATAAACTACAAAATTTCACAAATTTGGCATTAGGATTTTTGACTATATTAAATAATTTTTTTATCTTTTTTTAGTACATTCTGGTAGCATCAGTTTTCTACTGTTATTTGGCATACGCAGAATTGTCATATCTTCATTATTTTCTGTCTTATGTTATTGCAAAATAAAGGTTTCTGGGATAAGCAATTAGAATAACTCTTAAACTAATTAATGGATCGGTCTCAAATTTTGAGGGTTTGTTAAGTACCCCAATACCCAACATTGGGTGAAACACTAAAGTTCTAAGGTAGTTTTAGTAAAAGTTATTAACAAATAACGATTTTCACTTATTTTGCAGTTTGCGTAGCAACAAATTAACATAGTTTTTTTTAATTTATTTATTTATTAAATTAATTACTGCCAATGTGCTAATGAAATACACCAATCATCACAATATAATAAGCCATTTTTTTTAAATGTGATGATAATACAAAGCACTTATCTATTAAATGTAATTATATTTATTTGTATCAATTGTAAATAAAACTAAATAGGCCGGTAAATGAATTTGGAGTGTAATTTTTCTTGTCAGGACGGATTTAGGTTCCTCTTATCCTCTACTCCTACTTCATTATTGGACCGCATTTATTTTACTTGGGAGGTGGTAGCCACTCCTTCTCGAGGTTGAAAAATCATACGTTCAAAATAACTCTGGAAATGGACAAATGGACCAATTCTAAGCAATTTATGTCTTATAGAGGTTCTTAACTAAGTCAATACTTTTCGAGTTATTTGCCAGTGAAAATGTTTATTTTTCAACAAAAATAAACACGTTTTCAGACGGTTTTTCGCAAATAACTCAAAAAGTAAGTATTATCGATAAAAATATTCTTATCTTATAAAAAAGAAAAAAAATGGTGTAGGTATGAAGTCTGTAGTTGTATCTCATGAAAAATAGGTCCTTATTCGTCAAATTCCAAATCGAATATTTCAACGTGAAATAACCAAAAAATGAAGCACTTTTCGGAGAAAACTCATCAAAAATTTTCTAAAGCGAGTTACGCTCAAAAAAAGTTTGTACCTTTTTTTTTGGTAAAAAAAATCGTGAAAATCTCCTAAATAATTAGTCGCAAATAAAATGAATCGTTACCGCGTTACAATTTCCTTTATATACAGTTGGAAAAATGAAAGAATACCCATGAACGATCACATCAATCACTTATTTTGTATTTGCTATCTTTTTTTATAATAAACGTTTGTTATTTATAGAAAAAGACAGCAAATACAAAATAAGTGATTGATGTGATCGTTCATCGGTATTCTTTCATTTTTCCGACTGTATGTATTGTTTATACGATCTGTAAGTTTGACCGACCGACGGTTCGAACTGCTTATTTTTGAAAGAATTTGGTTTTATACTAAATTTTTTTTATTTTGAAAAAAAAAATACATTTTTTTGAAATAAAAAATACCTTTTTTTCAAAATAACTTAAAAAGTAGGTAAGTGATACGAAAAATCTCGAAAAATAAAAATGTTAGATTTGCTTTTCGGAATATTTTGGATTTTTTTTTGTAAGACAAAAATTGGTTAAGATATGGCTGTTCAAGGTTTGCATACACTCGTGATTAGTGACTCGTTCAAGCCCTTTCAACTACATCCCTTTCAAAAATAAGCAAGAATTGGTTAAGATATGGCTGTTCAAAGTTTGCATACACTCGTGATTAGTGACTCGTTCAAGCCCTTTCAACTACAACCCTTTCAAAAATGAGCACTTCGAACCAGTATATTATATTACTGATCCTATAAACAATACATAAGTTAAGTAAATTGTAAAGCGGCAACAATTAATTTTATTTTGGGATGCTAATTAGAGGGTAATTTTCACGATTTTTTTTTACCAAAAAGGGGAGCAACTTTATTTTGATCGTAATTTGCTAAGTTTTGATCCTAGAAAGTTATATAAAAAAAACAAAAATAAAGCTATTTTTAAACACTTTAAAAAAGTGTTGATGAGTTTTCCCCGAATAGAGCTGCATTGATTGGTTATTTCTAAGAATATTTTTTCCGATAGATAAACAACGTACTTTTTGGGTATTTGCGAAAAACCGTCCAAACACGTGGTTTTTTCTATCCAATGATGTTGATAGTTTTCCCCGAAAAGAGCTTCATTGATTGGTTATTTCTAAGAATATTTTTTTCGATAGATAAACAACTTACTTTTTGGGTATTTGCGAAAAACCGTCCAAACACGTGGTTTTTTGTTGAAAAATGAACATTTTCACTCGCCAATAACTCAAAAAGTGTTGACAGTGAAAAAACTCTATAGAACAAAATTTGTTTAGAATTAGTCAGTTTATCCATTTCCGGATTTACGTTAAACTTATTTTTTCTCACCCCGAAAGGGGGTGGCTTTCACCCCCCAAGTAAATTCAACCAACGGCACAACTCCAAAAGTGAAGTGGAGGCTAAGAGGAGAACCTCAATCCGCAGTTCGGTGGTGACACGGAAAATTACACGGTATCGCCGTATTTCACATTCATTAATGGCTGGTTGCACCAACAAATCTTAAGTTCCAGCTTAGCCCAGCTCAGCTCATAGATAGCGCCGCCTTAAGTCTCACTTACGTTGCATCATAATTTTCGATTCTTATCTAAGCAATCCACGTGGAAATTCATTGTGGCAAGCTGAAAATTGATCATAAGACTCAATGGTTCAACGCTTATGCGCAAACAGTGGCGATCAACAGGTAGCAACAAACGCGTTCCAAGATTGCGGCTCTAATTTTGAATATTTTGTCGAGATATTTGGCACACATATTCGTAATATAATAAAGAATGGCGGTACAGAGCCCAATTTCAGAAATATGTTAGTATGTGGAAATTACTCTACAACTAAATAAAATATTGCAAAAAGGAGCCTGTACCGCCATGAAGAAAGACAAAAAAATACACTTTCTTCAAATAAACTTTTTTATCCCGTGCCTAGATTTTGTGTCAGATTGGAACTATGTACTAAAAATCGATTTTTTTATAACAAGAAATCGAACGTCACTGACTTGGCAACATTTCGCACCTATCTGTATAAAATTATTGTTTTTGATCAGTGATGTGGGAGGGAGGGGATGCGGCATACGGTGAAGTAGATGGGCTCAGTTTCACTCTCAAAAACGCTCCATCCAATATGGCGGAACAACTCTTTGGTAGTATATTCTGCTCTATATAAAATATATAATTATAAAATTATATTATACAGTATGTCCCTGTAAGTTGTATCCATATGGAAAACTTTTTGATTATTAATTTTACGAATAAAAGTTATTCTTCATAAAAAGCTCTGCATGGTCCAAAACCTAAGATTTAACCATCAAATATTAAATTTTTTGAATATTATACGAGGTATGTCAAAAAGTTTGAATTTCACTCAAGAGTAAAGTAGCTTTATTTTTCACAATATTGAAAATTCCTATTAGTAAAAGTTGTTTGGAATTAAAAACTATATTCTAGTATGCAATTACATGCTTCTAATTGAAAATTTTTTTTTGAAAAATTATGGATAACTAACATTATTTTCAGTTATTTCAATTCAGATAACTCTTTTATTATTAATTTTACGAAAAAAGTGATTCTTAATAAAAAGTTCTGCATGGTCTAAACCCTAAAATACAATCATCTTATGTCAAATTTTATCAATTTTATACGAGGTATGTCAAAAAATATGAATTTCGCTCAAGAGTAAAATACGTTTATTTTTCACAATATCGAAAATTGTTATTATGAAAAGTTATTTAAAATTAAAAACTATATGTTTTAGTATGTAATTACATCCTTCTAATTGAAATATTCTGAATATAAAGGTATTTTATTTTTGATATAAATTTATCTTTTTTGACGTACCTCCTATAAAATTGATAAAATTTGATATAAGATGGTTGTATTTTAGGTTTTAGACCAGCCAGAGCTTTTTATTAAGAATCACTTTTTTTCGTAAAATTAATAATAAAAGAGTTGTCAGAATTGAAATAACTGAAAATAATGTTAGTTATCCATAATTAAAAAAAAAATTATTCAATTAGAAGGATGTAATTGCATATTAGAGTATAGTTTTTAATAACAAACAACTTTTCATAATAGCAATTTTCAATATTGTGAAAAATAAAGCTACTTTACTCTTGAGTGAAATTCAAACTTTTTGACATACCTCGTATAATATTCAAAAAATTTGATATTTGATCGTTATATCTTAGGTTTTGGACCATGCAGAGCTTTTTATGAAGAAAAACTTTTTTTCGTAAAATTAATAATAAAAAAGGTTTCCATATGGATACAACTTACAGGGACATACTGTATAAGTATACACACAATTAATAATTTTAATAACTTATTAATAACATATTCCATATATAACGTATAAAAACCTGCCCGTCGCCATATTGGATGTAGCACAAAAGTGTCAAATCAAGTGGTCCCATTTAGTAAATACAAAATCACCCCTTATGTCGTATCCCCTCCCTCCCACATCACTGTTTTTGATAGTATAAACGTCACTGTCTGTGTCGAATTACCGACGCACTGTGGCCTCACTTTTGAAAGTTCGCAGAACTTTCGCAATATTGGACCGCGTTTATTGCTACCTGTTGATCACTACTGTGTGCTCTTAAGTTTCGTAAGCTGAGCTTAAAGCACGTCTTAAGGTTAACATCTCTTGGTGCAACCAAGCATTACTGGCCTATTACAAGAAAACATTTAAGGGAATATTAAGCATGTCTTATATTTTAAGAGTTATGTGTTTTATGCATTATTTTGTGTTTTAGCTTGAGATGAGAAAAATGGTATTGGATAGAATGGTAAATCTTCTTTGTTCAGGATGTGTCGTGCCAGTAGTGAAATATATTAAACAGTGTTGGCAGCGAGGTGATACAGATATTTCGTTGATAAGATATTTCGTTACTGAAGTGAGTATATTATTCCTATTATACAAGGTGTCCCAAAAGTAGTGGAACGGTCGAATATTTCGCGAACTAAACATCGCATCGAAAAACTGAAAAATACGTGTTCAATTACTTTCAAAAATCTATCCAATGACACCAAACACCAACCCCCACTACATCCCCTGGAGGCGGGGTGGGGGTAACTTTAAATCTCAAATGGAAACCCCCAGTTTTTCTTGCAGATTTTAATTTGTTACGTAAAAGTAAGCAACTTTTATTCAAGACATTTTTCGAACTGTGGATAGATGGCGCTATAATGGACAGCCTAAGTCTGACGTCAAAATACAAATAAACTGTTAAGTATATTTACTTCGTTGAAATTATATAATAGAAGAATAACTTCTTACGTCACTTAGCTTCCATTCGTCGTGGTAGTCAGACGTGCGTAGGAAAGAAGCTTGTTTTTTAAAACCGGTGTCTATAAATTAGATATTTAAATAAATATTTTGTGAACTTTAAAAGTAAATTAATTACACCAAATAAAAAAGCGAAATCGGAATAAAAACATTAAAAAGTTATGAGTGCAGTTAGCGGGGGCGACGCCCCCGATAAAAATGTTTTAGAAACCCAAATGGATACAGAACATGCAACATCTTCAAAGGAGGAGCTATTAGGATTCCAAAATCTTGTTCCAGTTACACAGATAAGTACCACAAAACTTGTTAATAATAAACCCATTATCGATAATGACTTTGCTAATGTACACACTTCAATAACAAATAACATTAACAAAGAAGTAGGAACAAAAAGGGAGGAATTTCTTTACCGACAAAACGACCTAGGACCTTTTTACGCGTATTTAGAAAATAATTCACCCGATTTTAAAGGCAGATTAAACGCGTTAAGGATAGGTGACATTATTATCACAAATTTTAAAGAAATTGATGAAAAAATTGTAAGCATTGACGCAGTAGGAAGAAATAAAATACGTATAAAATTTAAAGATTATAAATCGGCTAACTATATCATATCTAAAAAAAATGAAGCAATATTTATAAAAAATAATCTAGACATATACATTCCTAAGTTTCTTTTAGTTAGACAGGGCGTAATAAAAGATATTTCCACAGAATTTTCAGTAGAGTATGTTAAAAACAGAATAAAAATGTACGATTTACACTGTAAATTTGAAGTCCTTCAAGTCACAAGATTAAATCGAAGACAAGTAGATGAAAACGGTACTCAATACATTCCAACAAAAACATGCGTAGTTAGTTTTAAGTCACAAGTGCTACCAAAATATATAACAATTAACAAGGTACTAAAGGAAGTCGAACCATACAAACAAAAGGTGCTATTATGCTTTAATTGTCTTCGATTTGGACATACAGGTGGGCAGTGTAAGAGCAAGGCTAGGTGCGATAAATGTCAAGAATCCCACAACTCAAAAGATTGTAAAAAGACCGATCTCACTCCAAAATGTTTTAACTGTTCGGGGGATCATTTTACTACAAATTTAAGCGCGTGTCAAGAATTTCAGCGTCAAAAACTTATTAAAGACGCTATGTCTTCCAATAATATTAGTTATCAAGACGCAAACAAACAGTTCCCCAGAAACTCCTATGCAAAAGTAACATCCATAAATACGGAACAAACTACAAACCTCTCCTGCCTCAAAACTTTCCCTCCATTAAATCCCAATAATTATACACCCACCCAATTCCCATCAAATCCAATTAACAAAATGTCAACTAATAATATATTCTACAATAATAATTCAAATAATACAAATTCTCGAACATTCAAAAGACAGAGACCAAATAGTCCAGATCCAACATTAATTTTGCATAATGAAATTATATCTTCCCCTAGATCTCAATTACCTACGGGAGGAATATTAGACAGCATTAACTATAAGGGAAATATTAATAATAATCCAGTTGCATCTCATTCAGACTTGAGCATGATAAATTCAATATTAGAATTAGTTATAGAAATTGTCTCAAAAGTTTTAGTAACAAAAAGTATAAACATAAATAAGGAAGAACTCGAAAACTTAGTCAAATTAACTATAAATGGAAACACGTCATCACATTCTCAGACCTCAACCATGCAATAAATATCCTTCAATGGAACTGCCGTTCGGCAGTTTCTAATAAAAATAACTTAGAATATCTACTAGATAGGGGCAACTACTCCGTTGCACTTCTATCGGAAACATGGTTTAAAGCAGAAAAATACTATAATTTTAAAGGCTTCAACAATATTCGCTGTGACCGGGACGACGGGTACGGCGGCTCTGCCATTTTATTAAAATCAGACTTAATATACCAAGAAGTCTCAATTCCAACTACAATCAACTTTGAGCATACTTGTATCTCGGTAAATTTTCCATATATACATAAAAAAATTTACTTTGTTTCAGTATACCTTAAACCGAGAACTAGAATATCATTACAACAGTGGATTAACTTTTTGGAACAAATTCCAAAACCATTCATAATTGGGGGCGACTTTAACGCACATAGTTTGGCATGGAACGATGGATATGACGATATCTATGGCAAGATTCTTTTGGAAGCTATCGAACAATGCAACCTAGTAATTATAAACGACGGATCACCTACATTAGCAAACAATAAGAAGTCAGCTGTAGACTTGACCCTCTGTACACAGGATCTGACACAACTAATTACGTGGTGTACTTTAGAAGAACCTTATGGCTCTAATCACTTACCAATACACATACAATTTGGAAGGAATATCCCACCTGCGCAAATTAAACAGACAAAACATAATATATGGAGACTCAAGGCTGCTAATTGGGATGTATACACCGCTACCCTTGAAGCAACAGAACCAAAATCATCACTAATGGGCATTATCGACAATATTAACAAAGCTGCCGACAAAGCAATTCCGTTACGAAAATCAAACGCACAAAATAGAAATCATTGCTCAAAGGACTGGTGGAACGAAACCTGTAACATAGCTGCTAAAGCAAGAAAACAAGCTTTCTTAACCTACACACAGGCTCCAAATCTTAATAATCTAACAGAATATAAAAGACTTGATGCAGTAGCTAAAAAAACTTTTAAAGAAACTAAGAAAAAAAGTTGGATAAATTACTGCCAAAATCTAAATCAAAATACACCAATTAAAGAAGTGTGGAACAAAGTAAACCGATATAAAAACCGAAAACAAGCGAATAAACCCCTAATGAACCCCAAAGAAGACTGGATAAGCGAATTCCACACAAAAATCTCACCTCCATGGGTCGAAAACAACATTACTCAACAAATAGCTACTGTAAATAGGAACACTTCTTTCCTACAATCGTTATTTCAATTATGGGAACTCGATCATTGCATTAAATCAACAAATAATAAATCTCCCGGGGCGGATAACATTTCATATAATATGTTGCATAAAATGCCCTTAGACCATAAGAAAGCCCTGTTGGAATTGTTCAATTCGATTTGGATAAATAGGATTCCTTTTCCACCGATGTGGAAAGAATACATCATAGTACCTATCAAAAAACCTGGAAAACAGAATGGAAATGCAGATTCATATAGACCCATAGCTTTATCATCGTGTATATTTAAAACCATGGAAAGAATGATAAAGAACAGGCTTGAATATTGGCTAGAAAATGAAAAAATATTACCTGACTCACAATATGCTTTTAGAAAGGGAAGATCTTCCTTGGAACCCCTAACGATACTAGTAAATGACATCTATCTAGGATTCACACACAAATACAGCACTTTGGCCACATTTTTGGATATAACTTCAGCATATGATAATGTTCAAATAAATATACTAGAAGAGAAGCTCATCAATATTGGTCTACCAACCTCCTTTGCCAACTTCATAAAATCAGCTTACTCTAATCGATCAGTTTCCTTAAAGATAAATCAAGAAATTTCGGAATCAAGAATATGTAGATCTGGATTACCACAAGGTAGTATCCTGAGCCCAATCCTCTACAGCCTGTACACAATGGATATAGAAAATGTTATATCACAAAAGTCTAAAATCATTCAATACGCTGATGATGTTGTTATTTACACCAGTAGCAAATCAGAGGACAAATGTATAGAAAATATCAACACTGAATTTATAAAAATCCAAAAATACCTAGACAACATGGGACTTTCCATATCCGAGTCCAAAACCAATATATGTATTTTCTCTAGAAACAGAAATAACTATCAAAGACAACTAACAATAGGAAAATATAAACTCTGTATTAGTAACTCTGTAAAATATCTTGGTCTGCATCTAGATAGAAAACTATTATGGAAGGACTGTATCCACCAAATTATCAAAAAAACAAGTAATTCTATAAATATCCTAAGAGCGTTTTGTAGAGCAAAGTGGGGAGCAGACCCAAATACGGCTTTACTATTCTACAAAACAATGGTACGATCAATAATGGATTATGGAAGTCAACTCTATGGAACAGCAGCAGATACACATCTAAATAAAATCGAGATACAACAAAATAAATGCTTAAGAGTTTGCCTGGGATATCTTAAGTCAACGCCCATAAACATTATACAAGCTGAAGCCGTGGAACCTCCTCTTAAACTAAGAAGACAACTATTGAGCAGAAAATTCATGATAAAAACCATTTCAAAAAAAACTTCTTACCTCAATAGTGTACAGTCACTAACAGTTCAAGTTTTGACCCATAGATACTGGCACTTCAAGAAAACCCCCCTCATAGTAGAATCTTTCTCAGAAATAGCTGACATTACAGATATACTCTATTCCAACCAACTCCCTCCAGTTTTAATTTACTCACCTGAACAAATTTTTTCACGTGAAATTAGAACCTACTATTTTGAAAGTGAAGAAGTAGCAAGTATCAATCAAACAAAGTTCAACGAAACAAAAAACAAATACTGGCCAAACTATGATTCTATATTCACTGATGGATCAAAGTCAAAAGAATATACCAGTTGTGCCTTCTACCATTTTGAGGAAAATACTGACAAAAAATTTATTTTACCAAAGGAAGCTTCCATATACACTGCAGAACTAACAGCAATAGTGCAAGCTATGAAATACGTACTCGGCTCTAACCACGACAAATTTATAATATGTACGGACAGCAAAAGTGCAGTAGATAAACTTAAAAATGTTAAAATAAATAGATCAGTTAATCATATTGAAGCAAAAATCATGTATTTACATAATGAGATACACATCAAGAATAAAGTCGTCATATATCTATGGGTAAAGGGACACGCAGGCATAACAGGTAATGAAATGGTGGATGCCTTAGCAAAAACAGCTCCAACATCAGGAGAAGAACTAAATCTTAAACTACCCCCGTCCGATTTATTCTTAAATCAAAGGAACAAAATAAATGAGATGTGGCAAAACCTATACAGTGCATCAACAACTGGAACAAACTTTTGTAAACACCAGCCAAGGATCCCCAGAAAACCATGGTTTCACAAAATACCAAACAGAAACTTTGTCGCCACAATAAATCGAATACGTGCAAACCATGCACTAACACCTTATTATAAACACAAAATAAAAATTACAGACGATCCACTGTGTAGTTGTGGTAAAATGGGTACATTGGTACATGTTTTACTTGAATGTCCAATAAATATTGTAAACATTAATAATCTATATAAAAACTTAATTCACTACAAGATAAACCTTCCAATAGACCTAAATTGTATTATTTTTTCAGGAAATAATAATATACTTTATGTACTTCATGAACACATCATAAACTGTAAACTAAAATTGTAAAATTACTAACCAATTTTGTAAGCAATTCTGCAAAACAAACTAAATGTAAAGCATTAAAGGAAAAAAAAAGGTGAATACAAAAAAAAAAAAAAATAATAAAAAAAATAAACCAAGTAAAAAAAATTAACCAATTAAAAAAAAAACAAAAAAAAAAAAACAAAAAAAAACAAAAAAAAAACAAAAAAAAAAACAAAAAAAACAAAAAAAAAACAAAAAAAAAGAAAAAAAAAAATAAAAACACACACAAAGAGGGCTAAAACCTCCGCGGCGTTGAACCGGGTTGATGCTCTAGCGCGGAAGGAAAAAAAAAAAATTAAACACCTTACACTTTACTAATGCTACATATTACTAACAAAACAAATGAATACATCATGCTCAAGTTTGATACTATGAAACAATTTACACAAACTATTTATACAATCTAACATAGTCTGGCTAATTGGTCCTCACCAAAGCCATAAATTCCACGAAAAAAAAAAAAAAAAAAAAAAAGTCTGACGTCACAAATGTCACAAAATTGGGAGGAGCTTATATTGGCTCCAAACAATTTTGATTGTAAGGTTAAATGGTCATAAGACATTTTTCATTTATGTGCTTTGTGTGGCAAAATAAGACTTCATTTACGTATTTTGTTAAAGAAACGTGTTAATTAAGAGATTTTTATTCGTTTTTGCTCAGGTGGTTTTTATTCCTTAGTGATTGAAAATAAACATAACCTCAACACTGTTTACGTTCTAATCATTGCAATAAATTAACTCACCTGAGCCAAAACGAATAAAAATCTCTTAATTGGCACGTTTCTTTAACTAAATACCTAAATGAAAAGTCTTATTTTGTCACACAAACTACGTAAACAATAAATTAAAAATTCCTTATGAGTGTTTAACATTACAAACAAAATTGTTTGGAGCCAAATATAAGCTCCTCCCAATTTTGTGACGTCAAGGAAGTCCATTGGGAAAAACGATTTATCCTGATACCATAGGTAAATTATAGAAATGGTCTAATATCTCACGAAATACACTTCCAAATGAGAAACTAAAAAACAGATTTTTAATATTTTTCGAAAACCTTTCCAACAACACCAAACGTGACCCTCCAACCCACCCCCTGGAGGTGGGGTGGGGGGTAGCTTTAAAATCTTAAATAGCAACCCCCACGTTTTATAACAGATTCGGATCCGTCATGAAAAATTAAGCAACATTTATTTGAAACATTTTCTAGAATTGTTAATAGATGGCGCTTTAATTGGAAAAATACGATTTATTAGCGCCATCTATCAAAAATTTTAAAAAATGTTTCGAATAAATGTTGCTTAATTTTTTATGGCGAATCCGAATCTGCGATAAAAAGTGGGGGTTGCTATTTAAGATTTTAAAGTTACCCCCCACCCCACCTCCAGGGGGTGTGTTGGAGGGTCATGTTTGGTGTTATTCGATAGGTTTTCGAAAAAGATTAAAAATCTATTTTTTGGTTTCTCATTTGGAAGTGTATGTCGTGAGATATTAGACCGTTTCTATAATTTTATCTATGTTATCAGGATAAATCGTTTTTCCCAATTATAGCGCCATCTATCCACAGTTAGAAAAAATATCTTGAATAAAAGTTGCCTACTTTTACATAACGAATCCAAATTTGCAAGAAAAACTGGGGGTTTCCATTTAAGATTTTAAAGTTACCCCCCACCCCACCTCCAGGGGTGTAGAGGGGATTGGTGTTTGGTGTCATTGGATAGATTTTTGAAAATGATTAAACACGTATTTGTCAGTTTTTCGATCCGATGTTTAGTTCGCCAAATATTCGACCGTTCCGCTACTTTTGGGACACCCTATATAATGAAATTAAATATAGAACTATCTAAAAACTCGTAATTAGAGTAAAACATGAATTCCCTTATTTATATGGCTTTTTTGTACTGTAGTCGCATTCCTGGATGACGTGACGTTGGCTTCACATTTTCAATGTAAATGCAAGTTTAATAATATCCCCACAAAAAGAAATCCAGCAAAGTAAGGACTGGCGATCTAACTGGCCATTATGTGAAGCCCCTATTCCCAGTCCATTGATTTGGAAATATTTCGTTCAAATAATTACGAACGGTTGCGTCATAAAGAGGAGTAGCTCCGTCTTGTTGAAACCACTAAGCTTAATTTGGGATGTTCGGGATATCACTTGGCAATATCGCGATTAATTCTGGCACGATTTGCTGTATCGACAAGTCTAAATGCACTGCGCGTCAGAGAAAACGGGCACCCCACAAAATCGGTCATTTTTGATGTCTCGAATTTTCTAAACCTGTTGTCCGATTTTTGTGATTTTTTTAATATGTTGTAGCCTTATTCTTTAACAATGTCGCTGTAATAATATTGTTTCTAGACAGGTAAATTGTCATTGTATACTGGGCAGTGGCGGCTCGTGGCTTTAGGGACAGGGTCGGCAAGGTTTTGTCTCCTCAGATAGGTATGCCATCTAATTAAAAGGCTTCAATTTCATAGGAGATTTTTGGGTTTGGTTTATTTTTCCTTTTTTTGTTTTTTTTTGTTTTTTCCTATAAATTTAGAACCTAAACCTGTTTATAAATTGACTCTAGTCTATGTTGTTTCGAAGTAGCAAAATGGGTTATAACGCCATTGTAAAATTTATTATTGTTTTGGAGAGATTTTAAAAGTTGTTTTTCTATTGACATTTGAGACAAGCTTGACATTCTCTCTTGTTTCATGGTGTTTCGACAATACGTTTTGATTCTTTTGAGACAAGAGAAATCCCGTTCATTTGAGGCAGAATTTGCCCACATTTGAGAACAATAATTTATTAATTTCGGGAACAGTTTGTTGTACCTAATGAATTGCAGTATATAAAATTATACATATTTTGTAACTTATCCCACCTTCCGAAAATATTTGGATCAGCATATAAAATTTAATTGTTTTATTTTATTTGGTTAAAGAATTATGGATAATTTTTAACGAACTTGTCTAATAGACATTTTGAAAATTCTTTAGCGTAACTTTTAAATTTTGAATCGTCAAAGAGGTAAATTACTTATGACAGTGAGTAAATGAAGCGGGGGTGCAATTGTTTTAACTTTTGCCTGAAGACCGTACAATTCACCGGACATCAAGGCAGCGCCGTCATAAGTTTGCCGTACCAATTTATTTTTGATATCAAAAAATTTTAATCTGTCTAAAACACCAAAAATATAATCTGTCTTATGGCTTCCACTCACGTCTGAAAACCTTAAAACCTCTCATAAATATTAGACGTAACGCGTATCGAAGAACAATTGATAATTGTGAATGACATGTTACCTCTATCAGTAGTTTCGTCTACTTCTACCGAAAAGGATCAAAGTGTAACTACTAATTGATTCTTTCATTCTGTGCTGTCTTCGAGACAGAAAGTAAATTAGAAAATTCCAGATTGTATTTGTTATTTTTATTTTAACAATTTTATTAATTCTCTATAATTAACTTGATTTGACGAATGCTCCGATTCATCTTGTCCCCTACATGGTAATTTCTGGCAACTTAGAAAAACTACAATTTCAATAATTAAACGACGTAAACCTACTTATTTCATAGTTTCATCCCGGGCGCAATAGCAAGGTACGTGGCTAGATACGTGCTTTGCTGCCGTTTGCAGATCACCGATCGGCAGATTGCTATCTGCCGGACTTGCCATTCAAATGAATACGGGGAATGTATAATTGGTTGCCTATCGGCTAATATTCCATAGCTTCTTATTCTTATTACAATCAAATCGTCAATCTGGGGACGGCTTACCGAAGCGGGCCTATCGCAATCTGGTGTATGGCTATAGGATCATTAATTTGAAAAGTCTCTTATGCACAGCGCACAGGGATCACTTAACTTACCTATCGGATCGATCGAATTCTTTCAAAGACAATGAATAAAATTTAGTCTGTATTATCTCACATATATTTTTTTATTTCGCAGAAACGAATATCATCAACTATGATTAAATTAAATATTTAAAAAAAATCTATAATGTGTCCATAAAAATGTGTGGGTCGGCACTGCCGACCCTGACCAGTCGCCAATGATACCGGGTGTACCAATCAAACTGTGTTTTTTTCTAAAAGTTCGGAACACCCTGTGGAATATTCTAGCATTTATAAAATACTGAAATTAAAACCCAACTATAGCCTCAGGTTTTCTTAACATTATGTTCTTTGATTCATTCGGTTATGTTGGATATTAAAAAAGTTAGGAACTTTAACATCTAGCCATATTCTTCATCAGTACAGGGTGTTTCTTAATAAGTGCGCAAACTTTAAGGGGTAATTCTGCATGAAAAAATTACCGTTTGATTTATAAACATATATACGCAAATGCTTCGTTTTCGAGATACGGGATGTTGAATATTTTCTTACAAACTGACGACTTATTTGTTGCTCTAAAACCGGTTGAGATATGCAAATGATATGACCGGGTAATATGACCCGTATGCACGCCAATGGTAAATATAAAATTCTTAATTGTACGTCAAAAAATGCGCAATAACTACCTCTTAAAACCTACCAAATTTCATTTGCATATCTCAACCGGTTTTAGAGCAATAAACAAATCGTCAGTTTGTAAGAAACAATTCAACATCCCGTATCTCGGAAACGAAGCATTTGCGGACATAATTATGTTTAGAAAGCAAACGGTCATTATTTTTTCATGCAGAATTACCCCTTAAAGTTTGTCGCACTTATTTAGAAACATCCTGTATTGATGAAGAACATGGCTAGTTGTTAACCTTCCGATGACCAACCTTTTTTTGTTACACGGATGACCAAGGGGGGGGGGGGGAAATGACCCCAGTTCAAAAAATGTCAAAAATGACAATTAACAAAAAAATGAAGTTTTTTTTTGCATGGACTTTATGTCATTCCGCCACTCACAACATGAGTATTAGTGTCATGTGTAGTGTGTATGTTAAGTAAGTGTCTTGTTACTTTGCAAAGTCGACGTCATTAGCGTAAAACTACGTGGAATTACACATAATAGACGGTATTTGACTAAACATCAACTTCAGAATATATTTTTTATTCGTAAAATATAGGGATTTTTTTTTATTTCAAAATATGATATCTAGAATGATATTAAAGTCAAATAAAAAAATAATGAGTTAAAAATTGAAAATACTTTTGAATTTATTAAAGAAAAACATACGGTGGGGTCACAATTTTCCCCGCTTGGTCATTCGAAGGTTAAAGTACCTAACTTTTTTATTATCCCACATAAGTGAATGAATCAAAAACATAATGTTAAGAAAACCAGAGGCTATAGTTATAATATAGTTATTTCAGTATTTTATAAATGCTAGAATATTCCGCAGGGTGTTCTGAACTTTTAGAAAAAAAAAAAAGAATGTGTGTGTACTTTGTACGCACGTAAGAAGTTATACTTCTAAATATGATTTCAATGAAATAAATATACTTTCGGACAGTTTATTTGTATTTATTTAAAGATTAAATTAATTTTTACTTACTACTTTCCAAAAATTTTTATTAAAACAATACCAAAAATTAAAAAAAGATTAGAAAACACCAGGATTTGAACCGGGGACCTCTTGATCTCCAGCCCAACGCTCTACCACTGAGCTATACCCTTTTGTTTATACGGGCTACAAGATTTCTCAGACATAGTGACAAACATACGAAGTGAATTATAAAATACCTACTTTAAATATTACTTATTATCTTATTCCCGAGGTAGACAAGTCCAAATACACAAAAATTATAATAATAGTTATTTATGATATAAATGTTAAAAGCACAATTTTAAGGCACGTATGTGAAAGATTCGCTTCGTTCATTCTGCAATTCACATGAGTGCCTTAAAAATGTACTTTTTAACACCTAGGTATATCATACAATATTTTTTCTACAAACGTCTTATATATCAACAATTATAATTTATTCATTCTCAATTACAGTACAATACCTACAAAAACTTTTACTTGAACTTGACTGACATTCCATTTTTATATTTTTCTTGACATTACATCAAAACTGCCTATACTGTCAATACGTAAATCATAACAACTATCGAATAACATCTACTTTTATTTTTTTATATTCTAACAAATTTTAATAGTTTTTTTCTGCAAACGTGTTAAAAATGCAAATACAGTTTAAATTAAATTTAAAAAAACCTTTTAAACCACCTTTTTCAAATTGCGCAAGTTGTATTATTAATATTAATGTTAATAAATGAAATATAAATATTTTGACGTTTCACAATTTGACAATTCACTTTTAACTAAATTAAATTTAAAATTTTTAAAGCACTGGTGCTTTAAAGTAGCATTTTTAACGCTCCTATGGAGTGCTATAAATTGCATTTTTAACACGTTTGTAGAAAAATATATTTAAAAACACTAATATATCCTTTCCACACCTTTTCTGGACTGATACATACATAAATTAAAACATTTAGTAACGAACTCCATACTGTCTGTGTGCGCATGCGCGCAGATTAATAAAATTTCACCCTCAATCGCGCCTAAACAAGTATAACTTCAAAAACACAGTTTGATTGGTCCACTCGATATATGTACAATGAAAATTTATCTGTTTAGCAACAAGATTATTACAGCGATATTGTTAAAGAATAAAGCTATATAACATATTAAAAAAATCACTTAACTTGGACAACAGGTTTAGGAAATTCGAGACATCAAAAATGACCCATTTTGTGGGGTGCCCGTTTTCTCTCACGCACACTGTATTTTGCACTAGTGAGATATCCGTGTACCAAAAAATGGACGATGATTTTTATGCCAATAATTGCTG
This sequence comes from Diabrotica virgifera virgifera, assembly GCF_917563875.1. NCBI lineage: Eukaryota > Metazoa > Arthropoda > Insecta > Coleoptera > Chrysomelidae > Diabrotica > Diabrotica virgifera. The sequence continues at coordinate 141,022,573 of NC_065450.1, forward strand.
CGCATACATTAATTAACCTTTTAAGAAATCGTGTATGGGCTTTCGTGATCCAGTGAGATTTGTTCGTGCCCAGTATCGACATTTTTGTTTATGGTGCCGTTTACATTAAATGATGATACATCTGAAAAATTATATTGTTAGCAGAAAACGGATTTCTGTTACATCACTCCATTATTTCTTCGCACAATTTTAATTTTCTATCCGGGTCATCTTCGTTTAATTCTTGCACTAAATTTATTTTGTAAGGATGCTATTTATGTTTTTTTTTATTTACTTTATTATTGAATTTTGCCTGATCTTGAAATCATGATTAAAGGCTAAAGTCCTAGAGCTTAGATATGGATTATCTCATGCATCTATTAGCATGCTTCGTCGTAAATGTTTTGTGACACTCTTCTTCGCCCAAAAAAAGCTACTTCTAATATTTTCAAATTTATTACATTTTTATATCTTAGAAATGTCTGATTTAGTAACTGCCTCTGCATCAGGATAATTTTTTGAATTTTAACACCTTGTATATCAAAAACTACTAACTTTCGGGAAATAGTGATAGATATTGCCGTTTTTAAAATGTCATTGCCAATGGAATTTTGACAGAAAAAATACAGGATACCATTTCAAATACAAATAGATAACGTCATCACGACGTCATGATGACGTTATCATAGTTACGGTTGTCCAAAATGACAGCAGAACTAGATTTAAAAAATTGACTTGTCTCGTTTTTTTTTTTGCTTAAGTGTTATCTAAAGGATATATTTTGAGGTTTCCAACCCATACGCTCATACTTTATATATTTTTGAGATTAGATTTTAAATTTTAAATCTACCTACGTTTAAAAAAATCCTTTATAAAAGGTGTATATTTAAAATCCCTAAAAAGGGCTACATCACAGAACTAGTTTTCGATTGGTTGACCAATCATAATCAGTGCTTACGTGAAATTTACATGCTAACCACCAAGATATATTATAACAAAAATATGTGGGTAAAAACCCTTTACAAGTAATCCGTCAAGGAAGCATGATGACAGTATGGCAGCAAGTGATTGGGGCGTATTAATGGAATATTAATGGACAAACATGGGAATAAACATAAATGGAAAGAAACTAAACCACCTAAGATATGCAGACGATGTAGTAGTCATAGCATCAAGTTTTGAAGAACTACAAACCATGCTAACCGAACTAGCAAATGAATCCGAACAAATAGGTCTAAAAATGAATTTTGCCAAAACAAAAACAATGACAAACACACAAGACAATAGAAACGTAATACTAAACGACACCACAATAGAAGCGGTTAATGATTATACAGGGTGTCCCGAAAAGATTGGTCATAAATTATACCACAGATTCTGGGGTCAAAAATAGGTTGATTGAACCTCACTTACCTATATACAATAGTGCACACAAAAAAAGTTACAGCCCTTTGAAGTTACAAAATGAAAATCGATTTTTTTCCATATATCGAAAACTCTTAGAGATTTTTTATTGAAAATTGACACGTGGCATGCTTATGGCAGCAACATCTTAAATAAAAATTAAAGTAAAATTTGTACACCCCATAAAAATTTTATGGGGTTTTTGTTCCCTTAAACCCCCCAAACTTTTGTGTACGTTCCAATTAAATTATTATTGTGACACCATTAGTGAAACACAATGTTTTTAAAACTTTTTTGCTTCCTAGTACTTTTTCGATAAGCCACTGTTTATCGAGATATTCTGAATATTGGTCGAATCCACCACATATTTGTATATGGTTAAGTACGATTATAGAGACCTGTTAATAATCTGACAATTTATTTATAATTTACATTTTTAGGTATATTTTGAAAAAGAAGCCACATCTCGATAAAAGGTGACTTATCAAAAAAAGACTAAGAGGCAAAAAAGTTTTAAAAACACTGTGTTTACCTAATGGTACCAAAATAATAGTTCAATTGGAACGTACACAAACATTTGGGGGGTTTAAAGGAACAAAACCCCCATAAATTTTTTATGTAAATATATTAAAAATTAGCCGCATCTCGATAAAAACTGGCTTGTCGAAAAAATACTAAGAGGCAAAAAAGTTTTAAAAATGTTGTGATTAACTAATGGTACTACAATAATGAATTAATTGGAACGTACAGAAAAGTTTGGGGGGTTTAAGGGAACAAAACCCCCATAAAAATTTTATGGGGTGGACAAATTTCACTATAATTTTGTTTTAAGATGTTCCTGCCATAACAATGATATATGTCCATTTTCAATAAAAAATCTGTAATAGTTTTCGATATATTAAAAAAAATCGATTTTCATTTTGTAATTTCAAAGGGCTGTAACTTTTTTTATGAGCACATTTGTACTAAGGTAAGTTAGGTACAATCGAACTATTTTTGACCTCAGAATGTGTGGTATAATTTATGACCAATCATTTCGGGACACCCTGTATATATTTGGGACAGATTATAAAAATAAATAAGGAAAACCAAACAGCGGAGGTAAAAAGAAGGGTCAGATTAGCCTGGGCAGGATTTGGAAAATTAAAATGGGTCCTAAAGAATAAAAAAATACAACAATACTTAAAAACAAGAGTGTTTGACCAGTGCATACTCCCAATTCTCACATACGCATGCCAAACATGGACCTTGACCAAGGCAAACATGGATAAAATAATAAAGACACAAAGAGCCATGGAGAGAGCAATGTTAGGAGTAAAATTGACAGACAAAAAGCAAAACAACTGGGTCAGAAATAGAACAAAAGTCAAAGACGCAGGTCAACATATAACCAGGCTAAAATGGAGCTTCGCAGGTCATAACGCTAGACAAACGGACAATAGGTGGAATAGCACGATACAACAATGGAGACCATGGACAGGAAAGAGAGCAAGAGGACGACCCCAGATGAGATGGGGAGACGACATTAAAAAGATAGGAGGAACGCACTGGAAACAGAAAGCACTAAACAGAAGCGAATGGAGGAAACTGGGGGAAGCCTATGTTCAGAATTGGACGAATTAAAGGGCAAAAGAAGAATGGAATATTTTAAACATCCATGCTTAAGTTCGCATTTTTAACCGATGTGTTTCCTTGACGGATTACTTGTAAATGGTTTTTAGCCACATATTTTTGTTATACTATATCTTGGTGGCTAGCATGTAAATTTCACGTAAGCACTGATTATGATTGGTCAACCAATCGAAAACTAGTTATGTGATGTAGCCCTTTTTAGGGATTTTAAATATATACCTTTTATAAAGGATTTTATTGTTTTTTGTATTACATGGTATACAGCCAACTACAGGAAAACTTTTTTATTGTGGATTTTAAAAAAATTTTAAATCTACGTTTAGCATAAAATGATAATTTTTATGAAATTAATTAAGGATGTTAAATTTCACGGTCAGGAAATACTTTTATTAGAAATTATATACATATATTTTTCTTAAGTAGTTATCCGTATTTTTATTTTGTCTCTATACTATTATTTTTGGAAAATAAAATTTTCACGTATCTTATTTTCTATTATTTAGGTGTTAGAAACAATTGGACCCCCATACAGTTCGGAGTTCGTTCATTTATTCATGCCTATGGTAGAAAATGATGAAATTACCGGTACTATGAGAGGAGATGGTGAAAATGATCCAGTATCTGAGTTTATAGGTATGTATTGATAGACTAATAGTCAAATGCTCCTTGAAAATATCAGACCCTCTAAATAATTCTCAATGAAAGTAAATAATAGTCGAGGAAATGAAGCTGGAAAAATGGCAAAACCTCGCAATTTTTTCGTCCAGCATCGATTTGTACAAAAATTTGGAATTAGGCCCATTTCATCCTCTAGTTCATTTTCTATATTGAACCGTTGTACGCTTTTGGTTTTTTAAGGATGAAAACGACCCCTAAAAAAACTACTTGTAAAAAATTATAAAACAACATTTTAAACTTTAATATTGTCAACATTTGGTTCTTATTAGTTACATAATGATTGTTTTATGCTTTCAGATATACTATCATAATATTTGAACCCTTAAAGCCACCCTTATTGGATATATAAAAAATTACTTATCCTAAAAGAATAATTTCGGCTTGAATCGATTTACATTAAAATTTGGGATTAGGATCATCTCACCCTGTACTTCATAGTCTATAACATGCTCAAGGGCGTCGATTATTTTTAGGGGTGTAAACTACCCTTTATTGTCAAAAATTATATAAAAACATTGTAAACTTTAATATGGGTAAAATTTGGTTTTGTTTGGCTAAAAATAATGATTGTTTTATGCTTTAGGATATAATATCATAATATTTGAACACTTAAAAACCACCCTTACGAACATTATAATTTTTATAAGTAGATAATTTAATAGATCTATACAGAAAAAAAGTAAAATTAAAGAATTACAAAACATTTATTTACACAAAAATACCAATTTACAAATATGTAGAAGTACAAATACACATTGTTTTTAAGTCATCTTACAGTATACGACGCAGTTCTGTGGTATTATACATGCATTGAAAATGTTCCACAAGCGGATTATACGAATATTTCGAAAAAAAAAACGGGTTTTATAAACATAGCTCTTTCATTTTTGGCGATAAAAAGTTTTTTCAAAAACGGTTTTGTAGTATTTTTGAAGAGCTATCAGATTATGTAAATTAAATTCCGTTAGATCTCTTACTTTTTAATTGGGGTGGGTTTAAAGGGCTCGAATAAGGGGGTGTTTGCTCGTAAATAGAGGTTTAAACAGCTATATCTCGCTAACTATTCATTGTAATGAAAATCTATGCACAATATAATTTTATTTATTAAAAAAGCTATTATTTAGTAATTCATCATTTTTTTCGTATCTCCAGTATTTTCGGAGATATTTGGAAGTAAAACGTGAAAAATACGAAAGTGCAAAAAATTAATTTTTCTTTAAACTCCAATTTTTCTAAAATTTGGCCTTTTAAATAGGTGAAACTTCTTGGGTATATTGACAATACAAATATACAAGGAATTACAGAACGGTGAAGACCAATTTTTAATTAGGAGGGTAGTTAGGGGGCTATTTTCACTGATTTTTTCGTAGAGAAAAGCAGGTACCGAATTTTTTTGTTCATAAGTCGCTCTATTTTCATGTTAGAAATTTTTTTAATATTATTCTTTGAAAGGTTTAATTGTATACTTGAAAAATGATAATTTAAGCTTTCCTCGAAAAATGCAAAGTTTTCCCGTTATTTGGCTTTGAATATTTCAAATTATGCATTTAACGAGAAAAGCTAACCTTTAACATGCCGTATCTCGGTTTGTATTGGTCTTAAAGATATTATAGAAAAAGAATTTAGTTTGTGTTACTAAAAGATACAATTTTAATTTCTACAGTTTTTCTGATCAAATGCATATTTTTCGAGGTATTCTAAAAAATCCCTCTAAAAAAGTCGATTTTTCGACGAAAAACTGTTACTTTCAAGCGCGAATAACTCGAAAAATATTCGTTTTACGAAGAAAATGTAAAAAACATTTTGTTCTTAGAATTATTTTTTACATCGATTTACATGGTTAAAATGTAATAAAAAATTCCCACCCCAGAGATGGGGTGGCAACCACCCCCAAGGTTTTAGCGTACAGCGGCATGATATAGAAAATGATCCTTGGACTATTCCCTACCTTCTGTGAAAATTTCAAGTAAATCCATGCTGGACGAAAAAATTGCGAGCCAAAATGCTTCATTTCCTCGACTAATAAGTGAAAAAAGAAAACTTAACTAAAAGATACAGGGTGGAATAACAAAAGAAATGCTAAAGCATGAAGAAAACGTGATCTAGAAAGTGAATGCTTTATTTAACTAAATATTTATAAATTAAAGTTTCAAGATTTAAATTAAAGTTTCTTTATTAGTACTATTTATCCAGATTTAAGTCATACGGCTCTCACTCTTCTAAGAGGAAAAGTCAATTATTCCAGATATCTACGGTATGAAAAGAAATAAGCTCTGGTGGCATTATCTAACAATACACTGTGGTTCCAAATGTTGAAAACGTGGTCATGAGTTAAAAAGTCCCTATCTGGGGATTTTCAGGTTTACAGTCGTTTTCTCATACCATCGTAGAGTCGTAATACGCAGGTATAAGGGTCAGCCGGGATGTATTCTTATCCAAAGCTCAGGGACAAGTGATCATGGGCGACGTTATTTTGGCCGACAGGGAAAGTGAAAAATAACGCGTATATTGAAAACGCTGTAAAAGGTTTTGTGGTTCATTAATTTTATCGCTGTATGTAGTAAAGTTAGATATAAGATTTTATAGTGACTTTAGTGACGCCAACCTTCACTAAAGTCATTCATTATTGTACTCATTTGCCCTCATTTGCAGCAGTAAAGTAACACTTTATTGTACTAAAAGAAGAATTTTACTTTACCTGCCGCGATTAATCAAATTAACCGAGATTGAATGTAAGTGGTCGATGGCAGTAATCGAATGGCGAGTATTTGAGTAGACTTACAATTTATTTACTTTAATTATTAAAAATAGTGTACGCAATTTGCGATATTATCAATTAAATTTATGTCAACAAGTGAAATTCTGTAGTATTTTGTAATTATATTCAATATTGATAACTATCGATTAAAAATCGAAAGCGGCCATCTTGCAAGTTATCTGTCATCACTGTCATGAAATTATTATGACGTCTAAAATTTAAAAAGTTCTTAAATTGTAAATTGCAAGTAAGTGTTAAAACCAATATCAAATTATGTTGGCAAATATTATTTTATACCAATAATATCTTAACCGATTGTCAAAAAATATTCCAGCAAACGAGAAGTAAACTCAACCTTCCCAGGGACATATCTGAGCTTCTTAGAGACAATACAAATATTAACAATGTCACACAGTTTTTAACGGAAATAGGAATAAAAGACATTTAATTGTATCACAAATTTTTCAGGTATACTTTTTGTTAGTATATATGTATTTACTTAATATTACAATCTCTTTTTATTTTTAATATGTATTTTCCATTGTTGTCGTTTATAACCCCAATGGTTCTGACAACATTAAATTTAAAAAATATATGTTGGCGATAAAATTTTGTATGTACCTCGTCAGTAAAGACTCCTTATCGAACTCGTCTGTTACTCGCCTCGCTCGCTACGCTCGTCTTCTCGTAATATCAGACTGGTTCGATAAAAAGTCACTTTACTGACTTGGTACATAAATAACTATTATAATAATAAATGCATAAAATTTGTTATGAATAAACAGTAAAAATATACCTACATGAGATAATCAAATTTTTTTAAAAAATACATTCAAAAACTACATAATTCTGCGATTGTTTATTAATCTCAAAATGTATAGTAAGAAGATACAGAATCACATTGGTTTAGTTTAGCTGCCGTTAACTGTCTTTACATTGCTGGCAGCTGTTTGAATACAAAAATATGAAATGACGCTGTCTGTAGGTATACGTCACGTTACATTTACATATGGACGGCGCTATGCATAACTCGACCAAGCGCCAAAACATAGTTTTGAGATAAATGGCTTCAAAGTTTTTCGTTTGTTAAAAATGCATTTATTAACATATTTGCACAAGATGCATAGAAGAATGATCACCTATAACTCTTTTTGGTTGCAAAGTTTCAATATAATCGCACCTACCATAGTCTAGAAAAAAAAAATAAAATGTCGCTTGGTCTACTTATGCTTTAAATACATTTTAGGAAGTTTAGCTGTTATACATTACTAGACCAACTACCATTTTTATGTCATTTGGTCTATTAATGCAAAACAAAATATTGCGATATGCCTCTTGCAATCACTAAATAAATAAACTAGTATTTTTTAAATTTATATATTAAACGTATATTGCTACAACATAATCAATTCAATTATCATTAAATATATTTTTTGCATTTTATTGCTTTAAATTTATTTTACCATTCCCAAAAAATTCAATAGCGTTAACTCCAATGCAGTTAAAATTATATCAATAAAAAATTGCAGTACTTATTCAGAGTTTTTAACCCTCCGTTAGTCGCTATCGGTGTCACACACCGACGACAGAATTATTCATTCGGGATTTACAAAATACCTGGTTTTTTCTATCGCCACTTTCTGTACCTCTTTCTATCAACTAACCTCGTGTTAGTATACATTCTTACCTACTTGGGTACAGTTGTGCGAGTTTTATAGCTACTTTCGGTGCAAGACTCCGTAGCGACTAACGGTGTGGTTATTACTTTATTGGCATAACTTGCAGTTCAGGTAAAGATTTAGCATCTTATTATTGCATTTTATCGACAAGTTTTGGTCAAATCTTATTTATAGATGTCCTTTGAAGCCGAACAAAAACATTTGTTGGAATTATGGGAAATGGTTCCTAGCGACGATGAAAATTATTTTGACGATGAGGGAAGTGAAAATGAAATCGATCAAATTGTTATACTAGGGTTTTTCATTTTATATCTGTTGTTTTTCAATAAAACATATTCAAAAATATTTTTCAGTCATTCCTATACACAATATAAAATATTTGTATGAATTTTATAGCAATAACTATTTTTTTTAAATTGTCGGTCTCTGACACCGTAGCGACTCTTGATGCTCCGTTTATCCTAGCGACTAACGGAGGGTTAAACAGGGGAAAATTAAAAAAAAAAAAACAAGAAGTTGCTATTTGTATAAAACCGTATAAATATCTAAATACATAGCGGTAAAATTCTTTCTACATTTTTTTTTCTTCTAATTTTACATCTATACCTTTTTTTATTGCCAAGACTGTGTTGTCGTTGTAAAATGATATTTATTTATTCAATTTTGTTGAATTGTTAAAAATCTGTTGTTATTCGAAGCATTAGTGTACTAAATAGCGGTACATAGATACCTTTTTTTATGGCTCAGCAAATGGCTATTATAATAAACATGGCAATTATGAAAAGTCACATTCTAATGTTTTGACAGTTCGCTTACGTCAAAAATGTTGACCTACGTAATATCGCTTTTGTAGTAAAAATACTATATTTAATTTTCTTAGCTAAGCGCTTTCTACACAAATGTCATCTTCAGAGCTAATGGTCAAAGTATAAAAAAGTACCACTACTTCGAGTTGTAGGTGTGTGCATGTATTAAGATATTTGGTCTGTTGTGCAACTCCGGATGATGAAAGATTAATTAAGTTATAAATAATTAATTAAGTTATAAATATTGTCAAAAATGATTTATATCAAATGTCACTCATAAATGTTTAAATTTAGAAAATTACTGTAAAAATGAATAAAACACCTTAAAAGTCATGATAATTCTCATATAAAACGAAGTCCCGCCAGAAGAATTCCATCTGAAGTTTTTCGCAATCCTTGTTGAATTTTATTAGAGATTTTCGTAGGTCCGATAAACAAAATTTAACGTTAACTGAATTAGTGAGAAGAGAAGCCCAAATTTGAAGGCAGATGAGCGAAACAGACTATTCAATACCTTTTTTTAAACTTTAAGATAAATTAATTTTGTTTTATAATCAAAATTTAACACTCACGCACAAGATGTAGTCCATGTGACTGACAACTTCAGTGAGAACTTGGGTTTATGATTATGTACTAATTGCTACAAATAAACTCTATTATCAAATCATATCATTATCATAATAATTGTAAAACAGTAAAAACAACCACTTAGACGTTACAAACATATAAAATTTGGTCATGGTAAAGGTATCACCCAACCATTTTTAAGTCATGCGAGCAGTTAACTGTCAACTGCTCGCATCACTTAAAAATAGTTGGGTGTTACCTTTACCATGACCAAATTTTATATGTTTGTAACGTCTAAGTGGTTGTTTGTACTGTTTTACAGTTATTATTTATAGTTTAATTAATCTTTCATCATCCGGAGTTGCACAACAGAATAAATATCTTAATACGATGCACACACGTACAACTCGAAGTAGTGGTACTTTTTTTATACTTTGACCATTATCTTTAATATTAGATTAATATGGATTTTTATTATCATATAATATTTGTTTGTTTCAGTTTACTGTAAAGCAAATTACACGACAATTATATAGCAGTTGCAAGAAGAAAGACTGAAGACAAAGAAAGGAAAATATTTTGGTTTTGTATTGAACCAAATATGAAAATGTCTCTAAGACGGTTGTTAAGTACAGGAATTTATTTTAAAATTAGTTAATTTTAAATATTTTCTACTGAAATATGTATTTTGTATGTAAAATTATTTTCAAAAAATATAGAAGCATTCGCAAATAAGTAAACTTTGTAAATTTTATTTTAATTTTCGATCATTCTGTGTATAAAAATATATCAAAATAATATTAAAGAAAAGTGGTCCACCTGAATACTTTGATTTGACAAGTTCTAACAATTTACATGCAGAAACTCTTAAAGTTATAGCCTTGGTGCAGGTTTGGACCACATTACTACTACCACATACGGTGTTTCAGTGTAATCACCTACAAACATGTAATCTGAAATCTAATCCAATCCAATGTACTCTTATGTTATGTTACTTTTATGTTTTGAAACTGTTTCTGCACATTATACATGCCTGAATACACAAAAGTGAGGAATTGGTTGATTCTATTTGATTAACAGTTTAACATTTTTTTCAGAGAGGGGAATGCGTGCTGATGCTTTTTCTCTGATGATAAAACATGGATATATAGGGGAGTGCATATAGATTTTCACTTCGGAAAAATCAAACAAGATAGAAATTTTTGTAATTTCATTAAGATATGTTTAATAAACAACATATCAAAAAGTTCTACTCGAGAAGTGGGTGCTTCATTTTTTATTAAACAAATGAACTACGAAATTGGATGTTTTTTTAATAACTCCGAAAATATAAATTTTAGAAAAAAACTGACTCGACCATTGAAAAATTCAGAAAATTTTACAAAAAAAAACCTTATATAAAGAATTTTCTAAAATGAAATCTGTATCTTCTATAATTTTTTATTTATAACGCTAAAGTCACCCTTCTCACAAACATTGGCGCACTGTAAACTAGGGTACGGCGAAGTGCACGGCTGAGTTATTTTAATGTAATTCTTTAACTAATGGATCAAATGAAATTTTACAAATTGAACATGAAAGAAGAATAATTAAGCTATCTTATGGTTATAATAAAAAGAAATAAAATGTATGGGCATAAGTACGGTGGGGGCGGAAAATGAGCCTTACATGAATTTTGTTTAAAAATGATTTAAAAATGTTTAACTAATAAAATTTTTCTTATAAAACCCTCAATTTTGCACAACTTACCTTTCAAGCACCTTACTAAATGATGTTTCATTCAAAAAAATCTCAAAAATTTAATTCAAATGATATGACGTCTCAAAAAATGTAATTTTTGAAATCTTCGTAGTTTTATAGAATTACCACCACTTTAAGACGGTATTACTCAAGTTTGAGCAGATCTATTACAGTTTTATAAGTGCTTTTTTAAAGCTTAGGATGTAATCTTTAAAATGCACTAAATTATTTTACTTTAGAGATGAAATAGACTATTTCTTTTTAAGAAAATTAAGAAAGATAACAAAAATGTAATACAAAAACCGAAAATTGCCAGCTAAAAAAATGTTTATACAAAGTGATCAAAACTTTTTTTTGTAAAACTTACCTAAAATACATTTAATAATAAGCTTTAACAATAATATGTGTTCAGCAAAAAAAATTTTTTTTTAGCTCTTATACAGTATGTCTGCGTAACTTGGAACCTGTTGATAACTTTTTTATTATCAGTTTTACGAAAAAAAGTTATTCTTTATAAAATACTCTGTATCGAATATAATCTAAGATGCAATGATCAAATATTAAATTTAATTAAATTTATACGAGGTATGTCAAAAAATATAAATTTTACTCAAGAGTAAAGTACCGTTATATTTCACAATATCGAAAATTGTTATTAAGAAAAGTTGTTTGGAATTAAAAAATTTGTTTTAGTGTTCAATTACATCCTTCTAATTAAAATATTGTGAATAATAAAGGCACTTAACTCTTAAGAAAAATTCCTATATTTTACATACCTCGTATAAAATTAAAAAAGTTTGATATCTGATGGTTGTATCTTAGATTTTAGACCAGGGAGAGCATTTTATGAAGAATAACTTTTTTTGTAAAAGTGATAATAAAATAGTTATCATAATTGTAATAAAATGATGATGAGTATCCGTAATTTGAGAAAAAATTGAAAATTTTATTTCAGAATGATGTAATTGTATATTTAAACATAGTTTCTAATTTCAAACAACTTTTCATAATAGCATTTTTTGATATTCTGGAATATAAAAGTACTTTACTCTTTAACGAAATTCATATTTTTGATATAACTCGTATAAAATTGATAAAATTTGATATCTGATGGTTGGGTTTTAGATTTTTGACTATCCAGAGCATTTTATAAAGAATAACTTTTTTTCGTAAAATTGATAATAAAAAAGTTTTCCATGTGGTTCCTAGCTACGCAGATACACTATATAAGAGCTTCTGTATAAGAATTTTCAAATTTCAATGCCATATTCGGATTCAGCATAATCAAAAACAAAATAGAAACATATTTGATCAAAGTAAAATGATGAATTTAACGATATTTTTAAAATTATTTATATAAAACAATTGTTATTGTTTAAACAATTAATAAACAATTAGCGGCCGAATCTGCGAGTAGAACTTTTTACTTTAACATGTATATAAACTAACAAAAAAAGTTTTAGAAAAATATAAGCTTGTTTGAATTTTTCCGAAACAATGCATGTTTTCGTTCTAATTGCACTCCCCTAATATTGCTATGGTCCCGTAACGAAAAACCAATCAACGGTAAGGCTGTTTCAAGGCAAGCCAAAGCCAACAAAAGTATTCCAAGCTTGCAGCGTTGTTGTGAACTTTTTTTGAAAAAGGGAAATATTGCCACAATTTCGTTAGAGAATGATAGAAACGCCAATGCTGAATTGTACACAACCATTTGTTTGCCAGAAGTGATTGCTGAACTCAGCAAAGATAACCGAAATCATTGCATTCTATATCATGCCAGATCGCATACGACTTTTATAACATCAGAGTATTTGAAGGCGAAAAACATTGATTTGGTGAGCCATCCTGCATACAGTCCTGGCTTAACACCATGTGATATCTTTATGTTACCGAGAATTAAAAAGAAACTACGAAAATTGTATTGATCCTTAAAGCGAATGCGTTGAAAAACAATAAGGTGATTCTCGACAAAAATATGTTTTCCTTCTATTATTTGTGCACCTCGTAGATGTTTGTTTGAACCATTGACTTGCCAGTTTTGAATACCCTGTTAAAACAGTTTGCCCTTGAAATTCATCTATCACCCTTAGGTTTGCGAATAGAGAGCTTGTTGGACTTCTTCTTTACTGTTGGTTTGGCGTCGTAGATAAACGAAAATTAGTATCTAAAGATCCCAGAAGAGGTGGAGAAGCGATATCTAAAGTATCGCTAGATAAAAATTGGATTTAGATCTCTCTAAACAGATAGACGTGGAAAGATTAATTGTAATAGGTCTATATCGAGGAATGAGTGGATAAATGCTGAGAATAGATAGAGACCAAAAATATAAACAGATATTAATACTAGGATTGTCCCTTTTTCCATTACTTGAGCCAGTATGTACTGTATGAGAATCACAATAAATCAGGTTTAGTACTGAACACTGAAGTTTTTCTGTCCCTTTCATCTGTCAAAGCTAATAGTCACTCTTCTATTCGTTACTTTACAATAACAGTTGCACATATTTTTGACCTGCCCTATACTACACGGTTCGATAAGTACTTAGCCTGTAATGATACGCCGCGAACACGCACCAACACTAGAACCGTACTAGTTCCACAATCCGCGCAGATGCCCCACTCAGTTCCACTTCTCCGAAACAGCTTAGGCAGAGACATTGATTAATAACTATTATACATAGATACCTCACCTTAAGGTAAAACCGAATTCAGTGTTAAACTTCGCCCACTAACACCTCTTTGCCCCTCAAGTCTAAGTACTAACTGGCTGGACGGTGGCGACATTTATTGAAATTTTTGCCAAGATTGAAAAATAAATTTGAGTTGCTTGGCTGGCGTAATAGACAACGATATAAGGGCAGTATTCAGCATTTTCACACATAATTTTAACGCGCTTGTAATCTCTATTTTGGAATTCCGATTTTACTTCAGATAAAACGCTAAAATTTGATTAATAAAAATAGTGAAGAGGTTTCCTAAAAATTATTTAATTATTAATACACTACAAAAAACAACAAAATAGAGAATACATAATACAATTAGCAGTGATAATTCACATGTAAATTATTTTTTGCAATTTGTAAAAGAAATTAATTTTCAGAACTAATGCGAAATAAAATATTTGAAGTTGATATACAGAATTTCTTTCCAGATCTAACCCATTCACTCAAGGTAAAATATTGCAAAACCACCGAATTTTAAAGAATCCATTGGATTGGCATGAAATTTGGTATACACATAGCTAAAATCTCAAAGAAAAAAGTGATATTGTGCCGCTGTGTGCTTTTGCACTGGGGTTAAGCATCACACCTTCTCGGGAGTGAAATAATATACGTTCAAGATAAGTCCGGAATTGGATAAACTGATTAATACTAACAACTTTTGGTCCATAAAGTTTTTTCACTAAGTCAATACTTTTCGAGTAAATATGATTTTCGGAAATTACTCATTAAGTAAGTATAGGATCGAAAAAAGATATATGTAGTAGAAATACCTATAGTTTTTAAAAAAATAAAAAAGTGGTATACGTATGAAGTCTGTAGATCCAACAGAAACAGAGTTGTAGGTAGTGAAAAGTGGGTCCCATTATCTGTCCCACTGCATTATCTACTTTAAATAAATTAAAAGCCTCGTGAAATTTTTGTAACAATATTGTAGTAATAGTAACAAACAAATCTGATGGTCTCTGAAGAAACTTTATTTCTTCGTTTGCGTCATAATCTCTAAAATTTTCTAGAGGATCTTGGTTCAGAAAAGATGTTAAAAGATATGACACATTATATTTTTGAAGTTCCTCCCACAAACATAAAACTGACAAAATTGTCCACTGAAAGTCGTGTAGACAGTGAATATTATTTCTCTCTTTCTGATTTTCAAAAACTTTAATTTTTTTTTAAATATTCTAAGCCTGCTTTTAAGTTTTCAGTTGACTTGCTTAAAGTTGACATTGGCTTTCTGTTTGGATTACTATCACTACAATATTTGCTGTTAAGACCATCAAAAATATTATTTATAATTTTCAAAAATTCGGCAGTATGAGTAGCCGTTTTGGTGTGTAACTACCCTACAGCTATTGCTGTTGATATTGCTGAGGCAACTGAGTTGGAAAAAATTTGTGCTGCTAATTTTACACGCATTTTTTGAAAATTATTAGGGTTTATATGAACGTCTGTTATTTTCACCATGCATCGTGCTCTCACATTGGTTCTATCGATGTTGTATGTGTATTCAATATCTTGCCACGATATTTGTTTATAATCGGCAGAAAACGTCAACTTTTTGTTAAGAAAATTATTTCTTAGACTTTTTAATACGTGGGGTGTATCAAACAGAGTGAAAATCTTCTGATTTCCTATATCTATTGCGCCTTACAGCTTAAATAAAGTTCTATTATTAGATGCTTGATCACAAACTAACACTTTTGGTATATACCCAATATTTTGAATCAACTTCAACTACAATGTTTTTTAAGTTGTCGCTATGTATTGGACCACCTGTAACAAAATAACAAATCGGAATCTTCCAGTTATGTAGCAAGCTGCGCATCATGAAAACCAGACCTGTGTTGGCAAGTTTGTTTGTTCTTCCTAAAGCACCTAAATCTTAAAACCCTTATGTCATCTAATTTATTGTACTCCAATTGTTTTTTCAAAGAAATTTCATCAAACATTAACACACAAATTTTTTCCCACTCATCCATTGTCTCTGCTTTCTTCTTCAACTTGTCAATTAAGGAAGTGTTTAAACCAGTTCTTAATTTTATGACAGGCCATCAAGTTTGAATTGTTTTTACTGAAGGTAATATAAAGTTAAGAGATCTGATAAAAATTTTTAACAACTAGGAGACTTATAATAAATGGCCAGAGCTAAATCCTTTTCATTGTGACTCCATTGTGAACGAGTTTTGTGTGAAAACTGCATATTAACAAAAGTGTGCACGTATTTGCTTTTATTTTCTAACAGTACCTGTAACATGAATTTGGTTGCCGATTTTCTGTTTTTTGTTGTTCTTCTACAACGCTGACTGTTCTTCTGACGGCACTTCTTCTTTAAAGCATTTACTTGATACTCCAATTTTTTTACCTTCTCCGTCAATTCAGTTTCAAGTTTTGTGGACAAATTAATTTCAAAACTGGAAATATCACTGAGACTACTACTTGATCTCTTAGGCGATGGAGTTGACCTAACCATACAATCGCCACTTGTAGATCTTTTACGTTTCGTACAGCAATAAACGTATGTAGAGCATACTGGTGGGGTATCACCTAAAAGAGGTAATCATTGAAATGTATGTGTAATTTTAATTAAAGCAAAACAAGCATCTCCATTATTTCTGGAGTGATACTAACAACGCATTCATATTTAAAAAATAAAAAAAAGTAGCAATCTGATTCTCGAAGCGTGAACATGTACCGTCATTAAAAGCGCTAGAGATCTTCCTTATCGTAAAACTACCTAATTAACTAGTAATTATCTTATCAGCATCAAAAAATTGTTAAAGTGAAAAGTAACAAAAACCAAGTGATTAGTGAAACAAACAAAAGAAATATGTTCCCTTCGGGGAACTTATTAGGATTTGATAATAATGGCCAACCAATTTATCAACAAATGAATACTATACAGGATGTCCCAACAATAAATAACCAGAACCAGTCAAACCAAACAGCAGTAAAACCGCAAGTACCATTTTTGTATTTTAATCAAACACCATCTAACCAGATAACAAATCAAATGTCATGCTCAAACCAAATACCTATTCCAACCCAAATAGCTATACCAAACCAAGTACAATTTCCTAGTCAATCAACTGCACAAAATATTCAAAACACTCAAAACCCTATTCAGTCACAATACACAACATTATCCACAAACCCTCAATGCTCACTCTCATCAACACAAAACACCAATAACTACACAGATAGCGATAGCGACATAGAACTTAACGAAACAGAAAACCAAAATAAACATCCTTGGCAAGAAGTTGCCAATAAGAGAAAAAGGATGAAAAGACAAACAACTTCAGAAAAGTCCAACCAAATCCAAACACAAAACAGATTTGATTCCCTCTCAAAAGAAAATCTAGATGAACAAACAGACAATTTATCAAATACACAAAACACAAATATCACCAAAAAAGATCCCTCACCGCCACCAATCTATATTTATGGAGTTACTGACTATAGTGCTATGATAGCAAACCTTTCAACTGCAACTGCGGCAGAAACCTATTACACCAAAACCATTTCAAATAATACAGTAAAAATTAACCCTACAAACTCAGACACCTACAGGACACTCATACAGCACCTTAGAAAAGAAAACATTGTACATCACACTTACCAACCGAAACAAGAGAGGGCCTATAGAGTTGTCATAAGAGGATTACACCATTCAATACCCACAGCAGATATCTCGCATGAATTAAATAATAAGGGTTTTAAAGTTCGCAACATAATTAATGTTAGACATAGAGTTACCAAAGAACCATTGCCCTTATTCTTTGTCGATATAGAGCCAAACGAAAACAACAAAAACATATTTAACCTACAAGTCCTACGAAACTGCATAATAACAGTAGAACCACCTAGAATAAAAAATACAATAGTTCAATGCACAAGGTGTCAAAAATACGGGCATTCAAAAAGTTACTGCCTAACGCCATTCGCCTGTGTTAAATGCGGAGGATCACATGACACAAAAACCTGCAAAAAAGCACGCGACACACCAGCAACATGTGCCTTATGTAATGGCAATCATCCAGCAAACTATAAAGGATGTGCTATATATAAAGACCTAGTCAATTCGAAAAACAAAAATATAACAAGCAGCATTCCTATACCTAGAGTTGCAAGCCTAAATAATAATAACACTAATGCTCACCACATACACCAATCACATGTAACATATGCTCAAGTTGCAGCAACTAATACTTCTTCACAAGACAACAACAATAATTCAGACCTTTCAAATAAACTTACAGAGTTCCTCAACGAATTTAAAAATATGTTTGCACAATTGATAAACCAAAACAGCATGATACTAAGCATGCTTACAACAGTGATAAATAGAACGTCGTAATGGCTAACTCACTTAGAATAGCAGAGTGGAACGCAAATGGTCTAACAAACCATGTGCAAGAAATTATACTATTTCTAAAATTAAACAAAATAGACATCCTACTTATATCCGAGAGTCACACAACTGAGAGGTCTTTTATAAAAATTCCACACTACTCTGTCTATTACGCAAACCATCCAGATGGAACAGCCCATGCTGGTTCAGTTGTAATAATTCGTACAGCTATAAAACACTACGAACTTGCTCCATATATCACCAACAAAATTCAGAGTACTATCATAAAAGTACATGCGCTCACCTTTCCACTAACAATAGCTTCTATCTACAGCCCACCACGCCACACCATCAATCTGGAGGAATACAGAGAGTTTTTTGAACAACTTGGCTCACATTTCCTAGTGGCAGGGGACTGGAATGCAAAACATACAACCTGGGGAGCAAGACTGATATCTCCAAAAGGCAGAAATCTATTAAAGATCATACAAGATAATAACCTGAAATACCTAACAACTGGTACCCCCACATACTGGCCCACTGATAACAACAAAATTCCTGATCTGTTAGACTTTGCTATAACTAAGGGAATACCTGAAATACACAGCGACATCACCCCCAGTTTTGATCTCCATTCGGACCACAGTCCCATCTTGATTACCTTAAGTACCAATATAATTTGGAAAACTCCTGCACCAAGGCTATGTTCCAGTAACACGAATTGGGTTCAATTCAAAGAAGAAATAAATGATAAAATATCTCTTGACATTCGACTCAAGCACAAAAACGATATTGAAGAAGCTGTAAAATATTTAACGGAACAAATACAACAGGCCGCTTGGAAAGCTACTCCTGTAAAGGAAAAAACCATCGATGAAAGGTATAGTATACCCCTCCATATTAGAACACTAGTAGAAGAGAGAAGAAGAGCCCGTCACAAATGGCAAAGAACAAGAAACGCGATAGATAAAACAAATCTTAACAGACTCACACACAGACTTCATTCCGCTATCCAAACAGCCAAAAACGAATCCTTTGAAAGATATGTCACAAACCTTTCTCTTGACGACAACTCTCTTTGGAAAGCCACAAAGAAATTCAAAAAGCCGGTAGTAATGAAATCACCAATTAGAAAAAATGATGGAGCCTGGGCTCGATCAGATATAGAAAAATCCAACAGATTTGCAGAACATCTATCAACCGTCTTCTCCACCCCAGAGGCCAACGATATTAACGACGAGAAAATTAGAGACTTCCTCAATGCACCCTGTCAGCTATCATTACCACTAAAATACTTCTCACCAAATGAAGTCCGTAACGAAATCAACCTGCTTAACCCTCATAAAGCTCCAGGATTTGACCTCATAACTGGCGAAATCTTAAAAAAACTCCCAAGAAAAGGTGTCGTCTTAATAACCATTATTTTTAATAGCCTCCTGAGACTATGTTATTTTCCAGTGCAATGGAAGTATGCACAAATTATAATGATACCTAAACCTGGTAAACCTCTAACTGAAGCCAGTTCGTACAGACCAATAAGTCTCCTTCCGACTTTATCAAAAGTATTCGAAAGGTTAATCCTTAACAGAATAGAAACAATAATACCTATAGAAAACCTTATCCCAGATCATCAGTTTGGCTTTCGCTCAAATCACTCAACCATACAACAGTGCCATAGATTAGTCAACAAAATAAAAGAGAGCCTAGAAGGGAAACAAATATGTCTATCAGCATTCCTCGATATACAGCAAGCATTTGATAGAGTGTGGCACGAGGGACTTCTCTTTAAAATAAAAACTCAGCTAACTGACCAAATCTACCTCCTCCTTAAATCATACTTGTCCGACAGATACTTCCAAGTTAAATACGAAGGTACTCTATCCAACTACCACCAAATAAAATCCGGAGTACCTCAAGGCAGTGTACTTGGCCCATTCCTTTACCAAATCTTCACTGCTGATATTCCTATTAGCGAAAATACACTAATGGCAACATTTGCGGATGACACTGGTATACTAGCATCAGACATCAACGAAATATTAGCATTTAACAAATTGCAAAATCATCTCAATGAACTAGAAGACTGGCTTAAATGCTGGAAAATAAACGTCAACACAAACAAGTCTTGTCAAGTAAATTTCACAAATCGAAGAATTAGATGTCCACAACTACACCTAAATAATTCACCTATACCAATAAAAACAGAAGTAAAGTACCTGGGCCTTCATCTAGACGAAAAACTTACTTGGAAATCACATATTGCAGCCAAACGACGACACCTCGACCTAAAAGTTAAAAATATGAGCTGGCTAATCAACAGAAGATCGCAACTTTCATTAGAAAACAAACTGACCATCTATAAAACAATACTCAAACCAGTGTGGACATACGGAATCGAGCTGTGGGGCTGTAGCAAACCATCCAACACCAAAATACTACAGACATTCCAGTCAAAAACTATTCGTATGTTAGCTAAAGCCCCATGGTATGTGTCAAACCAAACCCTTCATGCAGACCTCAACATCCCCTTCATCAATGATGTGATTGCTGACCACTCCAGAAGGTACATGAATCGCAGCGCAGACCATCCAAACCATCTCATAGATGAATTATTCAACCCCCCACTGGTTGACAGACGTCTGAAAAGACTTTGGCCAGAAGACCTAGCTGCTAGGTAAATTCCAGAGAGTCGTCAATGGACGACACCTGCCACAAGCCAAGAACATACATCATATTTACTTATTACTGTATTGAAGTAGATTGTAAATAAGCAATAAATAAATAAATAAAAAAAAATATTTAAAAAAAATCTCTTTTGATTTAATTGTATGAAAAATATATAAATCACTCAACATAAACTGATTTTATATAAAATATATTTTAATAGTATTATTTTCATTGACAAAGCGCATTAGGCAAACATAAAAATATTTCTCAAGTTGAGTACTCACCTAAATCAGTTGCTAACTGTAAATTTTAGAGGAACAGAATTTTTCCTTAATAACTTTCTTTGGCCACTTTGATAAATATGTTCCACTGCAAAATGATGCTGGCAAATTACCCTCTGTTTCAGGTCACTGATATCCATCAATATAATATCAATATTCCCGCAGTTTTTTTGCCAAATTTTTGTGCGCTCTACGTCTTTCAGGGGAAATTTAAAGAAAGATATATTATTATTTGTTCCATCGTTTCTTTCAAAACATCCCGCGTAAACACACTTATGCGTTACAGAGGCCATTTTATCTAAAATGTGAGTCCTTTTTTTTTTATAAAATTCCGCTATAACTTGTCACAACACTTGTCACAGATAATACACCTGTAGGGTAAGTTCCACGGTTCTTAGACATTACTACGGTTGCCTAAATCGACTAACCAATGAACATTAAGGGTGAGATTACGTCACGAGAGTTTACTGTCATTTGAATCGTAATATGATTTTTTTCGAATCCTGAGAAAATCAAGTATTTTAGAAAAATTTAAACGCAGGATGCAAGATTACATTATTACCGAGGGCGGAAAGCCCCTTAGAATAAACAAGCAGATTCTATTGAATGAAATATTTGAAATTAAATATCACACTTCTCTTTTATTTTCAGCCCTGTAACTTATTAAAATAAACATTATAGAAGTTTTCAGGGACTTTCAGCCCTCGGTAATAATGTAGTCTTTCATTCTGAGTTTAAATTTTTCAAAAATATTTATTAGTTTTCTCGGGATTCGAAAAAAATGAATACAATTAAAACACATTGAGAATTTTGACATGCGTCAAAGTTTTGCATTAACTCAATGTAAAATTCTGAACTGTTGAATTCCAGCTTCCCTAATAATTATTTTACATCAAAAGACATTAGAAACTATTTGAAGAGGATTGAAATCTGTATTGGACATAACTGTTAAAATTGGTCTACGTAATTAAACATATTCCAAAATTTTGTAAAAATGTAATACATTTTAGTTTTCAGCCCAAACTTAAGCCACACACAATGCAATAATGTTCACATTTTTGAACTGTCAATATTTTTATTTTATCATCTATTGTTTAAAAACAATACAGTTGATAAGATACCCTCAGTTGCGGAGAAAGGATTAATAATAAAGATTTTTTTATTCAGTCAATGGTGTGAACACTGTCAGTTAAATAGTAACGTGTGGCCTTACTTTTACACGCATACCTATTGTGGCAAATGTATCATATTTTTCAAAATTTTGGAATGCATTTAAATCGTAGAACAATTTTAACTTTTGATTTTAATACAGATTTTAATTCTCTACAAGTATTCTCTCATGGCTTTTGATGTAGAATAATTAGGGAAGCAGGAATTCTAACAATTCAGAACTTTACATTGAGTTTCCTATTGCCCTTTTTACGATTCGCCACCCAGTGTAAGATAAAATGTGTACTATTTGTCTTATTATTTCATAATAACACAAATAATACACATGTATACACAATAACACACATTCAATGATCGAAAATAATTTAAAAATATGGGAATGTAAACTCTTGTGACGTGAAGTCAAAAATATAAGTCTCCCCACCACCGTCGGACAAGTCAACCGTAATAAAGTCTAATAACCGTGGGTAAGTTCGGCCCTGACACTACTCCTACCTCCTCGCAAGTCAGAGAGAATGAGAAATCTCGATACGATTTTCGAGTAGCGCCATCTAGTTGTTGATACGTCTTTCGGTTACCACGAGGTGAGCTATCTAGTGGGTGGTTTATAATCAATGGCAGAGGGATACTTAAGGACGCCAGCGAACCGAGATTCTCCAGTCTTGAAGCGACAGCTCTGGGCTCCACTACCAGCCAAGCGAGATGAGCGAGGCAGGCCGAGCTGAGTAGCGAGTCACCGTAGTGACGTGATCTCGCAAGCTGAGGCAGGCCGACTTGAGCAGCAAGGTGTACCGTGTTGAAGTAATTTGCGGCTCATAATTAAACGGTAGCAAGCGAAGTGAGCGAGCTCCCGATAAATTTATAAATATATTTTAATCGCGTGACTGTTTTGCAACTTACACTGCACTGAGGTGTAAGAATATTTCGTATTGTTATTAATTTCGCTTTTCTTTTACAGTCGTCTATCCGGGGGAGGACTTCGCTGCAACGCGGCGTCAAATAGAATTGTATTTTATTTTTATTTCTTTTTGATCTGTACATAATTACATTGAATATCCTTATTTTGTTTTAACCTGTGTTTTACTGAGTCTGTCGTCTTGAAAGAACTACCCGTCACAAATTGGCGCCCGAGCAAAAGTTAGAAAATACTCGAGTAAACGTCGCAATTCGACGCCCGAAAAATACCAAAAATGCCGACAGATAAAGACACAGACTCAGTAACAGGTGCCACGACGGGTACGTCATGGATAAATCGTCTTTCCAAAGAGGAATTACAGCGCGAAGCCGAAAAATGCGAATTAGATTCCAAAGGAACCGTTGACGAGTTAAGGTTAAGACTCAGAACCTTTTATAATGATCGCGGGGAAGAGACAGGAACAATCCCAAAAATCAATACTTCCAAGGAAGCTGAACTAGACACCGGGTTCGAGTCTCGAAGCGACAGCTCTGAGCTCCACTACCAGCCAAGCGAGGTGAACGAGGCAGGCCGACCTGAGTAGCGAGTCACCGTAGTGACGTGATCTCGTAAGCTAAGGCAGACCGACTTGAGCAGCAAGGTGTACCGTGTTGAAGTAATTTGCGGCTCATAATTAAACGGTAGCAAGCGAAGTGAGCGAGCTTCCGATAAATTTATATATTTTAATCGCGTGACTGTTTTGCAACTTACACTGCACTGAGGTGTAAGAATATTTCTTATTGTTATTAATTTTGCTTTTCTTTTGTATTTTGAATGGCTAAGAATGGCTCTCGGCCATTATATCTCAGGAACCGTTTATAGTATAGCTTTGAGAAAAAAATATTTATAAGAAAAGTTGCCTCGGGAAAAGCCTGGAAATTATTTTCATAATTCTAGTCCACTGCTAGAGGGCGTAATTGAATATCAAAAATTAAAATTTTACAAAATTTACCTAATGAAAGGGCACTGGAAACCCAATCATCGTATTCTTCATAAAATTCTGCGCATATTTGATTTCACAAGTTTAAGTCTAGCTTTGCAAATAATAGGTGGGTGTGAGTGGGAACCTTCTTATGAAAAAATGGCTGTAAGTCCGGTTCTGCTAAATCGAATCTATTTTGCATACTTGGTCTTGTTGAAAACAGCTCTTCTTCGTCAATGTAAGAGTCTTATTTTCGAAATATCTTAATAAGTAATATGCTAGCTAGTAGGCGTTATTGAATTATTTTTGGAAATCTAGTTTTCTTTGGAGCATGTTAAATATAAGTACGCATTTTTATTCCTGTATTACAAAATTAGGCCAAATTTGCAACAGAATACCGAAAACCGCATGTCGATATCTTTTTTCTATCTCGAAATATCTTAAGAAACGTATAAATTTTAAACAACTGTTAATTTCACCGGTAAACGAAGTTTACTAGGAAAACTAGTGTGCTATGGAAAAAACAAAGAAACATTTTCCAGATGTAAACGTATATAAGGTTTGTTCTAGCATCAGTTTCAAACGGTTTGAAACCATCAGCGAATAGTGGACCAGCGCGAGTAGAGGGGATAGCACTGGTGACTGTATTACGTTCTCTCACTGACCAACTGTTTGCTGACGGTTTCTGACTAGTTTGACTGTTTGCTAGAACAAACCTATTATTATTTAAAACAACAATAAGACAAACAACACTATAAAATATAACAAAGAAATAAAAGCAACTACTTCCTTAGTGACGACCTAAATGTTCAAATTGTAGCCCATTATTTTCGATGCAAGCGTTTACTCTTTCAAGAGTAGATTGAACAGCAGTCTCAATTTCTGCTTTCGCAATGCTTTGAATGGCGTTTCGTATTTTCTAGATCATGTTTTCTCGAGTAGTGGGCCTAGCGTCAAATACAAGGTCTTTAATCCGTCCCCATAAATAAAAGTCTAAAACAGTTAAATCTGTTTCTATTCACGCTACTCTTAAATGCTTGCATCGAAAATGATGGGCAACAATTTGAACATTTAGGCAGTCACTAAATACTAAGTACATAAGTAGTTGCTTTTATTTCTTTGTTATATTTTATAGTGTTGTTTGTCTTATTGTTGTTCTAATTAATTATATACCTACGTTTACATCTAGAAAATGTTTATTTGGTTTTTTCCATAGCACACCACTTTTCCTTAACCTCGTTTACCAGTGAAAGTAACATTTGTTTAATATTTACACATTTCTTAAGATATCTCGAGATAGAAAAAAAGGTATCGACATGCGGTTTTCGGTATTCTGATGCTAATTTGGTCTGATTTTATAATACAGGATTAAAAATGCATACTTGTACTTAATATTTTTTAAAGAAAACTAAGATTTAGATAAACTAAAGATTTCTGAAAATAATTAAATAACACCTCCTAGCTTTTTATATTATATCAGTTACGGCTGGTCAGAGGAGGCAAGGGAGGCTTAGCCTCCCCATATATTTTTTACACGTGCTACACTGTTTTGTTTACTTTGCTATTTTACTTCGCGTTAGAGATATCGGAAAAAGTTATTTGAACAAGTTATTCCAAATAATATTCTAACCGCACATACCAAATTTCATCACAAAATTCGCACTTTTTGTTTTTTCATTATTTGTAGTCATGATCCTAAAATCGCAGAGGAGGCTGCTGGCCGGAAAATCTCACTTGCTAATGCTCCGCGCAGCACAGCAACGTTTAAGCATGGTAGTTTAAGGAGACCCGGTCTCCTTAGAGCTGCATTATCGCTTAACGCACACGCTGCCCGGAGATTGGGCAAGGGCGGCTAATCGGCCAGCAGCCTCCTCTGCGATTTTAGGATCCTGACTACAAATAATGGAAAATCCAAAAGTGCGAATTTTGTGATGAAATTTGGTATGTGGGATTAGAATAATATTTGGAACAACTTGTTCAAATAACTTTTTCCGATATCTGTAATTCAAAGCAAAATATCGGTAATTTACCGTGTTTTTGGATTCGCAGTAGGCCGCTTTTAGAATTAAAAAAATTCAGTTGAGTATCTTAAAAAATGTGAACCTTCAACCTGAATGGACTGCAAAACTTCAAATCTGTATTTATTTTGATATGCATATCTACTTACAGAGATAGAATTGTTAACAAATAAACGGCACCAACTTTGGTAATACACTTTTACAATTAGACTAACTATTTTTAAAATGATATGATATTATGAAATTGTGAATTATGATGATATTATAAAATGTAAATCAAAAATAGTCTAAAAATGGGGCCTTAAATTAGTTTTTTTTGGCGGATTTTTTTGCTAGTGCAAATTTGTCTAGATATTTTACAGTTAGGTATAGCCTCCCCTATTGTAAAAATCACGAGCCGCCACTGTATTATATTACTTATTAGGCTATTTCGAAAATAAGACACTAACATTGACGAAAGAGCTGTTATCAACAAGACCAAGTATGCAAAATTCGATTTAGCAGAACCGGACTTACAGCCATTTTTTTCATAAGAAGGTTCCCACTCACCCCCACCTTTTATTTGCAAAGGTAGACTTAAACTTGTGAAACCAAATATGCGCAGAATTTTATCAAAAATACGATGATGGGATTTCCAGTGCCCTTTCATTAGGCAAATTTTGTAAAATTTTAATTTTTTAATTTTTGATATTCAATACGCCCTCTAGCGGTGGACCTACAATTATGAAAATTATTTCCAGGCTTTCCCTGAGGCAACTTTTGTTATAAATATTTTTTTCTCGAAGCTGTACTATAAACGGTTCCTGAGATATGGCCGAGAGCCATTTTTATTGGGACACCCGGTACATAATTACATTGAATATACTTATTTTGTTTTAACCTGTGTTTTACTGAGTCTGTCGTCTTAAAAGAACTACCCGTCACAAACCTCACCGCCCGATGGTGCTACTATCGCAAAAGTTAACTATCGTGTAGTACATTCTCATGGACACTTTAATGTTAAAAATTCAGCCGAATCAAACTTATAGTTTTGTTTTGACCGCGTGTGAAAGCGGGTGTGTCGATTTCGTATTGGCAAACAACAACATTAACCGTAAGACCTCTTTAGAACATGTTTGAGGCCGTTGAGGCGCAATCTGTAGGAGTTTCTGCGTCGTTTTGTGGCGGCTGTCCTATCAGCCGGAAAGCTGATGGTCACCGTTTTCTGGGATTCACAATCTGTGATATATTTAGAGAAGGCCCAAATGGCTCTACTATGCCGAATTATTGGACCAATTCTACACCGATTTGCAGAAAAACGTGCTCATTTTGAAAAGATACTCTTCTACTACAACGCAATCGCTCACACCTCCGCCATGACCAAATTGGTCGAATTGGGTTACAAACTGCTGCCCCAGCTGCGGTATCTCCAGGTGTGACTTTTTTCTATTTCCAAACTTAAGTCACTCGCCAGGTGGAAATTTGAGTTGAATGAGGAGGTATCGCCGTCACGGAGGACTACTTTACAGACCTCGAGAAAACGTATTTTTCAGACGGGTTAAAGAAGTTGGTCACAGAAATAAGAATGGAGCGATCCATGTTAGAAATAAATCTTCGAGACAGAATCAAAAACGAAGAGATCAGGAGAAGAACCACGGTGACTCGACATCATCGAAAGGATTCTTCATCTTCAAGTGCCGTCTCCTAATTGGAGGTTGGATATCATCATCACTATCTTTACTCTATCCACCGCTGCTCTAAAGAGTTCTATAGAACTGCATCTAAACCAGTCCCTTAAATTCTTTAACCATGACACTCTCCTTCTTCCTATACTCCTTCCTCCTCTTATCTTTCCCTGTATTATCAGTCTTAGCATTTCATATCGCGGTACCCCCATTACGTGTCCTAGATATTGTAACTTTCTTATTTTTTATTGCGTTTATTATTTCGCATTCTTCCGTGTTCGTTTTCTTCTGTGTCCATGCTATTCTAAGCATCATTCTGTAACACCACATTTCAAATGACTGTAGCTTATTTATGTGTTCTTGCTTTAATGTCCAGCTTTCAAGTCCATATTGTAGTATCAAGAACACGTAGCATCTCAAAGCTCTTACTCTCAGTTCTAAGTTAAGGTTTTTGTTGCAGTGAACCGTTTTCATTTTTACAAACGCATTTCTTGCTATTTCTATCCTGGTCCTTATTTCTGTTGTTTGATCATTTTTCTCTGAAATCCAGGTTCCTAGGTATTTGTATTTATCAACCCTTTCTATCGGTACATTTCCTAAATGTATGCTTGTTTTCTTAGTTATTATCATGTATTTGGTCTTTTTTATATTCATTTTTGGTTCATATTCTTCACAGAAATTGTTTGTTTTGTTTAGTGGTAGTTGGAGTTGTTCAGCAGAGCTTGCCATAATCACGGTGTCATCTGCATATCTTATGTTGTTACATAATAGATCTTCCGTTAATTATTATTCCTTCACTTTGAGATAGCAATGCTTCTTCAAAAATGGCTTCACTATATGCATTAAAGAGTAATGGAGACATAATACATCCCTGCCGAACTCCTCTCCTGATTTCAATTTCTGGACTGGGTTCGTTATCTATTACAATTTGTGCTCTTTGATTCCAGTAAAAGTTTGTTATTATTCGTAAATCCCTTTTGTCTATTTTGTCTATGGATAGCTAGACTAAAATGGAGATGAGCAGGACACATATCTAGAATGGCAGATGGGCGATGAAGAAATAATTTATTGAATGAGAGTGGTCCCAGATAGACGGGGTTGGAATCATGAGGAAGAGGCCTATATTTAGTAGTAGACTTTTGATGCATGAAAGAAGTTAGATGATCGCTGTGTCAAGTGTATCGATTTCTCAGTTTCTTCCCATATTCTGCCCATATATTCAAGCTGTGCAGTCGTTTTATCGCCCTAAAATGTATACTTGTCAAACATGACTTGTTTTCTACATTGGTACTAATAATCCAACTTCTATAAATCTTTAATGCCCGGGTGCACCAACAGATATTAGGCCTAAGACATACCTTAAGCTTAAATATAAATACTTATGCTGGTGCCATACTAGCGTCTAGTTCCGTTAATTATCGCATTATTTGACATATTTCTAATGGAAATAATGCAATAATTAACGGTATTAGATGCTAGTGTGGCTCCAGTATTAAAGTATAAGCAGAGCTTAGCTAAGCTGTAGCTTAAGATCTGTTGGTGCAACCAGGCATAAATGCCTTTAGTAAGCTAACTTTCCCTAGTATTCCTAATACTGTCCAAACTTATCCATGAATATCTTCTTTTTGCATAGACATGACTCTGTGTTTTTTCAATGTGCCTTTAGTAAGTTGTCATTTCATCGTTTTCGTGGTCTTCCAACTGATCGTCTTCCTTTTGGGGAACCGTCTCTTGATGTCATTACTACTTTATTTGTTGTCATTCGGCTTATGTGGTCATTCCATTCTATTCTTCTGTTTCTTACCCAGTTATTAATGTTGTCCACCTTGCATCTCCGTCGTATATCTGTACTTCTAGCTCTGTCCCATAGAGTCTTACCATCGATTTTTCGAGGGGTTTTCATCTCCACTGTTTCGAGCAATATTTTTATCCTCTCTGTGCCGGGTCGTGTTTCTGCCGCTTATGTCATTATTGGTCTGATGACTGTTTTGTAAATTCTACCTTTCATTTCTTTTTCAATATTTTTATTTCTCTATATTGTGTCTATTCACATCTGTTTCGAGCCTATAAATAGTGTGATGCCTAGATATTTAAACTCCATCACTTGTTCTATTATCTGACCCTCCAGCTGCAATTTACATCTTATTGGATTTGCTATTATAACCATGCATTTTGTCTTTTTTGGGGAAATTAACATGTTATGGCGGTTATGTTAAATTGGTGCAGCATACGCTGTACACCATCTTCACTTTGAGAGATTAGTATTGCATCGTCTGCATAGCAGATTATTTTAAGCTGTTTTTCTCCCATTTGGTATTCTTTTTTAGTTCTTACTTTTTTTATTATTTCATCCATGATCAGGTTGAACCATTATCAGGTCTTATCCCATTGCCAGCTTCAATTGGGTCAGTTAGTTCATCTTCTACTTTTATTGTGTTGTTCTGGTGCATGGTCCATGAATGAATATCATGTCTAAATGTTTTATATTTTTTATCATATATAGTTTTTGAAACCTTTTTTGTCTGCTATTTTGGACTTCATTGACGTTGGTGTATGTGTAATGTGGTGTCACAGTCTTCCTTTGACAAGCTATCAAAATACTTCGAATGAATTTAACATTTATAAAATGTTTTATTTTCTTGTCTTCATTTCATTATTTTATTCGCTTCTTTTGCACCCTTCGGTGACAAATGTATCCTACAGGTTTTTGAACTCCCTAAGTAAAGCATAGAGCTTCAGTGAAAACGCTCCATCGAGTTCTATTTTGCGCTCAGGTCTTCACCTCATTCCAAAACTTTCCTTTAATTCTTATCTCGTCCATGATTGATTTCTCCAAGTTTGTGCTGGGCGACCTATTTTTCTTTTTCCTTGGGGATTCCATTTTAGAACAGTATTTGCTATACTGGAGCAATTTTTGAAGTTATACTTCTTTAGGCACGAGGGTGAATTTTTACATTCCCTGGCGCATGCGCACACCGACAGTATATTAGTTAATTATCGTTATATATGACAGTATATTTAGTCGCTCAAACGTTATACGGGATCGTATTGGGTGTTAAAATCATATGTCAATAATTGTTGGAGATTATGGATCAACAAATGTTGTGTATATTAGTTTTTATTGTTGTGATGGCAGAGAAAAAAGCAAGTTTATAATTGTAGTGACTTTTTAAATAGTTTTTAAAAGCGACAGGTACGTAATAATTGTAAATGTTTCAGTATCCTAATAAAAATTACATAGGTAAATACCTACCTATTTGGAAAATTTAAAATGAACCTATCAAAATAGCATGTAATGCTTTGATTTACATAATTTGATTACCATCAAAATTTCTGTCAATATTCACATGATATATTGTTTTCTTACTCTATGTTTTGTTGTATTTTAATATTTCAATATTCTACAAAAATCAAAATAATTTGGTTAAATTCAGAACTGTCAAAAGTTTAAACCGCTTAGTTCGTCGATCCTCCCACATGATGCACTTGTCTCCGTGGGTAGGAGTGTAAGATTAATGAATTCCAATAGTAACTGAGCAAATATAAGCGGCTTCGAACCCCAATAGAAACTTTTATTTTTTTTTTGTTTTTTTATACATTTTATGATTGTAAGTATATTTATTATATCATTTTTTTTTCAGAAAATACGTATTTAATTAAAAATTTTTCCGACAATTATTGTTCAGAAATCATTTTTGTGGCATTTTTCAATTTGAAAAGTAGTAAGTATTAAAATTAGTTTAATATTTAAATAAAATATAAATAAACTGTTTAAAGTATATTAACTTTGTTGAAATCATATAATAGAAGTATAACTTCTTACGTGCGTACAAAGTACACACATTCTATTTTTCGTAGTATGTGTGACCGATCCAACCCCACTTTCTGGACTCTTATTTCATTTTCGACCCTCTTGTTTGTTTGGTCAGGTGTATCAGATTTTCGTTTCTGATAATGTTAGGCCAGAAAATACGAATAATTCATATAGTATGGTATAACTAGACCCAAACCCAGACATCCAAAGTGAAAGTTATCCTCCAACACCAAATTGTTCTATATAGTCCACATAATGTTCAGAAAAAAGTCACACCATTTTGAACGTCGGGTTTGGGTGGGAGAGAGGGAAGAAATCGGTAAATTCGTAGTTTTTTACGTTTTTCGTCAACATTTATAAAATTATGAGGTTTAGCATGAACAACCTTTTATACAAAAATGTTCTACATTCAATTTGAAATAAAAAGGGTGTATGCATAATCCTTCTAAAATAAACGGTTTCAAAGTTACGGAGGTAGTATAGTATAATTGCTCCAAAAAAAAAGGCCTAACCCAAACATCCAAAGTAAAAGGTTTCCTCCGACACCAAATTATTCTATCGTCCACATATTGTTCAGTAAAAAGACACCATTTTGAGCGTCCGGTTTGGGGGGCAGATGGGGGAGAAGTCGGTAAATTAGTAGTTTTTTTAAGTTTTTCGTCAATATTTCTAAAACAATGCTTTAGCGTAAACAATGTTCTATACAAAAATGTTGTACATAAAATTCAAAACAAAAAAGGTCCTATACATAATTGTTATAAAATCAACGGTTCCAGAGTTACGGAGGGTGAAATGTGGAGGATTTCGATACTTTTTATATTTTTTGGGCAATTTATAATATTACTCATGAAAGAAATTTTCTTTAACAGGATTGTGTTTTGTAAATAAAATTTGCTATTTCAGTGGCCGGTGGTATGTTGTTATTGATAAGACCTTGAAGAAACGTCAACCTCACTATCCAAAATCATCATCAATTGCCCAAAAAATATAAGAAGTATCGAAAACCTTCACTTTTCACCCTCCGTAACTCTGGAACCGTTGATTTTATAACACTTATGTATTGGATCTTTTTTGTTTTAAATTTTATGTAAAACATTGTTTACGCTAAAGCATAGTTGGAGAAATATTGACGAAAAACGTAAAAAAAACTACTAATTTACCGACTTTTTCCCCATCTGCCCCCCAAACCCGTCGCTCAAAATGGTGAAACTTTTTACTGAACAATATGTGGACCATATAAAACAATTTGGTGTTGGATGAAAACTTTTACTTTGGATGTTTGGGTTAGGCCTTTTTTTGGACCAATTATACTATACTACCTCCGTAACTTTTGAACCCTTAATTTTAGAAGGATTATGCATAGGCCCTTTTTTATTTCAAATTTAATGTAGAACATTTTTGTATAGAAGGTTGTTCATGCTAAACCGCGTAGTTTTAGAAATATTGACGAAAAACGTAAAAACTACGAATTTACCAATTCCCCCCCTCTCCCCCCAAACCCAACGCTCAAAATGGTGTGACTTTTCTCTGAACATTATGTGAACCATATAGAACAATTTGGTGTTGGAAGATATCTTCCACTTTGGATGTCTGAGTTATGCCATCTTTTGGATCAATTTCATACTAATAGGCGTTTGTTAACAAAGACTTGCAGTTTGTCTGTAAGGGTTTTTATCACCTTCAAGGTTTCTTTCCGTAGAGTAGAACAGGCATGAATGACATTTGCATGCTGAATGCTGGTTGAGCTTTTCGTATCGTCATACAAACACGTTGACGGACAGAACGTCTATAGACGTCTAATTTCCATTGATGTAATGTGACACAACGTCTATAGACGTTGCATTTTTCCCTATTCTACTTTGCAAAATAAATATAGTGTCACAACACTTGCTTATACATTTGACGCACTGTCCGTCAACGTGTTAATAGTAAATAGTAGGTGTGTTGTTTTTTGCATTTATTCTCATGGATTTGGTTGTATTAATATTGATTTTCAAGCATATTTTATCGGCTTCAGTAGAAAGTGTTTCCAATTAGTCAGCCACATCTTGGAACCTTGGTTTTAAGAAGTAGATATCATCGGCGTATTCTGGATCGCTTAATCGTGTGTTTAACCATTGTATATCTCTTGTGTTAGAGTCTAGTTTGGAGATAACATAGTCTGCAGCTGTGTTAAACAGAAACGGAGAAAGCAAGCATCTCTGTGTGACTCCAGTATGTTAAATTTGTCATGCTGTATTTCTCCTCAGTGTACAGTGACTTTATAATGGAAATTATTTTTTGCAGGATGAAAAATATTTTTATATTTTTAGTTGCTGCTGTTACTTTCGCTTCTTTTTGATATAGTGTAGGAAACAAAGGTTGAACCTTGCAAAATGGACACAAGTCCGGTTTTATTTTTTTTCTGGTATATCAAGGGGTGCTTATTATAAGACTAACTTTTTCTGAAAAAATTTCGCCCCGGAACCTCCCTTTTCACCCCTTTAAAGGGGGTAATTTGTGGTTTTTTCGGAACGTAGCCCTTCCTGTAACTTTTACAAAAAATTTATTTTATAGAAATATGAAGAGGACTATATTTTCTACGATTTATTTCCAACACCATCTCTCTATCATCCACCGTTTAGCGGGGGTGGCGCCCTAAAGTTGACAAGTTTTTAAAAAAGATGTTTTTAAAAAAAATATATGTTTCCCTAACTGTAACGGAAATTAAGAAGAAATCCTGCGGCAATTATTCACAAATAATTGACTGATTTTTTGGTATAGGTTTTACTTAAGGGTAATTGCCCTTTTTTTAATTACAGGGTGTTACATTTTAAAAAACCTCTTTTTATACCATCTGAACCGTTTATGCTAGAGTAAAAAGACTTTCAGCGATTACCCATGTACTGGTGCTATTTACAAATTTGTATAATGCACCCCCATTTTTTCCCCGGAACCACCCCAAAAAAAAGAAGAATTAATAAATAAATTGATTTTCTTGGAATCCTTCACACACAATGCCCTTTATTAATATGCTTCATACATCATTTTGTGGACGTTATTATTACCCATGCATGGACATCAAAAGCAATTTCCTAGTGCAACCCCTGAAGCAAAAAAAAAATAAATAAAATGGGGGGTTGAAATTTTTTTTTCGTTTTTTGCTTTTTGATCCATATGGGCATATGCTTCATCAATAGTGCTTTTCAAAAATATATATGGTTATTGCAACATCTCTGCGAAAACCACCCCTATCCTTGAAAATATACTGCAGAAACTACCCCTATCCCTTGGCGAGCATGTTTTTACGATTTTCTCATTATTTATGTATTCTTTTTAAACAAAACTTATACAAGGTTAAAGAGCACTATTAACTCTAAAAATTATGTCCTATTCATTTTTTCGTATAAGCAACCGTTACGGCACAGTGGCGCCGTAAACCTCATATATGCTTTGGCGGGCTCCAAGTTTTGTTTTTTTTTTTTCGTCATCTGTTCGTTTTATTGATAAAGTACTTATGCAAAATAAAACAACACAGTGTAACCTACAAATTATGACTTATGCACATTTTACATTCTTTGCTCCCCAAAGCCACAGTGGTGGCCCAAAATAAATTTTTGCATATTTTCGCCACCTACATGCATTTTATTGCATTAATGCTACCTTAACAGCACAATATTTACCCTTAGGTGGTCGCTACGCAGTGGCGGATCCAGGGAGGGGTGATGGGGGTGATCACCTCCCCCCCTCTCAAACCAAGTGATATTATATTCAAAGATTATAAAAATATTCATTTATTTTTATAGAAATTTAACCAATTGGCACCCCCTCTTAACGATGCTGGATCCGCCACTGTCGCTAAAGCATAAAAAGTCATTCTTATAAAAATAATATTAATATAATATAAGTATTTCTATAAAAATAAATTAATATTTTTATAATCTTCAAATATAATATCACTTGGTTTGAGAGGGGTGGAGGTGATCGCCCCCATCACCCCTCCCTGGATCCGCCACTGCTTAGCGACCACTTAGGGGTGAATATTGTGCTATTAAGGTAGCATTAACGCAATAAAATGCGTGTAGGTGGCGAAAATATGAAAAAATTTATTTTGGGCCACCACTGTAGCTTTGGGGAGCAAAGAATGTAAAATGTGCATAGGTCATGATTTGTAGGTTACACTGTGTTCTTTTATTTTACATAAGTACTTTATCAATAAAACAAACAGATGACGAAAAAATAAACAAAAACTGGAGCCCGTCAAAGCATATATGAGGTTTACGGCGCCACTGTGCCGTAACGGTTGCTTAAACGAAAAAAATGAATAGGACCTAATTTTTAGAGTAAATAGTGGTCTTTAACCTTGTATAAGTTTTGTTTAAAAAAAATGAATAGGTAATGAGAAAATCGTAAAAACATGCTGGATAAGGTATAGGGGTAGTTTCTGCAGTATATTTTCAAGGATAGGGGTGGTTTGCGCAGGGATGTTGCAATAACCATGTATATTTTTGAAAAGCACTATTGATGAAGCCTATGCCCATATGGATCAAAAAGCAAAAAACAAAAAAAAAATTTCAACCCCCCATTTTATTTATTGTTTTTGGCTACAGGGGTTGCACTAGGAAATCGCTTTTAGTGTCCATGCATGGGTAATAATAACTTGCACAAAATGATATATGAAGCATATTAATGAAGGGCATTGTGTGTGAAGGATTCCAGGAAAATCACTTTATTTATTAATTCTTCTTTTTTTTGGGTGGTTCCGGGGAAAAAATGGGGGTGCATTATACAAATTTGTAAATAACACCAATACATGGGTAATAGCTGAAAGTCTTTTTACTCTAGCATAAATGGTTCAGATGGTATAAAAAGGGGTTTTTTAAAATGTAACACCCTGTAATTAAAAAAAGGGCAATTACCCTTAAGTGAAACCTATACCAAAAAATCAATCATCTATTTGTGAATAATCTCCGCAGCATTTCTTTTTAATTTCCGTTACAGTTAGGGAAAAATATATTTTTTTTAAAAACATCTTTTTTAAAAACTTATCAACTTTGGGGCGCCACCCTTGCTAAATGGTGGATGATAGAGAGATGCTGTCGGAAATAAATCGTAGAAAATATAGTCCTCTTCATATTTCTATAAAAGAAATTTTTTGTAAAAGGTACAGGAAGGGCTACGCTCTGCAAAAACCATAAATTACCCCCTTTAAAGGGGTGAAAAGGGGGGTTCCGGGGCGAAATTTTTTCAGAAAAAGTTAGTCTTATAATAACCACCCCTTGATATGCCAGAAAAAAAAAATAAAACCGGACTTGTGTCCATTTTGCAAGGTTCAACCTCTGTTTCCTACACTAATAGCTCTCGAATTTATTTAGGTTTAGTATTATACAGTGAGCACGTAAAGGTTGGAATAAATTTATTTTCTCAAGAATGGATGATTTTGGAAAAAATCCCGAAACAGGTCAATTTTTATTTTTAAATTACGACTTTTTGGCATTATATCATAGTAGTGACGTCACCCATTTGGGCGTGATGACGTCATCGATGATTTTTTAAATGAGAACAGGAGTCGTGTGATAGCTCATTTGAAAGGTAATTCAATTCTCTATTCAGTAGTATAAACATTAACATAATTATTTATACAGGGTGTCGAAAAAAATATTTTTTTTTAATTAAATTTATTGACATAAAAAGAAGAATATTCACAAAAAAATGTTTATTTGAAAAAAATTATTGCTTTTCGCTTAAGGCTATGGGTACATAATTCGCAAATATTTTACGTGTATCCCTACTTTTTCTGTCTTTACACGG
This sequence comes from Diabrotica virgifera virgifera, assembly GCF_917563875.1. Classification (NCBI taxonomy): domain Eukaryota; kingdom Metazoa; phylum Arthropoda; class Insecta; order Coleoptera; family Chrysomelidae; genus Diabrotica; species Diabrotica virgifera. Next base: position 141,060,167 of record NC_065450.1, read on the forward strand.
CAAATTACGTGTAGTAAAATTCACACTGGTGTGGATATGTAAACATTACTAGAATGTCATTCTACTTGAAAATGTCATAATTAATTTAAAGAGATGGCTTTTGAATGTTCTTGGATAACTGTTATTTTTATAATTGCAAATTATTAATTCAGTTAATAAATGTGATAATTTTTTCACTAACTATGTTTTCAGTGATTGTAATAATTTATTTGTACAACAAAAACTAATAATCAATCGAGAAAAGAGGAAAAGTGTTAAAGTGATTTTTTAATAATATGTTGTTATTTTGGAACGCTTACAATTTTGAACATCTCTAACAACAAAATACTTGGATCACAGGATATATCTGATGTATTCTCTGCTTGGATCTTCCACAAATAATACACAATAAATAACTCTTTATTAAGTTCACGTCTTAATCAATTATTTATCAAATACACTATTTATCAATAATATTTAATCAATTTCTCAAAATATTCCCGATGCAATGTCAAATATTTAAAATTGTCACTGATTGTCAGTGTCTGACTGACAATATATGCTGACAATATTATATTCCGTTGAGTGCGTTGTAAGACAAAGACAGATTTGGAAAATATTACCACGGTATTGTGTTCATTTTTTTCAAATCCTGAAAAAACCAATAAATATTTTTGAAAAATTTAAACGCAGAATGAAAGACTAAATTATTACCGAGGGCCGAAAGTCCCTTAGAATAAATAAAAAGTTTATTTTGAATGAGATATTTGAAATTAAAAATCACACTAAATTTTCTCTTAGTTTTTTCACCCCTGTAACTTATTAAAATAAACATTATAGAAGTTCTCAGGGACTTTCGGCCCTCGCTAATAACGTAATCTTTCATTTTGCGTTTAAATTTTTCAAAAATACTTATTAGTTTTCTCAGGATTTGAAAAAAATGAATCCCCATTTGAATACCATTGCAGCCGGAAATACGTACCGATCCTCTTAAAGTAAATGCTCAAATTGTCAAGAGGCAAGTGGGTGGCTGCTTTAATATTGAATTTGCAAAAAACAATATTTTTATTTGTCACATAAACATTTTTTCCTGTTTTCTGGTAGCAGTAAAATGTATTTTGAATTAAATAAATTACACAGATTCTTCTTTTTATGTCAATAAATTTAATTAAAAATTTTTTTTTGGACACCCTGTATAAATAATTATGTTAATGTTTTTTTTACTGAATAGAGAATTGAATTACCTTTCAAATGAGCTATGACAGGACACCTATTCTCATTTAAAAAAATCATCGATGACGTCATCACGCCTAAATGGGTGACATCACTAGTATGCTATATATGCCAAAAAGTGGCAGTTTAAAAATAAAAATCGAGCTGTTTTGGGATTTTTTTCCAAAGTTGTCCGTTCTTGAGCTTGAGAAAATGAATTTATTCCAACCTTTACGTGCTCACTGTATATTTAGATGCGCATACTAATAACGCAGTCAAATAATAAAACAAATCATTCTACTAATTTAATCTTTATTCCAATAATACAACAAAACAAACAATTCAAATTGTCAACTAATCATTTCCCAAATTCCCCGAAACGCAAGTTTTCACAACTTATCAACCAATATTTAAGTCACTCCATCCAAATATTTGTGCGTATTTTATACATAACTTATAAATCTATTTATTAGTAAGTAAAATAGGACAAGAAATCGACAATACTAAAGTGAAATCACATCAAAACTTTGGTCTGAAACAAAACAAAAATAAACTTCCTAACAATATTAAGCATATTATTTCTTCTTTAAGATTGTAACTCGTGATTAATATATAAAAACCAAAAGCAAATAATTTATATGAGAGGTATGAAATATGTTATTAGTTGTAAACGTATATTATAAACGTGACCTTCAAAATGAAAAATAAGCACAGACCAATAACGTAGGATATCGATTCAATAAACTCATTATTTTACTGACGCTTCATGTCCCCATCGCTGCCCATTTTATTATATTTTTATTTCTTCAACAAGGGACAAATCAAGGGTGAGACAAGGTGTAAGCTATGCACAAGCCTCTGATCTGGTTAAATCAAAAAATACCCAAAACACAAATGTAAACTCAGTCCCCTAACTAAATGCTCAATATATACCTCTCCAGCCAACAAATCAAAATAACGTATGTAAGTTAGAAGAAATGATGTTCAAGCTAACCGAAATACGAACCATTCTTAACTTACCAACAACGGTCATTAATAAATCCGCGAAGTGGCAGTAAAGTATAAGTATAAAAAACGAGAAGCTTGACATCCTGCTCATCTCCCGTACGCATCTAAACATTCCGTATATGTATTTGGAACCTAGGAGTTTTCTATTGGTTCGTTGCAGCACGCGGTCATATTTTAACCAATAGGCGGCGAGGTCCCAAACGCATATACGGAATGTTATTCGGTTCCAAATTCATATACGGAATGTTAAATATTCGTACACCGAAAAAGATAAGTTTTATTAGAGTCTGTTAAAAGGAGATTAATTTTAAAATACTTGTTACTGTATTATTAAATAAAAATAAAACAATTATAGTATTTGGAATGTTATTTGGTGCGAAATTCATATACGGTATGTTAAATATTCGTAGAACAAAAAGACGATTATTATTAAAGCCAATTAAAATGAGACTGGTTTTTAATAGTATATTATGCAACGAGCATTTAATGATGGTCATTATGAAGCGAGTATAAGGGATACGAAACGAGCCGCCTAGCGGCGAGTTTCGTATAGAGTACGAGATTCATAATGATAATTAAATGCAAGTTGTTTACACGATTTTTTCTATAATCATTCACAAAAAAATATATTCAAATTTATTAATTTTGTAACGCAAACAAATTAAGTAGTTTGTCAGTCTGGCAGTTTGTTTACATATTGAGAACTGTCAAAGAGTATGTATTTGATTCGCCATTGGTTACTGCGCGTGTGCCACCTTTATCGCAAATGTCATATCGCGATTCTATTGGTTAAAAATCTGTATCCTAATGAAAATATGTTTCATAATGAAGTTCATTACGATACAGGTAGTGACATCATAATTGATATATTATAGTATGAGAATAGAAAAATTATTGTTAATGTATTATTAAAGATCCACAAGGAAAAAGGTTTTCCTATAGTTGGCTGTATACCATATAATACAAAAAAACGAATAAAGTCCTTTATAAAAAGTCTATATTTAAAATCCCTAAAAAGGGCTACATCACAGAACTAGTTTTAGATTGATTGACCAATCATCATCAGTGCTTTCCTAAAATGAATATAACCTGATAAAATGATGCAAAGGTTTTAAAATTTTGACTACGTTTAAAAAAAGTTGTAGGTTATACTCACGTGACCACCTTACCATGCTAACCACCAAAATATAATATTACAAATTTTATTTACATATATTACATAATTACAAATATTTTGGTGGTTAGCATGTAAGATCACGTGAGTATAACGTACAACTTTTTTTAACCATAGTCAAAATTTTAAAACCATTTTATAAGGTTATATTCATTTTACGAAAGCACTGATGATGATTGGTCAATCAATCTAAACTAGTTCTGTGATGTAGCCCTTTTTAGGGATTTTAAATATAGACTTTTTATAAAGGACTTTATTCGTTTTTTTGTATTATATGGTATACAGTCAACTACAGGAAAACCTTTTTCCTTGTGGATCTTTAATAATACATTAACAACAATTTTTGTATTCTCATACTATAATATATTAATTATGATGTCACTACCTGTATCATAATGAACTTCATTATGAAACATTATTTCATTAGGATACAGATTTTTAACCAATAGAATCGCGATATGACATTTGCGATAAAGGTGGCACACGCGCAGTAACCAATGGCGAATCAAATACATACTCTTTGACAGTTCTCAATATGTAAACAAACTGTCAGACTGACAAACTACTTAATTTGTTTGAGTTACAAAATTAATAAATTTGAATATATTTTTTTGTGAATGATTATAGAAAAAATCGTGTAAACAACTTGCATTTAATTATCATTATGAATCTCGTACTCTATACGAAACTCGCCGCTAGGCGGCTCGTTTCGTATCCCTTATACTCGCTTCATAATGACCATCATTAAATGCTCGTTGCATAATATACTATTAAAAACCAGTCTCATTTTAATTGGCTTTAATAAAAATCGTCTTTTTGTTCTACGAATATTTAACATACCGTATATGAATTTCGCACCAAATAACATTCCAAATACTATAATGGTTTTATTTTTATTTAATAATACAGTAACAAGTATTTTAAAATTAATCTCCTTTTAACAGACTCTAATAAAAACTTATCTTTTCCGGTGTACGAATATTTAACATTCCGTATATGAATTTGAAACCGAATAATATTCCGTATATGCGTTTGGGACCTCGCCGCCTATTGGTTAAAATATGACAGCGTGCTGCAACGAACCAATAGAAAACTTCTAGGTTCCAAATACATATACGGAATGTTTAGATGCCTCCCGTACAAGCTCATCAAGCTCACCGTACAGAAAAGCATTACATTACATTACCAAAATATAAAGTGTATATTCGTATAATGAAACATCCCAGTGAAAAAGCGCATTGAGAAACAGCTGTTATAGTCGGTTCGCTAATCTCAGACACAACTGTCTAGTAATTTTAGTAATTTTTTTTGCGAAGATAGTTACATTTTGACAGACTAGACGTGGCTGGAAATTACTATATAACCAAGCACACGTGCTCATAGCCAATATTAAGAGTAAACTAACATAAATAACATAAATCTTAAGCCAATCAGTAATTATTTATTTACACCATAATATGATGTATTCATAACAAACAAGAAAATTCTTTACTGTACAAAATAAAAATATTTTGAGGAAATAAATTCCATAAAATTGTATGAGTTTATACCAGCTGTTAATAATGTGAGGTAGGAATTTTTGTGTTGTACGTTTCCTACTTTGAATCTATCAAAATGCGTCTGAGTTGAGCGAACGTACTTTATCATACGTGAAAATATTCTCCACTAGAAAAGAGAAAAATACTCGAAAGAGCATTTGCATGGAACTAGCATACCAAGTGGCGTCAATCCCTTAACCATTTTCACATTATACTGCCCACCCACATATAACAACAAAAGATAACAATATGAAGAATAGTTCAAGACCTTAAACAGTACATTAACTAACGGGAGGAGACTACAATATCAAAAACACCTATTGGGAATCACGTATAACAACCACGAAATGATGAGAATTGATGAAGGCTACGAAAGAGAATAATCTCAGGTACCTTCTTATACCTATCCTCAGATCACTCGCCTATAATTATTATTCCAATACTTTCAGAAATTTTAAATAGATAAATTCGACCCACAGTACCCAATCGACAAAAAACTAACAACACACGTTAAACATGTATAGAAACACGTTAGACGAATTTCGTTAGATATACCTCTTGAAACAGAAAGTGATATCTTCTCCTTTTTTACGTGCCGTGTCCGTATGCAGACGTTGGCAGTCATGTTTACAATTTCCTTAAACCGTTCTCTATCGGCTGCTGCGCGAAATAATTCTTCTACTGGAACCACATCATTGTTTAATATTACGCAGCCACGAAAGTTTCTTTAGACCAATCCATCGCTTTCCCTTTTTTCTCCTCTTGATGATGTTTATGAGGACACATTCTGATTTCATCATTTTAAGAAGATCTTCATTGGAAGTATGCGAAACTCACGATATTTTTAGGCTCCTTCAATAGATACACAATTCGAACGATTCTAATTTAAGCATTATGGTTTTTAATGTTCATATCTGGATAGACCATAAAAGCCTTCATCAGAGTCACAATATTCATTTAACCAGTATTCATCAGTATTAACCAATATTCATTTACATATGTTATCTCCTCTCCATTAAGAGATAAAACAGACCTTGATCTACATTCATCTTTTCAACTGCCATCCAGTGTGTCTTTGAAATGTTAATTTTAAGGCCTCCTCGATAACTTGCTTCACTTATCTTCACTTCACCTACTAGATTTAGTAATGTCTGCAGATCTTGTAAATTCTCTACAAGAACGGCTGTTACTGAAAGTGATCTAGACATAGCGATCGAAGATCTCTGCATGCTGCATGGGACGCCACCCTAACAATAATCCACAAAGGAAAAGTAGACGAGATACCTGTATCAGTTAGGGGGGGGGGGGGGGGTGATAATATAATTTTATCGTCTAGAGTACGCCAATGAATTAAGTAAAACGTGTTTTTGTACCGTCTTGGACGATATAAAAGTCGGATCGAAGAATAATAAACAACAGCGAGGTATAAGAGGTGAGTTTATTATAGGTAGTATTTCCCGACCATTTTCCGCTGTCGTTTTGGCGAGCTGAGCGAATCCGACAGTTTTCCTCTTACCTATCCTTATACGAGCGGTGATCGTATATCCCTAATATGTCTTTTCACGTGGCGAGCTGAGCGAGATTCCCTTTCTTCCCTTTCCTTATACATTCATGTCGTATTAATAAAAGCAATTCCTATTTCACGCGATCGTCAAAATCATTCATTCATGTATAAAATATCGTCATATCCGCCCGAACAGAAAGCTCGATGCGTAGATTATAAATATATTTTATTATCGAAATTAACGAGTAATTAAGGCTAATTATCTTATCTTTTGTATGTTTTGATTCCAAATAAAAATATCTTAAAAAGCGAACTCTTTTCTTCGACCCCAGCTCTTGACGCCCGAGCAGGGACCAATGTAACGAGATCGTTGCGTTGTTGCTCCAGGTAACTAAATCAGTCGAAGAAAAGAGTTCGCTTTTTAAGACATTTTTATTTGGAATCAAAGCATACAAAAGATAAGATAATTAGCCTTAATTACTCGTTAATTTCGTTAATAAAATATATTTATAATCTACGCATCGAGCTTTCTGTTCGGGCCGATGTGACGATATTTTGTACATGAGTGAATGATTTTGACCATCGCGTGAAATAGGAATTGCTTTTATTAATACGACATGAATGTATAAGGAAAGGAAAGAAAGGAAATCTCGCTCAGCTCGCCAGATGAAAAGACATATTAGGGATATACGATCATCCCTCGTATAAGGATAGGTAAGAGGAAAACTGTCGGATTCGCTCAGCTCACCAAAACGACAGCGGAAAATGGTCGGGAAATACTACCTACATAAACTCACCTCTTATACCTCGCTGTTGTTTATTATTCTTCGATCAACGCTCCAAGAATAATAATCAACTAGGTTTTTCGATCCGACTTTTATATCGTCCAAGACGGTACAAAAACACGTTTTACTTAATTCATTGGAGTACTCTAGACGATAAAATTATATTATCGTAACAAGTCAAGGGCCAGCAGAGAATTGAAGCAAGTACTCATAAACATCAAAAATGGAAACATCCAAAACTACTTACAATCTCTAACTCATACTGACACACTGTGTGTCATACTGACACACATTTTCAGTGCTTCCTAGGCTTTTTCAGAACTCATATTCTTGCTTTTTAAAATTTGTTAACTTTGTAGGTTCTGAACTTCTACAACGTATTTTTATTATATTTTTATATATAAGTAAAAGGAAAAATACTAAATTTTAAAATTATATAAAAACAAACTATGCTTAATACCATTATTCCGCTTAAATTTGTTTTAAATTAATTGCACAAATCAATTAAATTGGTTTTCTTAAATTCTAAAGAAGTAAGACATCGTCTCCTAGTCCATTTATTTATTTAATTAAGAGAATTCGATGTATTTAAAATTAACAAAAAGGGACGGGTTCTCCAAGCCATAACATTAAGCAATTATTGTACTGTACACTACTATTTCGCAGTTTCATGGTTGATGAAGATAAAAGTGTTACGCCCAGAAGGAATGATTTCTTAAACTTAATTTTTTAGCAACCCGATTAACATTAAGAATGAAACGATAACGTTGGCAAGAATTTTTAATAACATGTAATAAAAAAATAACGTGTTTGGTGACCCTGTAGCTGAATACACTCCTGTGCTTGTCTGCTTGTGGCACCTCGTTCCAAGCAACTTGAACTTAATGTATTAACTCTGCCAGAGTCTGTGGAGGATGGTGCAAAGTGGACAGTCTAGTTCCTACCATATCCCACACATGTTCGATAGGATTTAAATCCGGTGAACGGGGTAGGCACGGCAAAACATTAACGCCAGCTTCTTGGAGAAAATCTCTAGCTTGACGAACGATATAGGGACGCGTGTTGTCTTGCTGAAAAAGGGCGTCTCGACGGCCGTCTAGATAAGGCAGTAAAGTGGTTTGTAAAATGTCATCAACATAACACGCAGCTATTATACTGCCTCAAATAAACACAAGTGGTGATCGGCTACCATAGGCAGTAGCCTCCCAAACCATTAATTCAACTGTCCTGTGTACATGCCTCTCAACAGCAAATCCGTCACTCTCCATGTCGGCGTCTTACCATCAAGCATTCCTAAACAAAATCGCGATTCATCGCTGAATCCTACATTATGCCATTCTGCCATCCAATCCTGTAATTCAGCCCTGTGATGGATGACCAAAGTTATCTTTAACGTAAAGTTATCCTGTAGTTAAGTTATAATCCTCGAATTGGTGTGATGTATCATATTTAACTTAACTACTTGCGTTATTTCTTGACAGTTCATGAGTTATCTGATATATCAACTGTCACTTTATACCGCGACGTTAAACCTCCAAGTTATGAGATAACTTTGTAATTATGTAAGGATATGTAAGGTTAGGTTCATCTTTTGACATGTTTTTAGACAGAAATAAAGTGAATATTCAACGAAGAACGCTGCTTCAGGTTGTCCTAGGATTTTGTGGGCATGTTATTAATTTAATATCAAATATAAAGCAGTACAAAATTAAAAATATCAAAAAAATAGACCTCAAATAACAATTAAAAGCACGTAGGTAATAGTAAGATTAAAACAATAATTAACAATAAAAAGTAAAGCTAATAATTTAAGAATATAAGGGTAATACAATTTTAAAAATCTTAAAAATAATATAAGGGTAAAATATAAGTGGTTATCTTCCCATCCTGTCAAGTCTGTGCCATGTTCCGATCAATCTCTCGCACTCACTCCAACTTGTACTATTTATACATAAGGTTCTCTTTGTTACTTCAAACTTTGTGACTCAAATGTTATTTCTCTTTTAACGTTGAAAAAATAACTATCTCATAACGGCAACGGATACATCACACCGAATTTACGTAAATAGTTATGGGCATCGTTATCCCTGAGAGTTATCTTAACTTTAACTCAAACGTTAAAGATAACTTCGGTCATCCATCACACGGCTTATTATCTGTACCAATTCGAACGTTGATGACAGTGGTTCCCAGTTAAAGGAAGCACTAATCGTGGGCCAAATGAAACCAGTCCAAAGGCGCGATTGCGACGGTATAGTGTACGCATACTAAGAGGTCTACCTTATACTCCAAACGATTGGTCAGGGATTTGACGCGTAGTAGCAAAACGGTTTCGCAGAGCCAGTAGTCTGAAGCGTCTATCTTGACGCTCTGTGGTACGCCTCGGTTGACCACTTGGTCTTTTTCGTGTTCGTCTAACTTCATTTATCCACACAAGCATTACCGTCATTGCCGTATAATTAACACGACGGACCAATTTCTCGATACCACAAACCCATATCTCTATAGGCAATAATTCTACCGGTGTCAAAATCGCTAACATGGTGGTACTTTTGGTGTCTTCGAACTCGAGGCATTTTCTTACACTGAATACAATAATTTTATTTTTACAAAAAGTATAAAAGATAAAATATTGATATTGTTATCATAGCATGCTTTAAATATAGTCATTCCGTTACCAAAAAAAAAATAAGTTTAAGAAATTATTCCTTCAGGGTGTAACACTTCTAATGTCACTCAGTATAATACATCAATTTTTCTTCGTTTCTTCTTTTACCGTCGATTCCATCACCTGCTTTGTAATTTTAGCATACAACAGTTTTATTTAAATCTGAAGTATATTTAGAAATAATTACATAATAGTTTCAGGTGAGCGTCTTTTTGGGCAGACGTATCAGAAATGAATTCTGAGTTTTATTTACTAAGCGACATATCCTTTTTTGAAAATATTTAAAATGTTGTCTTAGAAAACCCACTCGCTACAAATAGTGCCAAGAAACATGCTTTTCAAAACAATCTTAAAATATTAGGATGTTCAATTTAATTTTAATATGTTGCAATTGCTAACACTCAAAATATAAATAAGGTTAATATTACAACCCAATCCTTATTTGTCTCGTTGATTAAACAAGTTCATGATAATAATTGTACTATTAGCTGCTATACTTGATTTTTATATTTACTCAGGAATATTTAACGAAGCCTCGGAAGGAAAATGCTATACTTGATTTTTATATTTACTCAGGAATATTTAACGAAGCCTCGGAAGGGAAATGTGGAGTTCGAATTGGGGGAGAAACTATTAACAACATCAGATATGCAGATGACACAGCGATCATGGCTGAAAGTATCGAAGATCTTTAATTACTAATAGATCGAGTCACTAGAGAATGCTCCAACAACTGGCTTGGCATAAATACATCAAAGACAAAGTTACTTGTGGTCAGTAAACAAGACGTCCTATGCAACTAATTGTCAACTATGAACCGACTACAAAAGTTAACCAGGGTTACCAGTTAACCGACTACAAAAGCTCTCGGGTTTCGTTACTTGGGGCAGAGAGCAGCAAACTCTGATGCTGACTCCAATTAGAGTCGAAAATCGTCGATTTAGAGTGCTGGTTTTCGCTCTCTGTTCTAAGTAAAAAATAAGACAGTTTTGCCTTCGCTTTGCAACTGAATAAAAATGGTATACATTTTTATTTGATTTTATATTAGTTTTACTCCTTTGAGCAACTAGGTCCATTTCCGTTGGAATTTACCAGCTGAACAGACGGGGTCGTGAATTGTAAGTTTGTGAATTCCCTCTTGTCTTCCTCGCTTCAGCATAAATCTGGCTTGCAATTTTTAGAAGCCATGGAGGTGTTAGCAGGAAAATGGTCCAATAAGTTTTCAATTAAATATCTTTTAGGAATATTTTTAATAGTTTTCAATATTTTTAATATTTCTATTATTATTAGGTTGAAAACTTTGACTTTCAGTTGCCAGATGTCGCTAGACACCTTCTCCATAAACGGCAGTTGCAATGAGGGGATAAGCTCTCGGAGTTTCGTCACTTGGGGTAGAGAGCAGCAAACCTATGCCTCTGATCATGACTCCAAATAGTCCAGGGCGCATCTGTTTTGAGATGGACGTTGAGAGGTGACTCAAATTTTTTTGCAGAAAATGCTTGAAAATAACTCGTATAATAATATTTGAGTTATCCTCCCACTCAAAATGGTCCGGAACATTGTTTAAATAATCAAAATGTCAAAATATGAAGGAAAAATTCGATTTTTTTATTGGTTTTTTGATTATAACTTTAAAACTATTCATTTCTAAGAAAAGTTGTACTGACATAAAAGTTGCGTAATTAAATTTCCTACAACACAGAATTGGTTGAAAATTTAAAAAATAGTCACCCTTGTTGCAAAATAGCAATAATTGCGAAAAAACCCATACAAAAACAAGTATTTGCATTTTATGTTTTTCAACCATTTACGCTACACTTAGGACCTTCATATTTTACCCAGAACAACCTTAAGATATAGTAAAATAACACTGTAAATTTCATTAAGATCGGTTTAATAGATTTTGCAAAATAAATTTGCAATCCAGCTTTCGCAAAAAAAATTAATTTTTTTAAAATGTTGCAGGACTGAAAATAAAGCAGATAGCAAATTGAATTTTTTTTCGTTTATAGAAGTGTACTGTATCTTTCATTTACAATTTGCAAAATTAAAATCGATTAATTAACACGGCGTCAGGAAATTTTTTAAATAAACATTAATTTTTGGTGCTACGCGCAGGACAGCGGTGTTCGATTCACACAAGTTGATTTCCACCAAAATTTCTTCCAATCTTTATCTAATATATTATTTTCTTACTCTATATTTTGTTGTATTTTAATATTTTAATTCCACAAAAATCCAACTAATTTTATTATTGTTTGTGAAATATTGTTTAAACAATTGCATATGTTTAAAAATAATAAACTTTTATTCTCTAAGTTAAAATATATGAACAAAAAAAGTTTTTGCTAAAAAAAGTGGTATTTCAAAAGATAGAGTATGTGTTTTTATTTTGCAATAAACAAATTTATTTATTTATATCGAAATGTAATAAAAATTAAAATGTATTAAACATTATCAAAGGTCATTGAAATGCCCAATCAGGGCAAACTATCCTCTGTCCTGCGCGTAGCACCAATAATTAATGTTTATTTAAAAAAAATTTTGGACGCCGTGGTAATTAATCGATTTTAATTTTGCAAATTGCAAATGAAAGTTACAGTACACTTCTATACACAAAAAAAAATTCAACTTGCTATCTGTTTTATTTTAAGTCCTGTAACATTTTGAAAAAATTAATTTTTTTTGCGAAAGCTGGATTGTAAAATTTATTTTGCAAAATCTATTAAATCGATCTTAATGAAATTTACAGTGTTGTTTTACTATATCATAAAGTTTTTCTGGATAAAATATGAATGTCTTAAGTTTAGCGCAAATGGTTGAAAACTGTAAAATGCGAATACTGGTTTTTGTATCTCACAATAAAACACTGAAAAACGTTTGTTTTCTATACTTCCACAAAATTTATTACAACTATGTTATTACTACAGCTGTTTCGGCAAAGTGCCTTTCTCAAGTGATATATTTTACAATGTGTTTGCCTTTTTAAGTCTTTAACTGAAGAGGTTGAGGAGTGGGGAGCTGTTTGTCTCGAGTTGGTCATTCAGAATTATATCTGTATTTTTCAATTTATTAATTTCCATTGATTCTAAAAGTGATAGCTTAAGGCCTTTATTTTGAATATGTAGAATTTGAAACTCTTCATTGAAAGAATGATTATGATCTAGAAGGTGAAGTGCGTATGTAGAAGTGTCTGTTTTCTATTGTTGAAAGCCCTTTTGTGTTCTGCTATCCGTTTGTCAAAAGTTCTGCCAGTTTGACCGATGTAAGTTTTCGGACAATCACCACAAGTTAGTTTGTACACACCACTCTGTAGTTGCTTTCTCTTTTGCTTTTATTGTTTTTAATATGTTTGCTTAAGTTGTTGTTAGTTCTGAAAGCTGGTGTTATTCCTTTCTTTTTTATGTATCTGGCTATTTTTGTTGTTATTTTGCCAGTATATGTGAGAGAGCAGAAGGTACTGGGTTCTTTCTGTGGTGATGGATACACTAATTTCAAGGCTTTCTTATGGAGTTTTTGGTTTAAAATGTTGTTAACTGTTTGTTCGTTATAGCCATTGTTTACTGCTATTTGTCTAATGATATTTAGTTCTGTCTCGAAGTTATTTTTTGTCATAGGAATTTCTGTCAGTCTATGTATCATGCTATGGTAGGCTGCTAATTTGTGTTGTGTAGGATGGGATGATGAATTGTGTATAGTTGTGTCAGTATGGGTAGGTTTATGATATACGGAGAACTCATGTTTGTTGTGTAGTCTGGTAATCGTTACATCTAGAAAGTTTATGGAATTATTCTGTTCTGTTTCTATTGTGAACTCAATATTACTATGAAGTGAATTAATGTATGATAGAAATTGGTCAAGTTGTCTGTTAGTTCCTGTAAAGCAGGCTAGTATGTCATCCACGTATCTCCACCAATATAAGAACTGTTTAAATACGGGGTGTTTAGAAATTGTTTCAAGTTGGTTCATAAATATATCTGATAGTGGAATATTTTGTGGAAGTATAGAAAACAAACGTTTTTCAGTGTTTTATTGTGAGATAAAATGAACTTCCATCAAGTAACGGTCGAATCCATCAATGGTTTTTGTATGTTTTTTTCGCAATTATTGCTATTTTACAACAAGGGTGACTATTTTTTAAATTTTTAACCAAGTCTATATTGTGGAAAATTTTATTACGCAACTGTTATGTCAGTACAACTTTTCTCGGAAATGAATACTTTTAAAGTTATAATCAAAAAACCAAGACAAAAATCGAATTTTTCCTTCATTTTTTGACATTTTAATTATTTAAACAATGTTCCGGACCTTTTTGAGAGGGAGGATAACTGAAATATTATTATTTGAGTTATTTTCAAGCAATTTCTGCAAAAAAATTTGAGTCACCTCTCAATGTCCAAATGTACTAATATTTTTACAGATGCGCCCTGGTCTAAAACAGAGTCGAAAATCGTCGATTTAGATTGCTGGTTTGCGCTCTCTGTTCTAAGTGAAAAATAAGACAGTTTTGCCTTCGCATTGCAACTGAATAAAAATGGTATACAATTTTATTTTATTTTAAAAATTAACCATTTTAAATACTTAGGATGTTGGATAAATGAGACACTAATCCTCATTAAGAAATTATAACTCGGATAGAAATTGCAAGAGCAGCATTTATGAAACTTAGATCTATACTGAGCAAGTCTCAGCTGAATTTACAACTAAGGATCAAGTTCCTAAAATGTTATGTGTATCCTGTATTACTATATGGATGTGAAACCTGGATCATGAAGGTTTCACACAAGGAAACAAATTAGAAGCCTTCGAGATGTGGTCATATCGTAGAATGCTAAAAATATCATGGGTTTAACGCATTTCAAACAGAAATCGTAAACAGAATAGGTCAAGGCGAAGATGACTTGATGAAGATGATAAAAAAAAGAAAACTTGAATATATGGGGCATATAATGAGAGACAGCAGATACTGGCTACTACAGTGAATACTCAAAAACGACGGAAAAAGAGGAATTGGTAGAAAGAAATTTTACCAATATTTTCGGATGTCAGTACTGAAAGATACAAACGACGCGACGTAACAAATTAAATGTGAAAAAAATTAGAAACAAATACTTTCTCACTATTTATCAATTAACAAAAAGCCAGAAAAATAACCTTATTTATTATTAACCAACGAGATTATTCATTTCAATTACAACATACTAAAATAGATGAAACCCATTTATTAACTTCAATGCAATTTTTTTTTAAATTATTTAAATATATTTTTTGGTGAATATATTATTTCTCTTCTTTAAACAATTATAATTTACATGAAGAACTATACGCTTGTTCAATTGAAACAAATCTTTAGTCAGGTTAGACTTGGAAACAATAATTGTAATCACTCAAGTGATCTTTTGCAATGTTAATTATGTTGGTAAACGTCACCCTGATCAGTGCCTATCATTTGTATTTGACTGCGATATTATGACCTAAAAATAAGCGTTTGTTATAAACAATCCGTCCAAACGTTATCAGCATGTGATCATTAAATTTTTCTAACATTTTTTTTTCGACTATGAAGGACCCTTGCTCATACAGTTTACAGTAACTAGAGTGTACATCAACATAAACCTGTGTAGTGTAATGAAACTTTGAACAAGCTTCATGAAACAATATGACGAAAACATCCAGTGTCTTCCCTGTACGACAATGCTCGGCCTCAGGTTGCCAAAGTACGAAGAAAAATGTATTACGAACGAAATGGAGGATATTAGAGCATCCACCTTAGGATCCCGATTTATCGCCTTGTCATTTTCACAATTTTGGGCTACTGAAAAAGGCGATAAGAGGTAATCGTTTTCAGTAGGACGAAGAAGTACACAATGCTGTAAAAGAATTCTGCGAGCAACAGTGTCTAATCTTGGGGCTCAGCTGGAGATCTATCGTCTATTATTGAAACACCAAAATGCACTTAGATGATTTCTTGATAGAGAATGACACTAGGGTACCTAAACCCCGGGAGAACGTTGCTGTACCGATATGTGGTTCGTATGAAAATTAAAATGAGACTACGCCCTTTCGCTGAGATATCATAGTTTTATAGAAGCTAATTTTGGGTCATCGTTTACACGAGGCCCCAGTTTTCGTACATAGTCGAGGAAATGAAGCATTTTGGCTCGCAATTTTTTCGTCCAGCATGGATTTACTTGAAATTTTCACAGAAGGTAGGGAATAGTCCAAGGATCATTTTCTATACCATGCTGCTGTACGCTAAAAACCTTGGGGGTAGTTGCCACCCCATCTCGGGGGTGGGAATTTTTTATTACATTTTAACCATGTAAATCGATGTAAAAAGTAATTTTAAGAAACAATGTTGTTTACATTTTCTTCGTAAAACTAATATTTTTCGAGTTATTCGTGGTTGAAAGTAACAGTTTTTCGACGGAAAAATCGACTTTTTTAGAGGGTTTTTTGAGAACAACTCGAAAAATATGCATTTAATAAAAAAAAACTGTAGATATCAAAATTGTAACTTTTAGTAACACAAACGAAACTGTTTTTCCATAATATTTTTACGACCAATACAAACCGAGATACGGCATGTTAAAGGTTAGCTTTTTTCGTCAAATGCATAATTTGAAATAATCAAAGCCAAATAAGGTGAAAATTTTGCATTTTTCCAGAAAAACTTACATGATGTTTTTTCAAGCATACAATAAGATCTTTCAAAAAAAAAATAATAAAAAGTTTCTAGCAAAAAAATTGAGCAACTTATGATCAAAAAAATGTCGGTAACTATTTTTTTCTACGAAAAAACAGTGAAAACAACCCCCTAACTACCCTTGTAACTAAAAATTGGTCTTCGCCTTTCTGTAATTCCTTTTATACTTATATTATCAATACACTCAAGAAGTTTGACCTATTTAAAAGGCCTAATTTTAGAAAAATTGGAGTTTAAAGAAAAAATGATTTTTTGCAATTTTGCATTTTTTATCATTTTCTTCAAAATATCTCCGAAAATACTAAAGATACGAAAAAAATAATAGACTACTAAATTGTAGCTTTTTAAATAGCTAATTTACTTGTGCATAGATTTTCATTTCAGTGAAGAGTTAGCGAGATATAGCTGTTTAAAACATACATTTACGAGCAAACATCCCCTTATTTGAGCCCTTTAAACCCACCTCAATTAAAAATTAAGGGATCTTACGGAATTTAATTTACACAGTCTTATTACTCTTTAAAAATACTACAAAACTATTATTGAAAAAACTTTTTATCGCCAAAAATGAAGGAGCTATGTTTATAAAACTAATTTTTTTTTCGAAAAATTCGAATAGTGCCCTTATAGAGTATTTTCAATGTACTTATATAATACCACAGAGCCGATTCGTACACTGGATGACTAAAAAACTATTTGTTTGTGTATTTTTATATATTTGTAAATTCGTATTTTTGTGTAAATAAATGTTTTTGTAATTCTTTAATTCTACTTTTTTTCTGTATAGATCTATTAAATTGTCTACTTATAAAAATTGCAATGTTATTAAGGGTAGTTTTTGAGGGTTGAAATATTATGATATTATATCCTAAAGCATAAAACAATCATTATTTAACCGTTCAAAACCAAATTTTACCTATATTAAAGTTTACAATGTTTTTATATAATTTTTGACAATAAGGGCAGTTTACACCCCTAAAAATAATCAACGCCCTTGAGCATGATATAGAATATGAAGTACAGGGTAAGATGATATTAACCTCAAATTTTTATGTAGATTGATGCAAGCCGAAATTATTCTTTTAGTATAAGTAAACTTTTCATATATAGCTCCAACAAGGGTGGTTTTAAGGGTTGAAATATTGTGATATTATATCTTAAAGCACAAAATAATCATTATGTAACTAATAAGAAGCAAATGTTGACAATATTAATGTTTAAAATGTTATTTTATAATTTTTTACAATTAGGGGTGGTTTTCACCCTTAAAAAACCAAAAGCGTACAACGGCTCAATGTAGAAAATGAACTAGAGGGTGAAATGAGCCTAACCCCAAATTTTTGTACAAATCGATGCTGGACGAAAAAATTGCGAGGTTTTGCCATTTTTCCAGCTTTATTTCCTCGACTAACATCTAACAAAGGTAATTAGTTTTACTTTAGGCAGCGATTTTGTATCATTTCCAAATTATATTGTTTACGATTGGTAAATCATTATCGAAATTAGTAGTCCACATGTGTAAATATAATAACAAATTATTTCATGTGATCTACGGAATGATAAAAATATACTGTTTAATATCGGATATAAATTATGAATATTTGATATTGAACAAACAGCCACAAGAAGTTTTTAAACAGGATATAGATCGGTTAGTAAAACAATGGGATATGTGCCTTAATTGTAGTGTTAATTATTTGTATATATATATTTGCCAATGAAGTTTTTCTGGGACAAAGATTGGTTTCAATTGAGCAAGCCTCGTATATAATATTTGACTATCTTGTGATATTCTTCTATGGATATGTCAAATTTCAAAAATAAACATTCTAACTAAACACATACGATTGTTATATCAGTGCCAACTTTATAAATATAAGTCATTCGTTATTACCAACTTTACAAACTAAATTATACCGAGCGTTCGAATTATTAAACTGGCTAAAGAAATATTTAAGCGCTGGGATGATTAGAAAAACTAGAAAAGAACGTTTATGCAGCATTTTTGTATGGTAATATTTATTCTTTTTAATGATGCCATAATATAGTCAACTGAAGTATTGATATCAATAACGCTCATAATGGATATCGCTACGGATTTCCAACAATATCAAGTAAACAAGGAACAAGTTTTTTTCCAACAACAACACATTTAATAAAAAATCTGAAGCAGAGAAATGTACCACCATTAATATATGCAAAACATAATTCAAAAACAGATCCACAAAATTACAAATACAATTACAAAATTTTTGTATACATCTGGATGTTGAGAGGTATCGTATGAGTATTTCGCATTCTCCATTGTCTCCTTATTTGTATCTCAAGATCTCTGTACTTTGCACATATTATTGTTATTGTAATTCGGTCCCAGTAGAGCCTGAAGTTGTCATTCTCAAGAACGCTACTAGGGACTTCTTAATAATGCGGGAGATGGTTGGTTTGGAGAAGTCCCGTTTTGTTAGATATCTCTCGATGAAACATATTTCCTGTTGAGTTCCTTATATTCTGTTGCAGGAAATGCCTGGCATCCCTCGGTAAGATGACCCTCTGGTGTCTTGAGCTTGATGGCATATGGCATTTGTCGTTATGGATATTAGAGTCTTTAACAATTTATTTCAGGTAAGTTTTGGTTGGCATGACCTGATCCTGAATAGCAAATAAACCTTGTTCCTAGCTCCCTGAAACCCTCTATTTAGAAGCCGACTTGGCTGACTTCATTGGGATGTTGTACATGCGGAAGTTTATCCACCTAGGTGCTTATTTTCTTCGCCCTTTGAAAGGTGGTTAATGAGCATTATATTATTATTAATTTTATTTTAGAAGTCGCTTTTTTTCGATGTTCTAATGTAGCCGATAATATAGTGGTAATTACATTGTTGTCAGATCTTCCGTTTTTCTGTAAATCTCATGAGCATTTTTTGCGTATAAGACCAAATCACTTATCGGTATCTGATACAATAAGATTTGAACTTGAATTTTAGCATTTCGTAATTTCAAAAATAATATTTTTTACTTGTGTTTTTGAACCTAGAAAATCGTCATTTTTCGATTTTTTTTTCAGTTTTAAATTGTTTATAACTATTTATAACAGAAAAATTACGAAAGACCTTTTTTGCTCCTAATGATCCAAAGAACCTAAAATAATGTCAACCCGGGCCGAAAAATTTGATTTTTATATTTATTTTTTTTTAAGAAATGTAGCAATAACTCTGAAAATGTGGCATTTAGGTATAGGGAATATAATATAAAAAATAATCAGTATTTCTTAAGGACTTCAAAACGCAAAAAATATACAGGATGTTCCATTTAAAATAAGGAAGTTCATTAGATCTCCAAAAAAACGGAAGATTTGACAACAATGTAATTACCACTATAATATCGGCCGTATTAGAAAACCCTTACCCACCAAAATTTATTAAAATCGTTCAAGCAGTTTCCGAGAAATTACCATGTTTCCATACTTTCTCGCTACGCTGTATAGTAACCATATACTGAAATTTACAAGCTTTAGGAAAGATTATTCAGAGTAATTACAACCAAAAAAATATTCACATACATAATTGGAAATAATTTAAAATTATACAATTGTTAAGAGAAAACCAAAAAAGATTATGCAAAGGAATGCTGAAAATTAAATGGTCATAGTCCAATTGAACATGCCCTACAGTCTACAGTACAACAAATACATCATGGTTGCTCACTAAAATAATTTTGCATGTAGAAATCAAAGTTGTACAGTAGACCATTCGAACCAGCTCATTTAAGAGCTAGTAAATCCACATGTTAGAGTAATACCATTGATCCACAGATGGCATTAGGAAAGAAATACTGATGCGACCTCTTACTGGAAAGTTTTTTTCTCAAAAAACAATTTATTATTATAGGATTGTAATTATTATCTTGTTTATTATATCCATCTTGAACAGAGAACAAATTAACCAATAAAAAAGATAACCAAAAATGCAACAATAAACGTTACTTTCTGTCATGTACTGATTTTAGAGTTAAATATTAACTATAATTGAATAGAAACGAGCATTTTCACAAAATGAAATAAATAAAATAAATAACTATCTAGGAAACCATATTTTGTGTTTGCACAAGGTTTCTCACTTATATAACACAGGTGCTTAATTTATCAGATATCATCAAAGATACATTCAGGGTTCGCACATAAAAAAGTAAACGCCCTAACATTTGTTTAATGTTCTAGATTTAAAACCCTCAGTCTGTCGTTCTCATTCGTCGATAACAACATCAAAAATTAGACCGTCATGCTCTGGATTTAACAATAATTGTGGTCACAAAAGTTATAGCAAGTTCATTCCTCGTTGTGTGCATTTTACATTCTACTGATATACGCTGAAGTACCTGATTATTATATAAATATATATTTAAACAGTACTGAAATGCGTATGCATCAAATTTGTATTAGTACGTTCATTCACGGTTTTTGCTGTAAATTTTAAAGAACCGATTGGAATGACATGAAATTTGCGATACGCATAGCTAACATGTCAAAGAAAAAAAGTCATATTGTAAAGAATCGCTTGGATTGACATGCAATTTGCCATACGCATAGCTAACATGCAAAAGAAAAAAAGTGATATTGTGCCGATGTGTGCTTTTTCCCTGGGGTGAATTTCACTCCTACTCAGGGGTGGATAATATGCGTTCAAAATAAGTCCGGAAATGGATAAACTGACTAATTTTAAGCAACTTTTGTTCTACACACGGTCTATAACCACGTTTTTTATACTGTTTTTCGGAAATAACTTAAATAGTAAGTATTTTATCGAAAGAAACACTCTTAGCAAAAATATAGCCTGTAAAAAACTGAAAAAAGTGATGCATGCATGAGATCTCTAAACCTAGTAGCAGAGTAAAGCAGAGTTATAGCTAATGAAAAATAGGTTCATATTCGCCAAATTCCAAATAGATTATTTCAACGTGAAATATCCAAAAATGAAGCCCTTTTTGGGGTAAACTCATTACAACTTTTTTAAAGCGTTTAAAAAATACTTTATTTCTGCTTTTATAAAAAAAGTTTCTAGCATCAAATGTAAGCAAATTACGCTCAATATAAAGTTGGTCCCTTTTGTTTTGGCAAAAAAATCGGGAAAATCACCCCCTAATTAGCAACTTAAATAATCGTTACCTCTTCACAAGTTGCTTTACTTATGTTGTGTTTATAAGATTTGTAAGTTTCATCGATTCAAAGTGCTTATTTTTGAGAAAATTTGGTTTCAAAGTAAGATTTTAAAAAAAATTTATTTTTTCAAAATAACTTAAAAATTATTGGAAATACCAAAAATCTGAAAACGCAGAAAAGTCTGATTTGCTTTTCCGAAAATTTTTTATTTTTTTGTTTTTCTATAAGACAAAAATTGGTTAAGATATGGCTGTTCAAAATCACTCGCGATTAGAGACTCGTTCAAGTCCTTTCAACTACCGCCCTTTCAAAAATAAGGACTTTGAACCGAAGAAACTTACAGATAATATAAACAATACATACACGAGTAAAGCAACTTGTGAATTGGTAACGATTAAGTTCATTTGAGATGCTAATTAAGGGTTGATTTTCCCGATTTTTTTACCAAAAAAAAAGACCAACCTTATTTTGAGCGTAAATTGTTTACTTTTGAGGCTAGAAATTTTTTTTATTAAACAAAACTAAAGGTTTTTTAAACACTTTAAAAAAGTGGTATGTAATGAGTTTTCCCCAAAAAGTGTTTCCCGTGATTCGTTTTTTGGTTATTTGCCGTTAAAATATTCCATTTGGAATTTGACAAATATGAAGTTATTTTTCATTAGCTGTAACTCTGCTTCGACTTTCATAGAGCTGTAACTCTAGACTCGGTCTAGAGACCTAATATATACACCATTTTTTTTTCACTTTTTTACAGGCTATATTTTTACTAAGAATGTTTTTTTCCAAAAAATACTTACTTTTTGGGTTATTTGCGAAAAACCGTCTAAAAACGTGGTTATGTTGAAAAATACACATATTCACTCGCAAATAACTCGAAAAATATTGACTTGATGAAAAAACTCTATAGAACAAAAGTTGCTTAAAATTAGTCAGTTTATCCATTTCCGGACTTATTTTGGACATATATTTTTCACCCCCGAGAAGGGGTGAAACGCACCCCCAGGGGAAAAGCACACATCGGCACAATATCACTTTTTTTCTTTGACTTGTTAGCTATGTGCCTGCCAAATTTCATGTCAATATGAAATATACATTTCAGTACTGTTTATTTTATCGTTTAATATTTATTTATATGTACTTGTAATTAGAAAAATGTTCATTCGATATGAAATGCCGTTTACTGAAAGCGTTATACACAATATTAGAAAACTGACTAAATGACCTGACATATTCAATATCATCAAATTTTAATTTTATATCTCCTATGACCACTGAATTAGCGTTATACTGTAATGTCAGCATTAGGACCTGCTTTCTAATCACTACTGCCTACTTCAATGGTTAAATACTGTAATATAAATGAGTTAGTACCACAGGTAACGCTACAATTCAAAACCTTCTTTCTACTTTAATAAAATTGTTAGGATTAAAACACCTATATACAGCTACATAGTTCAAAATTGGGGGGTGCAAATTAATCTTTCTTTCATTATATACCAAAACACATTTTTCTGCTGTTTTTCCTTTTGACTAATCTTATGTTATTTTTATACTTATAGTTAATTTTACAATACTGTTGTAAAAAATATACTGATTAGGGTACAACATGTACTTTCTAGATATTTAGAGGAAATGAGGTTTTTTATTTTAAATATGTTTTATTGTGTGATTTTTGTGTTCACTGATTCTGTCTTTAAAATTCAACCTGTTTGACCGATATAAATTTTGGAAAATCATAAATACGACAAATGTGATCAAACTACCTACGTTTTATTTATTTATTTTGAAAAATAAATAATGTAGGTAAAAATTCTGTAAATTATTATTTAAGTTTATTATCCATATTTGCAGATACTACTTTCTTTTGCTTTAATTTGTTACACTGCTCTGCTCTCTCTCCAGGTAGATACAAAATTTGCACTTAAATTTTGGTATATAATCAAAGAATAAATCTGGTCAAAACAAAATAGTTTGCTATTTTTAAAACTGTATCAAAAATTATTAATAAACTGATTGCTACTACTTCTTAATTTTTTATCTTAACTTTTTTATTTTAAATAATTGAGCATAGTAAGCAACCAGCAACATCTGAAGACTTTAAATAACCTAAAAATTCATCATTTTAAAATCATTCAAAATCAAAAGGACTTAAGTCAATCTTAAGCACTTTTTAACAGAGATTGGTTTAAATCGACATTCGTGGTGATGCCTACGAAGGCTAAGAGCAACTATTACAAAGAATACAGAACAATTAGTTTATTGAGTCATGTACTAAAGTTATTTCAGAAAATCATTCACCCCAGAATATATACCACATGGGAAAAACATTGGCAAATCGCAGTAGTTTTTGATACAAAAGAGGCGTCATTTGGCATCTAGGTTCTCATACAGAGATGTCGACATGAAAATATTGATGCATATGCCTGCTTTGTACTACGAGAAACCATTTGACACTGTTAGACACCAGAATTAATTGTTATTTTGAATCACATAGCTATAGATGTACGAGACATTCGGATGATAGCTGGTTTGTACTGGAATCAGACAGCTGACGTTAGAATTAAAGGTCAGACGTCCGAAGAAGGTCCTATTATGAGACAAGTTCGACAGGGATGTGTGCTCTTTCCGCTTTTGTTTATTTTATATAGGTTTTTGGAGAAGCTGTGGAAGACAGAACAGAAGGTATAATTGCCAACGGAGCAGTCGTCAACAACTGAAGATATGTTGATGATACAGTTTTGCTTGCAACGGATACAGATGATTTACATATACTTATGTCAGCGGTAATAGACCATAATAATAAACAAATAGTTTACAAAAAGAACCTCTGCCAGTGATATGAAGTCAGAATAACGACACTATTTACGTCCACTGCGGACAAATTAAAGATGAGCGACTGGTCGCCAATGTTTTTGGAAAACAAGACACTTAAAGAAGAAAATGGCTTCACAGAACTGTTCATAATAAAGATGAATTGTATATGTATATAAGCTGTACACTCCCGTGGAAGTTATAGCTGTTTTTCACTTTAATGATCCGTTAAGACATGGGAGATCAGTCCACTTTTCTTCTAATCTGTCTCCTCAAAGCTTCTGGTGTGTCTTCGTTTCCGTCACTACTTTTCTCCACTCATTTCGGTTCTCAGTCTTTTTTTTTCCAGTTTCAAATTCCCATAACTCTTAAATCGTTTTCGACTTGCTGTTTCCATCTTGCTTTTGGTCTGCCTCGTGCTCTTGTCTCAGGGGGTATCCAGTTGGTAATAACTTTAATGGGATCATCTTCACTTTTTCTACTTATATGACCATACCACCTTATTCTTCGTGCTTTTGCTTCTTTCACTATGTTTTCTCTTTCCATCCATTGTTCTATTTCGTGGTTCATCCAGGGTCTTCTTTCGTTTTCATTTATTACTTTTGGTCCCAGAATGTTGCACATTATTTTTCTTTCAAATACTTTCAGTTGTTCTTCTTCTTTTAACGTTAGGGTGTTGGTTTCTATGGCATACATTACCACTGGCCTTATGGTAGTCTTATATATTTGCATCTTTGTATTTCTGCTTAATTTTTTATCTTTTATTATTTTTTTATCTTTGTGGTAAGCTCTATTTCCTGCTTGTAGTTTCTGTTTCAGGTCTATTCTTTCATTATCTCTACTAATCATCGTTCCCAAGTATTTGAATGTATCTACTTCCTCAAATCTGTAATTATCTATTATCATTTGTGTTAGTCTTGTTTTCTTGAATCTGCTTGCGTTTATGTACTTTGTTTTTTCCATATTTATGTCTAGTCCTCTTCTTTTTGCCCCTTTTTCTATTTCAGAGAATGCCTTAATTAATGATCTTTTGTCCCGGGCTATTATAACGATATCATCTGCATAACCTACTATTTGTACTGCATTTTTATTAATTATTCCGTTATTTGTTACTTCTTTTATTGCACAATCTAGAGCTGTAATGAATAACTCAGTTGACAGGGCACCCCCTTGTCTGACTCCGTTTTGGACCCTAATCTTCTCTGTTGTCTTTTGACCTAAATATATTACTGCTTGTGCCTCTTTCATTGTCATTTTGATTAACTGTATTAATTTGCCTGGTATTTTTATGCGTGTTAGATCTTCTATTAGTTCTCCTCTTTTTAGTTTATCGAAGGCCTGTTTAAAATCCACAAAAAGCATATGCAGTTCCATGTTGTGTTCATATGCCTTTTCCGTGATTTGTCTTATTATGTGAATAGCGTCTATCGTCGATTTTTCTTTTCTGAATCCATATTGGTAATTTCCTATGATTTTTTCGGTATGCTCTGTTAGTCTGTTCTTTATTATTCCCGTCATGACCTTATATGTCACATTTAGCAAGGTGATTCCTCTATAGTTTTTGTATATTTTTTGACAGAATAGCAGAAATAGCAGGTGATAATTTCTGATATTTATGTTAGGTCAAAGAAATATCGTTCATTTCGTTCTGGGAGCATTGTATAAAAGACGCATGTAATAAGTAAAATAATAGGTTTGTTCTAGCAAACAGTCAAACTAGTCAGAAACCGTCAGCAAACAGTTGGTCAGTGAGAGAACATAATACAGTCACCAGTGCTATCCTCTCTACTCGCGCTGGTCCACTATTTGAAACTGATGCTAGAACAAACCTAATATTGGGCAGAAATCCAGAACAGCTTGTACAATAATACTGGTAACAGTAATGATTTTAGCTTTTGCAATAAAAATATGTGATTTCAGAATGCACAATATAGAATGCAGTTACATAGAATTGTTGTTCAAACAAAAAAGGTATTATTTTTTATTGGTAGAATCTCTACGTAACTATATAAATTTGCATTCTTCTAGAACGCTAATTTGACCTTATGACATAAAATAATTCACACAACTAGCGAGAAAAAAAATTACCCATTGATAAGCAATGCCAACCATCCTCAATTATTTTAATTATGTAATAGTTTTTGCGGTAGCATATTGTCGGTTATAATGTATTTAATAACGCAAAAAATGTTTTTATTATTATTGTATGTCTAATATATCTCTTTTTTCCTAACAATTCCATTGCACATCATCAATGTAGTCGATTTACTGAGCTTAGGAATATTTTGACAGTGTTATTGTAAGAAACATACAAAATATATAAAATGTTTGGATAATACATACAATTATACATACATATACCGATGCAATCGAACTAAGAGAGTCATTAAGGTGAAATGTGTGAAATTCTATTAACAAGGGATCTACCTGTTTTATGGAATGATCCCTTGTGTATTTAGTACACATTTCCAATAATATTACCCCGCTGCACAGTGTGTCGATGAGTCTAGCTAGGTGGACAAAAGTCATATTCAAAATTAAAACAATTATTATTTGAATATTGTAAACAATACCCCAAAACATGCTACTCTAATATTTGTTTATGTCTAACATAACCCATCGTTAAGTAATAGAGCCCAAAAGTACGTAATAGAAAGTACGTAAAAGTATTGTAATAGAATAAATCAGTTGAATTCCGTACATAATTTCAATCACACGAAATTAATGTTTTCCTTAATTTTTAAAGATCAATTGTTGAAGATGGTTATGCTGGTAAGTGCTCATTTTTTCTAATCCAATAAATCTATCTAATAATCAAACAATATTAAAAAAAGTTTTTATGATGAACCAAGGAAATTTTCTTCGTTTTGAAACTTTGGAAGGGTGGCAATTACTTGTACCCTTTTGTACCCGGGCTAAATTTTCTATATATCATAGCTGCACCTTTTCCATTAATAATAATACTTATTATAACCTGCACATGCTTGTAAATCATTATTTTTTTAGTAATAGCGTCCAAAGGTACGTATTTTTATTGTAATAGAATAAATCAGTTGAGTTCCGTTCATCATTTTTTTCACACGAAATTTAAGTTTTCCGTAATCTATACAGATTAGTCGTTGAAGATATATAATATTTGTGCTAATATTTTCTAATTTAATAAATATATCTGATAAACAAATAATATTAAAAAAACTTTGTATGATGAACGAATGAATTTCCTTCGTTTTGAAACTTTCAAATGATGGCTATGACTTGGACCCTTTTGTACCAGGACTAAATTTGCTATATGTAATATCTGCACCTTTTCCACTGATAATAAGACTTATTATAACCAAAACACTCGCCAACATTTTTTTGAGATTTGAAAATTTCTGTCTTGAATGCAGAGAACTTTTTCTTGGCCATAAGAGCCATTTCATGGTACTGAAAGCCACTGTATATAAAATACTTATACATAGTATGGATGGAAGTAATCAAATCAGCAATAGTTCCACTTGGACCGCTTTCAAAAGAAGCTCAATAAGCAAGGAACAAAGATTGCCGCAAGTTCCGGGAGCAATACACCAGATACTGTTCACGCATTGGCACGACTACAGATTTACTTTCAATGTTGATCATAACATCTGATCCACTGATAAAAAATAGCCTCAGAGAAATTCTAAACAAAAAAGCTGGTCAATTGTACCCAGAGGTTTTAAAGTTGATTATAACTCCTACAATAAAGTCTCAACCTCTGTCAAATCTACTTCAAAATCAGACGAATATTTATTTATATATTTATGTATTTGTATTTATAATGTATTAACATAGAAAAACTTTTGTTTTTAATTTTTTTATTTATTTTCTAGGCCTCTATACTCCATCTAATTTACTTACCGTTGCACGTCATCCGCATCATAGCCCGAGACGTCACATGATACCAACACGAAATATTTAGGGGGTAGGTGTGGTCTTTTTTAGAATCACTTTGCCGAGTACACTGGCGTTACAGCCATTAGGCATATTTTATTATGTACGCGTAGAAATAATATTTAAAGATTTCTATTAATGTTAACTTAAAGAAATACACAATAATATGTTTCATCTAATTTGTATAAATGGATTATAAAGCGTTTTAATGAAGCAAATTTGTTCGGAATACACTGTAACTGTAATCGAACGAAGGTGATATTTTGCCATAAATTGGTAACATTTATTTGACAGTTGCGGTGATGACACTTTATATTTGTTTATATTCTTTACTATAAGTATTTGTTTCATTATATGTATTTACTGTTATTATTATGTACTTTAACGTAAGATTATAACTTAATTCTTGTTTTCTATTTCTAAAGTTTTTATTTATTTACATTGAATATTAATTTGTTTTGCTGTATAATCCACTTCCGCAAAAATTGTGTGATGTATTTGATTTAAAATGAATTCAAGAATTTTTTGTAATTGGGCAACAATGTCAACTTAGATCTCTAACGTAAATAATGACGTGCAACGGTCAGTAAATTAGACGGACTGTAGACCTCTCTGATTCAGTTTTTAACTAATAAAAATGATTTATTTTATTATCAAATTATATTATTGCTCGATACAAATGTAAATATGATGAAAAATAATTTTGTCCACCTAGCTTGTTCTAGTCGACACACTGTGCGCTGAGCTGAATATTAATGACTCTCTTAGTTTGATTGCAGAACTATACATAAATACAGAAAAAGAAAAAAAGATGACAGAATGTCAACTATACGTCAACCAAACCCCTGTAGAAAGAGTGACGCACTACAACTACCTCGACAGCATAATAAACGAAAACTGGACCAACAATTAAGAGATAAAAACTAGATCTACCTTAAACCGGATGGGGTCTTCTTTCTTCAAGAGCCACAACCGCTCCCTTGGTATAAAAGTGAGAATGCTGCGATGATTTTTTTATGGTGTTGAATCTTGAACGAAGAAATATGCAGAAAATTGGAAGCATTTGAGATGTGGCTATATCAGAGAATACTTAAAATCCCGTGGACCGACCGAGTTACAAATGATGAGGACCTTAGAAGAATGAGGAAAAACCGAGAAGTACTAACCACCATCAAATCTTGAAAGAGACCTGTATAAATATGCGCTAGTCCTCGGAGTTTCTTGTTTCGTTTAAGAAAGAATGGGTATACTTACGCCCGAAAACCACTTTTCCTTTTTTTATTGCCTAGACACACACTATTTCCAAATCTGCCCAGTTTAATAAAAAAACCGCCTGAGTAATCTCATACTCCAAATCCTTTCTTTGATTCCCCCCCCCCCCCCGAACTTTGCATTTACTAGCTGGGCCAATAAATTGTCCCACCACCCACGATTTCAAGCATTTCTGAGCTCACCGTCGAAATGGCCGGTGACGTTCATTTAAGGTTTTGTAAAGAAATACCTACACTGTGGTAAGTCTTCTATTTTTTCTTTTGATTCGTTGAAATTGTGATAAAGAAATCTACTCTTCAATTCCCGTAGTTCTCAGTCTTTCGCCGATAAGGGCACTACCGTGAGGGCAATGCACCGTTTTTTTGGTGCTGGTATTTTAAAGGCGATAACTTGCAATATGTTTTTTGGGAGTTCGTCAATTCTTAATTTATTATGGCCTTTAATTTTTATTTGCATTGAAGCGATATAATTCTTATACATACATATAACTAAATAAAGAAAATGATATTCAGCCGTGTGATGGATGACCGAATTTATCTTTAACGTAAAGTTATCCTGTAGGTAAGTTATAATCCTCGAATTGGTGTGATGTATCATATTTAACTTAACTACTTGCGTTATTTCTTGACATTTCGTGAGTTATCTGATATATCAACTGTCAAGACGTTAAACCTCAAGTTATCAGATAACTTTGTAGTTATGTAAGGATATGCAAGGTTAGGTTCATCTTTTGACTTGTTTTTAGACATAAATCAAGTGAATTTAGAAGCTAATAATTTAATAATTAGGAATAGAAGGGTAATACAATTTTAAAAATTATACAAAAATCAAATCGAGAGATATAGTTGAAATTTTATTTTAAGTCCCTACTGAGCGTTCTATCCAGAGTTGCCAGATGATATTTTATAAATAGAACTTAGAAACTGAAATTCCCTCAAATTGAAGCTCAAATACCCCAAATTTAAATTTTTGCCGTATTTTAATAAATTAGTAGTCAAATGAAGAGAACAGTAAACCAAAATTATACTACTTATCAACGAGGGCACTGGAAATAATTAATAGTTCCTATCGCCTTCGATTATATGGGAGTATAATATACAGTTCTATGTATATTCGCAAATTTAATTTACCATGACCCCTTAAGATCCTCCATAATTTTCGGCCCCCAAAAAATCCCACTACAATTTCTGCTTAGAAAAATTTCCCTAGACGCTTTCAAATTACCCCAAAATTGTGGGAAAATACACCAATCTGGCAACCCTGTTTCTATCTACCGTTTGAAACACCACCGAACCCGAACAGCTATTTGCTGTTCGGCACTGTTAGGTCATCGACGGTGGCCGACGATGGGTATTTACTTTTACGGTCATCTACCCATCCTGTAACATGTTCCGAACTATCTCTCGCGCTCACTCCAACTTGTACTATTTCTACATAAGGTTCTCTTTATTACGTCAAACTTTGTTCCTCAAATGTTTTTTCTAATAATATAACGTTGAAAAAATAACTATGAAGAATACATCACACCGAATTTTACCTAAATAGTTATGGGCATCGTTATACCTAGAGTAATCTTAACTTTAACTCAAACGTTAAAGATAACTTCGGCCATCCATCACACGGCTGAATGATATTGAATTAAAGAAGATAATTCATTTTATTAACACATTTGTGATTATTGTTATGTAATTTTTTAATATTACGAGTAGGTTATGTGTTATTTCTATTGAACCAAAAAGCTTTTTTGGGTTTAAAAGGATTGTGACCCAAAGCCTTTCAATTATCCATATTTATGAAGTTCATGCAGTAATTAATTGTGAATAATCATTTATGTCAATTTTATTAAAGGCCGCAATCTCTTCTATAATAATTTTTGATAGTATGTGAATAATTTTTTTGAGTATGAAATAAATACATTTTTTTAGAACTTTATAAGTATTTTGATGATTTCATTTTATTTAAAATATAAATTTTTTACTGCATATAACATGCCAATTTTAGTCTATTGTACGGTGAAGATTTATTGGCGCCCTAGGATTTTGCAATTCCTAGAATTCAGTATTTCGTCTTTTCTTTGTGTCACAGTGTTAGCTATTTGTTATTAATCTGTCAATTATTCGTTATTTCTCTACTAGTCATATCCATATCCCTCTAACGAAGCTCCTGATCAGATTACTACCATCTTCATTCTACATACATACTAAATTATCGTTCTGATCTCCGTTTTTTTGCTCTTGTGACTTCTGCCTTTTCCTCGTTATACGCTGTGAGCTCGTACGTAGAGGGGATATTTATAAATTCGTGAGCGCCAGTAGTGACAAGTCTGTAAACGTTTACCGGAAATTTGACATAAATGTCAAAGTGATTAATTTTAAATTAAAATTAAAAACATTAATTATAAAAAATATTAGTTGATCAAAGCTGTGGTATATATTTTTACCTTAAATATACTTACGTTTTAAATACTGAATTTGCGTTTTTTAATGTTCTGTAATATGTAATTATAAATTAATCTTGGCGTCACCTACATGATAATTGTGAAAGTATCCGAAGTAAGAAATTAATATTTCATCAATAGAACGTCAAAATGATTAGCAAAATCTTAAAAAAATCTATTACAATTTAATTACTTTTTAGCGTTGTAAATATTAAGCGATAACAATTAAATAATAAATTTAAAAATTACCGGTGAAAGTTGAATTAGTAACCGCTAGGAGCGACACCAGCGAAGCTCAGAGCGTATAGTACAACTAAAAAAGTGGTAAGGAAACTATTCAAATGATGCTGTTCGTTTGGTGCTCAAATGATGCCCAAATATATGAGAAAGACGTAAACAAGAGAATGGTCCAATCGGTTTAAAAATGGCTGCACTTCTGTTGGCAGTGGCTCGTATTGTGATCGACCCTTCAGCACAACGCCTGGAGAATCGATCTTGGAATGGACATCCTAAGTCTTGACGTCACAAAATTGGGAGGAGCTTATATTTGACTCCAAACAATTTTGTTTATAATGTTAAACACTCAAAGGAATTTTTAATTTATTGTTTGCGTGATTTGTGTGACAAAATAAGACTTTTCATTTAGGTATTTAGTTAAAGAGACGTTTCAATTAATAGATTTTTATTCGTTTTTGCCCAGGTGAGTTAATTTAATGTAATGATTAGAACGTAAACAGTTTTGAGGTTATGTTTATTTACAACCACTAAGGAATAAAAACCACCTGAGCAAAAACGAATAAAACATTAATTAGATCTATAATGCATCTGCTTCAAAAACATTACTTAAAAAACGACAGCATACACAACGCTGGTATTAGAATTGCACTTGGAGCCTTCCGGACAACTCCCTCCGAAAGCATACTGAGCGAAGCCGGCGAACCACCTCTAAGCTACCGAAGAATGTACTTAGCTCTAGCACATGCTACATCTATAGCCTCAGATATAAAAAAAACCTCTCTTCTGTAATACTTTTAATAACAAATATATCAACTATTACAATAATAAGCCCCGTGCCCCCAAACCTTACTACGAGAGAATCCGATTATATAGTTCCAGACTAAACATTCAATTCCCAACAGTATTTCAAACGAATACAAATAACTATCTACCTTGGACTATCGAACAGCCCAAAGTCAATACAGCGTTAAGTATATATAATAAACATGAAACTAGTCCTATTATTTTTAAAGTCAAACTAAATTCAATCCTAGATCAACAATACAATGAGTGGATTATAATTTATACAGATGCATCCAAAGGTGAACTTGGCGTTGGAGCAGCAGTGGTAACCCCAAATGACACTTTTCAATTTAAACTTCCTCTAAATTCCAGCATCTATACTGCAGAACTATTTGGTTTGTTCAAAGCCATCAAGCAAGTAAATATCAAAAACCTCCCTTGTTGTCTAGTCCTTTCTGACTCTCAGCGCAGTGAAAGCCCTGCAAAATGTATACCCTAAACACCCCATTGAGAAAATGATCAAGGCCGAATTAATGAAAGCTCAAGACAATTTTAGAAGAATCCACTTCCTGTGGATACCATCTCATATAGGTATAGAAGGGAATGACGAAGCAGATACTAGTGCGCGTAACGCTATCAACAGTGACGCATCAGAAACAGAGTGTCGGAGTGTCGCAGGCGATCTAAAAGTTTATTTCAAAAATAAAGTGTTAAGTGCGTGGAATCGGGAGTGGAATGACTCTAGTTCTAAACTCAGAACCATCAAAAGTGACATTTTTTCATGGAAGTCCACTGTCAGAAGCAGAAGATGCCAAACTATTATTACACGTTTACGACTTGGACACTGTAGGTATACTCACGCCTATCTCTTCTCAAATAGTGAACCTCCAAAATGCGAAACATGCAATACAGTAGACAGTATAAAGCACTTCTTGATAGACTGTCCTAAATATGTAAATCAAAGACAGTTTTACAATTTGCCAAATAACCTGAAAGCACTACTCAACAAAAATTTAGTTCCGGACAATTTATTGGGTTACTTAAAATGTATAAATATGTTACACAAAATTTAACTTAATTAATTGTTACAAATGTTCAATTGTTCTCAAATTCTAATTAATTGTTAAAATGATTGATTGTTATAAATGTTAAATTTAACATTATTACAAATGTTACAGCAATGTCGCTAATAACCTTTGGGTGGATGCGACTTTGTCTCTTTAAATAAATAAAAAAAAAACGAATAAAAATCTCTTAATTAAGTCGTTTCTTTAACGAAATACCTAAATGAAGTCTTATTTTGCCACACAAAGCACATAAATGAAAAATTCCTTATGACCATTTAACGTTACAAACAAAATTGTTTGGAGTCAATATAAGCTCCTCCCAATTTTGTGACATTTGTGACGTCAGACTTAGGCTGTCCATTGAGAATGGCTCGAGTGTGAGCCAAATATATTCCAAAATTGCACATGTGAGGGCAGAAAACGATTCGCTCGGAAGAATTTGTAACAAATTAAAATTGAACTGCTCATTGATGAGGTGCCACGGATTTAATAGAAAAATCCTATAGTTGTTTCATGTGTTTGTTGATGAAAATTAATCAGGTGTTTCTCGATAAAAATCAAATAAATGAGATGTTTTGACCCTCGTGATCACTTACCCCACAAATTAAGCCATATCGATGTACGAACCCTGAACTTACCGTTTCACGTTTCTCGGGCATTAGTTACATTGCTGGTACTACTACTGGTATTATTTACAATAACGTAATTGTTAACAGGTACAATGGAATTATCAACTAATTGGACGTTGTGCTGATTATCAATTAATGCACGGCTTTCGGGTTGCTCTTCTTCTACTTCTCGCACGTCTACGAGGTGCTCCGTATAGTAGTAAGGTGTGTTCAGGTAGTCTATCATCCTTCTTGGAAGTGGAAGGCTCGGTATTAAGTCTCTTCTAACATTCTTATGTATTACAAACCTACAAATATAAACATTTTTGTACTCGTAATATAGTAAGACATCTATTATGCAACCTTCTATTCTAGAATTTAATTTGCATTTACACATTATATAAACAATATCAACATTATATAACAAAAATCAACATACACCAACACTCCACTAAATTTCAGATTATTTAAACTGAATTTTAGAAAATAACAAGTAGAAATATATGTCATACATATGAAGTTGATTTAAGAGCTTAGCCAAACTATTAACTACTCGTGGACGCATGAGTAATATCGGCCATATTGGACAAAGGTGATGGTTGTCAGTAAAACGCCAATACAACTGGAAGTGGTAACAGCTGACCGTGAACAACTGGAGAGAACTAACAGTACCACCTATCTTGGTTGTAATGTAAATGAGAACTGGGACATGAACAAAAAAATTAGAATGCGTATAGAGAAGGCCACAACTGCATTCTTTAAGATGAAGAAACTGTTATGTCAAAACAATAATACTTTGAGTCTGAAAATTAGATAAGTGAGCTGTTATGTGTTCTCTACTCTTTTTTATGAGGTTTGTTCCAACTCGATACAAAACCGTTCTTGAACGGTTACGAGTATGCGCAGTAACGAAAAATGTGTTACTGCGCATAATTATTCGTTATTGCGCATGCGCATAACGATTCAAGAACGGTTTTGTATCGAGTTGGAACAAACCTATGGTGTCGAAGGTTGGACTTTAACGGGTACACTTCTCAAGAATCTGGAAGACTTTGTAATCTGGGTGTATCAGAGAATCCTACGAATAAGTTGGGTGGATAGAGTTCGTAACGAACTTGTTTTGCATCGGATGGAAAAAGTTACGGAAGTCGTCAGAACAGTAAAGTTAAAAACCACAAACATGAATATTTTGGCCAAGTTATGCGCCACCCATAGATATATAATATACTCCATTTAATAATACAAGGAAAGGTAGACCTTTAATAATACAAGTCAACCTGAGAGAATGGTTTAACAGATTCTCTGCGTCCCTTTTCCGTGCTGCCGTCAACAAAATTACTATAGCCAATTTGATAGTTAACGCTCGATAATCGAGCACGGCATATAAAGAAGAATGGAGCAAAGAAATATAACTATAAAATATTGTTAAGATAATGAGACTGGTCGTTTATGCAGGGTGTTGAGTAGCGGATTGTTATTTTATAGTTAGATTCATTCATTCATTAAGCGTTACAATCCCTAGGGATTACAGCAAACGCCATGGCGTACAAAACCCTATTCTCGTCTGAGGTGGATTATTCCTCTACATCTACATCATTTATAGCTTGTTGTGTGTCTTGCTGCTGTGTCGTGACCCTTTTCCATTTTTTCCTGTCCTTGCACTGAACTTTCCAGTCTTTAACATTCATTGTTTCTATGTATTCTTCTACATCATCCAGCCATGTTCTTCTAGGCCTTCTTTTACACCTGGGGCATAGTGGTGTCTAGTTAGATATCCTTCTCAGCATATTTCAATGTGGGTGTCTCTGTATATGTCCTATCCATTCCAAGCGAAGAGATTTTATGTATATGACTATATTTTCTCTATTCAATTCTTCTTCAATTTCGACATTTGTTTTCATTCTTCTTTCTTCCTTTCTTATTGCATTGTGGCCCAGAATTGTTCTCATTATTTTTCTTTCAAATTTTATACAGGGCTATCTTCCTCTTTCTTGTTTATCGTCGTTGTTTCCATCCCATATATAACAATAGGTTTTACTAAGGTCTTATATAGGTTCATCTTTGTTCTCTTACTTAGTCTTGCTTCTGAGCAGATTTCTATTCATTCCATGTTTTTTTGTCTTTCAGAATTTTTCCTTTGTTCTCTCTTTTCCGGTTTTCCCTATTGTTACTCCCAAGTAGCTAAATGTGAATACAGTTTCAAATTTATGGTTTTGTGTTATTAGATATTTCAGAGTAATTTACCAGTACGTGACTAAGTTAGAGTACATATTTAAGTTGAATTTGGCAAAGAAAGCGTTAAATTACATATCACAACAAAGAAGAAGAAGGGAAAGGCCTTCAGTTGCGTGGGAAGAAAATGCACGGCACATAATGAGAGACAGAGCCATCAAAGACGACGAATGAATGGACAGAAAACGGTAGCGGCCGAAATGTGAGAAGCGGCAGAGGCTGTAGGAACCTCGCTTATAGATAAATAGATAGATAGATTAAAATAAAATAAGAAAGTTAATATTTTTCTAGAGTACGGGATTTCTCGTTGAAATGTAATGAAAGCGAAAGATGCAAAGACTTTACAACCAAACAACAGCCTTGTCACATAACTACTGCCTCATTCGTCTCACTCCTTATATTTATTTCACAATGGTTATACAAAAAATAAAAAATCTCCAAAAATAAAAAAGTGGTTGGACGTAAAAAAATCCGGTTCCAAGGAAATTAGATATATCTTTCTGCTATAAATATGTAGATATTTCGATTATCTGTATTTATATATATCACAATTACAAAAATTGTTTGAATACGTATTTGAGCGAGAAGGGGATTACAATATACTCCGTCTAATATACTTACCGTTGCACGTCATCCGCGTCATAGCCCATAAGGTCACATAGTGACAGCCCGTACTTACCGAGTACACTGGAATTTCAGCCACTAGACATATTTTATTATATACGCGTAGAAATAATATTTGAATATTTCTATTAATGTTAGCTTAAAGAAAGACACAATAATATATTTCATTTAATTTGTATAAATGGATTATAAAGCGTTTTTATGAAGCACATTTGTTCGGAACGCACTGTAACTGTAATCGAACGAAGGTGATATTTTGGCATAAATTGGTAACATTTATTTGACAGTTGCAGTGATGACACTTCATATTTGTTTTTATTCTTTACTATAAATATTTTCTTTAGTATTTGTTTTATTATATTTATTGTTTTTATTATTTACTTTAACGTAAGATTATAACTTAATTCTTCTTTTCTATTTCTAAAGTTTTTATTTATTTACATTGAATATTAATTTGTTTTGTTGTATAATCCACTTCCGCAAAAATTATGTGATATATTTGATTTAAAATGAATTCAAGAATTTTTTGTAATTGGGCAACAATGTCAACTTAGATCTCTGACGTAAATAATGACGTGCAACGGTAACTATATTATACGGACTGTAAGTGTGGTTTATCGAAAAACTTTAATTTTCTTTTGTTAGGTCAAATAGTTATTAAACAATAATTCTCATATTTAATCTCGATGTATTGATTACAATACTAATCACATTAAAATACTCACCTACAAATATGTTGTAAACTCTGAACTTGCTTAAACCTAGAAACTGGATGAAGTAATTGCACTCGTACTGGCCCAATGACAGGCCTTCGGTGGAGGAAAAATAAATATCTACCACTACGTGAATGTTCTACAGCATTTTCGATAAATTCCACAATGGTTTGGGATTTGAACTTAGTACAGCTACCAAAACTAAAGTTACCTAAAACAATAATTTAAAATTTTAGAAGTTATACTTCTTTAGGCGCGATTGAGAGTGATTTTTATTATTCTGGGCGCATGCGCACACAGACAGTATGAAGTTCGTTGATAATCTTTTAAGTTATGTATGTATCAGCGCAAATAAGGTATGAAAATAATATTTTAGTGTTTTTAGTAAATATATTATTTATTATAATTTTTGTGTCTTTGGATTTGTCTTCCAAGGGAGTAAGATAATAAGTATCTATTATAACATATTTATACTTCACTTGATCTATTTGTTACCGTGATTTATAATTATGTCCGAGATGTCACGTAGACAGAGCGATGGTAGCTTCGTTGGTAGAGCATTCTACCACCACAGATCGAGAGGTTCCGGGTTCGAATGAGGGCAATTCAAATTTTTTGAAAGTTGTAGGTAAGTATTAAAATTGGTTTAATATTTAAATAAAATACAATTAAACTGTTGAGTATATTTATTTAGTTGAAATTATATAATAGATGTATAACTTCTTACGTGCGTACAAAGTACACACCCATTCTTTTTTTTTTATTTATAACTCGACTTTTAATTGCTCTTGAGAAAATAATCTTCTAACCAATTATAAAAAATTAGCGTTATATTACGTGGGTGGTCCGATAAGTACTTAGCCTCTCCGCCCGATGGCGCCACTATCGCCAGAGAAATATACTATTGTATAATACATTCTTGTAGACGGCCTATCAAAATCTGTTTTAGTCGGAGAGATAGAAGCGGATTTTGTGCGTGATAAGTAATATGGAAAAACTATACGGGGATATATTGAATTCGTTGTGTACATGACTTTCACCAACGGCCGGAAACCAGAGTGGGGGCTGAGGGTAGTTATAAGGGGTCAAAGTCGCGGTTTTTATTTTTTTTTTGTGACGCTCATGATCGAGATAGTTCACCAAAATTTGGGAACAAGTAGGTCCTGGCGTAACTAAGTAAAATCTCTAGGGGCGGAACGCTGCGTGGCAGACAAAGGCGTGGGGGTAGGGGTGAATATAAAAAATATAAAGGGTTTTTTGCGACTTTCGTGATTCAGATAGTGGACCAAAATTTGGGAATAAGTAGATCATGACATAGATAAGTAAAATCCCCAGAGCCGGAAACCAGAGTGGGGGACGACGGTAGTTATAAGGGTCAAAGTCGCCGTTTTTATTATTTTTTTTGTGACGCTCATGATCGAGATAGTGCACCAAAATTTGGGAATAAGTAGGTCATGACGTAACTAAATAAAATCTCCAGGGGTGGCACGCTGCGTGGCCGACAAACGGGGGGCAGGGGTGAATACAAAAAATATAAGGGGTTTTTGCGACGTTCGTGATTGAGAGAGTGCATCAAAATTTGGGAATAAGTAGACCATGACATAACTAAGTAAAATCCTCAGAGCCGGAAACCAGAGTTGGGGATGAGGGTAGTTATAAGGGGTCAAAGTCGCCGTTTTTATGATTTTTTTTTGTGACGCTCATGATCGAGAAAGTGCACCAAAATTTGGGAATAAGTAGGTCATGAGGTAAATAAGTACAATCTCCAGGGGTGGAACGCTGCGTGGCCGATAAAGGGGTGGGGGTAGGTGTGAATATAAAAAATATAAGGGGTTTTTTACGACGTTCGTGATTGAGAGAGTGCACCAAAATTTGGGAATAAGTAGACCATGACATAACTAAGTAAAATCATCAGAGCCGGAAACCAGAGTTGGGGATGAGGGTAGTTATAAGGGGTCAAAGTCGCCGTTTTTATTTTTTTTGTGACGCTCATGATCGAGATAGTGCACCAAAATTTGGGAATAAGTAGGTCATGAGGTAACTAAGTACAATCTCCAGGGGTGGAACGCTGCGTGGCCGATAAAGGGGTGGGGGTAGGTGTGAATATAAAAAATATAAGGGGTTTTTTGCGACGTGCTAGATTGAGATAGTGCACCAAAATTTGAGAATAAGTAGACCATGACTTAGCTAAGTAAAATCCCCAGAGCCGGAAACCAGAGTTGGGGATGAGGGTAGTTTTAAGGGGTCAAAGTCGCAGTGTGTATTATTTTTTTTGTGACCCGGCACAACATTTGTCCCCCCCGCAGCGTTCCGTCCCAGGAGATTTTATTTAGTAATGTCATGATCTACTTATTCCCAAATTTTGGTGCACTATCTCGATCACGAACGGCAAAAAACCCCCATATATTTTTATACTCACCCCTGCCTAACACCCCTTTGTACCCAAGCAGCCTTTCGCCCTGGAGATTTTACTTAGTTACGTCATGATCTACTTACTCCCAAATTTTGGTGCACTATCTCCAACATGAGCACCGCAAAAAAAATAATAAAAACCGCCACTTTTACCCCTTATAACTACCCTCGTCCGCCACTCTGGTTTCCGCCTCTGGGGATATTACTTAGTTATGTCATGGTCTACTTATTCCCAAATTTTGGTGCACTATATCAATCACAAACGTCGCAAAAACCACTTATATTTTTTATATTCACCCCTACCCCCACCCCTTTGTCGGCCACGCAGCGAAGCGTCCCTAGAGATTTTACTTAGGTACGTCATCTCGATCATGAGCGTCATAAAAAAATAATAAAAACCGCCACTTTGACCTCTTATAACTACCCTCGTCCCCCACTCTGGTTTCTGGCCGTTGGGGAAAGTCATGTACACAACTAATTCAACATATTATCCCCGTATAGTTTTTCCATATTACTTATCACGCACAAAATCCGCTCCCAGCTCTTAGACTATTTTGTTTTGACCACGCGTGGAAGCGAGCGTGTTTGGGGATTTTAGAAAAAATGAAAAAGAGCAATATTGGCCGGTCATTAGATTCTTGTTTCTGGAAAGGAACCCGCATAGTGAAATCAAAGAGCGTTTGAATGCTGTGTACGGTGACCATTCTCCTTCGATGGCGGCTAACAAACATTGGTTTCTAGAGTTACAACGTGGTTGCACGTCGCTTTTTGATAAGTCACGTCCAGGTGCCCCGAAAACGGTTACCACGGAGGATAACGTGAAAAAATCAGTGGCGGCTTTTGGGGGTAGGCAGGATAGGCCGGGCCTAACCAATAATTTTAACAGTTTTAAAATTGAAAAACATATATATTGAAAAACATAAATTATGTTAATGCATGTAAATAACTTTTAAATGTACTAAATCACTCAATACATTAGCTTCCATTAAAACAACTATGTTATAATATATTATCACAGAAAGCATTGAATCGTATCCAGGCATTTTAAATATCATTAATAGGCCCGTTCGGAGCCGGCCGACCCCGCTCACATAAGATCTCCGTACAAAAAGCGTTTGAAGTTAAGTCGCTTGCCGGACAACGATTTTTATATTGTCGTGTTATGCTTGCTGTTTAGGCACCAGACGATCGGGCCTTCGCCAACCATCGTTGCCACTTGTAACGTAATTATCGAATTGTAATATAAATTTTCTTTTAAGTTATGATAAAAAAATATGTAACTATAACATAATCTATAATTATTGTAACATATTTTTAAACAAACGGAATTTATTTCTGGAATTGGGCGATAATAAAAGATTCACACAGAATATGGCGCTAAATTTCCACAAAAAGCTTTGGACTCATTGATGGATACATATGAACTACTTTTTAATAAATCCTTATTAAAAACTGAACTGGAGATGATTTTTTCTGCTATTCACGTGAAAATTTTCACGATAAGAGTTTGTTAGAACTAATTAAAAGTATGTTTGACAACGAAACCAATGAAATTCTTCTTGAAAGCTACAAGTTATTTTGTTTACTTGCTACAATACCTGCAACAACGCTGCAGTTGAAAGAACCTTCTCCACTTTAAAGCGAATAAAGTCATCTCTTCTCGGTGTCTCTTCGAAATACAATGACGCAAAATCGGCTTTCATCACTGTCTACTGATTATAGAAAGAGAGATTATAGAAAGAGAGAGACAACAGGGGTAAACAAAAGCAATATAAGCAACAGAGAGAAAAAGGAAAGAACAGAAAAAGAGTGGCTGTGCGCGCGAGAGAACGGTCTGGAAAGACGTGCCACGCGCGTAAGCCGAGAGTGGGTTTAGTTGGTAGAGGCATTGTAACACGGAGCATCCGGAGACAAGGCCCCCAGAGGGGGAACTGCTTTCGGATGTACTCCGTTTACTCTGAATCCAACACACGCCAAGTACGATTCATCTGGTACGGTCTTTAGAAGATTCCCACTCTCACACACAAAAAAAATATGTATTACACACACTGGCGGCTATTTTTTTGGGGGTCATGGATCTTGAGGGTGATTACTTTTCTCTGATGCAAGGTCACTTTTAGTCTTACCACCAATAGGATAAGTGGGTTTTCAAATATTTGGGGGGGAGGGGGGTCATGACACCGTGACCCCTCCCTCTGGATACGCCACTGATTACACATAGCTATATGTAATTTGCTGGCTTGGTCTACCCAAAATTTTACCCCACCAGCCGCCACTGGAAAAAATCCACGATCGACTATTGACAAACTGTCAACTGAGGTTCGCGAGATAGCTGAGACAGTAGGCATCTCAAAAGATCGCGTGAGTCATATCCTGCAGGAAATTTTGAGCATGAGAGAGCTGTCGGCGCGATGTGTGCTACGTTTTCGCACTCAGGCCAACAAGCGCCACCATGAGACAATTCCAGAGCAATGTCCGAGGTTGTTTAAGCGTAATCTGAAGGGAGTTTCTACGTTGCTTCATAACCGCCGACGAAACTTGGATCCTCCGGTACTCACCAGAAACCAAGGAACATTAGATACAGTGGACGTCACCCCGCGAACGTGCTCCGAAGAAGGCGAAGACTATCCTACAGAAGGGGAAGCTGATGACCACCGTTTTCTGGGATTCACAAAGTGTGATCTATATCAGCTTCCTGAAAAAAGGGCAAAACGGTCACAGGGTTTTACTATGTTGATTAACGGGTCGATTCGACGCCGACTTGCAGAAAAAACAGTCCGAATTGGGGAAAAAGTGTTCTTCTACCATGACAACGCACCGGCTCATACCTCCACCGTCGCCGTGGCCAAAGTGGTCGATTTGGCCTACGAATTTCTGTCCTATCCACCGTATTCTCCAGATTTGGCCCAGTACGACTTCTTTTTGTTTCCAAACTTAAATAAAATTAAGTCGAATGAGAAGTTTATCGCCGCTGTGGAAGCCTACTTTGCAGACCTCGAGAAAACATAAGTTGGAACATCACTGGTTCAAGTGTATCGAGCTAAAAGGAGACAATCAGCCCTGTGATGGATGACCGAAGTTATCTTTAACGTTTGAGTTAACGTTAAGATAACTATCAGGGATAACTATAGACCAGTAAGGATCTGTTTTAAGGTGGATGTGAGAGGTGGCATTCAGATTTTTGCGGATAAAGTTAGGTGATAACTTCGTTAATAATAGTTGATTTACGCTCCTTCTCAAATATGCCCGGAACATTAATAAAAAAAAATAAAATATTTAAAAATTTCAAAAAATTTCGTTTTATTTCTAATTTTTTGCTTATAACTTTAAAACGATTCATTTTGGAACAAAGTCGTATAGGAATAAAACAAAGATAATTAAATTTTCTATCAGATGCGATTGAGAAGGGGGCAAAACAAGCCTGTCCTTATTCAATGATTTTCCATCACTTAGGTTACACTTGGAACCTTCCTAATTCGCTTAGAAAATTTTTGTAGTATGCTAAAACCGTACACCAAATTTCATTAAAATTGACTTACAAGATTTTGAATAACAATTTTGCAATCTAAACTTTTTTTAAAAAATTAAATTGCATACTTGGTCTTGTTGAAAACAGCTCTTTTTCGTCAATGTAAGTGTCTTATTTTCGAAATAGCCTAATAAGTAATATGCAAGCTAGGAGGCGTTATTTAATCATATTCAGAAATCTAGTTTTCTTTGGAAAATATTAAATACAAGTATGCATTTTTAATCCTGAATTACAAAATAAGACCAAATTAGCA
This sequence comes from Diabrotica virgifera virgifera, assembly GCF_917563875.1. Classification (NCBI taxonomy): domain Eukaryota; kingdom Metazoa; phylum Arthropoda; class Insecta; order Coleoptera; family Chrysomelidae; genus Diabrotica; species Diabrotica virgifera. The sequence goes on from NC_065450.1 coordinate 141,104,786, forward strand.
ACATAATACCGAAAACGGCATGTCGATACCTTTTTTCTATCTCGAGATATCTTAAGAAATGTGTAAATTTTAAACATAACTGTAAGTGTCACCGGTAAACGAGGCTAAGGAAAAGTAGTGTGCTATGGAAAAAACAAATAAACATTTTCCAGTTGTAAACGTATATAATTAATTAACACAACAATAAGACAAACAACACTATAAAATATAACAAACAAATAAAAGCAACTACTTACTTAGTCTTAGTGACTGCCTAAATGTTCAAATTGTTGCCCATCATTTTCGATTCATGCATTTACTCTTTCAAGAGTAGATTGAATAGCAACAGATTTAACTGTTTTAGACTTTTATTTATGGGGACGGATTAAAGACCTTATTTTTGCCGCTAGGCCCACTACTCGAGAAAACATTATCTAGAATCTAGAGAATACGAAACGCCATTCAAAGCATTGCGAAAGCAGAAATTGAGACTGCTGTTCAATCTACTCTTGAAAGAGAAAATACTTGCATCGAAAATGATGGGCAACAATTTGAACATTTAGGTCGTCACTAAGTAAGTAGTTGCTTTTATTTCTTTGTTATATTTTATATGTTGTTTGTCTTATTGTTAATTATATACGTTTACATCTGGAAAATGTTTCTTTGTTTTTCCACAGCACACTACTTTTCCTTAACTTCCTTTACCGATGACATTAACAGTTGTTTAAAATTTACACGTTTCTTAAGATATCTCGAGATAGAAAAAAGATATCGACATGCGGTTTTCAGTATTATGTTGCTAATTTGGTCTTATTTTGTAATACATGATTAAAAATGCATACTTGTATTTAATATTCTTCAAAGAAAACTAGATTTCCGAAAATAATTAAATAATGCCTACTAGCTGGCATATTACTTATTAGGCTATTTCGAAAATAAGACACTTACATTGACGAAAAAGAGCTGTTTTCAACAAGACCAAGTATGCAAAATTCGATTTAGCAGAACCGGACTTACAGCCATGTTTTCATAAGAAGGTTCCCACTCACTCCTACCTCTTATTTGCAAAGGTAGACTTAAACTTGTAAAATGAAATATGCGCATAATTTTATGAAGAATACGATGATTGAATTTTTAGTGCCCTTTCATTAGGAAAATTTTGTAAAATTTTGATTTTTTAATTTTTGATATTCAATTACGCCCTCTAGCGGTGGACCTACAATTATGAAAATAATTTCCAGACTTTTCCCGAGTCAACTTTTGTTATAAATATTTTTTTCCCAAAGCCGTACTATAAACGGTTCCTGAGATATGGCCGAGAGCCATTCTTATTGGGACACCCGGTACAAAGAACTGTATATTATACTCCCATATAATCGAAGACAATAGGAACTATGAATTAAGTAGTATAATTTTGGTTTACTGTTCTCTTCATTTGACTACTGATTTATTAAAATGAGGCAAAAATTTAAATTTGGGGGATTTGAGCTTCAATTTGAGGGAATTTCAGTTTCGAAGTGGGGGATTTATAGAATCTCATCTGGCAACTCTGGATAGAAAGAACAGTACGTACTTTTGATTATTAAATTATTAGCTTCTAAATTCACTTGATTTCTGTCTAAAAACAAGTCAAAATATAAACCTAACCTTACAATCCTTAACATAACTACAGAATTATCTCATAACTTGAGGTTTAACAGTTTAACGTCGCGTTATAAAGTGACAGGTGATAAGTATATCCGATAACTCAAGAACTGTCAAGAAATAACGCAAGTAGTTAAGTTAAATACGATACATCACACCAATTCGAGGATATAACTTTACAGGATAACTTTACGTTATATTTAACGTGAGTGATTCATCACACGGATGAATATCGAAAAATAAATCGGCACTTTTCCAAAATTGTCGTTATTCTTGTGGAGGATAACTACTTATCGGACCGCCATAGTAAATGTCGTTTTGTTTAGATCAATAAATTAATGCTTAGAGTAGAGTGTTGTACCTTGGGTACTCATGTACCTTGGTACACACATAGTCATATGGCCATCTATGACATTTTGTTGGAATCTCACTTACTAGTCCAATCGTCAGAGATTTGATCTCTAAAAAGGAGACAAACAAGCTGAATTTTGCTGATATCAAAAGTTTGCCACTCCTACCATTGGGTTTCCCCTAAGACCCCACCACGAAGGAAGGGGAAGCAAAACATTGATTTACCAAGAATCTGTACGTGCGTCGTAGAAATAAACGTTTCAAAGAAGAAAGGTAGCTGACAATTTTGAACAAAAGTGTTTATTAGCCCTTTTTGTGTAGAATGAACCGTTCTCTTAGAAACAACGCTTGAAGCGATCGGCGATTTTTAATGTCAGCTACGTGTGGGAAATCAATTTTTTAAAAGAAGTTTATATCAACTCAACTGTAAAAATTCAATATCTTTTGATCAAAGTATCCTGTTGAGAAACATCCCAATGTTCTTTTAAAGGTGAAAATGAATGCTTTGTATGCAATTTTTGTATTTTACCGCAAATGCAGTCAGTTTTTATAAATCTGCTAAATAAATAAAAATAAAATAAATGCATTTACTTACCCTGATCGTGTTCGATTCTCACGTGTCTTACACAATTATTAAGTTTAAACGTTAAAGAGAATATATAATGATCATCGCTACTATCACGTACAATAAATGAGCCATCCGGTTCGTTGGACAATATTTTTTCAGCTGTTTCACCTGATATTGGACCCCAATACCAACCATACTAAAAAAATAAGAAAACAGTAGAATAAAAAATAAATAACTTCAAATTATAATATTTGAAAAATTTTCCAGTCTAGTTATTTTTACATGGTATGTTTTGTGGTGGCGCCACGCGTGTCCCATGAAATCGGGACCAAGGAATTTTACATAATTCCCTTGGGTATAAATTATTTTATATTATATCTGCAAATTCGATCTCAGATGGTAAAATGTTATATCCACTATAATCTTCTTTATGGTGCCGAAGACTGTAAAAGTGTCAGTAACTGGGGAGCTGATCCAAACATATCAATATTACTATACAGAAATGTGATAAGATCGATCTTAGACTATGGATCTATTTTTTATGGCTCAGCATCAAACTCTGTACTGCAAAAAATCGAGAGGGTCAAAAATAAAGCACTTAGGCTATGCACTGGTTATCTTCGTAGCACACCTATATTGGTCATGGAATGTGAGCTTAATGAACCTCCACTTTCATTACGCAGGGAATACCTAAGTGAGAAATTTATAGTTAAAGTAGCGGTTAACGATAAACTGCTATTAAATGAAATTGTTCATCTAACCACGTCATACCTAACTCATTATTACTGGGAAAAAAAGAAACTGCTTTTAGTTGTAGAAAGCTTTCTCAACGTTTCCAATTCCATTGGCGACATACACCAAATAGAACAAAGCTCGTCTCGAAAACTAAATTATGACGATTATTTATCTCCAGTTAACTGTCATTTAAGTAATATTCGTGCGACAGACTTCCTCACTAAAATAGACCACCTTCAGTGTGTACAAAACAACTGGGGGAGTTATCAGAAATTATATAAGGATAGTTCAAAAATGGAAGGAAAAATTGGATATGCTATATATTACCCACAAAGAAGTATAAAAATAAACAACAGATTACCTGATAAAATGACAATTTTCACAGCTGAACTCATTGCAATCAAAGAAGCATACAAAATATGTATTAATCAAAAAGAACTCAATTCTGTTATATTTACAGACTGCCAAAGCAGTGTAAAGAAATTGAAATATAATGTACATAATTTTGCAGAAAATTATATCATCAGTGACATCATAGCAATGAACAGTGAAGCTTTGAAATCGGGCAAAAATATAATATTGTGCTGGATAAAAGCACACATTGGTACAAAAAACAACGAAATAGTAGATGATCTGGCTAAAAAAAGCAACAACGAAGGAATCCGCTCTACAAACCTATCAACTTCCTATGGGAGACATAATTTCTATTATCAGATCTATCAAACGGACGAAATGGCAGGAACAATACAAATATTCAGACAAAGGAAATTATTACAAAAAAATCCAGCCTACACTTCCCATCAAGACATGGTTTAATCAAGTTTCCAACAGAGGCTTTATCAAAACTATTTGTCGAATAAGAAGTAATCACTGTCTGACTCCAGTCTACAAAAGAGAAATAGGACTTGTAGATAATGATGAATGTTTATGTGGAGAGCTAGCTGATCTACAACATATGCTGTTAGAATGTCCTTTACATTTTATTGAAATATCAAATTTCTATACCAATCTAGTTCAAGTTAATGTACAATTTCCTTTTAATCTTATATACCTTTTACAATCAAACAATCTAGATGTTTATAAAATTTTATACAACCATGTTAATTGTTTAAAATTATTGCTCTGAAAAAAAAGAATAAAAAAAAATTATAAAAAAAATAATAAAATAAAATAAAAAGTTACTAAGAAGATCTAAACCTCCGAGAGGTTGAATCGGGTTTAGGTCTTAGCGTAGTAAAAAAAATATACAAAAAATACATAAAAAAACAAAAGAAAAGAAAATTAAATGAAAAAAAAAATTAAAAATATAATAAAAAATAAAAAAAAATTGTTAAAAAATATATTAAAAAAAATAAAAAAAACAGGAAAAAAAACTTAGTAGTAGTAATAGTTTTAAATTTAGATACTAAGCATATATTTTGTAAAAGAGAGAATTCAAAACACATTGACTGGCCAGTTGGTTGCTTAAATCAGTGCCAATAAAACATAAACACACACACAGGTGCCGAAGCTTGGACTGTTAATGTTGGCTTAATAGGTCTGGATCCCGCGTATGAAAAAAAAGTTGATTAATAGCAAGCTGAAAATTTGTTAATAGGTTAAGGGTGTCTAGTCGGATAAACTTTGATGTATGGGAACACTGGAACAGGGGCAGTTTTAATTGTGGAACAGGTTAAAAATTTGGAACGGTCAGACCACGAAAACGGCACATTTATTTTGTCCGACAGAATAGACTTAAACGCTCCGAACAGAGATTAAACTCTCATGCAAAAATCAGACTGCCATTTATCACCAAATGGGCGTTTTAATGAGTGGAACATGTAGAATATTTGAAATGACAGGAATTATGACAGGTGATAAATAGCTGTCTGATTTTTGCATGAGAGTTTAATCTCTGTTCGGAGAGTTTTAGTCTATTCTCTCGGATAAAATAAATGTGCCGTTTTCGTGGTCTGACCGTTCCAAATTTTTAAACTGTTCCACAATTAAAACTGCCCCTGTTCCAGTGTTCCCATATATCAAAGTTTATCCGACTAGACACCGTTAAGCTATTAACAAATTTTCAGCTTGCTATTAATCAACTTTTTGTTCATACGCGGGATCCAGACCTATAATGAGAAAGCTGTAAACTTTATTTTGGGATGTGGCTTTTTAGGAGAATTTTGAAATTACCACGGACCGATCACATTACGAACGAAATGGTGTTGCACAGAATGGGAAGAGACAGAGAACTTTTGACCATCATTAAAAGGAGAAAAACAGCATATTTGGATCACATACTTAGAAATGATAAGTACGAGTTGTTACAGCTAATTATAACGGGTAAAATAGAAGAAAACGAGGGTCCTGGTAGACGACAAATATCCTGGCTGAAAAACATTCGCGACTGGACCGGGTTAAACACACATACGTTTTTAAGAAAAGCAGAAGATAAAGACCAATTTGCAATGGTTATAGTCAACCTTCATAAGTGGATCGGAACTACACTTGAGAGAAAAATAATCGACTCACTCGTTGAATTGTACTCGTTAGATGTCTCGAATTTCTTAAACTTCTTGTCTAATTTGAGTGATTTTTTTAGTATGTTATAGCCTTACTATTTAAGAAAATCGATGTAATAATGTTGCTAGATGTAAATGTCATTTTATACCGGCTGTAACGATCATCCTGTGTTTTTTTCTTACAGTTCGGAACACCCTGTGGAATATTCTAGCATATATAAAATATTTAAATTAAAATTCAATTGTAGCCTTAGGCTTTCTTAACACTCTGTTCTTTGATTCATTCGCTTATGTTCGATAATAAAAGAGATACAATCGGAAAAATGAAAGAATACCCATGCACGAAGCACACATTTTGGATTTGCTGCCTTTTTCTATAAATAACAAACGAGAGAGATAGATTATTAAGTGTTGTCTACTAAGCAAAAACGTTATCCAAGACATACGCAGTTACATATTTATAATTGACAGAGTGAGACGGCGATAAAATTGTTCAACGTAGTTATATTAATTTAGTAGAAAATTTAAACTCACACTTGACTATTTCTGTACTTCTAATGTCATTCTTAGAAAAACATTCAACATCAGCAGAGATAATGATTGTATAAACTACTATTCGAGTAATCGTGCTGGTCAACTATAATCTGACAGATTCAATTTCTGTCACTTTGACAGTGAAACTGGGTTAGGTTCGGTAGAGTTTATAAAGTTTAATAATCAGTCGTATTTGCTTGAATAAACTCAGTTCTTTTAAAAGCTATTTTGATATTATATTGTATTTTTGGTTTGGTAAGTATTTATTTAATTAAAATAAGTCAATAAAATTTGTAAGTAATCATCTGTCAATATGGTTAACTTCTGTCTATGAGTTTGCCAAACGTGTACATATTACTCTGACTTTTCAATCATAGTGTATAAAATTACAGATTAGTATATTTTTACGAATGTATGTACATTTATTTGCAGATAATGTCATTAAGTTTACTTTCATTTAAGTCACTTAATGCAGCTGACATAAACGACATTTTTTAAATTCCTGTTACTATTTACGCCCACTGGCAACTTTAACATGGAGAAATCCATAATACTATATTTGCTTACTCATTATTTTTGTATTATTAATCTATATCAAATAATTAATTACAGTAGTAAATGTAACATTTATTACCAATAAATATATAGGTATTATCGGAAAAAGAATAACATCACAAAAAATTTTTGACACATTTACGTAGCGAAAAATCGTACGGTGGGATAGTAGTCACATCTGTTTTTTTACAGTATTAACTTAGTTTATAGACGTTGTTTTGAATAGAAATTTTTGATTTGATTCGTATGCATATCATCGATGACGCATGGGTATTCTTTCATTTTCCCGACTGTATGTACTTTCATATTACAAATGAGGTGTGCTATTTGGCCTTGACTAATATCATTCCAAATCTCGAGAACTACTGTTTCTACATCTTATAAGGTTCTAGGAGGTGGCAAACGGTGTCTTAGTCTTCTGCCAATTATGTCCCACAAATGTTCGATCCGGTTAAGATCTGGACTATGCGATGGCCAATTAAAAGTCCGAAAATTTACCTGTTGTAAATATTCGGTTACAGTTCGTGAACTTGAGGTCTGGCATTATCGTGCATTACAAAAAATTGTTACCAATATAAGGAGACGATAGCATGGTAGCTAAGTCCTTCGCTATGTAAGATCACTGCTTGAACATACTCATCGCGGGTGAAATTCCTTGTAGTGCGTTCCATTTCCAACAAACAACAAAAAAAAATACGGATTTAATTGAAATTTTAAATAATAAATCTAGTAATTTTCACAATAAACTAGACATTTTTTAACTGTTAACAATTTGACATCCATTAAATTGTTAATTTCTCATAGCATACTTTAGGCTTGTTTATTAAACTAAGCAGAAAATGAGGATTTATTGATGAAAAACATTGCCAGTTGTTAACGTACCTAACTTTTTTATTATTCAAGATAAGCAAATGAGTCAAAAAAGAAAACGTTAATAAAGTCTAAGGCTACAATTGAGTTTTAATTACAATATTTTATATATGCTAGCTAGAATATTCCACAGGGTGTTCCGAACTTTAAGAAACAAACAAAGTATGATTGTTACACCCGGTATATAATGACATTTACCTGTCTAGCAATATTATTATTACATCGATTTTCTCAAATAATACGGCTATAACATACTAAAAAATCACTCAAATCGGACAACATGTTTCTAACAACTCTATAACAATTCGAGACATCTAACGTGTACAATTCAGCGAGTGAGTCGATTATTTTGCTCTCGAATGTAGAAAAAGATATATTATTTTACAATTACAAAATAATTTGTTTATATTAAACACATTTAGAATTGATTTTAATATGCATATCAAATCTAATGAACACCTTGATGAAAAAGCAGAGAAACTAACCATAAATATACAACAAGCAGCATGGAACAATACAAGACAAATTAAAAGAAAAATAAAAGGTCAACCTTATAAATAATTTCGTGAACTAGTACCAAGAAAAAGAGAAGCCAGGCAAACATGGCACAAAACAGGATTGCAGAAAATAAAAATGTATTAAACAACCTGACCGAACAGTTAACAAGATATATAATCAAAAATGAATCGATAAACAAATATGTAAACAATCTGACAGATGACCAAACCACTGACTACTCGTTGTCAAAATGTACAAAAAGTATAAATAAACCAACGCAACAGATTCCGCCAAGAAAAGAAGAAACGGAGAACTCATGTTTCATAAACCTACCCATACCGACACAACTATTCACAAATCATCCTATCCTATGCAACATAAATTGGCAGCCTACGATAGCCTGTAAAATAGATTAACAGAAATTCCCATGACAAAAATAACTTCGAGATAGAATTGAATATCATAGCAGTAAACAATGGATACAAAGAACAAATAATAAATAAAATTTTAAACCAAAAACTGCATAAGAAAGCCCTAAAATTAGTATTGCCTGAAAAAACTCAGTACCTTCTGCATGAATACATGTACAGTCAAACTATCAATTAAAATGGCCACACATAAAAAAGAAAGGAATAACACGAGCTTTCAGGACAAACAATAACTTAAGCAAATATATTAAGAACAACAAGAGCCACAAGAACAAGCACTTACGCAGTGGTGAATACAAACTTACATATGGCGACTGTAAAAACTTACATCGGCCAAACTGGTAGAATCTTTAACAAACGTATAGCAGAACACAAAATGGCTTTCAATAATAAAAAACCTGATTCTACGTATGCATCTTCTAGACTCTAGCTAGAGCATAATCATTCTTTTAATGACCAATTTCAAATTCGTCATATTCAAAATAAAGGCCTTAAGCTATCCTTATTAGAATGTATGGAACTTAATAAATAAAAAAATACATATATAATTACAATAATCCGGTCAACTTAGATATCAAAATAGTTGGCAAATAACAAAAATTACCGGAGAGCCAAATTTTGGTGGAGAGCTAGAGTTTACCATACCAAATAAAGTTTTAAAAGTCCCCATCGATCCCATGTGTGCAACAAAAGTTACTCGGGGTCAAAGGTCAAAATTTGAGATTTTTTGGATTTTTCTCGAAAACGGTAAGTTTTATCAAGAAAAAACATCAAACCAAAGTTGTAGATCTTAACATTCTCTACAAAAATAGTCCTTACAATTTTTTTTCTAAGAGTTACCATTCCTGAGATATCGCGATTTTAAAAGTTACTTTATACATTATATGCACATATAAGCCACGTATATACATAATGTGGCACTTGGCACTTAAGACAAGTACAAATGCCTATTTGTGTCTCTTTTATATAATATATCATACTATTCTGAAAATATTTCTTCAAAAGATAATCAGTCCCAAACTGAATTTCCTCTATCTACGTGGCCTTGAAAAACATTTGGCTATACCATTGTTTAAAAAAAGAACAGATTGTCTATTGTAACCAATGGCTACAGTATTGTCCGTAGGTCTTGTTCATATTATCTGTTTCTTTTAGTGCTAAAGGTTCAGTTCAAGTGAATATAAGTACGTATTACAAGCGTCTACCATTTAGCAGACATTACGGGCTTACAGTGACAGTGGTATTTGACGGCTACAGTGACTCGACAAAGAATATTAAAGCTACAGAACAACGTCGTCGAACTACAAAAACATCATCGGGTTCCGAGATTATCTTTGATGAAAATATAACAGTTCCAGCGAATCAACAACAATTTTTCGCTAACATTAATAATAAATCTCGTTTCATTTCCATGTTAACTGACAAATTAACAGCTGCGAATATTGAAGTGAACAAGCTAAAAATGACGCAGATGTCCTTATAATTGAGACAGCAATTGAAAAATTTAAGGCAACAAACACAACAATTGTAGTTGGTGAAGATGTTGATTTGTTAGTACTGCTTACTGCAAGGACTCCAGTAGATAAAGTTATTTATTTTCTGAACCTGGAAGGGCTCAACAGCGAAGAGAGATATATTCTTCGAAAAGTTTATCAGCTTATCCCAAATGCCAAAAATACATTTTATTTTTACATGCGATAACCGGCTGCGACACTACGTCAGCAATGTACAGAAGGGGCAAAACGTCAGTACTTAAGTTATTCGAAAAAAAAAAAAAAGATTTGACTGACTACTGTAAAGTTTTTACAGAACTTGATTCCACCCCGCAAACAATAATTACGGAAGGAATTCGCTTTCTTCTTGCGGTTTATGGAGCTCCAAAAAAAAAAATGAGTTTTCTTGATAAATACCGATACCATGGTATAACTAGACCATGTGTAGATAAACAATGCCGATACTTAACTTTTGTAAAAAATACGCGAAACAAGAAACAAGTACAACTATCATGTCTTCCTCCAACATCAGTATCTGCTTTTCAACATTTGTATCGAGTATATCATCAAGTTCAAACATGGCTAGACAATGAACTGAATCCAGAAGACTGGGGTTGGAAATTTATAGATAATACTCTAGAACCGATTAAAACCTTACTCCCACCTGCTCCAGAAAAACTCCTTAACACTATTTTTTGCAATTGCAAAAAAGGTTGTAGTGCCAAATGTGGATGTAAAAAAGCCGGGTTGATGTGTTCTCTAGCGTGTACCAACTGCCAAGGTCAGTCTTGCTCAAATGTCCAGTTAAGTACAACAGAGGAAAACTCCTGTGATTTTAATGAAGAGACCAATGACTGTCACATTTGAACATACAGCAAGAGGAAGAGGAAGAAGATGAAATCGAAGAAGACTTGACTGTTGAAGTAGACTTTCAAGAATATGAATCTGATTAAAATATCTAAAGAAATCAGTGGAGTAGGCCTACAGGGGAACCCACGGTAAAAAAAAACGCGCCGAGTACACTACCTCACAGGTGGTGTGGAAACGTGTGCGTATCATGTATAATATGACTCTTAGAATCGCGATATCTCAGAAATGGCAACTCCTAGGAAAAAAATAGTAAGGACTATTTGTAGAGAATTTTAAGATCTACAACTTTGGTTTAAGGTTCTTTTTTGATAAAACTTACCGTTTTCGAAAAAAAAAATACAAAAAATCTCAAATTTTGACCTTTGACCCCGAATAACTTTTGTTGCACACATGGGATCGATGGGGACTTTTAAAACTTTATTTGTTATGGTATACCCTAGCTTTCCACCAAAATTTGGCTCTCCGGCAATTTTTGTTATTTCAAATGTCTATACAGGGTGAGGCAAATAAAGGGCCTATTAGAAATATCTCGAGAACTAAAGGCAACAGAATCATGAAAATTGGAATAAAGGGGTTTTGAAGGATGATCTATTAAATGAAAATATTTTCATCTCTTTTCAACTTCCGGTTATACCGGAAGTTGCTTATAACTTCGTTTTTTTAAATGGGACACCCTGTATATTTTTACATTTTAGGATTCTCTTCGATGTCTTCTTTCTTAAAATATGAAGTTTTGTAATATTATACAGGGTATTTTAAAAGATAATTACGTTTTTTTATTAATTTCGTAGCAAAATTAACACCCTGTAGAAATGTAGTAGTTTGACATCTAAAACTCTACTTACGTTCAAATGATTTTTAATATACTCTACTATTGTTAAGAATCATTAGTATAGCTAAATTTTTAATTTTAGTATACAGGGTACGTCGAAACTCGGAATGAGTATTTTCTGAGTTTTCTTAAATGGAACACACTGTATTTTAGTATTGTAATGCAATGATATTTTATGGTACTTTTTTATTTCTTAAGCATTCCCTATACCTAACTGCTTTAATTTGTGCTTAATTGTTAATCGCACCAACAATCTTAACTACGTAGGTATTTTTATAGCTAAACCATTATTGGTAATTTTAAGGACCAGTCTGGATTATTATGTATTTATTTCTGAAAAATTATTTGGGATTGAGTATTTTCACGGCCAACCTAATAAAATTTTACGTATTTTTTGTTACAATTAATGTTTAGCTTGAATCACCAATAACTCACAAATTAAAGCAGTTAGGTATAGGGAATCCTTAAGAAGTAAAAAAGTACTATAAAATATAATTTCATTACAATACAAAAATACAGGGTGTTCCATTTAAGAAAACTCAGAAAATACTCATTCCGAGTTTCGACGAACCCTGTATACTAAAATTAAAAATTTAGCTATACTGTAGAGTATATTAAAAATCATTTAAACGTAAGTAGAGTTTTAGATGTCAAACTACTACAATTCTACAGGGTGTGAATGTTGCTACGAAATTAATAAAAAAACGTAATTATCTTTTAAAATACCCTGTATAATATTATAAAACCTCATATTTTAAGAAAGAAGACATCGAAGAGAATCCAAAAATGTAAAAATATACAGGGTGTCCCATTTAAAAAAACGAAGTTATAAAAAGAGATGAAAATATTTTCATTTCATAGATCATCCTTCAAAACCCCTTTATTCCAATTTTCATGATTCTGTTGCCTTTAGTTCTCGAGATATTTCTAATAGGCCAGTTATCTGCCTCACCCATAGACCGGGTTTCAAATTGAAAAGTGTCAGATGCAGAATCCACCACTTTAATAAAATTAAAATGGTAAATAGTTATTTAAATCTGAAACTTTTCATGTTGAAAGTTCTTTCTGGTACATCCTTAATCTGCGACTTTTACAATTTATAAGACCGCAAACGACGAATATAGAAAACAAAAAGGATTCCTTGCAATCACATTCCGTTTTAATTAGTCTAGGAAAAGGACAGAAAGAAACTTCCTAGTACTCAAATCTGAGTAAAGATAGAAAAGTAAAAGATGGTTTTGCTTGTTTTCGATTCAGAGGAATGCACAATCGCCGGACAGCTGTTTCCACCATTTCAGGCTGTATCAACAGCGCTAGCGTGCACTCCTCTGAATCGAAAAACAGCTCGACCATCAATTTAAGGGGAACAGCGACATCTCTTAACAAATTGAAAAGTATCAGATGCAGAATCTGGATTCTGCATCTGAGACTTTCAATTTGTTAGGAGATGTCGCTGGACCGCGTCCTAATGGGAATTTCAATGATCTTTGAAATTCCCCTTAAATTGATGGTCGAGCTGTTTTTCGATTTAAAGGAGTGCACGCTAGCGCTGTTGATAAAGACTGAAATGGTGGAAACAGCTCTCCGGCGATTGGACATCCCTCTGAATCGAAAACAAGCAAAACCATCTTTTACATATAATAATTCTCAATGACCAACTTCAATCTAAAAAACACATCACTTAATGAAATGCACTCTGCCGAAACAGCTGTAGTGACATTAATTTGTAATACAATTTTGTGGAAGAGTGTTTTATTGTCAGATAAAATGAACTTCCATCAAGTAACGGTCGGATCCATCACTTATTTAAAAGTATTTAACATTTGTAAATCATTGATATCTGCTTGAACTAAGGGGATTACTTGTATTTTTATATGTATTCAGTTTTAATGAGTTAAACCTGTCATTTTCCTAATGATTCAATCAAATTGTGTTTTGACTAGGAAAGTTTTGGGGTATTCTGATTTCTTTCATTATATATGGATTTTGGGCTGCTGAATCCGAATATGAGGTTTGCGGACAAAATTTCTTGCCGGAACATTGAAAAAATCGCGAAAAAAGGAAAAATTTCAGTTTTTTTCCGCTTTTTTTGCTCAAATCTCGAAAACTATTAACTTTTAGTAAATGGTCTGTTAACAGAAATTAAAGTACTTAAAATTATCTACAAATATCCACTATTTACCTTTTTTTCAGACGAACCGTTCGGTCTAAAGTACAAGTTGAAAATTGCCAATTTTTAACGGTCTCGGCAAAACCCACTTTTTACATTCCAAAACTTTATTTTTTATTAGAATGCTGTCATTTGATAAATTTCTCCTAGTTTTCTGTACAAATAATAAATGTTAGTTCATAGGTATGGTATGTCTCTTGTGACAGCTTCCATGAGTCCATTCCGTCCTAAGAGGCCGGGAATGTCTCTGCTTTTCCCTTAGAGCCACAGAAGATCAGGCACAGATGGAGACAAGTTTGAACCAACTGAAACTGTGACTCCACAGTTTCAGTTGGTGTGAACATTTCCTTCGGATCTGTTATCTTGATTTCTGATAAACCTTGAGGTTTTGTCCTTTTAAAATGAATTAGTTGAACAGCTCCCTCACTTCCATAAACCTCAGGCGCGGGTTTCTTTTTTATCCGAGGAATGGATTGCTTAGGAGCTACTGCATGTTTTGGTGCAATACAAGAAATGCCACATATGACGTGAAAAGTGTGGTATTCGTCGATTGTATGTACGTTAAAATCAGCGTTATCGTACACCTGCTGTGTAAAGCACGGCAGATCAATTTTCTGCGGATCGCCTGCGAATGCTGACACTTCCAGGCGAACAGCTTCTGTATAGGATGAACAAAACCCCAAATAGGAAACTACATCAACCTATTTTCTTGAGCCGTACTTTTTGTAAAGAAAACGGCCAACCCTGCAAGAAATGGTGAGACCAACTATCTGGGCCTTACTGCCGCTACAAGACTTTGAGCAAGCGCGTTGCTTATCTGGAAGTGTCAGCAATCGTAGGCGATCCGCAGAAAATTGACCAGCCGTGCTTTACACAACAGGTGTACGAAAACGCTGATTTTAACCCTTTCTATGCCAGACCTTAATTTGCATGTTGGTCCCTCAATCCCAAAGGTTTTTTCATGCTTAGAGTCCCATTGCCTTATATATACGTCGCATATAAATAAACACATAAATGACCAAAACATGTTTTGGTTAACCAACTTAAACGTTTTCTTTTCAAAAGTACTCATCAGAGAGCAAAACCAACTTGAAAAATGTAACTAACTTCTGTGGCTACAATAAACGCTTCACTTTCTAGCAGCTACCTATAAGCGTTGCCACCAGTGCTACAATATAGCATATATCTCAAATATGTGAACAAATATATACGGCAATGGGTCCGCATGACCTGTCTTAGATGCCAACATTTTGAGGCTTTGGGAACAATAATCTAACATTTTCGGACATATTAATATTTCTACGGGATTGGGACACCAATGAGTCTAAAATTTTATAAGCAACGCATATTTTCGACTCTTGTAAATTGAGACCATAACACCTTGAACGTATAATATATACGGCGGCTGGGAATACAGACCCACTTTTTCAAAAACATATATATGCAGCGTTGGGATAGAAAGGGTTAACGTACATACAATCGACGGATACCACACTTTTTACGTCATGGGTGGCATTTCTTGTATTGCACCAAAACATGCAATAGCTCCTAACCAATCCATTCCTCGGCTAAAAACTAAACCCGCATCTGAGGTTTATGGAAGTCAGAGAGCTGTTCAACTAATACATTTTGAAAGGACAAAACCTCAAGGTTTATTAGAAATCAAGATCCGAAGGGAATGTTCACACCAACTGAAACTGTGACTCCATCTGTGCCTGATCTTCTGTGGTTCTAAGGGAAAAGCAGAGACATTCTCGGTATTTTAGGATGGAATGGATTTATGGAAGCTGTGACAAGAGACATACCATATTCATATTATGAACTAACATTTATTATTTGTACAGAAAACTAGGAGAAATTTATCAAATGACAGCATTCTAATAAAAACTAAAGTTTTAGAATGTAAAAAGTGGGTTTTGCCGAGACCGTAAAAAATTGACAATTTTCAACTTGCACTTTAGACCGAACGGTTCGTCTGAAAAAAAAAAGTAAATAGTGATATTTGTAGATAATTTTAAGTACTTTAATTTCTGTTAACAGACCATTTACCAAAAGTTAATAGTTTTCGAGATTTGAACAAAAAAGCGGAAAAAAGCTGAAATTTTTAGATTTTCTCGCGATTTTTTCAATGTTCCGGCAAGAAATTTTGTCCGCAAACCTCATATTCGGATTCAGCAGCCCAAAATTCATATATAATGAAAGAAATCAGAACTACCCCAAAACTTTCCCACTAGGGAGCTCGTAGAGTACAAATTGACTGAATCATAAAGTAAACAGCTACATCTACTTACATCTTTCACTCGCTGGATGCTGGTGGCGAAATCCAATATCTGTTCTTCGTCAATTTCCTTTCCTTCTTCTTTATTTGGCAAAGGTGGCAGAGCCCTACTACTTATACTATTATGTACATCATCTAAAACGCTGCCCTTGCTAGCGTAAAGTTTCTTGCTTTCGTCATCTTTAACGTTATCTGGTGTAAGGAACCTCTTAAACCGGAACATGTTACACAGCATTTGTTTCAAAGAAAACACCTGTAAATATTATAACATAAATGAATAATAAAAACAAGATATCTATTAATATTTTTTACTAAATCCAAGAAACCAAAATTTTCACTCCCGCTGTTATAGTCATCATCAACATATTGGTGCTACAGCACTTGAAGGGCCTCGACCTTCCCAAGCTTTCTACTTTCTGTTCTGTCCCTTGCTTGCATTTTCCAGTTGCCGACTCCGACCTTCTCGGCATGTTGTGTTACCCCATCCATCCACCTCAGCTTTGGTCTACCCCGTCTTCTCATTCCCACGGGTGGCGCTGTTAGAATCTTTTTTATCATGTTCGATTCAGGGGCCCGGGCTACATGTCCTGCCCACTGCAGGTGGTTCTGGCGGTATCTAGGGGTAAGCCTGGATTCGAAACTCAATTGAAATACTCACATTAACAATATAACCAATAGGGCTAAGCGACTCTTCTGGAACTGCAGACGAGTTGTGTTTAAAACCTGGGGATTGAAATCAAAGGTGATCTGTTGGTTATATACATCAGTGATACGACCGAGAGTCACTTATGGTTCAGTACTCTGGTGGAGAAAGACGGCATTGTAATATTGTGTGGCTATTCTAACCACCCTACAAAGACAAGAGCTTCTAAATATAACAGGAGCCTTGAATAGTACAGAAACGACTTCATTAGAGGCTATCACAGGTCTCCCTCCGCTGGAATTATATATTTCGGTGGTAGCCTTTCTGACCATCCTGAGACTCAAAGCCAACAATACTTGGAGGCAGAATTACTCAGGCTTCACTGAGAATATTAACACAATTACTACCATTTAGAGAACAAACCAAATATTAGTGGGGACTAAATATGGTTCACTGATGGATCTAAAACTGCCCATGGTAGTGGAACAGGAGTCTTTGGGCAAACATGCAACTATAATAAATCTTACAGCCTAGGTCAACATACAACTGTGTTCCAGGCTGAAGTTTTTGCTTTGGTGGCGTGCATTGATGAAATCATTGATCCACTCATCAAATCAAAATTGGTGAGAAACTGCAAAGATCTCCTCAATATCCTGGCAAAAGACAATAAAGTGTCTTTAATATGTGTGCTGGGTCATGAAGAGGTGCATGGGAACGAACGAGCAGATATGTTAGCGAAACAAGGCTCGAGAGAAACTTTTGAAGGCCTAGAACCTTTCTGTGGCATCACTAAAGATGCTACGAAAAACCAGGTTCAGAAATGCCGATAAAGAATCATCAAAAGAAATGGAGAGCCACTAAAGGACAAATCCAGACTAAAAAAATAATCAAGGACATTAATAAAAAGCTCTCGAACAGTTTGATGAACCTCAATAAACGAGAGATCAAAACGGTCACTGAAATGGTGACTGGACATTGCCGTTTAAGAAATCACCTATACAAACTAGGTAAGGTGAATGAACCATAGTGCAGAAAGTGCGAAATGGAAGAAGAGACTGCAATACACATACTATGCCATTGCAGTGTGCTAAGTGATGTAAGGCAGGAATTCACTGGTCAACTGAGGTTTGAACCAGAAGAAATCCTAAAACTACCAATTAAAAAACTGTTGGCCTTCGTTGAGGCCACCGAACTTATTAGAGTTTAAGGAAAAAACAAGGTATGGTATAATGTCTTATGACCAGTGCCAGAGACTAACGAGTCTCGCCTGAGTTAAGAAGAATACAAATAAATTTAAAATATTATTATATTTTTATTTCAATTATTCTAATTGTTTAAAAAGTAGTAAACTTTGTATCTAGGGCTTTTCGTTGTTTTCCTCGTAATACGAGAGATGTCGCTAGATTGCGTCTCAAAAGGTGGAATCATTGTATCGCGATGGTTTCCCTTAAATAGGCAGATTGTTTATGTTCCTTTCAGAGTTGTGACTGCATAGCTTCACTGAGGAGGCATGAGGATGCTGAAATAGCTATATGGAGATGGTGGTCCAACTCTGAATCTAATATAAACAAAAACTGCATTTATCTTTTCCATTTTTACTCAGTACTGAGTATTTAGAAACAGTCTTTCGGTCCTTTTCCTAGACGAAGAGAAGGTAAATGCGTGGCCTAAGTGTCCTATTTGCTTTCTCCTATTTTCGTCGTCTCTGTGATTATATATTGTAAAATCCGGAGATACGGGATGCAGCCAGAAAGCAGTTTATTAGCGAAAAGTCTTGGATTTAAAGTATTGTTTATTATATTTTTATTTCAATTATTCTAATTGTTTAAAAAGTAGTACACTTTGTAACTAGGGCTTTTCGTTGTTTTTCTCGTAATACGAGAGATGTCGCTAGATTGCGTCTCAAAAGGTGGAATCATTGTATCGCGATGGTTTCCCTTAAATAGGCAGATTGTTTATGTTCCTTTCAGAGTTGTGACTCACTAAGGAGGTATGAGGATGCTGAAATAGCTATATGGAGATGGTGGTCCAACTCTGAATCGAATATAAACAAAAACTGCATTTATCTTTTCCATTTTTACTCAGTACTGAGTATTTAGAAACTGTCTTTCGGTCCTTTTCCTAGACGAAGAGAAGGTAAATGCGTGGCCTAAGTGTCCTATTTGCTTTCTCCTATTTTCGTCGTCTCTGTGATTATATATTGTAAAATCCGCAGATACGGGATGCAGCCAGAAAGCAATTTATTAGCGAAAAGTCTTGGATTTAAAATATTGTTTATTATATTTTTATTTCAATTATTCTAATTGTTTAAAAAGTAGTAAACTTTGTATCTAGGGATTTTCGTTGTTTTCCTCGTAATACGAGAGATGTCGCTAGATTGCGTCTCAAAAGGTGGAATCATTGTATCGCGATGGTTTCCCTTAAATAGGCAGATTGTTCATGTTCCTTTCAGAGTTGTGACTGCATAGCTTCACTGAGGAGGCATGAGGATGCTGAAATAGCTATATGGAGATGGTGGTCCAACTCTGAATCGAATATAAACAAAAACTGCATTTAAATTTAAAATAGTATAAAATTACATTTAAAAATATAAGTCAAATAAATTATGGAATAAAATGTTTTGTGTATATTACCTTTGTTGGAGACTTCCTTCGTTTCTCATCTTTCTTCGTTGGTGAAATATTTATCTGCTTGCCGATATTATTGCACGAGTCTTTAACTTTCTTGTTCTTAATATTAATAAATAACGTATTTTTCTTAGATCTACTTGGAGGAACAGTAATTGGATTCAGATCTTTATCTGTGACTAGATTTTTGTTAACTGGATACCTGTTATTGTTGGTTACCAAAATATTTGCTTTCGGTTTTAGCGTTTTTTCTTTGTGATCAGAAGAGTCCGACGAACTGGAATAGAGTGTTTGCAAATAATTCCGGATCTCTTGTAAGGTTACATGAATTGGTTCACCTTGAATGGAAGCCGATGTACCGGCAAGGCTATGCCGTTTCGTACTGCTTTGAAAGCATAACGTCTGAAATTAAACAAAACATTATCTTTCGTATAAGTCATATTATTTATTGTAGTACTAAATACAAGCGTACAAACGAAAAATGCATCAATGAACATGACAGAAACAAACATGAAAAAGATAAAAAGTCAAAGAAACAGCACTCATCCTACAACGAAGAAAAATGTGTAGCAAACCTATCAGCAGAGTGTAGCAGGATTTGGTTGCCAATACCAAAAGAAGAAGTCAACAACAAAAATATACCAATAATAGCGGAGTAAAGGAAGTCGGAGAAAAAAACACCTACAATCTCATACACAATACATATGCAACACACAATACACAAACACAAATCTGTGTTACAATTCTTACACCATCACAACTACACTACAGATTCAGATTACACAAACAAATTAACATAAAATAACACACAAAACAGTCATAATTTGATATTTCGTAGTATAATACCACCCTCAAATTTTTTTAACCATACACATGGTGTGGCCTACAAGATCGAAGCGAAATATGCCAATTTTGAAATGACATAATAAAATTGGTTATAAAATAACAAATAATAAATAAATAACCAATAAAAATAACTAATAAAATTGGTTATACATCTTCCCAGATTTTTTTTAAAATATCTTTTTTGAGAACTATTTCCTGCTAAATCTCAAATTCCGTTTGCCAACCAATCTAAATTGTATAATTTTTAGTAATACAGTGGAACCCCGTTAACTCGGATTAATCGGGACCGCGGCCGATCCGGGTTATCGAAAATCCGGGTTAGCCGGAGATAATGGTAAAAATTAATAAAATATGGTATGCTTACAGATAAACTCCGTTATAATTGTCACACAGACACTGGTAAACCACGTTCGCATTCCACACAAAACCACACATACAAAGCGTCGTCAAGAGTCTCATTCTTAGCTTTATTAGCTTTGCACCGATTGTCCAAACTGTCTTTTGTTATCATTTTGAAAAAAAATTCTTCGATTTTAGTTCTATTTTTCTTCCAATCCGATACTGTAGATGTACCGACACCATATAATGCTGCAAGATTCACCTTTATCAATTCTACTTAATGCTTCTAGTTTCTTTTCCATTGTCACTACAACATTTTTACGTTTTGTTGCCCTTATAGACAAACGACACGCACACAAAATCTGAATAGATTTACGAACGATTTAGAACGGAAGCGAACACTACGGCTTTACTACACACAATACCGTCTCTGATGTTATGTTATTTAATAACAGTGATGACTAAGACCATTGTTAAAAAAAGAATTTTAATAGTCTTTTCTAAACAAGGCTAAGACAGTTTCAAATAAATAAAGGATAATACAGGTGCCTGTTGTTTTCGATAACACGACAATGAATGTGGTGTGCCATGAGTCATTTTTACTATGGTATATGTAGTTCAAATTACACAAATACCCATTATCTCTCAAATATTATATTACATAGAGTTGGTACAAAACCTCGTGAACCTTGAAAATGCGTACAGAGCGACAAACGAGAGTTGGCGGCTGACCTTCTCGTATTCTGCATTTGTCGCTGTGTATTTTCACTCAAGGTCCCGCGCCAGCACTGGCTTGTCGGCTTGTATGTATAACCGAAATAAAATGAAGCCAAAAACATACGACTATTTTATTTGCTGCGAATTGCGCGACAGGGTCCCATCTGCACCCTGATATTTTCAGTAATGTCGGATTCAATCGTTTCGTTCCTATATTGACGTCACCAAATGAATGAATTAGGTTCACGAGATTTTGTAACAGCAATACATTTTTATTGTTGAAATGTTTGTCTGATAAAAATCGGTCCGGGTTAGCCGGAGTTCCGGGTTATCGGGGGCCGACTTATCGGGGTTCCACTGTAATATTAACTGATATCAATGTTTGTATAATCATTTAATTCGTTGCATAATGAAATTGTAAAAAACTAACACCATTAGAAGCAATTCTGCGATACAAAATACCTATTATTGTAACGCCCGGTTTCATAATCAGTTAAAGTGGACATTAAATTTTAAGTTGGTACCTTTATCAATGCAATTCCTATGGGTAAATGTTAACTTTAAAGTGATATCACAAGGAAAAATTCCTGTAACTGGCTGTATACCATAAATCACAAAAATAAAAACCTTATCTTGTAAAAGGTATATTTAAAATCCCTAAAAAGGGCTATATCACAACTAAACGTCTTCGGAATCAATATTCCAACATCAGTGTTATCACTGGTTTACATGCTTTAAGCCACCAAAATATACGGGTAAAAACCCTCGAGTTGTTTTTAAACAGTTGAGGTTACATTATATTATCCGATTTTAAAGGATGTTAAAAATATTTCCAGATTACCCCTGGCATCACATGACATCAACCATATTGGTTGGAAAATTTGTAGGTAGGACCTTACATGGCAGAGTTTAGGTGACAACAGAGTTTTTTAAAGCATGTAAATCTGTGATAACACTGATGATGGAATATTGATTCCGAAATATACGGGTAAAAACCCTTGAGTTGTTTTTAAACAGTTGAGGTTACATTATATTATTCGATTTTAAAGGATGTTAAAAATATTTCCAGATTAACCCCTGGCATCACATGACATCAACCATATTGGTTGGAAAATTTGTAGGTAGGACCTTACATGGCAGAGTTTAGGTGACAACAGAGTTTTTTAAAGCATGTAAACCTGTGATAACACTGATGATGGAACATTGATTCCGAAAACGTTTGTTGTGATATAGCCCTTTTTATGGATTTTAAATACACCTTTTACAAGATAAGGCTTTTATTTTTTAACTTTAAAGTGAACTTTAGTTTTTAATGTTCACTTTAAGTTGATTATGAAACCGGGCGTAATTATGTTCAAGAAAAAATTAACATACAAAAAATAAAAAAAAAGTTTAAAATATGTTAAAAAAGTAAAATAAAGATAAGCAAATAAAAAAAACACAAAAAAACAAAAAAAAAACAATTAAAAAAAAGGAATTAAAACTAAACAAAAGATGACATAAATAAAGCAATAAAAAAACCAAAAAAATATAATTAAAAAATAAAAAAAAATATATAAAAAAATACACTAAACAGAAACACACAAATTTTACTAACATAATAACATTTATCCTAGGGTGTGAGAATTTGAACAATCAATTATTTATGTTGGATCATAATCTTTTTATATTTTATAAATAAAAAATAAGTCTGGCTAATTGGTTTATGTCAAAGACAATTATAAATAAAAAACTATTTCCGGAGTGAAAATCGAAACGTCAGACATTAGTTATTTAATAATGCAATATTCATTACACCCATGATTATGGCCATATAAACATAATATTTAAAATATATTGAATTAGAGCCAACGCCAACGTTTAAAAGGCCAGAAGTATAAGCAGCACTCAAAAAGCTAAGTGTATAAAGCCCCGGATGCAGATCAGATAACAGGAGAAATGGGGGGTAGACATATGTAATCTACTAAAGCATATTATAGCAAACCATGCATATAATCTCTGATCAGGAGCGAATGTAGTTGTTACACAGCAACGAGTTGAAGTTCTGGATGTAAGTAAGACCACCAACCCCAATATAGACCATTTTATTGACACTAACCCGGTTTAAAATTGACGTGAAGTGTGTAGACCTTTGGATTGACGATTTTATACTGCCCTTACTAGTTCATAGTGACTGCTCTATCTTTTATCTTTTACGTGTTTTATAAATGAATTACGAGGTCAAACTCCACGCTTCAAGCCTAATTAAAATATTGTTATGATCTGCTTTCTATTACTTTTATATTAATTATTATTTATGTGATCAATTATTTAATTAACGCAAATCATACATAAAAATATTAAGAAAAAATCTCAGGGTGCCTTTTGTCAAAAAAAATTTAATTAAATTCTCTTAGGTTATACTTATCCTTTCTCGTGGCTTCAGTATCTCTTAGTTGATCCTTATCGGGATAAAATAGGAAAAGGAAATAAATAGAAAAATCATAAATAAACACATACAAATACCTTTCTTATCAAAAGCAATGCTCTGTAAATTTATCAATTAAATTCTGTGGGCATAAATGTCCAAATGAAACCTTTATCATATAAATTAAACTAATTCAAAAAAATATTTATCGCTTTGTTCTTGATACCATTAATAAAACAAGCTAAACAAACAAATTTGGTATTCGCAAAAGTACTTATACTTCCTATTAAATTTTTGAAATGTTGGAATCTTAAATGCATATGCTTTTACGTAAAAAATTAACTTCTGATTATAAAGAAAATCTATCACATAGGTTATTGACTGACCTTTTTGATTCACACACAATGATGTCTCCTCTTGACCCAAACAGCTCCTCCTTGTTGATTATGTTAGGCTACCAATCAAAGCCCTCTCCGTTCTCAGCAAACAATCCAGCAGGATACCAGCAACTCTTTCTCCAAAAACACAAGCCAGGCTTCTTTTTGCCAGTACTCGTTCAATAAACTCCAAAACTCTCTCCTCTCTTTCTCTCAACAATAATCTCCTGAGACCCAAGTATCTTTTTTACTTGGTGTCACAAATAATTTTAATAATGATAATTCTTGTAACTTACTCTCTTGGACTTTACAGAATCAAAGAGGTATTTCTTCTCGATTTGATTTCTCTCGTTCCAATTTTCAGCTACTCTCACTATCAAAACAAAACACTAGTACTTGCTTCTGAACTACTCACGAAAACTTTTGACTGCTCCTTTCGGATGCCGGTAACACACTGATCTTTTCTTTTCCAAACTATCTCAACATTCAAACAAAACTTTCCCCATTCCAAATTGCCAAGCCAATCAGAAACATTTCTCTCTCCCCATTCTTTTTTCATTCGAAAACGCACTCATACTTTCAAAATTATTCCTACCATCATAATAATTACTTTCGGAAAATTCTACAAAATTTACTCGGGGTTAAACAAAAAGAGATTAAAATTCCAAACTTTCTTTACCTTAATTTTCTAAGAACTAATTACCTATGGCTTCTACCTTTCCCGTAATAAACAATCGGTTTAAAATGATAATCCTAAATAACTTTCACTTCACTTTTATTTACAAAAATGTTTTTAATATTCTTCATGGAAAAATTCATTAAGGAGAAACCACCTTGCGTGAAAGCTAACTTCTAATAAATATTTACAAATCAATATACAGGGTGTATCAAATTTATGTGCCCGCGTTATATTAAAAAAATTAAAATTTTTATTCTATCTTTGATTGATAAATTAAAACACAATAATATATAATAAAACAAAGAATTGTTACAGTTTAACATCAACCACATGTGAAAAATAAATAAAATTGTAGGCTACACATGCCATACATACAATAATATTTGAGAAAATTAGCATTAGTTTACACGCGACAATAAATCCATTGTTTAATAAAGGATATTAAACATATTGCCAACGCGACGAACAAAGCAGAATAGACTGAAATTAGAGATACTGATGTCGTAAAATATAAACGTAATATAATGGTAGGGAAGCCCAAGCGGGGATTTTTGCAGTTACTCGAGCGCGTCAGATTATCATATGGGGAGAAACCTTGTACCCTGTAAATGTACCTCTACCATATATTAGCTCTTCATACAGTAGAGTTCGTTAAGGGGGGGGGGCGAAAAAAAAATCTAGAAAAACAAATCGTCAGATTAAGATAAGGTAAGTTAAGTACATACATGCAAAACAGCGTATATTTAAAAAATCTGACGATTTGAGCGGGGCATAAGGAAATAGGTGAGTCACAAAATTTCACAAGAAAAAAGCGAATATTTCGCGAAATGAACGACAGATCGAAAAACTAAAAAATACGTGCTAAATATTTTTCAAAAATTTGTCGAATGATACCAAACACGACTCCCCACGGAGAGGAGTGAGGGGCAAATTTAAAATACGAATCCCGCGATATTTCGCGAAATGAACATCAGATCGAAAAACTGAAAAATATACGTATTCAATATTTTTGAAAAATATATCGAATGGCACTAAACACGACCCCCAGGGAGGTGGGAACTTTACTAACATACTTTAAAATCTTAAATGGGAGCCCCCATTTTTATTGCAGATTTGGATTCCTTACGTAAAAATAAGTAACTTTTATTCGAGACATTTTTCGAATTATGGATAGATGGCGCTATATCTAAAAAACGATTGTTGGAAATGGAAAATTAAATTAAAAAATGGAAAGTCTCCACTAAAATGGAAAACTTTACATATTTTTTTTGGTTTTAGGACCTACTCTTCACAACCCAATAGGTCCCTATAACGCTCGAGTGACTACACATTTAGCATACTTTCCTCGCCTACTATAAATATAACATAGTACTAAATATCATCTACCCCAACAATGAAACCCTATAAGTGTCAATATCAAATTCTCATTCAAATTTTAAGTAAAATCAGGTTGGTTAGCGGAAAAGGTAGTGAGAACTTCCAGCACTGTGTAGCTAATCACATGGCAAATGCTGTTCTTTATTCTATCGTATAGTTCACCTAGGATGCAATGAAATCTGGTATCCACGTTAATAATGGATGCTGGAGGGCACGCCATCTTTGTACACGATAATTGGATACATCTTTCCCATTGTCCAAAGTCCAAAGTAGAGAAGTGTATTATTAGGTTTGTTCTAGCATCAGTTTCAAACGGTTTGAAACCATCAGCGAATAGTGGACCAGCGCGAGTAGAGGGGATAGCACTGGTGATTGTATTATGTTTTCTCACTGACCAACTGTTGCTGTCGGTTTCTGACTATTGACTGTTTGCTAGAACAAACCTATAATATCCCTTTCAGTCATGAGTTTTTGTTTGTAAAGATAAAAATTTTAAACTCGGAGGTTGAGATATATTATTTTTTTAAAGATTTATGAACAAAAAATATTGCACGTAGAACCCATTTTTTTTAAAATTAATGTTCGTTAAAACAACCATGGTGACTCAAGGGTATTGCATATAAAAGAGACACCAAAAAAAAATCTTAAAACATTTATTTTGAATGAAAATCAACGAAACAATTATGTTCACGGACAATACATAAATGAATTTTTCATTTACTACAACTAATGTGTGTCTTTTTCAGACAGGTTCCATTTTTACACCTTGCACCTTCCTTGTTCTCGTCAAATATGGGCAATTGATCCACGCCATTTTGTTCTTCAGTGGCAGATTTTTGCTATTCGGATCTTTCATCATTATCTAAAATTTATTTATATCGCCTAAACATGGTATTACTTGATCAATATTGCTTAGCTTTTAAATCAGAATTATCAACATCTGAGGTATCCTGTGAGGTCTGTAATTCATCATTTCCTTCATCACCGCTCATAACTTCGATATCTGACAAATTATTGATAATATCAAGGAGTTCAGATTCAGTTAGTGCCTTTCTAGACATGTTGTCGAAATAAGAAATTTGAAAATTAAATTACTTTTGAGTCACCATGTTCGTTTAAACGAACACATGGTTTTTTGTATGAAACTATATTAAGCATCTAATATTTTTCATATGTTTGTACATACATGTAAAAACTAACAACTAAGTACATACCTGTAAAATAATTTTCAAATAAGATTTTAACGAATCTAATAAGTTTAAACACAAAGGAAATATCACGAATTGCAGATAAGCCCAAAATATGTGTTACCATGCGCTATTTATCAACCAAACTAAGCTATTCAGAACAAGTGTGGCACTGTGACTAATACAATGGACAAAGACGATGTTTGTGTAGAGGATCATGGTGATTCACCATAAAAAATGTGAATTAGTTATTGTTGGTGATTAGAAAAAGTTGATGTTCGTTTAAACGAACATGGGGACTGAAAGGGATATACTATCAGTAGATTCCTTGGGGCGGTTGGTAACCGGATAACTGGACCAACTCAGTTTATGTATCAATCCACAAAAAAAAATCTAAAGAAATATTCAACAATTACAGCAACATTGCCCCTATACCACACACTAGCAAAGTCATACTGTAGATTACCCTAGAAAGACTTAAGACATACTTGCTTCCTAAAATACTACAAGAACAGGCATGGTTTATGCCAGGAAGGGGCACTAGAGAACAAATTTTTCACCTAAGACATATTATCGAAAAACAAAGGGAATTCAATGTGAGCATATACGTTTGTTGTATTGACTACAGTACAAAAGCATTTGACTGTTGTCAGATGGGACAAAATGTGGAAATATCTGGATATGGGTGCTCAAAAAAATCTAATCTCATTACTAGAGAACCTGTATGTAGACAACTCAGTAAAAGTGAGGTACATGGACGACTGTCAACATTGTTTAGGATTGGTAAGGGCTTAAGGCAAGCCTGCGTCATCACCATCCCGTTTTCCTGTTTAACTGCTATGAAGAAGCCGTTATCCGCGAAACAATCTTAGGCAAGGCGCTCACCAACGTGGCAACCAAATGGCGTAGCAATGACGTTGAAGTGGTGTGGTGACCCAGTGGCAGGTAGAATTGCTAAACCTGTATAAACATATAGACGAGCGGCACACCCCCTAAAAAATGCTTATTTCTCGAGATACTGACCACGGAGAGGTGAATGGCCAATTTTAGTCATACTTTATGTTTTGATGGTGCCGAAAATGAGATTTATTTTGAATTTTATGTGGGGAACATTGTCATAATCGCAATTTTACCCTGAAAATAAAAAAAAAATGATATCATGTTTTTTTGCGTTTATGTCGCTACAACTCTGTTCCATTTTAATATTTTTTTCTGAAATTTTTACCGTATATTACTCTTACCTTTCTGAAGACAACGGGATCTGTTTAAAGCTGTCAGTCTTATTCTAATAAAAGTCATGATTTTTTTAAAGTAACCAAATTTTAAAGTAACCAAACAAAAAGTGGAGTGACCAAGGGTACCCCCCGTTAAGATAGGCAAAATGCCCTCACTCTCAGAATTCAATTTTTTTAATTTTTTTACATTCTGTGCAATTAAAAAATGAGATAACGCGGATTTTTAGCTCGCCACCCCCCTTACCCCTCCCCCCACAGCCAAAAACGTAGATTTTTAGATTTAATTTTTTTTAGTTGGGTTGCAATTGATTTAAAAATTTCAAAAAATTCACACGTGTAGCTGAGGCTTTTACAAAACATGTCCATTTTTTATGAACCCTTAGGTCAAGTGTACATAACCTCAAATTTTTTTTTAACTTTTTTAAAACCTATAACTTTTTTTTGGAGGGGGCTGCAGGTCCAATTTTTTTTGAATTTTGTGTATTTTATCAAAAGCTATCTCCCTGATTTTTTTCAGATTTTTCCGTCAGGTGCGCCATCTTGAAAAATCCGGAAAACTGTTTTTTTAGGGGGTTTTTGGGGATTTTCTCCATTTTATAGACTGCAGCATAGATCAACTCAAGGTTTTGTTAATAGATTATGTATAATTTGAAATAACTGAGTATATTAGTATATTCAAAAATCGGGCGAAACACTTTTAAACCCCCCAAAAACCATGTTTGATTAAAGTTTTGTAAGGATTTTTGCGGGTCTAATTATTTTTTTTGAGGTCGATACAGCCTGAATATTTTTTTTTATTTTTTTACGTTTTATATGATTTTAAAAAATTAGGACTCAACGCAATTTTAGCCCACTTCCCCTATTCCCCCTCCCCCACAGCCAAAAATGTCAATTTTTCCATTTAATTTTTTTTTAAGTTGGTTTGCAATTAAATTATAAATGTTGTTCTGAAGCTATTTCTTTGTGACATTTTTGTAATTAACTATTCTAAATGGGAAATAAGCCACAGTTTAACTAAAAAATGATTTTATTCTCCATCTGTAATGCGATAGAGAGAATTTGATAATCTGTGACGCACTGAAAAAATGGTTTGGGACGATCTATATAAATAAGTCAGATTAAATTAAATTATTAGAACATTTTTTTACCAAGCAACATTTTTGTTTAATTTATTATTATTTTGTATTTTGACAACGACGTCCGTGGCGGACATCGAAACGTTAATAAAATCATTTTTTAGTTAAATTGTGACTTATTTCGCATTTAGAATAGTTAGTAATGATTAAATTATAAATTATAAAAAATTCACACGCACAGCTGAGGCTTTTAGAGAATATTTATTTTTATGGACCCGAAGGTCGAGTGTACATATTATAACCTCATTTTTTTTTAATAGGTACGTATAACTTTTTTCGGCGATGGCTGCTAATTTTTTTTGTGTTTTGTGTATTTTACAAACCATCTACGTTTGGCTCATAATGCAAATAGTCCCCGCTGTATGCTTGTCCCGTTAGGTAAATTATTCCGATTAATTTTTTTGCACAAACTTACTCAAAAACAGGTCCTTATAACAAATCCACAAGGTGCCAGCCAGTACCGCAGTAGGAAAATTGTTTAAACATTTTTTAAACGAATTCAAAAAATCAATTTTTTCACTTTGGACTTTAGATTTTCTGGATCAAGCTGAGCAAAAAAGGTATCTTGTGATTTTTCTATAAATTCTATCAATTTCAAATTTGAAAAACGCGAAAATGGCCATTTTCAAGGCTTAATTACTCGATTAAAAATTATTATTATGAAACTCATAAACCGACCAACTCAAAGCTTAAAGCCTATTTTAATAAACTATTATTTTTAATAATTAAAAATGAGCGATAAGCATGTATTGAAGCGGCCGTCCGCGAGAGAGCGAGACGTACAATATTCATTGGACGTTTTAAAAAAATATCGATTGGAAGTCAAAAATACGTTTTAAAAAAATAAAAAAGGAATTTTGAGGTTATATTGTACACTCGACCTACACGGGTCTATAAAAAATAGATATGTTTTGTAGAAGCCTCATAAAATTTTTTAAATTAATTGCAACTTTAAACAAAAAAAATAGAAAAATTGACGTTTTTTGTGTGTTGACAGGGGGAGGGGGTGGTGAGCTAAAAATGCGATTAGTCTTCTTTTTTAATCCCATATAACGTAAAAAAATGAAAAAAAATATTCAGGCTGTATCGAACTCAAAAAATATCATTAAGCCCGCAAAAACCCTTACATAACTTAAAAAAACATGGTTTTTGGGGGGTTTAAGGGTATTATGCCCAATTTTTGATAATCCTTAAATACTCATTTATTTCAAATTATACATAATCTATTAACAAAACCTTGAGTTGATCTATGTTGCAGTCTGTAAAATGGAGAAAATCCCTAAAAACCCCCTAAAAAAACAGTTTTCGGGATTTTTCAAGATGGCGCACCTGACGGAAAAATCTGAAAAAAATCAGAGAGATAGCTTTTGATAAAATACGCAAAATGCACAAAATACATTAAATTATGGCTTATTTCCCATTTAGAATAGTTAATTACAAAAATGCCACAAAGAAATAGCTTCAGAACAACATTTATAATTTAATTGCAAACCAACTTAAAAAAAAAATAAAATGGAAAAATTGACATTTTTGGCTGTGGGGGAGGAGGAAAATTGCGTTGAGTCCTAATTTTTTAAAATCATATAGAACGTAAAAAAATAAAAAAAAATAATCAGGCTGTATCGACCTCAAAAAAAAATAATTAGACCCGCAAAAATCCTTACAAAACTTTAATCAAACATGGTTTTTGGGGGGTTTAAAAGTGTTTCGCCCAATTTTTGAATATACTAATATACTCAGTTATTTCAAATTATACATAATCTATTAACAAAACCTTGAGTTGATCTATGTTGCAGTCTATAAAATGGAGAAAATCCCCAAAAACCCCCTAAAAAAACAGTTTTTCGGATTTTTCAAGATGGCGCATCTGACGGAAAAATCTGAAAAAAATCAGGGAGATAGCTTTTGATAAAATACACATAATTCAAAAAAAATTGGACCTGCAGCCCCCTCCAAAAAAAAGTTATAGGTTTTAAAAAAGTTAAAAAAAAATTGAGGTTATGTACACTTGACCTAAGGGTTCATAAAAAATGGACATGTTTTGTAAAAGCCTCAGCTACACGTGTGAATTTTTTGAAATTTTTAAATCAATTGCAACCCAACTAAAAAAAATTAAATCTAAAAATCTACGTTTTTGGCTGTGGGGGGAGGGGTAAGGGGGGTGGCGACCTAAAAATCCGCGTTATCTCATTTTTTAATTGCATAGAACGTAAAAAAAATAAATATATTGAATTCTGAGAGTGAGGGCATTTTGCCTATCTTAACGGGGGGTACCCTTTGAAATTTAGCTTTTTAATCACTTGATGTTAAAATATAGAGTACAAAGAAGTTTTTTGGAAAGTTTTACATCAAAATGTTTTACGGAAACAAAATGGTGCAACTTTTAATATCGACGTTATAAATCACCAAAATAACGCTTATTTTTCGAGATACCATGGGTGGTGAATGGCAAATTTTGATTTTACTTTATTTTTTTGATGGTGCTAAAAACTAAGTTGAAGTTTATTTACAATTTAACGTGGGGAATACTGTCAAAATCGCAATTTTACCCTAAAAATAAAAAAAAAATGAAATCACGTTTTTTGCGTTTAGCTCGCTACAACTCTGTTCCATTTCAATATTTTTTTTCTAAAGATTGTACAGTATATATATTGCTCACCTTTCTAAAGACAATGGTACCTGTTTTAAGCTTCCAGTCTTAAATAATAAAAAATATAAATTTTTTAAAGTAAAAGGTGTAGATTCGTGAATTGCAAAGTTTAATCGCAAAAGTTGAGTGACAAAATTTGAAATTTAGCTTTATAATTACGTTCCTGTTAAAATATAGAGTATGTACAAAGAAATTTTCTGGAAAGTTTTAGATCAAAATGTTTCATAGAAAACAAATGGTACAACTTTTAACATCGACGTTATAAATCCCCAAAATAACGCTAATTTTTCGAGATACTGACCATGGGCAGTGAATGGCTAATTTTGGTCTTAGGCACGAACATGCCGAAGATACATGGATGTGCGCGGTGTAGGTCGCGATTGCCGTCACTACATCGATGTCAAAACAAACCTTCATTTTCTTATGAGATCGCACATACCAAGGATGTGTCACCCGTTCACCCTCCGACCCTCGCGACCTTTCATCGCGGTTTACAGCGATGTAGATGCCAAAACAAAATAGTTTGTTTTACATCGCGATCGAGCTGCTAATCGCGTTTTAAATTAAAGTTTATTGGTGGTTTTTAAATCACGTGACATTCGCAGGAGATACGGCTGGTGTAGTTATTCATTTCTTGTTGTAATCAGGTTGCGACAAGTTTTGGTTATATGGAAACCACAAAGAACACTGAAAGGAAGGTATCTTCGGTATGTTCTGCCCGTCATCGACGTAAACCTCGACCACGATCGCGACCTACACCGTGCTCATCCATGTATCTTCGGCAACGTTGATATTGACCGGACAATGATGTAATTGTTATCAAGAATTTAAAAGTATCATCAATGTCCAGTTTCTATGGACAATAACGCTAATATCCGGTCATTGGCGACAATGACTAATTCAACAGGCCATTGTCCATATTGGTCGGTTATTAACGTTATTGACAGGATTTACGTTATTGCCCGTAACATATACAGGGTGTCCCAGACTAATTTACCCACTCTATATCTCTTAAACGAATAGAGATTTTCGAATGAGACAAGAACTGATCTGTTCCATTTGTAATACACTGTAATATGGCGTAGAAAAAATCATCCCCTAAATATTCATCCCTTAGTTACAACCCCTAACTTTAATTTTTTTAATAGCACCGTGTACATTTTTTATAGTTTTGGATGTGGTCTTCGATCGTCTATTCAACACATTTTTTAAAAATAAAATCGGTTAGTAAGTAATCAAGAAAAATATCAGTTTATTTTTGATAATTATGTGTCCCAGACTAATTTATCCAGGCTATATTTCTTAAACGAATAAAGATTTTCGAATGGGACAAAAACTAATCTATTCCATTTGTAATACACTTTAATATGGCGTAAAATCATCCCCTAGTTACAACCACTAACTTTAATTTTTTTTAATAGCACCCTGTAACTAAGGGATGAATATGTAGGGGATGATTTTTTTTCTACACGATATTAAAGTGTATTACAAATGAAATAGATCAGTTTTTGTCCCATTCGAAAATCTTTATTCGTTTAAGAAATATAGCCTGGATAAATTAATCTGGGACACATAATTAACAAAAATAAACTGATATTTTCTTGATTATTTACGAACCGATTTTATTTTTAAAAAATGTGTTGAATAGACGATCAAAGACCACATCCAAAACTATAAAAAAATGTACAGGGTGCTATTAAAAAAATTAAAGTTAGGGGTTGTAACTAAGGGATGAATATTTAGGGGATGATTTTTTCTACGCCATATTACAATGTATTACAAATGGAATAGATTGTTTTTGTCCCATTCGAAAATCTCTATTCGTTTAAGAGATATAGCCTTGGTAAATTAGTCTGGGACACCCTGTATATATAGGTATACTTGTCAGCGCACTAATGTAAAATAAGTCGTTTAAAACGAATGCCACCTCGCAAATATACAATTTTTTAACATAAACATAGCAATTTTAGCATAAACATAAAAAATATTGCTCAGGTCTCCGCTTCGAACCACGAAGTCGTAATAATATGTCTAGTATGGCTTAGTTTGGATTCGACGTTAAACTGGAGATCCCGTACAAAGTTTATGCAATGATCCGGAAGATGTAGCTGTGAGAAATGAGGAGGATCTTGAAGAACAACATTGGATACAAAAAAAACTGCTAATTTTGATAAAAATTAAGCTGGTGTTTGCTGTATCCAAAACGAACTTATGTAATTGTATTCGGATTATACTCACCCTATGAAACTCCAGTGTTCGATTTTTATCAACTTGCATTCGATAATGTTTGGCTTCTAAATCTCTGTAACCCCACGCAGTATTTCTTCTTCTTTTCCTTTGCAGTTGAGCTCTTTTGGGTTTCAAAGGCGGCTTTACTACATCAATAGGAACTGCGTATATGTCACTGTCAAAGGGTACATTATACAAATCACTTATTTGGTTGGAAGATAACGTGTCATGTGAAACTGCCTGAGTAATGAATGTAGAATCGTCTACCTTTTGAGTTGTCGGTATTGAAAGTGAATTATGGGAGCTCGACAATCTAGATGAACCCAAGGAATTTCTAGAACTAAAAATTGTTGTATTTTTAATTTTCTATTAATAAACGGCGTGTCATTAATAAATTTCAATTTCAAAAATAAAGTTACACAAGACTTAAATAAATCGAAAAATTATCAAATATACGCATAGGGAACAGTTAAAAAAATACATTAAGTATTTAGTATATTTGAAAATAAATTAAAATCCGATATTTTGGAAGTAAAAAGTGAAGCTAAACCAAAATATCGGAGAGGACCACAAAAAATCAAGTGGTGGATGCTAAAAGAAGAGAAAGAAGGTATATTCAGGGAAAGAATAGTAGGCAAAATATGTTGGAACATGAAAGGAAGCCCTAATACAATTTGGAGAAAAATGGTCAGTAGTATTAGAGATACTGCTATTGAAATAATTGGGAAAACGCCAAGAAAAAAGTTTGAGGATAAAGAGACTTGGTGGTGGTCAAACGAAGTACAAGGAAAAATAAAAGAGAAGGGAATATTATATAAAAAGTGGCAAGAAACTAGATCCGACACAGATCTTCAAAACTATATGGTGGCGAAAAAGGAAGCGAAAGTAGCAGTGGCAAAAGCCAAAGCAGAAGCGTATTCAAGCCTATACGATCAACTTGACACCAGGGAAGGCGAAACGAAGATATATAAAATAGCCAAACAGAGAGCAAAGAAAGCAAAAGATTTTAATCGGATTAGATGTATCCGAGATCAAAATAATAAAATACTAGTTCACGAAAGGGAATGTTAAAAAGAGATGGAGAAAGTACTTTGACAGCTTATTAAATGAAGAAATTGACAGACAGCCTGTAGAGTCAACGGAGACAGTAGCAGAAATGGTCACCAAAATAACAAACGAGGAAGTGGCTCAAGCGCTTCAAAAAAATAAAGAAAGGAAAAGCGGTAGGACCAGATGATATTCCTGGGGAAGCATGGAGAGCATTGGGAGAGACAGGAACAAGGTGGCTAGCAGGTTTATTTAATAGAATTATGGAAGTTGGACAAATGCCAGACTAATGGAGAAGCAGTATACTAGTACCTGTCTACAAAAACAAGGGAGATATACAACAATATACAAACTACAGGGCTATAAAACTGCTTAGCCACACGACAGTAGAACCACTCTCCGAAAAATTGGAAGTAAATCTGTAGTCGCGCATGGCGACCGCGCAATGTTGGCAGTCGCTTTTACCCCACTCTCGCATTGCTAGTCGCATAGAAACGTACGGATTTTAACAGGGAAAACCCGCATCCACCACTGGTGAACTACCAATTGCGTACTGCCGGTATTACTTCTTGAGATCAAAGCGCCGACAGAGGAGTGGTTTTATTGTGGAACCCCTATATACTGTGGCCACACCATGAAAATATGGGAAAGAGTAATTGATAGACGGATACGAAATATCCGAGAATCAATTTGGCTTTATGCAGGGCAGATCAACAACAGATGCAATTTTCATTATAAGGCAGTTGATGGAAAAATATAGGAGTAAAGAAACAAACGCTCATATGGTATTCATTGATCTTGAGAAAGCATATGATAGAGTTTCTCGAGAGATTCTGTGGTGGGCACTAAATAAGAAAGGAGTCCCTGGTGAATATGTAAAGATTGTGAGGGATATGTATGAGGTAGTAACGACTAGTGTTAGGACAGGTGTGGGAGAGACTGATAAATTTCATGTGAAAGTAGGATTGCACCAGGGCTCGGTGCTTAGTCCGTATTTATTCTCATTAGTTTTGGACCAGATAACAGCGAAACTACAGAACATTCCATGGTGCTTAATGTATGCTGATGATGTCGTGTTAGTAGGAAATAGTGAAAGATACTAAGAACAAAAACTGGAACAGTGGAGACAAGCTCTGGAGGAAAAAGATTTAAAACTTAGTAGGACAAAGACAGAGTATTTGCAATGTTCATTTAAAGATGGCGTTACTACAAATAACATGGTATCTTTGGATGGTGAACTGATTGTAAAAAGCAATAGTTCTAAGTACCTGGGATCGGTATTACAGAGTAATGGAGAAATAGATGGAGATGCATGCAGTAGAATTAGGGCTGGATGGATGAAGTGGAAGGAAGCGAGTGGTGTGCTGTGTGACAGGAAAATTCCAATGAAGTTGAAGGGAAAATTCTATAAAACAGCCATAAGACCGGCTATGATGTACGGAACTGAATGTTGGGCAGTGAAAAAGAAAGAGGAACAACGAATGCATGTGGCGGAAATGAGAATGCTTAGATGGATGAGTGGAGTGACAAAAAATGATAAAATTAAAATAAGTATATTAGGGGAAGTCTAGGTGTGGCACCAATTGATGCCAAAATGAGAGCATAGGTTGAGATGGTTTGGTCATGTTCAACGTCGAGACGCTAATCACCCAATACGAAGAATTGCTGAAGTGCAGATTCCGGGAAGGAGTAGGAGAGCAAGACCAAAGAAGACGTGGGGGCAGACGATTAGGCAGGACATGTTGGTAAAGGGGATTAATATTGATATGTCCCAAGATAGAATTGTATGGAGAAATGCAATTAGGGAAGCCGACCCCGCATAGGGATAAGGCAAAGAGAATAAATGAATGAATGAAAATTAAAATACAGATTGTTCCATTTAAGTTAAGAACGTAGTATACTGAGTAGACAAAAAAGATAAACACCTTCGTGTGTTTAGTAGAATTCATTCATTTTTTACATATCACCTTGTCTTGTCATGAACTCTCACTATCTCCTATGGCCTGGCCTCCCCAGCATCCGCCTCTAAGTATCTCTGTCCCTGGCTGCTCTCCTCCAGTTATCCACATTCAATATCTCTTTAGCATTGGTTCTCACTTCATCTATCCACCTCTTCCTTGGACTGGCCAATGTCCCACCATAGTTCCGCTAAGCCAAGAGCTACTACTAGGTGCTCTTGTCATGAACAACAAGAGATACAATTTTCAGGTTTATCTGTTAAGCTTTTGTGGTGGCTGCGTAAATTGTTTGGTGAAAAGGAAGCATTAAGTTTTCATGAATTTATGGTGTCAGTTAAATTTTAAATTTGGTGTAGCTGATTGGGAATAAAAATTGTAGCTGAACAGCACATTGATGTTCTAGTGATACTCATGAACCAAATTTATAGCTCAGGCGTATTACCCAAAGAATGGTTAACATCGATCTTTGTTTATTTCCCCAAAAAGAAAAACGCAAGAGAATGTGCCGATTACCGCACCATTAGCTTGATGTCCCGTGTGCTGAAGTTGCTACTGAAACTCATCCATAATCGAATATATCGTAAACTAGACATAGATATTAATGATACACAATTTGGGTTTCGTAAAGGCCTAGAAACGCGTGAGGCTCTTTTCTCACTTAATATCCTAATACAAAGGTGCCTAGACGTCAATCAAGATATTATATGTCTGTTTTATTAACTATAATAAAGCATTCGTACGACATGAACAATTATGAATATCCTGAAATTAAAGAAGATCGACTACAATGACCTCAGGATCATCATATCTAATTTATACTATAAGCAGCGAGCAAAAGTACGTGTTAACGAACAGCTGTCAGAGGAAATTGAAATTAGACGTGGGGTGAGACAGGGATGTGTATTGTCGCCAGTTCTCTTTAATGCCTACTCGGAAGAGATCCTAAAAATCCTCTTGAGGGTGAAACAGCTGGAATAAAGGTGAACGGAGTTCCCATTAACAACATTAGATATGCTGATGACACTGTCGTCTTAGCCGAAAATATTGAAGATCTTCAGAGCCTGGTTAACAGAATAGCGATATATAGCCAAGAATATGGTCTAAAAATGAACATCAAGAAGACAAGATTTATGAGAATATCTAAAACTCAAAGAAATAACTAGAATCTCCTCATAAACGGAACCAATGTCGAACGAGTAGACCAATATGCATATCTTGGAACAATGATCAACTTCACAAATGATTACTTCCAGGAGATTAAAATTAGAATAGAAAAGGCTAGAGCGAATTTTAACAAAATGAGAAAAGTACTCTGCACAAGAGATCTAAAGCTAGAGCTAAGAGTAAGGTTGGCTAGGTGCTATGTTTTCTCGACTCTGTTTTACGGAATGGACGCTTGGATCTTGAATGCGGCATCAATGAAAAAACTGGAATCATTCGAGTTGTGGATATATAGAAGAGTTAATATCATGGAAAGAACACGTCACAAAGAAAGGGGTTCTGAGAAAGATGAATAAAGAAATAGAAGTTTTAATTAAATACAATCAAAACCAGAAAATTGGAATATCTCGGACATATTACACGTGGAGAGAGATACAACTTGATCCAATTGATTATGCAGGGAAAAATTCAAGGAAAGAGAAGCATAGGAAGACGCAGAATATCGTGGCTGCGCAACCTGTCAGAATGGTACGGATGTACATCAAATGAACTTTTCAGAGCAGCCGTACCCAAAGTCCGAATAGCTATGATGATTGCCGACCTCCGTCACGGAGATGGCACTTGAAGAAGAAGATTGGGAAGCCTTTTTTGATTGCTCAAAATGCCTAGCCTGCGGACGAACAGATCCTTA
This sequence comes from Diabrotica virgifera virgifera, assembly GCF_917563875.1. NCBI lineage: Eukaryota > Metazoa > Arthropoda > Insecta > Coleoptera > Chrysomelidae > Diabrotica > Diabrotica virgifera. Next base: position 141,144,398 of record NC_065450.1, read on the forward strand.
TGTAATATGGGTACTGCTGTTTGAAGATTGTGGACTCAGGAAGGCCGAGGAAAAAGAGTAAGGAATTCTGAGTGTCACAGAGGGACCAAAGAGCGACAAGATCTCCGATTAAAACTTCTGGTTCTAAAAGACAGATTCAGTAGTACTCAAGCTATTGCAAGTGGTTTGAAGAGTATGGAAGGATGGTTTGTATGCGTAGGTTATATCGCCGAATACAACAGATTGGTCTGTTTTCTTTGGGTGCTAACCGTTTGCTCTGATGTAGAAAAATAATTCTATGGGACCAGAAATGAAATCAGGTTGTCTTTAGTGACGAATCCCGCTTCTGTCTGGGGATGCATGATGGCCAGGCAAGAGTGAAAAGACGACGTAGTGAAAGACTACACAGTGGAAATAATGGTGTGGGGTGATATTCCTTATAGTAGCAGAGGCAATATGACAGCCTGACGCTATATTCAGAAAGTAGTGGAGCCTCATCTTATTCCATAGCTAAACACCATCCAAAACCCTCAGATCTTACAGACTTTAGCAGGTCTTACTCGCGAAGTTACACTAGCCTGGAAGGATATGCCCCCACCAGGATATCGACAAACTTATTTGAACGATGCCCAGGTGTGTCAATGAGATATAAGAAATCATGGATCCTCCACACATTCTTGAACCAGCTGCTTCAAAAAGATGATGAATCAAGTTGGAGATTTAATAATTTTACTGGTAGGGGACACGCAACATGTATACCAAAAATTATTAAAATCGGATAAATATAATCTTCTTCTTCTTCTTTTTGTATAGACATGACTCTGTCTGTTTTTTCAATGTGCCTCTAGTAAGTTGTCGTTCCATCGTTTTCGTGGCCTTCCCACTGATCGTCTTCCTATTGGGGAACCGTCTCTCGCTGTCCTGACTACACTATTTGTTGTCATTCGGCTTATGTGGTCATTCCATTCTATTCTTCTGTTTCTTACCCAGTTATTAATGTTATCCACCTTGCATCTCCGTCGTATATCTGTACTTCTAGCTTTGTCCCATAGAGTCTTACCATCGATTTTTCGAAGGGGTTTTCATCTCCGCTGTTTCGAGCAATTTTTTTGTCCTCTCTGTGTCGGGTCGTGTTTCTGCCGCGTATGTCATTATTGGTCTGATGACTTTTTTGTAAATTCTGCCTTTTATTTCTTTTCCCATATTTTTATTTCTCCATATTGTGTCATTCAGGCAACCTGCGGCTCTGGTTGCTCTATTTCCTTGATCTTCCACTTCTGTTTCGAGCCTTCCGTAGCTAGATAGTGTGATGCCTAGATATTTAAACTCCATCACTTGTTCTATTATCTGACCTTCCAGCTCCAATTTACATCTTATTGGATCTGCTGTTATAACCGTGCATTTTGTCTTTTTTGAGGAAATTAACATGTTAAATTTTCTGGCGATTATGTTGAATTGGTGCAGCATACGTTGTAAATCATCTTCACTTTGAGAGATTAGTATTGCATCATCCGCATAGCAGATTATTTTAAGTTGTTTTTCTCCCATTTGGTATCCTTTTTTAGTTCTTACTTTTTTTATTATTTCGTCCATGATCAGGTTGAACAATAAAGGACTCAAGGAATCCCCCTGTCTTATCCCATTGCCGGCTTCAATTGGGTCAGTTAGTTCATCTTCCACTTTTACTTTTATTGTGTTGTTCTGGTAGATGTTTTCTATCGTTTTAATTATTCCCAGAGGTACCTCTCTCGAGTATAACAAGTGGATAACGTCCTTTAATGTGACCCTGTCAAATGCTTTCTTAAGGTCCACGAAACATAAATATGCCGGTTTGTTGTATTCCAACGATTTCTCTTGAACTTGCCTCATTATAAATATAGCGTCAGTGCATGACCTTCCCGACCTAAAACCTTGTTGTTCTTCTGCTAATGTTATAATTTCATTCAATTTGTTTGTTATAACTTTTGTTGTTAATTTTAATGTTGTGTTTAATAAGTTAATCCCTCTGTAATTCTCCGGGTCTGATTTGTCTCCTTTTTTGAAGAGAAGTATTAGGATGCTTGATCTCCATTCTTGTGGTATTCTGTTTTGTTCTATTATTTTTTGTATTAATTTTAATAGTTGTTTAGTTAGATCTTGTCCTCCGTACTTTAGGAGTTCGTTCGATATTCTGTCCTCTCCTGGAGATTTTCTATTTTTTAATTTTCTTAATGCTTCCTTTACCTCTCCCTCCTCGATGTTTATTTCTTCGTTTGTCGTAACTTCAGGTGTTGGTGGTTCATTATCGTCGCCTTTAGCAAATAGAGATCGGAAGTAGTCTGCCCATGTTTCCTTCTGAATGTGTTTCGCTTTTATTAGTTCGTTCATCTCCTTTCTTTGCCCTCTGATCATTCTCCATACTTCTTTTTGTGTTCCGTAGAAGTCGTGTTCCATCTGTTTTGAGAAACTCTGCCAGTGCTCCCTGTTTATTTGTCTCACTAAAGTATTCGTTTCGTTTCTGATTCGTTTGTAATGGTTGTATGCCTGTTGTGTTTGTTTTGTTCTGTATTGTAAAAAGGCTTTCTTCTTTTCTTCGCATTTTATCTTAACTTCCTCTCTAAACCACGGGGTTTTCTTCTTTAATATGTGAGTATTCGTTACTTTTCTCTCTCCAAGTGATTCTGTTGCAGCGTCGATTATGTTATTTTTGAGTTTTTGCCAGCTTTCATCGATGTTATCGTTTTCTAATATTCCATTCTCAGCAATCTTCTCTGATATTCTTTTCCTGTATAAGTATTCCGTGGATTCCGTATGTAGTCCTTGATTTTTGTTTGTGTTGGTGCTGCCCTCTTAGGTGTGAAATATTTCATAATGATTCCTATTTTACATAATACTATGCTATGGTCGCTACCTACATCTGCTGAGTTGAGGCATCTTACGTCGATTATTTTTGATGGATGTATATCTCTGTTGGTTACAACATAATCTATCATAGATCTTTGTCCACGGGTGTTATTGAATGTATATTTGTGTTGGTCTTTGTGGTCAAAAAATGTGTTGTTTATTCTAAGTTCGTTATTTGTGCAGAAGTTTATCATCAGTTCTCCATTTTCGTTTTTAACATTTTCACTGTGTTTTTGCTTAATTCCGGGTATTACTTGGTTACCTATTAGAGCATTAAAATCACCCAGTATTATCATCTTCCCTTTAACTTGATCTACTACTTGTTGTAATTCGTCATAAAAGATTTCCCTTGTTGTTTGAGGCTTGTTATTTTCTGGGCCGTATACTCCGATAAATATAATGTAGGTGTATGTTATTTTTTTTATCACTCAGTCTATTTATTTGTACCAAATATTGTACCTATTGTATTGAAATTCCAAACACTATGTACAATAAATTAATATATTAATTATATCAACATGTACTACAAGTAATATCTATCTAAAAAGAATAGGCAAAAATACGTTGATAATAAATGAATAAATTTTTGTAATAAATTAATTAAACAGTTTTGTAATAAGTTAATAATTCTAAGACACTGCCTTGCACAAAAAAGAAAATCGAACACTATTAAAGATAGGTATAAAAAAACAAGGTTCAACAATTTTATTTTATTTTTTAAGTAGATTCTAAAATTAGAGTAAGTAAAATATTTACATTTATTTTGTTACTGTAAATTGGGTAACTCTGTATATGTGATACTATCAGCGGCGCCGACTTTTAGAAATTCCGTCCGGTGCACCTCACCTTCGATTGTCAAAGTTTTTGTCTTTCTGTTGAAAAAGGTATTGTGGGCTGAGTAGCTAAATTTTTCAGGAAAATAAACATATTCGACTAATTTATTAACGTTTATTGAATTAAAAATATGAAGATAGATAAACTGGTAAACATACCTATATCCTATATCTACGAAAAACATAAACATGACATGATCAACATTACACTAATAAAAAAATAATACACATAAAACTGCCATTAGTCAATAGAACATGATAAGACAACAGACAACGGCTGTAAAATATTATATTTCATTTTTCTCTAGGATCGAACAATGAGAAAGAGTTCATCCTAACAGAGAACCGTTTGATGAACTCATTGCAGAGTTGTTCCAAATCGAGATTTTCCACCATGTCGCCATGAACATTCAGTATCATTACATCATTTAATCTCTTCTGGCTCATTGTTGATCTTAAATATGATTTCAATCTTCTCAATGACGAGAAAGATCTTTCGGCCGTACCTACATGATGAAACTGGTATTACCAGCAACAACTTTATGAATTTTAAATATTCAGGTAAAATATCATAAAGCTCGCTATGACTCCTCAGATATATCACTATATCCTGTATAGATTCCAGTTCGACATTTCGCTGTGATGTAATATCCAAGAAGATATTTCTATTGAAGGGCCAATCTATCGCAATCGAAGTCTTCTTTACAAAAGGATGTCACATAATTTGCATTTTCCGCTTTGTCCAGCGCAAATGCCTCAACTTTTCTGAGATGCTTCAATGTATCCCCCTCAAATCTTGTCATCAAGCTAGTCACTGTCATGTCATGTCACCCCACGAGTTGAAACCTTCTGTAACGTAAGTTGATAAGACTCTCTGCGAATTTATTCCAGTCGATGCTATTGGCAGCTTCAATGCGGCTGCTGTTTTGCAAATAGTACAAAAAATTTTATCGAGTGTACTGTCATATGTTATCCATGGATAAGTGATAATCCACGTGTCACGAAACTGTCTGCCCTTCTTTCAACTAGACGTTATGGTTTTACTACCATTGTAACTCTCAACAATGTCGATGGAACTGGAACAGGTTGTTAATTCCTCGTAGCCTGATGAGTTTGTATCGAAGTACGTATTATGAACTTATCCATTTCTAGTGATCAGGAATCTAGAATGGAAATTTCACACTTCATTCGTGTTGTCATAAAACAAAAGCATTTTAATACACAATTGAAGCGTTTATTTGAAAAACAACGCATGTACATTTTTTGCAAATTTGACTTTATATGTTGTTCGCATAAAATAGTAGTTTTTTTATCGATTTCACACATTCAGTTGTGTAAAAATCCCAAATGTCCGGAGTAAACTACATAGAATATTCGGATAGTTTTAGAAAAACAACAGATGTCCAAGCGGTATGTTGTAAAAGCAACACTTGTCCCATCTTAATCAACGGTCATCGCTAAGCGTGAATGATTTTGTCTATAAATTTATCAGTTGTGTGCGTTCTTTGTTAATAACAGGTGATGTTTGTTTCTTTTGTAATAGAAAACTAGTTCAGCATGGCAGAAACTGTTCAACACAATACCTCCCTCTAATATTATGAATATTATAGATGATATATTTTGCTAAGTTTCTACCGATTTTTGTTTAATATATCAATAAAAATATGAAATCAACTTGTACAATTATTTTGACATCCACATTCCTTCCAATGAATATCTTAGTAAAAGTAGGATTTGAAATAAATTGAAGCTGGGCAGTTTTTCTTGATTTGCCAAAATTTAAATTCTTGGACAAGTGTTTTCAAATAAACGCTTCAATTATTTCCCCTTTGTACTTACCTGCCTTAATCTATGTACAGTGATGGCACGTCCCCTCACCAAAAAAAAACTCGCGGTAAACAGAATGCGTGACAAATTGAAATATATTCGACTGGTCTTGTCTTGTAACATAGAATAAACACACAGAACGAGCAAGTGAATGACGTCCGAGAATTCAACCCGAAGCGCGCGGGTGAGACGGGGTTTCACGGTATAATGGGAGATCGGCAGACGGCAGCCTTAAAAATTTCCTCTCCATGTATCGTGCGGCGACCGAAAATTCAACTCCATCGGCGTCCGGTGCTTCGCACCGGACAGATTTACCTGTCCGGGGCGCGGGCCCCGCAGCACCCACGTAGTCGGCGCTTGTGGATACTATAACAATTTTAGTTTGTAGCCACGACCAATCTACGTATTTTAGTCCTATCGCCAGTGGGGGTACTACGGCCTCCTTTATTCAGATGGGCTTAAATAAGTTTTTTTTATGTATTTTGACCCGTAGAACACGAATTTTTTGGGTAGCAGTTGATCCGGATGTCGATAAAATTGTTATAAACAAAGAACTTGAGGAATTACATAACAGCGATTTTTCGCAAAACAAAACATTTTTTGGGTCATTCTAAGCAAAAAATGTCCTTGCAAGTTTTTTCGTAGGATGCACAGTTTTCGAGATAAACGCGGTTGAACTTTCAAAAAATCGTTTGCAATTTTTGAATCGGGTAATAACTTTTGATTAAAAAATAAAATAGCAATTCTGCTTACCGCATTTGAAAGTTCAAGTTAAATTCTATCGGTTTTGATTATTTGCACTGCTAAAAATTTATTTTATTACTGTTAAACAAAGCTATAAACACATAGTGCTTGAATGATGTTTTCAATGCATTTCTCATTTAAAATCGAACGAGTAGGCGAGTCTACAAACAGGCTATTTCTACGTAGCATGCATTAAAACGCATGCATTGGGCACGGGAAACACTATTTGTTTATAACTTTATTTGACAATAAAAAAATTAATTTTTAGCAATGCAAACTTGTAAGAACATTTTTTGCTTAGAATTACCCAAAAAATACAAAAAAAGGTTTTGTTTCGCGAAAAATCGCTGTTATGTAATTCCTCAAGTTTCTTGTTTATAACAATCTTATTGACATCCGGATCAACTGTTACCCAAAATTCGTGTTCTACGGGTCAAAATACATAAAAAAATTGGGTAAGTCCATCAGAATAAAGGAGGCCGTTGTACCCCCTGGCGACAGGACTATTTGTGGCGAAGCAATTTTTAATATCAGTTATAACTTTCCTTATTATTTATGTTAACTCACCCAGCTCTAGAAGTTGGTCTTCCTATATGACAAGGGCTAAACGAAACAAATTCTGAATGAAAACAAGGCCTACTTAGTAAATGTTGCCTTTGCAGCTGATACAAAACTTTCAGCTTTCTCAATTCGATATCTTTATGTTCGTAGATTGCTTTCTTAATAATTTGCTGTGCTAATTTTTCACAAAAAAAATCTAGCATGGAATTTTTAGGTTCATCCTGAAACTCCGGAGGGGGTTCTATGGGAGAAGAAGAATGTTTATTGGTAAAATCTGTCCAGTGTGGTCCTTTTTTCAAAGTATTAAAGTTTTCACCACACATTATATCTGACATTCCATCTAGAGAATCATCTTGGGACAAGGACTTCTCTTCACAGTCACTGTCCTGCGAAAAAAAAGATGTTAGAATGTGAATTAAGGAAAAGTAATCTGGTTGAAGTATTAAACTTAACATGTTAATATGATTATGAAACTACACTGCGCGTCAGAGAAAACGGGCACTCCAAAAAATGGGTCATATCTCCTAAACCTGTTGTCCGATTTAAGTAATTTTTTTAATATGTTATAGCCCTATTCTTGAGCAATATCGCTGTAATAATATTATTGTTAAACAAGTAAATTTTCATTGTATACCGGGTGTACGAATCAAACTGTGTTTTTTTCTCAAAGTTCGCAACACCTTGTGGAATTAAAACACCGAAATTAAAACCCAACTATAGCCTCAGGTTTTCTTAAAATTATGCTACCTAAAAAATATGGCATGTGACCAAATATAATTGGTGAGCCTTTGTAAAGAAATCTCTAAAGTTTGTTTGCTTGCCCCATATAATACTTTTTGGAGACTACGGGGTTGATATCTCAAATTTTACTGGATATGTAATTTATACAGTGATGAGCGCGCTAATAACCGGCAAAATAACGCAAAATATAGAAAACATAATACATTGCGAAACAAAAAGGGATGAAACTAATGAAGGTGGAAATTACCGTTATAAACGTATATAACTAACATTACATTACATAGTTTCCTACCTTTAGACGTCTGTGACAGAAGTATTTTATAAAATTCTACTGCCACAGTGACAGTTGTTATACTCCTCTGATACGTCTAAAGGTGGGAAACTATGTAATGTAATGTTAAATTATACGCTCTGAGCTTCGCTGGTGGCGCTCCTAGCGGATTACTGGAATTATTTTTCACCGGTAATTTTTAAATTTATTATTTAATTGTTATCGCTTAACATTTACAACGCAAAAAATTAATTAAATTGTAATCGATTTTTTTAAGATTTTTAGATTAAATTATAATTACATATTACGGAACATTAAAAAAACTTAAATTCAGTATTTAAAACGTAAGTATATTTAAGGTAAAAATATATACCACAGCTTTGACCAACTAATATTTTTTATAACTAATGTTTTTAATCTTAATTTTACATTAATCACTTTGACATTTTTGTCAAATTTCCGGTAAACGTTTACAAACTTGCCACTACTGGCGCTCGAGAATTTGTAAATATCCCCTCTACGTACGAGCTCACAGCGGATACGCTAACAACGATCACTCCCACCTCCACTAGTTTCATCTCTTTTTGTTTCGCAATGTATTGGTTTTGCATATTTTGCGTTGTTTTGCCCGTTATTAGCGCGCTCATCACTGTATATTAGGGTGCATCGAAAAAATAAAAGTTGGAAATGTTATATCTAATAGCGTGAAAAAGCTGCTAGTGTTATTTTTCAGCATATTAGTATTTTTAATTTTTTTTTCTAAGCGAATTTTCTGCCCCCCAACGACCTTGAATTTTATTAAATATCTGATTTTTATGGAAATTTCAATTTATATTATTTGGAATAAAATATGTGCTAACTCGATCCAAGATCAATAATTAAAAACTTAAAATGTTGTCAATTACAAATTTAAACGATATTTAAAGTTTTATTTGTTTTTTTCAGTCTCCGCAACCCCTTTGAAATGTCCCGCTTCGTGAGTCCGTGCGTGTAATTTTCACTTATTTTTGGTGCGATGCCTTACTTTGTTATTATTGTTGTTTGTAAATTAAAGATTTTTAAAATAGATTTAACAGGACCATGGGGAATAAAATAAAGATGTGCTGTGGACCGCCCCATTTTTGGGCAGCCACCAAATATATCTGAAAATGTTTTACCGAAATACAAACAAGCGATGAAATTTTGTGGTTGCAAGAGGATAAAAAACTCAGCAAGAAAGAGCCAGAATTTTCTGGTATTGCCGAACAGGTTGCAATTAAATTGGAGGAAATATGGAAAAAGGCGTTAATTCCAATAATTTAACATACAACAAATATTCAGCTTTTAAAAGCATATCATGACAAATACAGTCGAGCCCGCTTATTAAAATAGCCTTCGTGCCAAGGAAAAGTATTCCTATAAACAGGATATTCTAATAACCAATCACTAGTGGCTAGTAAACCTTTTTCGGGACCTCAAATTTCTATTCCTTAAACCGGGATATTCCTATAACCGGTATGCTAATAAGAGGGTTCGACTGTATATGAAACTTATGAAACTATTTAAGAACAGGCAAAACAGTGAATTTTACAAAAATAAAATTCAATGCTTTAAGAACAAAAGTAAAACTACACGTTTCGATCTTGCAGCATGCAAATGTGACACACTGATTAATTGTCTTTGTAGCAAATCTCAAAAAGTGCCTCTGGATGATCGCAAATTTCTATTAAATCAAAGAGGTCCCAGAAAAATGGTGATAAGCTCGATTGATAGGGAAAACAAAAACAAATATAATCAGAGAAAACAACGGTAAAAGAAGAAAGTTACCGACGCAAAGACAAAACTTTAGCTCAAGTAAAAAACAGTACCAAGTTTTATGGTAAATCGATCGTGGAAGAACACATAACACTTGTGCATGAGCCAGGGTGCAAATATTTCGGATATGGGTATCCGCTAGTGATGTTGAAAAAGTAACTATTCGTTACAAAGTACTCGTTACTTACGAATACCGAAAGTAACGATTACTATATAGAGAGGCAAATCGTTACTTTGATTACTCTGATTACTTCGTTACTTCGTACCAATCGTATCAGAGCGAGTAACGACTATTGTATCTACTTTGATTACTCTGATTACTTCGTTACTTCGTACCAATCGTATATCAGAGCGAGTACCGACTATTGTATCTACTTTGATTCCGGTACTCAAATACAAACGTAATCATAGTAATCAAATCATTTTTATCTCTTAAACAGATTGGTGAAGGTCGTTGTTATATAGGAATACCTATACAAAATACCTACCTACTGAGAAATACGATTCTCGATATGATTACAGGTACTCAAATAAAAAAGTAACAAAAGTAATCATAGTAATCAAATTATTTTTATCCCTTAAATAGATCGGTGAAGGTCGTTATTATATCGGAATACCTACACAAAATACCTACCCACTGAGAAATACGATTCTGGATACGATTACCGGTACTCAAATACAAAAGTATTAATCATAGTAATCAAAGTAACGAATACTGTAAATGATTAATTCATACAAAATACCTACCTACTGCGAAATACGATTTTTCGATATGATTACCGGTACTCAAATACAAAAGTAATCATAGTAATCAAAGTAACGAATACTGTAAATGATTACTTTATACAAAAGTAACGATTTGTAATGAATACTCGAAAGTAACTATAATCAACATCACTAGTATCCGCTGTCTGGTATTGGGACCGTGCAAGTTCGGCAAAGCGACCCCAATTTCTTCGCTCTGTACTTTTATTCGCACTTTTAATTATATTGGCCAATTATATTAGTCCTGGTTACTGGATAATTGTCAAGGCCATAGTCCAAAAAAATAGTAAGAAGAAAAAATAAGATTCAGGTTATGTTATGAAAACGTGAACAATTGTATGTAGTAAATAAAATTAGTTATTAAAATGCAGTACTGCATTCAAAATACAATTAATTAAATTTACCTTTATATAATAATTGCATACCATATCAATATTGTGGAGCAATATATAATTTTTCTGCTTCAATGACAGAAGGTATGAAATATACGTCAATTTGACAATTTCAATTGACAATATGAATTATTTAAGATAGTTGCAATATTTCTCCGCGACTCGCGCACGGTCGTTTCTCGTTTCCCTTCCAAGTACTTGCACACCGCGAATACCAGAAAGTTTCAAATCCAGCTATTGCATGTGACGAAACAGTCGTAAATACTGGCGTTAAGGGTGATGTAATACGGCTGTTAGAAGAACATCTTAAAAAACCGCTTCGGTGGTTAGTATGTCGGCGACATTCAAATGATCTACCCCTTGGACATCAAAAGAAGTTTGCCAGTGACCAAATCAAAAAACGTGAGGGTCTTCAAACTTTCTCCTATAAAAATTTTGATTCAAACGACTACTTTGAGTAAATTAACTAACAAGAATATCACCCTACAGAACCACCTATATTCTCTAGATTTTCGAGTGAAAATCTGTGAGATTTTATTAAGAATCTGAACTAGGACCCTTTTAACATTGAGATTGAGAAATATCACTGCCACAAACAATGTGTAGAAGCTTGTGACACAAGCTTCTCTAGCAGTTTGTGGAGCGTATTCGAGGGATGGATTTATAAAAACTCGAATAAATTCCAGAAAAACTATGCCTCACTTTAATGCTAAATCGGAAGACATCTTCGAATAGAATGCTTTTACCATATTTTTTTGTAATATTTATATACCTAATTTTGTACTTTGCTTTATATTTATTTAAGTATTAAAAAACTTGGGTGACGTCAGGGAGACGGATAACTAGGCTATTTTGTTATAAAAAGAATGTTTTAGTATACTTTTCTTAAGTAAAATTTTTAATTGCCATGTGAAACCAGAAAATATTTTCCAATTTAAACCGAATTTATTTATTCAAGTTCTATAAGGTATTACATTTCCCTTACAAAAGAAATTCGCATATTAATGTATTTTTTCTAATTTTTAGTTGCCGTGGGGGGCAGAAGATATTTTTTTATTTCAACGCAATTTTACTAAAATACTAAATAGTGTGTTAGGCAACTTTTGTGAGCTATTACATTTTCGTTTCGAAATAAAAAATTTTTTCATCTGTTAACATTTTTTCAAGATTTTTAATTGTCTTGGGTGGCAGAAGATATTTTCCAATTTCGAAAAAATTTTACCAAAATAATTAACAATTGATTGGGCAACTTATGTGAGGTATTACTTTTCCATCGCAAAAAAAAATTTTTTTTCGCCTTTTTCGATGCACCCTACTGTATATACACACACCGGCAAAATTAGCCGAACACCTTAAAAATGAGACATGTTTGATGTCTCTAATCTCCTAATCCTGTTGTCCAATTTGAGTGATTCTTTTAGTATGTTATAGCCTTATTAGTTAAGAATATCGGTGTAATAATATTGTTGCTAGACAGGTAAATGTCATTTTATACCGGGTGTTACAATCATACTGTGTTTTTTCTTAAAGTTCGGAACACCCTGTGGAATATTCTAGCATATATAAAATATTAAAATTATAACTTGTTTGTAGACTTAGGCTTTCTTAACATTTTCTTTTTTGATTCATTTGCTTATGTTGGAAAATAAAAAAGTTATGTGCTTTAACAACTAGCCATGCTTTTTATCAATAAATCCTCATAGTAGGGGAGGAAAGTATGCTAAATTTGCAGTTAATCGAGCGTTATGGGGACCTATTGGATTGTGAAGAGTGGGTGCTAAAACCAAAAAAAGTTAAGTTAAGTTTTCCATAAAGTGTGGGACTCTCCATTTTTTAATTTAATTTTCCATTTCCACCAATCGTTTTTTCCGATTATAGGAAATATAGGCTATATCTAACCATAATTGGAAAAAATGTTGCGAATAAAAGTTGCTTATTTTTACGTCAAGGATCCAAATCTGCAATAAAAATTGGGGTTCTTTGTTGATTAACCTCGTTTAGGCCGGAGCCTCTTCAAGGGACGAAAAATTACCCCCTTTTTTTTTTAAGCGGGGGTTTTTTGAGAAGTATTGCGCTGTGGGTGCGATTGTGTGATAGACTGTTGGATTTGTCCAGACGAATGGTATGGGTTTTGCTCTGAGGGGTATGACATGCTACTTACTTTGTGTTGTGTTTTGTTGTTTTGTGCGTTGTGCTGTTACTGCTGACTCAAGCTCTAAGGTTCTCAGTGGATTTTAGGAACGGCTCTTTGGATCAGCATTTGGAGTGTAGACCATTATTGTCTACGATAGCGGAAAAATTGGGGGCTCCTATTTAAGATTTTAAAGTAACCTTCCACCCCACCTCCGTGGGGGGTCGTGTTTGGTGCCATTCGGTAGATTTTTGAAAAATACTGAATAGGTGTATTTTGCAGTTTTACGATCTGATGTTCATTTCGCGAAATATCGCAGAGTTTTTGACCCTGCCAATTTTTTTTTATCAATTGTTGATGCCAACATTTTTTTTTTGATAAACTGAAACCATACACAGCATGCCTAAATAGAGGTGTGTTCAGCATCCTAGCGGGAAGCTGAAGCACACCTATAGTAGTTTTACAGAATGGATCGATTTGCTTGAAATTTGAGGATAAGTAATGGATAGTCCAAGGATCAAAATCTATATCATGCCAAAAGGCGCTTTTACCGTGGGGGTGGTTGCCACCCCATCTCGGGGGTGGAAATTTTTATTATATTTTGACCGCAAGAGTTGGTAAAAACATTCATTGTAAACAAAAAACGTTCTATAAATTTTTTTGATAAAATTAATAGTTTTCGATTTATTCATTATCGAAAGTTTTTTTTTTATTTCGAAAAAATCAATGTTTTGATCAGTTTTTTGCTAATACCTCAAAAAGTTTTCGTTTTATCAAAACAACTTTAACTAAAAAAAATGTACCTTTTGAAAAAATAAACAAAACAGTTTTTTTTAATTTTCTTTAAGACCAATAGTAATTGAGCTATACTTTATTAAATGTTGGCTCTTCTTCGTTAAATGCTAAATATTGTAGTTTCAAAGTCAAAGCACGGGAAAACTATGAATTTTTCGAGTACCTATAACTTGTTGAAACTAATTTAAAGTTTCTTGTAAAAGGTATATATTAAAATACCCTAAATAAGGGTCAAAATACAAAACGTTTTCGGATTAAGGAATCCATCATCAGTGTTTAAAAGCCCTAAAATTAAGTATAACCTAATTAAATGAGATAAAAGTTAAAATTGACAGAGGTTTTCAAGAACAAGAGGTCATACTTACAAAATTTGCATGCCTGAGCCACCAAAATGTATAGGGTAAAAACCCTTTAAATGTAAATAATAAAGATGTTTTACATATTTATATAAAATTCATCGGATGTAATAGATTAACCTGGATGTTACCCAGGGCAACACAGGACTCTCCCCACGTGGTTGGAACTTTTTTTGGTGAAAACCTCACATATTGGATTTCAATGGCCAACTGACAAGTGAATTAAAGAGCAACCCGAAATGACACCAAGAACTGTCAATGTAACCTAGTTGTAATATTACTTCAGCCACAACGTTAAAGATTAATTTAAATGTTTTAAGATAAAAAACAGTATCAAATTTACAAATATTAAAAATAAAAGATGTTCACAAAATATGAAAGATTTTTTCCCTAGAAATAATGCATTAATTAAGTATACAAAATAGGGAAATGAAATGTTTACGTTACAGGAAGTTATGCAGTCAACAATACCAATAGGTGTTGTATTAGTGGTATAAAATTGTCAATACGATTAGACAAATAATGGTAAAGGCCTTATACTAGGAACACAAAATAGTATGTAATGTGTACATATGTGTACGATTTTAAGAGTATTGATGAAATGATAATTGTTTAATGACTGATAACTTACTTGGTAGTCGACCCAACATAAATTGTATAAAGATAGAAAAAGTGATATGATAATTGTAAAAATACTGTTTTGTTTTTATCTGATATTTATCTGAAAATGAGACTAAAGTAACTTGATGAAACTGAGTCCTCCAGAGACCTGACATCAAATTGGTTAAAAATGAAATGGTTGTAAAATATGGGGGGGGAGTAGGACGGTATGAGAAGTCTGACATAGTATGTTGTGATATTGGACCATGGAAGATGTGTAGTGTGTTGTTATGAAATAAGAGATATCTAATCTATAAGCTATGAGATGAGGCTAAGAAAAAGGTGGCTGGAATGAGACTCAATTCTGATGGATGTGGTTGTATATGTGATGTAGGAGCTGAATTTTGGAAAATTAAAGATAATGTAAAATAATGTGGATGTAAGAGGATGAGGTACAAATGAATATTAAAGAGTTAAAGTAAGATGTTGCTTATCGACAATTGGGAGTGAAATAGATGTATGTGGTAGTCATGAATGGTGTAGCAGAGAAGAGGAAATTGTATCTGATGTGGTTTATGAAAAAAGTTGACGGTGTAAGGGTTGAAAATCTCGGTTAAATGACACATGGCGATTGACACAATTAGGACTTCTTTGCTTCTCTTTAACTATTTCTAAGTCTTCATACAGGTCCAATTTTAGGAAGTTTTTTTGTGAAATATTATGTAATAACGAGACATCTTCTGGGATATTAAGGGTATGTTTGTTTTTTACAAGATGTTGAGAGAAGGTAGAAGTGTTTTCTCTTTTGGTGTGCTCTAAGGAGCGTGAAGATAAGGATCTACAGGTCCTACCTATATATGTAGCGTCACAATCAGAACATTGTAATCTATACACACCACTACGATCCATGTAGTTGATAGGGTCTTTGGAATTGGTAAGACACTGTCCCAGATTGTTGGGCACTTTGAAAGAAATATGAGTATTATCAACTGCTCTTTTAAGAATATATCTAATGTCTCCAGAAAGACGTTCATGAAGATATGGTAAGGAAGCATATGAGGGTTTTAAGGTCAAGTCTCTAGGGAAATCAGTCTCTCTCAAGACTCTAAGGTGTCTCTTTTGAATAAGTTTGTAGACAATATTAGGATCGTAACCGTTGTTGAACGCTATTTGACGAAGAATATTGAGTTCTTTATCATAGTTTGATGGTGATAAAGGAATAGTTTCAAGTCTATGGATGTAACTATGGAAAGCTGCATATTTATGTGACATAGGGTGGTTAGAAGATAAAGGTATGACATGATCAGTCTGTGTTGGTTTCCTATAGATACTGAAATCGAAATGGTCATCTAATCTGGTAATAGTGAGATCAAGAAAGTTAATTGATTGGGAAGATTCTAGTTCCATAGTGAACTTGATGTTAGGATGGATTAGATTGACTTTAGAAAGCAATAGGTCAGCTGAATTAGAATTACCGGAAATGAAAAGCAAAATATCATCTACATATCTAAACCAATGGAGTATTTCCGGATTTTTCATGATAAGAGTGGATTCTAAATGATCCATGAAAATATCAGCTAGGAGAGGGGATAAACAACTACCCATGGCTAGGCCATCAGGTTGTCTATAAAATTTATTATTAAATACAAAGAAGTCTTGAGCTAGACAAAATTGTAGTAATTGGATGATGGAATTAGTAGTAGACGTAGTAATAGAGTTGGCTCTTAAAAGAGAATGTACCAGATTAATAGTTTCAAGTTTAGGGACAGAAGTAAAAAGGTTGCTGACATCAAGTGAAAGCATAGTAATGTTGGGACGAAGGTTTATTTGTTGGAGATTGTTGACTAGTTGAATGGTGTTTTTGACTGAGAAACGAGGGGTGAAATTCGTCAAGTTCTTTCTTAGCCTCATCTCATAGCTTATAGATTAGATAACTCTTATTTCATAACAACACACTACACATCTTCCATGGTCCAATATCACAACATACTATGTCAGACTTCTCATACCGTCCTACTCCCCCCCATATTTTACAACCATTTCATTTTTAACCAATTTGATGTCAGGTCTCTGGAGGACTCAGTTTCATCAAGTTACTTTAGTCTCATTTTCAGATAAATATCAGATAAAAACAAAACAGTATTTTTACAATTATCATATCACTTTTTCTATCTTTATACAATTTATGTTGGGTCGACTACCAAGTAAGTTATCAGTCATTAAACAATTATCATTTCATCAATACTCTTAAAATCGTACACATATGTACACATTACATACTATTTTGTGTTCCTAGTATAAGGCCTTTACCATTATTTGTCTAATCGTATTGACAATTTTATACCACTAATACAACACCTATTGGTATTGTTGACTGCATAACTTCCTGTAACGTAAACATTTCATTTCCCTATTTTGTATACTTAATTAATGCATTATTTCTAGGGAAAAAATCTTTCATATTTTGTGAACATCTTTTATTTTTAATATTTGTAAATTTGATACTGTTTTTTATCTTAAAACATTTAAATTAATCTTTAACGTTGTGGCTGAAGTAATATTACAACTAGGTTACATTGACAGTTCTTGGTGTCATTTCGGGTTGCTCTTTAATTCACTTGTCAGTTGGCCATTGAAATCCAATATGTGAGGTTTTCACCAAAAAAAGTTCCAACCACGTGGGGAGAGTCCTGTGTTGCCCTGGGTAACATCCAGGTTAATCTATTACATCCGATGAATTTTATATAAATATGTAAAACATCTTTATTATTTACATTTAAAGGGTTTTTACCCTATACATTTTGGTGGCTCAGGCATGCAAATTTTGTAAGTATGACCTCTTGTTCTTGAAAACCTCTGTCAATTTTAACTTTTATCTCATTTAATTAGGTTATACTTAATTTTAGGGCTTTTAAACACTGATGATGGATTCCTTAATCCGAAAACGTTTTGTATTTTGACCCTTATTTAGGGTATTTTAATATATACCTTTTACAAGAAACTTGGCATTTTTGTGATTTATGGTATACAGCCAGCTACAGGAAGTTTATTTTCCTCGTGGATTTTTAATTTAAAGTATTTAAAAATATGTATCTTCAGAAATAAAAAAAAATCTCTAGCTAAAAAAATAAAGTGACTTATAATGAAAAGAATGTCAGTCCCTATTTTTTTCAGCGAAAAAGTGATCTGAAGCAACCCCCTAATCACCACCCTAATTAAAATTTGTCATTGACCTGATTTGGTTTTCTTGATTTATATATTGTTAATACGTTCTAGAAGTTTGGTCGGCTTAGAATGATTAGTGTTTAAAAAAATGGAGTTAAAAGCGAATAACGAGTTTTTGTAGTTTGGTAAAAAATGCCCTTTTCTTCAGAATAGAGAGATTAGGATCAGAGATACGAAAAAATATTTAAATATGAAATTGTAGCTTATCTAATTCCCAAGAACTTGGTATGAAAAAATTTTTTTACATCAAAAATTGAGTGAGCTATTGACAATTAAAACTTGTAATATCATGCAAAAACCACCTTTACCAACCTTTCAATGCCACCTCTTTTTGTGACTGAGAATTTTAAAAAGATTTAATACTAATAGCCTTATAGATCTTGTAAAAACCTACAAAATTCTTTTTTAACGAACTTTCGAAGGCCAAAAATAAAAAAGTTACGGTTAAAAAATCAATATATTTTTTTGAAAAAAAAAAAGGAGAAATCCAATTGGAAGCATAATAATGTAAATTAGCGGTATTTTTAGTCATTGGCCTTATTTATTCTTCTTTATGTATTATTAATAGATTCTAGAAGTTTGACTGGCCTTGAATGATTAGTTTTTAAAAAACTGAAGTTTAAAGCGAATAACGAATGTTTGCAATTTGGTTAAAAATGCCATTTTCTTCAGAATAGAAAGATTAGCATCAGAGATACGAAAAAATGTTTAAATATGAAATTGTAGGTAATTTAATTCCCAAGAACTTGGTTTAATTGAGTGAATCGTAAATGAGTATACCATCAAAAAACATTGATTTTTTATATATAAAGCTAACACTTTCGATAGCGAATAAATCAAAAACTATTAATTTTATCAAAAAAATGTATAGAACATTTTTTTGCTTAGTATGAATGTTTTTATTAACTTTTGCGGTCAAAATATAATAAAAAATTTCCAACCCGAGATGGGGTGGCAACCACCCCCATGGCAAACGCGCCTGTCGGCATCATCTAGATTTTGATCCATGGACTATCCACTACTTATTCTCAAATTTTCTAGCAAATTGATCCATTCTGTAAAAATTCGAGGTGAAAAGCTTTGGTTCCTAAACTATAGGTGTATTCTGCAACCAACCTGTTAAAATAACGCCCGTTAATTAAATTTATGTCAATATGTTTTTCTATTAAACAAGGTGTCCAGAAACTCTAGCGACAAACGAAGGCAGGAGATTCCTCAGATAATTTTAAGACAATTTAATCTAATTTACCTAGTCCGAAAATGCTTCTGCTTCCTAAGGGAGCTAGAGCTCTTTGAAGATGGCGTCATGCAATTAGTTTTTCTTAAATACCTCCAGAACGCTTCTGTTTAGAAAAACGAATTGGTATGCACATTTACTTTCCAGAAATGAATGGATTCCATCTATTGCGAATTTCTAGTACCGGTCATAGGTGTCCGTTTTGGGTAGGGCAACGGTTATTTTATCGCATAACTTTTTTGTCTTTAACTTTTAAGCATTTTTGATACTGGATTATTAAATCGTGAGGTATTCTAGTACTAAAAGGTACGCTTGCTTTAAGTCGGTAGGACACACCGTTTTCTAGAAAAATCAATTTGAAAGTTTTCCGTTTTGGGAATTTGAAAAAAATTGAAAAAATTTTCAAAAAAAAGACGTATTTTACCAACTTAAAGCAAGAGTAACTTTTAGTACTCGAATACGTCATAATTTAATAATCTAGTGTCAAAAATGCTTAAAAATAAAAGACAAAAAAGTTAGGCGATAAAATAACTGTTGCCCTACCCAAAACGGACGCCTATCACCGGTATTAGAAATTCGCAATGGATGGAATAGATTCATTTCTGGAAAGTAAATATGCATACCAATTTTCGTTTTTCTAAATAGAAGCGTTCTGGAGGAATTTAAAAAAAAAACTAAATGCATGACGCCATCTTCAAAGAGCTCTAGCTCCCTTAGGGAGCATTTTCGGACTAGGTGAATTGGGTTAAATTGTCTTAAAATTATCTGAAGAATCTTCTGTCTGCGTTTGTCGGTAGAGTTTCTGGACACCCTGTATATCTAAATATACCTACTCGTCTTCCACTAATTACATCATTACTATTCATAAACTTATGAAGAACATACATATATTAACATTAATTTATAATATAAGAAGTTTGTATAAAACGACATAAAAAATAGAAGAAAACCTTACTACTCAATTTACTTCTTAAGAAACATATAGGATGCAACTCAATAAATGGCTGAAAAATGACAACCTACATTTTGCAGATGATACGACCCACAGTTCTTGCCACCTCAGGTAGAAATAAAATGTAGATGTGATATAGCAAAAGTTCCCATAGGAAAGATGGCTAAAATATGGAAGGACTATCAAATTTCACGAAATTTAAAAATGAGGTTGGTCAACTACTTCACACATTCAATGTGCATATTTCCCTACAGTGCTGATGTCACAGACACAGTATAAAGAGGGACTGTAGAACCACTCTCCGAAAAATTGGAAGTAAAATCTTTAGTCGTGCATGGCGACCGCGCAATGTTCCCAGTCGCTTTTGCCCCACTTTCGCATTGCTAGTCGCATATAAATGTACGGGTTTTAACAGGGAAAACCTGCATCCACCACTGGTGAATGAGAGATACTTCTTGAGATCAAAGTCCCTCTTTATACTGTGTCGCGGATAAGCGACATATGCTCACCTAAATTACATTACAAAAATTATTTCAGGTTCTGGGAGAAGTACTTAAAAAAATATATGCAGCGAACATGTTAATATTTGACAGAGAGTGTGTTAAATATGAGAATGAACAGAAACCAATTTACATCTGCTTTATAGATTTTGAAAAGGCGTTTGGTAGGGTTCAACATGATAGGCTGTTTGAATATCTAGAAATGATTGGAATAGATGATAAAGATCTGAGACTTTTACAACATCTATATTGGAATCAAGAAGCTTCTATTCTGGTAGACGGCAAAGAAACAGACAAAATTTGCATTCAAAGAGGTGCCAGGAAGAAATAATTTTTAACGAAGCCTTGGAAGGGCAATGTGGAGTTCGAATCGGGGGAGAAACTATTACCAACATCAGATATGCAGATGATACCGCGATCATGGCTGAAGGTATCGAAGATTTTCAATTCCTTCTAGATCTAGTCACTAGAGAATGCTCTAATAATGGACTTAGTATAAATACAATTAAGCAAAAAAGGATACTAAGGATTGCTAAATGCAAGAATGCAGGGAAAAAGACCTGTTGGAAGACCTAAAAAGAGATGGGAAGACGAAGTCGATGAGGATGCCAGGAACTTCCTGAGAACGCGTTCATGGAAAAGAACAGCGGTAAATCGAAATGATTGGAGAAGCTTGTTGAAGGAGGCCAAGGCTCGATTTGGGCTGTAGTGCCATTTAATGGATGGATGAAAAAAGGATACCGGCAAACATTGTTGAAGTCATAAAACAAATGAACAATAACAACACGACAAAAATTAAAACAAACAACACCACTACGGCCAACATACCAACACCAGGAGGAATCAGGCAGGGAGACAGCCTCAGTCCATTTCTATTCAATATGCTAATCGATGGAATAATAGATGTGGAATCGCTACAACTACAATACAGACTCGGCCACAGTAGAATCAGTATAGTGTGCTATGCGGATGATGCAGCCCTGATTGCAGAGGATGAGGATGACCTACAAAGACAACTTTATCGATTCTATCAAGCATGTCGACGACTCAACATGAACATATCCACGCAGAAAACAAAATGCATTACCATTGCGAAAGACCCAATTAGATGCAAGCTAGTGGTAGAGGGAAAACCAATAGAACAGCTAAACCAGTTCAAATATCTAGGTGTAGAGTTATCAAGTTATCATGACAAAGCCAGAGACCTAAGAGGACAAATTAACAAGGCAGCTGTCTTGTCCGGATGTTTGAGAGATGTGGTCTGGAATAACCCATATATGAGAATGGACAGCAAAGTTAGAATTTATAAAACTTGCATTAGACCTGTTATGACCTATGGCATTGAATCAAGAGAAGACACCAATAAAACCAAAAGCATGCTACAAACAGCCGAAATGAAGACACTAAGAGCAATAGCAGGGAAGACAAGAAGAGATAGAATATGAAACAACATCATCAGGGAACAATGTGGCGTGCAAGATGTAGTCAGATGGGGCAGGCAAAGACGAAGAGAATGGTTCAGTCATGTAAAAAGAATGGAGGAGCACAGACTACCAAGACTTGCTCTAGAAGGAAAACCAGCAGGCAAGGGTCCACCGGCGAGACCACCAAAAAGATGGAGAGATAGCTGGCAGTCTACCTCTCAAGAAATACTTCAACGTCGGAATTAACAGATCGACAGATTTACAACAAGTATAAGAAGAAGAAGAAGAAGAAGAAGAAGAAGAAGAAGATGTATAAATACAACAAAGACTAAGTTACTTGTGGTTAGTAAACAAGACGTCGCGTCGGCCCTATGCAACTAATTGTAATTAATGTCCTGATATCAAAAGTTAACCGTTTTAAATATCTAGGATGTTGGGTAAACGAGACACTAGATCCGGATGAGGAAATTAAAACTCGTATAGAAATTGCAAGAGGGGCATTTACGAAACTTAGATCTATTCTGAGCAATTCTCAGCTGAAATTACAACTAAGCATCAAGTTCCTAAAATGTTATGTGTATCCTGTATAAAGAGAAGTCTTACACAAAGTAGGGCAAGGCGAAGGTGACTTAATGAAGATGAAAAAAAAAGAGAAAACTTGAATTATCTGGGGCATATAATGAGAAGTAGTAGATACAGGATACTGCAGTTAACACTCAACGGAAAGATCAACGGAAAAGGAGGAATTGGTAGGAAAAAATATTCATGGCTCCGAAATCTTCGTCAATACCTTTTTATCAGTTCATCAGCAGATGAATTATTACATTCCGCGCAAGATCGAGGAGAACGATATCTGCAAATTGTCATGGAAGCTACCCACACCAAAAATTTGGGCACGGTACCTACTTAAAGAAGAAGAAGTGTTAAATATTGGAGTACCCCAGGGGTTCAATACTGGGACTTAACAATATCAGAAACTTGATATTGTTCTAAGTTTATTTCTTCATGGTATCTTATGCAATTTACTATTTTACTTGGGAAATAAGCCAGAATTAACGTTGGAAATTAAATTTATTGGAGGTTTCAACTTCCGAATTTGATTTTTCATTTTGATTTCCGAAGTGGAAGTTGAAACATCAATAAATTTAATTTCAAACTTAAATTGTGGCTTATTTCCCAAGAAAAATAGTAAATCAGAAACTTGAAACAGAAAAAATATTGACAAAAAATCTACAAGATAATTTTAATTTTCATTGAGATTTTGCACATATTTGACAGATGTAATATTTTATGTGAATCTTGGATTTTGATACAAGCAAGAAGAAGAAAAATACATGCCACTGAAATGTAATGAATTCTGTGGATTGACCACAGAACAAGTAATTCAATTTTAAATGAGCTAAAGGTCAGCAAATGTTGCTCCAGCAAAGTCCATCTCCAACAATTAAAATACTTTGGACATGTTACGAGAATAGCCACAGAAAACATGGAAAGACTAATTATCCAAGGAAAGGTAGAGTCTGAAGATCATGAGGCATATCCTCAACAAGACTGATCAGCCAAATTACAGGAATATGCAAAAGTCGTATGCATGTTTTTTTTTTGTTTGTTATGGCATGGACTTTATGTCAATTGGGACTGTGCAAGTTCGGCAAAGCGACACCTATTTCTACGCTCTGCAACTTTATTCGCACTTTTAATTATATTGGCCAATTATATTAGTCCTGGTTACTGGATAATTGTCAAGGCCATAGTTCAAAAAATAATAAGAAGAAAAAATAACATTCAGGTTATGTTATTAAAAGTAAACAATTGTATTTAGTAAATAAAATTAGTTATTAAAATGCAGTACTGCAAGCAAAATACAATTAATTAAATTTACCTTTATATAAAATTGCATATCATATCAATATTGTGGAGCAACATATAATTTTTGTTCTTCAATGACAGTAGATATGAAATGTAGGTCAATTTGACAATTTAATTGACAATATGAATTATTTAAGAAAGTTGCAATATTTCTCCGCTATTCGTGCACGATCATTTCTCAATTCCCTTCCAAGTACTTGCACACCGCGAATATGCATGAGTTAAACAGGACATTTTATAATTAGAATCAAATTTCTATAAAATTTGGTAAAATACATAAGGTAATTTGGTAAAATATATAAGAACTCTCAATCTTCTTCAATTCTGTATCAAGAACTAATTCATCACGAGTATCCATTGCTGATAAATATTACAGCTTTCCTTTCTTCCTCAGATAAATCAGTACTAGACTCCATCATCAATCTTATCAGAAATGCAAAAATAGCCGTATAGTTTAAAGAAGTAGACAACATGAAAACATTTAAAATAATTAAGAATTTACATGTTTTATGGCAAATAGATTTTGTCTGATGCCAGGATCTCACACACACACACACAAGGTAGATTATGTAAGTAGAGTTGGTGCAAAACCTCGTGAACCTTAAAAATGCATATATATAACCGAAATAAAATGAAGCCTAAAAACATATGACTATTTTATTTGCTGCGAATTGCGCGACAGGGTCCCATCTACACCCTGATATTTTCAGTAATGTCGGATTCAATCGTTTCGTTCGTATATTGACGTCACCAAATGAATGAATTAGGTTCACGAGATTTTGTAACAGCAATACATATCTATTTCTCAGTAGAATTGATTTTTTAGGTACCTAATGCTATGTAGAATAAGATTCATATTAAAATAGACATTATTACAAATGCAGAATAAATAGGAATTATGGTAATCATTAATTTGTGCAAGGATTACCTAAGATACCTAACGCTACCCAAATAAAAAAATCAAGCACGCAAGAACAAGCAAGCTCAACTGGTTTGAAACTTTCATCCTAACATAGTAGCATCATGTATGTTCATAGTAATCATGATTATGCAGATGACTACTACTACTGTTCTTTCCTCTATGGTAGATATTTTAAATGCCAAATAAGTACCTGCTTTAATTAATAAAATCCAACAGCTCGAATATAAGATTTTTAGAAGAAATGTATTTAGTACCTAGCTGTACATATACTTAATTCATCAAAATCTAGATATGGTAGCAGATTAAAGTTGATTCAGTAATGAGCAGATTGATTATTTGCTACAATTGTATCTAATCAAACTTAATCTCTCTTTATAAAACAGATGTAGAAAACGGTTTAAAGGCCTCTACACACCTTCAGTTTTAACTGCACAGTTTCAACTGAACAGTCAAACTGTTCAGATAAAATTGACATCCATATGGTCTACACACATTCAGTTTTATCAGTGGAAATAATATTTTGGTTGAAGTCACACATTACCAGCAGAGTCACCATGGTTTCATCAGATGATGCTGTAGCCATTATTGGTCTATTATGCATTTTGGGAAAGAGAAAACAAAAAAGAAAAAAAAAGTGCTGTAAACATTGGTTATTAGAAAGAAAACAATATTTGCATAATTTATAAAAGAGCTCAGAATTACTCCAAAAGACTATACTTAATAACTATGAATGAATAGTTGACTTAAAATTACATAATTTGATTTTTTAGAACATTGAAAAAGCTTCCAAGTGCCGATTTTTATAAGTTAAGTAGACAATTTCTTGGTTGGCAAAAGTGAAAATTGTTATATGTTAATAACTGTTATTAAAAGTAACGTAGAACTTTGGTGTTTCACCAAAAGTTGGGTACTGGGATACTTAACAAACCCTCAAAATTTGAGAGCCACCCATTAATTATTTTAAAAGTTATTTTATATGTTTATCTCACAGACTTTTTTGCAATAACATATAAGATAGATAGAAAATAATGAAGATAGGGCAATTCTGCGGATGTCAAATGAAAGTAGAAGAGTTTTACTGTCTATATATATAAAAAAATATTTATTATAGTCACAAATCCTAATGCCAATTTTTTAAATTGTGTTGTTTATAAACATTTAGAATAACTTTAAAAATACTGTCCATAGAAAAATCTTTTTACATATTCAAAAAGCTGGTATTTCACACGAATTTTCAAAAATGTGGTCCAAATGGTGACTAGAAACTACACAGTTTTTGCTAGGCTGTACAGGTTGACCTACACACATAGGTTTTAACTAAACAGATCACCTGTTCAGTTGAAACTGTGCACTTAAAACTGAAGGTGTGTAGCGGCCTTAAGGGTAACCAAAGTCATACAAGTAAATAAAGTTAATGTTTGGGGCCTCTAGGTACCTCAAAATGAAAAAGTTTCCTTCCACTGCGACTTTCTCCACTGACACTACCGCTAGAAGCAGATTCGTTAGTTAATAGCAGGCCACTATCGTCACTTAAAATGAATGCCTCTGACCAAGTTGAACTCGATGGAGGTGATTCCATGACTCAGTAATGTTTATTTACCTCATTTGCAAAATTAACTTGTGTCCATTGTCACCTCTATTTTTACGCATCCACAAACACGAATTCAATTGTTTTAAAATTCATCAATTTTATCGAAACATACAAGTTGTATAATCCAGATTATGGATTTTTCAATACACATGAATTAAAGAAACTGCAAATTAATTGCCAAATTCTTTTCCCAATTTTTTTAAACGTCAAACGAATGATTATTTAAATGTCATATTTTAATTGTCACTTATGTCACCACGCTACCTCACAGATCCAAGGTTGCTGATTGGATTATGGCACGATATATTTATCTTTGTTTACACCAAGCCATTAAACAAAGATAATGAGTAATAACTAAAATATTTTATTAATTTATGTTTATCTAGGAATAAACAAAATTGAAACACATTTATTTTTACACATTGGATTATACAAAAGAGGATTTTTAAAACTGCATTGTGCTAAAAATAATCATTTTTGCAACAGATTCGCTAACCTTATTTTATGTCAAGTTGTCAAATGTCAATGTCAAACTATTTTAGAAATCTTAATTTTTTGTGCTTTCGGTTTTTTCCTAACTTTAAATTTAATTCATTTAATTTAAAATGGATGATCCCGATTTGGAAACGATAAGAAAACAAAGATTAGCTCAATTACAGTCACAATATGTAAATTCAATACAGGTAAATATTAAATTTTATTTAAATTCATACCAAAATATTTATAGGGAGAAGGTGATCCAAATAATCAGAAAGCCAAGGAAGAACAAATTAGAGCTCAAGAAGACATGAAAAATGGAATATTAGCTCAAATTTTGGATCAATCTGCCCGAGCTAGATGTAAGTATATTAGGGTTTACTAAGAAATCCTGGCTCTTTCACCTGCCATCACATGTAAGGCATAGAACATAGGTGGTAAACACCCATAAAGCGGCAGCCGACACAGTTCTCTGGGCACATGTTACATGCAGCGGACTAGTTCTGTCGACACAGAGTTATCATGAGTGCCCTCACTCTGGGCAGTGTAGAAGACGACAGAGTGCACAACACTGTGAAGCACCCTCCTTTTGGATTTGGGTTCATTGATACTCCCCCCCCTCCCATTTGTTCCTCACAACCTGATATACTTCATGGGGTTACTCTCGCTCCTGAATACTCAAATACTACACCTTTTCTCTTTTTGCAGCAGCCACATGATGTTGGAATGCGAGCGTTGGTCAGATGAAAGAGGGTGTAGCTGTAGAATGTTTGATGCTGTGAGAGAAATAGTGGATAAAATGATGAGAGATGAGTCGTGGTGAACATGAATCCACGAGTTTATCAGGGAGCTGCTCTCTTTAAAAGAACAAGAGGAGAAGGAACTCACAATTGAATTCTAAAATGAGCAAGTAGCATCTTATTGGGATTCAGGCTGTCACAGGCCAAACTAGAAGAGCATGAGATAGAGACAGCAATAGAGTATCAGAACCTCGCTAAGTCAGGGGGTAGGAGGTTCGTGTGGATGTAGTTTTCCTGATTTTTAGTTAGAAGCCGACTATCTCAGAATGGTGACTGGACAAACTGTCAAAGGTCTAATCCACTCAGACATCTTGTCCTGGCACAACTTTGTTAGGAACCCAACACTATCGGTCACCTGTGTCTGTATGCAGATTTTCCTTCTTCTCTTAAAAGATGTAAGAAAAAAGAGTTTACTGGGGAACATGAGGATAATTAAAATATATATTTTACTATTTTAACCCTCAATCACACCCGTATTTGTAATAACTTTGTCACTAATCATTTGTAAGGTTCCCATGTGTAATGGATCATATACAGTAAGAGCCACAGTACTAGACACATGGGTAGGTACCGAATTGCTATGCTTATGAGCTAATCCGGTCCGTTCTCAGATGTGACTTTCATCCCTATCATGTTACTGTCAAGAAACTATTCAAAATAATTGTTTTTCGATACAAAAAATACATTAGTTAATAGTACCTATTATTACTCTGTTTTAAAATAACTTTATTCAAACACCATGAATAGTACAATACTTTAAAACTTTTACAACTTTAACAAAATGACAAGTATAAACGTCAAAATTAGATCAGCTGGATTTAATACAGCTGGGCCCAGAGCATGCCAAATAGAATTCTATTATGCTGACGTCATAAAATGGAATTTCACAATGGGAGAATCAACGGTTGCTATGCAACGTGACATCACTAAAATTCTATTCAGCGTGCTCCTGCACCTGATCTATTATTTGTCAACTTTCTATGTTAATATTTAGTTTCTATACATTTTCTGACGTTCTAAATGTCACTTGACATAAAAATAAACATTGCAACAATTGAAGGGTCCAGGACTGTAATATTCTTGTTCTCATGATCATTTTTCAGTGCGTCACAGTTTTTCGATTTCTCTCTAATGCATTAAGTTTGATGAGACGGAAAAAGCGGTAGCTCCGTGATTAAACACAAAAATAATGCAGCATTACAATGGTTATATACATAAGATGTCTATTCCTAACCTACGTTTGATTCGTTGATATTTAGAATGCGCATTTTTTCTAGCCAATCAAATACACGTATTACGAACATTTGACGAAAACTTCGTGCATTTTGGCCATTTTTTAGAAGTCACAAAAAAACTAATTGTCAACAACAGACACAAAACATCTGCTCCTAAAAATTCTTTGAATTTCATAGTTTAAAGTGAGTCTTTTATTTTGAAAATAATATCATTTTGTGGACAAAGTTGTGAGTTATACAGTGGCTGTATCCGTTTTTGTCCTATTTTTGAGGTATTTGTGTAATTTGCAATATACTGCTAAAAATAAAATACTAAAAATTTTAATTCTACAAAAAACTAGTTCTGATAAGGTAATTTGAAGATAGGCCAGTTAATGAGTTTGGCTTGTATATGGATTTAATTTAAGCAAGCAGAACCTTTACTCATTATAGGCCAGGTGTTAATTTGATTTTGCTTCATTAGTGAACTTAATATCTCCAATTCAACTTTAAAATGGTTAGCAAATGTTCCAGTTGTAATGATGATCTTCTTGACAAGTTTGTCGCATGTGATAGCTGCCATGTTACTGTGCACCAGTCTGAACACTGTACTGGTTTATGCGCCTCTGAACTACGCGCTGTTGTTATCCAAAAAAGAACCTTAATGTATTTTTGTGCTAATTGTCGTTTATCTTTTAAAAGTGTACCCAAACTTATTAGGGAAATTGACAATTTTAAAAATGAACTTAGTGCTTTGAAACAGGACATGTTAAAACTTAAGGCTGAAAAAGGTGCTAATTCATTTTCTGTTGATGATGTGGTAAACGAGCTTCATGAACGGGAAAAAAGATCTAAAAACATCCTCATTTTTAATCTTCCTGAATTAAGTAACACTTCTGAAGATGCTTCTCAAGTAAAATCTATTTTATCAAAGGCCCATGCCTCCATCAACACAAATGAAGTCAAAATCTTACGCTTTGGAAATGTGAACAAGAATGGACATCGTCCCATTAAAGTAATTTTTTCTTCAGCAAGTGATGCTCTTCATGTTATTAAAAACAAACAAACAGTTAGTCGTGAAAAAAAGATATATTTTATTTTAGATCAAACCCCTAACCAAAGAAAGCTTTTAGATAGTCTTAGGTCCGAGCTTTCAGAGAGACAAAATGTTGGAGAGGTTAATCTCACGATTAAGTATTTCAATAACATACCTAAAATCATTCAAAAAAACCTTTAAACTCTACTGACTTGGGCAAGTTTACAGTCTATTACCAAAATGTCCGGGGTCTCAGAACAAAACTTACTGAATTAAGCCTCAATGTTTTTAATTGTACCTATGATATTATCATTCTTACAGAAACTTGGCTCAATAGTGACATTGCTGATGCTGAAATTGGTCTTGTCAATTACAATATCTATAGACAGGATCGTACACCTGCCTCTAGTTCATCTCTTAGAGGGGGTGGAGTATTAATAGCTATTTTAAAGAAATATTCATCATTACGAATCCAATCTGATCCTTCTATTGAACAGCTGTTTGTACGGTTCCACGGCAAACTTATTCTGGGAGCTCTATACATTCCACCTCAATCTCCAGCCTACACCTATCAAGTTCATGCTGACCAACTGATGCTTCTAAGTGAACAGTTTTCATCCCTGAAATTTCACTTATTTGGTGACTATAATCTCCCCTCAGCTAGGTGGAGAGTTGAAGATTATTGCTCTTCTGCAACCTCACAAACTTCATCACCTCTAGCTGTAGTTGATGCCATTGAGGTTGTTTCAAATATGTGTGCTTATCATAATCTTTTTCAATGTAACTTTATATTTAATAGCAGGGGTGTTATTCTGGATCTTATCCTGGCCCCAGAAGAGCTTGTCATTTCTGAAGCTGACGATGCTCTGGTTTCACCTGACTCTCATCATCCTCCTCTGTTAACATCATTGCAGCTTAATGTTTTTGATAGGTCAATTTCTGGTAACGAATATTATTATGATTTCCGTAATGCAAACTTTCCAGCAATTCACCAATGTCTAGAATATATAGAATGGGATAACCTGTTTCGTGGTAGAGATCTTTCCGACATGATCGCTATGTTTTATGACATTATTTACTCTCTCATTGAACATTTCACTCCAGTTAAATATTTTAGTACTAAGAAATTTCCTTGTTGGTATTCTTCTGAGCTTAAGCAATTGTTAAAGGAAAAAATAAAAGCTCATAAAATTTATAAAACCTTAAAGACTCCTGAAAGCTATGCTGATTTTTGTCATCTGAGAACAAATTGTAAAAATCTATCTAAATGCTGTTATGACAATTACATACGTTTCACCGAATTTTCTATACAAAATAATGCAAGGCATTTTTGGAAATTTGTAGGTAGCAAGCGTGAAAACAATTGTATACCTGACTCAATGACCCTGAATGACTCTGTAGCTTCATGTGGCAATGATATTGCCAACTTATTTGCAGATCACTTTTCATCAGTTTATAGTGATATTACTTTAAATTGCAATGTTGACCATATTCAGTCTCAACTCAATATCTCATCATATCGTATCCAGATTTCCAAAATTTACGAAAAGCTTTCATCATTAAGTGTCAACAAGGGTCCTGGACCTGATGGTATACCACCTAATTTTCTTAAGGAATTCAGTTTTGTACTATCGCGACCTTTGTTTCATATATTTAATAAATCTTTGGATGTAGGTCAGTTTCCGGACTTTTGGAAACTTTCTTATGTCACACCAATATATAAATCTGGTAATAAATCTAATATTAGTAATTACCGCCCTATATCTATTCTTAGTGTTATACCAAAGGTGTTTGAGAGTATTATAACTGATTTCCTCACCTTCGATAGCTCCGGGATCCTAAACTCTCAGCAATTTGGTTTTACTACAGGTAAGTCTGCTGAACTGAGTTTGTTGACCTATGTTGATTTTCTGTCTGAAGCCTTGGAGGAGGGACTTCAAGTTGATTCAATTTATACTGACTTTTCCAAGGCCTTTGACAGAGTAAATCATGAACTCCTGATTCAAAAGCTTAGCTCCTATGGCATAAGTGGACCTTTGTTGCAGTGGTTACAGAGTTATTTAACCGAAAGATTTCAACAAGTTCGAGTAAACCACTTTTACTCAAACCTTTCCAGTTAAGTCAGGTGTACCACAGGGGTCCCATTTGGGTCCATTACTCTTTAATATATTTATTAATGATATTACCAACTGTTTTCACGATTGTAACGCCTTGCTATTTGCTGATGACTTGAAGTGCTTTAAAGTTATAAAAAATCATTATGATGCTGCCATATTGCAATCAGAACTGAATAACCTCTCTGCATGGTGTTCACTTAACGGTATGAACCTTAATTCAATCAAATGTCATGTAATTAACTTTAACCGTACTCACCACCCAATATTATCAAACTATTACATTGATGGCCAATTGCTCAACACTGTTAATAGAATCAAGGACTTGGGGACTACACTGGAAAACTCTCTTTGTTTCAATACTCACATCATCAATGTCATTCAAACATCTATGAAAATGCTGGGTTTTGTAAAAAGAACAACTCGTGATTTTACAAACATATCCAGTATTAGAGTTCTTTACTTCTCTTTGGTCAGGTCTCACCTTGAGTATTGTTCTTCAGTGTGGTCCCCACACTACTTGGTCTACATTAGGAAACTTGAACAAGTCCAAAATAGTTTCTTCCGTTACATTGCTTTTAAGCTTCATACCTATCAAGATTACGCTGTATGGCAGCATCAACTGCAGGTCCCTTCTCTTGCAAGCAGGAGAAAACAAAGGGACCTTTTGCTATTATTCAAGATCTTAAATGGTATATGCAGTTGTTCTCAACTACTTAATAAGATCGCACTGTTTGTACCACCTCGCACCACTAGACAAGTGCGAACATTTTATGTACCATTCCACAGGTTTAATTATTCACTTTTTTCATTCGTACCCAGAGTCTTGAATTTAGCAAACTCCCTTTGCAATTTACAACTGTTCGACAACTCCATCAGTCGTTTTAAAAGAAATTTAGATGGGATCAATATTTGAGTGAAGCGTCTGTAATTTGTTAACTTGGTTTTATGATATTATATCATAGTACATATTTACTTCTAATATTATATTTATATTTCTGTATGTCTGTTTTTTATATTATATTATGTTATTGTTTTTTTTCTGTACACTATGTATTTTTGTAGAATTGGGCTTGCCCGTAAAATAAATAAATAAATAAATAAAGTGTCAAAGAGTCAAGTGACGGTTATTATTCAGGTCAGTATTTTGTGTACCTGTCATTTTGAAATTTCGAATTCGACTTCCCTTGTGTTTCACAACTTTTTTGTACATTATTTTGTGTTTTGGTTTAGAATTTAGTTCGTTAACAGTTAGTTTTATATTTTGGTTTAGAATTTAATTCGTTAGAAGTTAGTTTATACTCCAGGTCATTATGCAAGAAAAATATCCATAGTAAGGAGACGTAACTCATGGCTGAAGAACCTTAGGAACTGGTTTGGATGTAATAACAATGAATTATTTAGAGCCGCGGTTTCAGAAATAAAGATCACTCTGATGATTACCAACTTTTTAAGCGGAGACAGCACCTAGTGAAGAAGATAAAAACACAGTTTATGGATAGTTTTGTGTCATTTTTTAATGTTTCCATATTTATAAATTTAATTAACAATATTGTTTACTTTTTAATTTTATTCCCCTTTATAAAAAATACCTACATGTTAACATATTGTGTAAAAATCAAATCTACTAAATTACTAATTAGTTTAATTCCACAAGCTTTATTCATCTAAAGTATGATTCTGGCATCTGTCAGATTCGTCAATAATTACATGAAATAAGTCTCGACACACCCAATACAGTATATGACGTCATAATTAATGACGCACTGAAAAATGATCATGAGAACAAGAATAGCTCAATGTTTCTATGTGTCTACTATGGTGGCTCTTACTGTTTAATATGTATATAAATTTATTTACATAAAGGAGCTCCACAACTGTAGCTGTATTAAATTGTCAGATGTCAATACAAAGTTTTGTTTTAATGTGACCCTTATTTAGAGTATTTTAAAATATACCTTTTACAACAAATCTAGTATTTTTGTGATTTATGGTATACAGCCAGCTACAGGAAGTTTATTTTCCTCGTGGAAATCATACATATCTTATTGAGATTTTCAATCTAGACTTTATTTGTGCATACAGTTAATCAATTACTTTTTTTTAGTGAATACTCTAATGTTAGGAAAACCAGAGAAAGGTAAAATGGTGGAAAATATGTTAGTGCAAATGGCAAGAAGTGGTCAGATTTGTACTAAAATCTCAGAAAAGGATCTAATTGGGTTACTGGAAAATGTCAATAATCAAACAAAAAGTACTACTTCAGTCAAATTCGACAGGAGAAGAGCTGCCTTAGACTCAGATGATGATGATTTTTAATTGACTTATAATAAGTAAACAACACATTGTTACTAAGTTCATTTTTAATATTTTGTACATTTTAAACACTTACATTATTTAATAAATTAACAAATATAATTAAGTACTTTTAATGTAATAAATGACTAGATCTCTTATTCTCCCCTATTCTTTTTTCATATGTAGATCTGAAACAGAAAAAAAGGTTAATATTTTCTTACATGGCTCATCGTTTTATACAGTGAGCACGTAAATGTTGGAATTAATTCATTTTTTCATGAATGGACGATTTTGGAAATAAATTCTGAAACAGGTTGATTTTTATTTTTAAATTGTGATGTTTTGGCATATACAGTATGTCCCTGTAAGTTGTATCCATATGGAAAACTTTTTTATTATTAATTTGACGAAAAATAGTTATTCTTCAAAAAAAGCTCTGCATG
The DNA here is from genome assembly GCF_917563875.1 of Diabrotica virgifera virgifera. NCBI lineage: Eukaryota > Metazoa > Arthropoda > Insecta > Coleoptera > Chrysomelidae > Diabrotica > Diabrotica virgifera. The sequence goes on from NC_065450.1 coordinate 141,179,172, forward strand.
GTCCAAAACCTAAGATTCAACCATGAGATATAAAATTTTATAAATATTATACGAGTAGTGTCAAAAAATATGAATTTCGCTCAAGAGTAAAGTAGCTTTATTTTTCACAATATTAAAAACTGCTATTATGAAAAGTTGTTTGGAATTAAGAACTGTATTTTAATATGAAATTACACCCTTCTAACTGAATTTTTTTTTTGAAAAATAATGGAAAATCAACATTATTTTCAGATATTTCATTTCTGATAACTCTTTTATTATTAATTTTACGAAAAAAAGTGATTCTTAATAAAAAGTTCGGCATCATCTAAAACCTAAAATACAACCATCTTATATCAAATTTTATCAATTTTATACGAGGTATGTCAAAAAAGATAAATTTCGATCAAAAGTAAAGTACCTTTATAGTTCAGAATATTTCAATTAGAAGGATGTAATTACATATTAAAATATAATTTTTAATTCTAAACAGCTTTTCATAATAACAATTTTCGATATTGTGAAAAATAAATTATTTTACTCTTGAGCGAAATTCATATTTTTTGACATAGCTCCTATAAAATTGATATAAGGTTGTTATATTTTAGGTTTTAGACAATGAAGAACACTTTATAAAGAATAACTTTTTTCGTAAAATTACTTTCGGTTTTTTAATTAGAAGAATGTAGTTGCATACTAGAATATAGTTCTTGATTTCAAACAACTTTTCTTAACCTTTAACTACCCGCGCATTAAGTTATATAATACGCCACAAGAAAATACACAATAACAGCGGATTTGTTTTTTTTTTTTTGAAAAAATACACTTAGTTGTTTGTTATAAACGTTATTCGGCATCAGTGAATACTAGGAGTTCCTTCTCAGTAAGCCAATTGCGATTTATAACTGGAAAAAAAATGTGATTTTTAGGGGGGGAAAAGTATTGTTTATAAAGAAAAATATAGTTTGTGCCATAATGACTAAAAAACAATTGAAATATGTACTTATATTACTACTTATATTAATATAATCGTGGCGCATATTGTCCACCACCGTAAACAACAAATAATAAACTGTAAATAACGATCTTCCCAGAACGCCGATTATAACGAAACTAAAACCAAATTGTAAAGCACATTCCAGTGATAGGTTAGAGACATAAACAAGGTCAAAAATTAAATTTTTAAATATGCAGTAGAATTCTTATATCTGGCGTACAAAATACGCCAGCGCGTGTAGTTAAAGGTTAACAACAATTTTCAATATTGTGAAAAATAAAAATACTTTACTCTTGGGCGAAATTCATATTTTTTGACACACCTCGTATAATATTCATAAAATTTGATATCTGATTGTTGAATCTTAGATTTTGAACCATGCAGAGCTTTTTATGAAGAATAACTTTTTTTCGTAAAATTAATAAAGTTTTCCATATGGATACAACTTACAGGGACATACTGTATATCATATTAGTGACGTCATCCATCTGGGCGTGATGACGTAATCAATGATTTTTTTAAATAAGACTAGGGGCGTGTGCTAGCTCATTTGAAAGGTTATTAATGCCCGGTTGCACCAACAGATCTTAAGCTTAAAGGCTGTATGACAATATGCATTTTCTTGTATCATTTCTAATATCGTTTCTGATATGTCAAAAAAATGCATAGTGTCATACACAGATACAAGAATTTGTGTCAGGTACAGATTCTTGTACAAGAAGTGCGCCAATTTCTGCGCAAAGAGCAAAAACGTAAATCCTGCTGGTAAAACTTCTAAATGTCATAATGGCGGCTAAAAATGAGATCATATGATTTATGTCTTGATGAATTTATTTGTGTTTTTGTAGGTATTATTTATAAATCTTTTAATGATACTTAATATACCGTTTGGTATGGACTACTGTTCTACTAATAACCATATATTTAGCTCCTAATAAAGTTCAAACTATGTATAACTTTCGGTTTCATATTGCATAATTTTTTAATAGAGGAAAATACAATAGTTCCTAATTTGGATCAAACTGAAGATAATTCTAATGCAAATATTTTAGCACAAATATCAAAACAAAATAAAAAACAATAAGTTTAGTTTTAGAAGTAGTTCTCAATATTATAAATAATATAAAACATACAAACAATTTTAATGTATCAGAGTCAGATATAGTTCAATTAATTAGTAATCATGTAAACCAACCCTTGTCTTCAAATTCGCAGACATCACAAATATGAATATGCTGCAATGGAATTGTCGTTCAGCAGTAGCTAATAAAGTAAATTTAGAATATCTGCTATATCAAAATCAAATTTCCATAGCATTACTCTCAGAAACCTGGTTTAAATCAAAATACTATTATAATTTTAAAGGTTATAATTGCTTTAGATCAGATCGTGCAGACGGGTATGGTGGAACTGCCATTTTATTAAAATCAAACATAAGATGTGAAGAAATAAATCTTAAAAATAGACATCCTTTCACTCATAAATGTATTTCAGTTCAAATTTTTCGAAACAAAAATCCTATTACTATTGTCTCAGTATACATTGAACCAAAAACCCAGATATCTGAAAGACAATGGTTGAAATTCTTTACAGATATTCCTAAACCTTTTATTATTGGTGGCGATTTTAATGCCCACAGTATCGCATGGGGCTGTGAAACTGAAGACAACTATGGTAAAAAACTTTTAGAAAGTATTGATCATTGTAATTTGATATGTCTGAATGATGGGTCGCCCACATTAGCAACTAGTAACAGTCCATCTGCTATTGACTTAACATTTTGCACTCAAGATATTTCAAATTTTTTAACGTGGAGTGTCTTACAAGATTCTCATGGATGCAATCATCTTCCGATTATCATAAACATGGAAACAGATAATACAACTTCATCTCCAACTGAAAACTTTCACAAGATCTGAAATCTTAACAAGGCCGATTGGGACTTATACACCTCTGTACTAGAAGCTGAAAATTCTCCCGGTAATTATCAACAGTTAATAGCAAACATCAATAAAGCAGCCAATTTAGCAATACCGAAATTTTCATCTAACGTGATACATAAGAGACAAATTTCAAACCAATGGTGGTGCGAAAGTTGTAAAACTGCTGCTGATAACCGTAAAATTGCATACGGAAAATATAAACAAAACCCTACAAGGAATAATTTATTTGAATTTAAGAGACTTGATGCTGTCGCAAAAAAACTCTTCAAGCAAAAGAAAAAACAGAATTGGATAGAGTACTGCGAAAGCCTTAATTCCAAAACAAAAATCAGTGAAGTATGGAAGAAAGTAAACGCCTTTAAAAACCGCAAACATTCCAACAAGTTTCCAATAAATCCAAATTCAAGCTGGCTAGATGAATTTCATAATAAAATATCTCCTCAGTGGGCACCTTCCCAATATTTTCCAGAATAAGTTTCAAGGGATAAGTTAGATCGAGTACTTAGTCAACAAAATAGCAGTGCTCCAGGTAAAGACAATATTTCATATTCCATGATATACCATATACCACTTCACTATAAAATATCATTATTACATATTTTTAATGAAATTTGGAATGACACGTCACAAATTCCAGAGAGTTGGAAGGAATATATTCTAATACCTATTAAAAAACCTGGAAAACCAGAAAATTCTTATAGTTCATACAGACCAAGATCCCTAGCTTCTTGCTTCCTAAAGACGTTAGAAAGATTAATAAAAAATAGAATTGAACACTGGTTAGAGCAAGAAGATATTTTCCCAAAATCTCAGTATGGATTTCGAAAATCAAAATCAACTCAAGATGCGATAACTTCCTTAGTCTCATCTATACTAATAAACTTTACTGATAATGCGTATACTATGGCTGCTTTTCTAGATGTCTCTTCTGCATTCGATACCGTTAATTTGGACATTATGTATAGAAAACTAGTAGACATTGGCTTTCCCATCAACTTAGCTAGATTTCTGAGGACACTGTACACTAATAGGACGGTTTTAAAAATCAACAATTCCATCTCCACTCCACGTCTTACAAATATAGGACTACCACAGGGTAGCATATTAAGTCCAATGTTATATATTTTATATAATATTGATTTAGAAAATTGTATTAATAGCACAACAAAGATTATTCAATATGCTGATGATGTAGTAGTTTACACATCCCACAAATCATTGGATATATGTAAAAATAATTTTAATGTCTCAATTAAGGCTGTTCTTAATCACTATCAAAATATTGGTTTAGCAATATCAGAATCTAAAACAGAAATTTGCATTTTCTCCAGAAATCGTCAAATTCCACAAGGTCATTTGGCAGTAGGTCAAATTCAATATCCTATTAAAAATTGTATAAAATATCTCGGTACTTATTTAGATAGAAAACTTCTATGGAAGGATCACATGCATCATATCATAAAAAGTCTGAAAATGCAATGAATATTCTAAGAGCCTTTTGTAGAACTAATTGGGATGCTGATCCAAATATAGCACTTTTATTTTACCGTACTATGATTCGTCCTATTTTCGATTACAGTTGTCATCTGTATGGAACTGCTGCAAACACACATTTGAATAAATTAGAAATACAAAAAAAATAAATGTCTTCGACTTTGTCTTGGATATTTGAAGTCTACACCCGTTAATATAATGGAAGTTGAGGCGATAGAACCACCCCTGGAATTTCGACGACAGTTTTTGAGTGATAAATTTATTACTAGAACCATAGGAAAAAATACAAACTATCTGCAGGATATACATAAGTTATCAATTTTAGATCTAACTCATAAATATTGGACAAAGAAAAAATGTCCCCTTCTTGTAGATAGTTACTTGAAAATATCTCAATACCGAAGTACTTTCTATACTTATGAAAATCAAGTTTCACCTATGTATTCTCATGTATTAGAAGAAATTTTCTCAAAACAAATCAATACTTTTTTTATGTATATTAATTTAAATCCAGCCGTTTTTCAATCATTTATACTTCATAAATGGCCACATTATCAGTTTTACTATTCAGATGGATCCAAAGTACAAAACAAAGTAGGATGTGCAATAATCAATATTCAAAGTGGATTTAAAAAATTATTCAAATTGCCTTGTGAATCATCGATATACACCGCTGAAATGATAGCGATACTTTTTGCTTTAAGACACATATTTAGTAACGAACCCTATAGCTGCATAATATTTACAGACAGTAAGAGTGTCGTTGATAGACTAACTAACGTACATAAGTCCCAACAACTCAATCATATAGAACTGGAAATTATGACTCTTTATAATAAAATTGCAAATTTAGGAAAAAACATCATTATATCATGGATAAAGGGACACGCAGGCATTAGGGGTAACGAAATAGTAGACAGGCTAGCCAAATCCGCCCTAGAAATAGGCGAAGAACTTCCCATGAACTTACTACCCATTTCGGATATTGATATTAGTAGACGACACCAAAAAGAAAATTGGCAAAGGTATTATCGAAACACGAGAACTGGTAGTAATTACAAACAAATGCAGCCTGAAATTCCCATTAAAAGATGGTTTCATTCTGTATGAAATCGCCATTTTATAAGAGTTATAAATAGATTGAGATGTAATCATGCTCTTACCCCCTTCATATGTACAGTTTGGGTCTCACAGAGTCACCTCACTGTGAGTGTGGAAAAGAAGGTGATCTACTACATATTCTCCTCGAATGTTCACATCAATCAGTAAATATAAACAAATTTTATGATAATCTTAATATATTAAAAATTCCACTTCCCGTCTACCTGAACAATTTGATATTTTCTGAAGATATTAATATATTAAAAACAATTTACGAACATATCAAAAACTGTAAATATAGATTGTAGCAATAAAATTTACCCTGTATTTAAGAAATTTTGTTAAAACAAAGCAGGCATGTTTGTTAAAACAAAACAAACATGTTTGTTTTGTTGTTATTTTTTTTTAAACCCTGTAGATTTAAATAATTATTGTATATTATAATTGAAAAAAGAAAAGAACAAAAAAAAGAAAAAGAATAGCAAAGAAAAGAAAAAAAAACTAAGAAGATGTAAACCTCCGCGAGGTTGAATCGGGTTTACGTCTTAGCGTAGTAAAAAAAACAATTTATAAAAAATAACAAAAAAATAATAAAAATAATAATAAAAAAAAACAAATTAACAATTTAAAAAAAATACAACAAAAAATACAAAAAAAATAAAAATTTACAAAAAAAAATGAAGAACCAAAACAGAGTATTACAGTCAAACCCGCTTATTAGAATACCTCTTAAAGGAATATCCCGGTTTAAGGAATAGAAATTTGAGGTCCCGAGACATTTCTACTAGCTACCAATGATCGGTTATTAGAATATCCCGGTTATAGGAATACTTTGGATTGGCACGAAGGCTATTCCAATAAGCGGGTTCGACTGTATTTAGATAATAATTGTAGATAATAATGTTTGTTATGTATTTAGAGTTAGAAATACAGAAAAAATTCCTCTGATTGAAAAATCAAATTTGTTTGTTTTTAAAATAACAAAATGTCTGGCTAATTGGCTCGGCCAAGGCCATCAAATTCACACACAAAAAAAATAAAATAAAAAACAAATAATCAACAGTCAACGTAAAAATTCTAGTTAACATTAAAATATTTGTTTTTAAAAGTTTATAAATTTTATAAAATCCTTAAAATCAGATGTAGACGCAGTACTACCATACCAATGTAACGTGAAACAGGGTGACAAACAAAATTTCGACCAATCACGTGCCGAATTTCATACAATTTTCGATACAAGAACTTGCATAGTGCCATACAGGGCACAAATGTACGTACAAGAAACGATACAAGAAAATGTATATCAGAAACGATATTAGAAATATGATACAAGAAAATACATAGTGCCATACAGCCTTTAGTCGAGAATATCATAAGAATTAATATATTACAATAAGAATACCATAATATAAAAATAGATATAATTGATAATAAGGTAAGAATCTAAAATTATGGTGCAACGTAAGTGATACTCAAGGAGGCCCTATCTATAAGTAGAGCTTAGCTAAGCTGGAGCTTAAGATCTGTTGGTGCAACCAGGCATAAATTCTCTATTCAGTAATATAAGCATTAACATAATTATTTACACAGGGTGTCAAAAAAAATTAAATTAAATTGACATAACAAGAAGAATGTATGTAATTAATATTCAAACTACATTTTACTACTATCATAAAACGGGAAAAATGTTTATTTGACTAATAAACATTTTTTCTGTTGTCTGACAGCAGTAAAATGTATTTTGAATTAAATAAATTGCATACATACTTCTTTTAGTGTAAATTAATTTAATAAAAATTTTTTTTTGGGCTCCCTGTATAAATAATTATGTTAATGTACTGAATAGATAACTGAATATCCTTTCAAATGAGCTAGCACACGACCCCTATCCTATTCTCATAAAAAAATCGTTGATTAATATGTCATCACTCCCAGATGGATGATGTCACTAGTGTGATATATATGCCAAAAAATTATAATTTAAAAATAAAAATCGACCTGGTATGGAATGTATTTCCAAAATCGTCCATTCACGAAAAAATTAATTTATTCCAAGCTTTACGTGTATCACTCTTTATTAGCAGAATTGGATTAGAGTAATGGAAAACTTTCTTGAGAATTGGATTAGAGTAAGGGAGTTAATTTTTTCAGTTAACAAGGTTAGAGTTCTCGTATCGAGGAATGGGGGTCGTCTGCTAGCTACTTTGAAGGGTCATTAGATCCTCTGTTCAGTAAATTAAACATTAACATATTATTTATAAAGGGTGGCAAAAAAATATTTAATTTATGAATTATGTATGTAATATCATTGATTATAAATGTAGTTATTAATCAATGGTAATATGTTTAATACAAAATACATTTTACTGCTGATAGAAAACGGAAAAAATGTTTATTTGATTGATTAAAATTTGTTTTTGGCTAAACTTATATGTTCAAATTAACCCACACCTGTACATATCAGACCCTACTGATATATAGGGTGTTTCATTAAAAATAAATATTATGGACTATGCTAAACTTGCGTAAATCACCATGTACATTAAAATTTAAGTACATATAAAAAGCACACATTTATATTTAAAAGTTGAAAGGTGTTGGCGTTTTTTTTCATTTTTTAAAATAAGGACAAACGATTTTATTCCATAAGTGGTTGTCACACTGTATAATTTACTTACCATCTTCTTCATCTTCGTTATCATATTCCTCCTCTTCTTCTTCTTCGGTCCCTATGACATCGGCAAAGCATAAAGTATAGAAAATAAAGCTCAAAAACAGGAGAGGAATAATAAAGATTAGCGACGTCATTATAGGGTTGCTTCGCCACATATCTTTAATGGTAGTTTTGGTTTCAAAAAATCCTCGGTACAAACGTACGAAGAAACTGTTTCCTCCATAAGTCTAAAACAAAGAAATATGCCAGGTTAAAAGAATATAATAATAAACAAAATTTTAAACCAAAAATTGCAGAATAAAGCACTGACATTAGTTGGTCCACCACTATTCCAGAGAAAAAAAAACGTACATTATGTTCGATTACATATACAGGCAAAATATCAACAAAAATAGTTAAACACATAAAAAAGAAAGGAATACCACCAGCTTTCAGAACAAACTAAAACTTAAGCAAATATATAGAACAAGAGGCAAAAGAAAAATCACTTACACTGGGGTATACATCGGTCAAACTGGTAGGACCTTTAATTAAAGGGCTTTCAATAATAGAAAAACAAATTTTACATATGCACTTCACCTTCTAGATTCTAGATCATAATCATTATTTTAAGGACCAATTTCACATTTCCCCAGGCAGTGGGTGAAAAATAGGTCAATTTCAGGATATAATTAAGGAATTTTTGAAACCTATCAGGTGTTATAAAGGACGATGCCAGGAATAACTTCTACTAATATGTAACCAAAAATATTGTGCGCTTTTTTTATTGCGGTTTTCATTTGTTAAATTTGCAATTTTTAATGATTTTTAATTTTGCAGCTTAGGATATTGATTTTAGAGAAAAACTTTTTAATAGAAAGTTGTAGTAAATTAAAAAACCTACAATTTGAGGTACGGTAAGTTTAATTTGGTTAATTGGTTATTGCAAAACAGCCTGCGAAAGGTCCAAAATGGCCGTTTTTTACAATTGCATTATTTATTGTACAAATAATTTTTTTTATTTTTTAAAGCTTTAAAATGCAGATCTTTCAATTCCAAACATAAAAAAAATTGTAAAGCCAGATTAACGAATTTGTTGCTTAGATATTATAAATTTTTTATCCCAAGAGGTCAAATGTCGAAGGCTATAACTTTTTGAAAAAAAATAGTAGAGAGTTGGTGAAACATCTAATTTTCTTCTAAAGAGTTATATTTTTATATTCTGATGTAAATAAATGCGTAAAACATTTTTAAACCTCTAATTTTTGGGTTTGAAAATAAGGGGGCAAATTTCGTTATAAACATTTAGAGCTGAAGCGGCCCTGTACATCCTATGAGTTTTTAACTTACAGATTATTGGTGCTGAAGATGAAACGAAGATTTATAAAAAAATAAAAATTTTCTACAACCAACTGAAGCCGAGATAATTGTTTTTTTTTTCTTAAGTCGTAGTGCCTTTATTTATAACAATTAAGAAATTATTTTACAGTCATTGTATAAAGAAATACTTATATTACCTTAAAATAAAAATTATTATAAAATATAATTACATTTAATTATTAAAAATTATTTCTAAAATCGGTGCTTTTGCGAGCGGCCGAAATTTGCAAATCGCGGGGCTCGCTTCAAATCCTCGCGGTCGGAAAATGTTTACGTAACTTGTATTAAATTTTGACAGAAAACAATTTAATAATATTACCATTATAATATACAGTCTATTTACCACTGTATTTGTTTTTCTTGATAAACTTTTATATGTGAAATTTCATTTCTGAAGAAATAATATTACAAAAATGATACATATATATGAAATATATAACTATATTTTTAATTTTTTATTGTTATATAAATATAATAATAATAATGTTACTTCTTACTATAATATACAATATAAAACTTTTTCTTCTTGTAGTGACTATACTTTTTGGATTTCACATATAAAAGTTTATCAAGAAAAACAAATACAGTGGTAAATAGACTGTATATTATAATGGTAATGTTATTAAATTGTTTTCTGTCAAAATTTAATACAAGTTACGTAAAAATTTTCCGAGCGCGCGGATTTGAAGCGAGCTGGGCGATTTGCAAAATTCGGCCGCTTGCAAAAGCACAGATTTAAAAAATAATCTTTAATAATTAAATGTAATTATATTTTATAATAATTTTTATTTTAAGATAATATAAGTCTTTCTTTAGTCAATGACTGTAAAATAATTTCTTAATTGTTATAAATAAAGGCACTACGATTTAAGAAAAAAAAAACAATTATCTCGGCTTCAGTTGGTTGTAGAAAATTTTTATTTTTTTATAAATCTTTGTTTTGTCTTCAGCAACAATAATCTGTAAGTTAGAAACTCATAGGATGTACAGGGCCGCTTAAGCTCCAAATATTTATAACGAAATGTGCCCTCTTATTTTCAAACCCAAAAATTATCTCGGCTTCAGTTGGTCGTAGAAATTTTTTATTTTTTTATAAATCTTCGTTTCAACTTCAGCAACAATAATCTGTAAGTTAAAAACTCATAGGATGTACAGGGCCGCTTCAGCTCTAAATGTTTATAACGAAATTTGCCCCCTTATTTTCAAACCCAAAAATTAGAGGTTTAAAAATGTTTTACGCATTTATTTACATCAGAATATGAAAATATAACTCATTAGAAGGAGATTGGATGTTTCACCAACTCTACGATTTTTTTTTTCAAAAAGTTATAGCCTTCGACATTTGACCTCTTGGGAAAAACAATTTATAATATCTAAGCAACAAATTCGTTAATCTGGCTTTACAATTTTTTTATGTTTGGAATTAGTCCTGTCGCCAGGGGGGGGGGGTACAACGGCCTTCTTAATTCAGATGGACTTACCCAAGTTTTTGTTATGTATTTTGACCTGTAGAACACGATTTTTTTGGGTAACAGTTGATCCGGATGTCGATAAGATTGTTATAAAAAAGGAAGTTGAGGAATTCCATAACAGCGTTTTCTCGCAAAACAAAACATTTTTTTGTATTTTTTGGGTCATTCTAACCCAAAAATGTTCCTACAAGTTTTTTCGTAGGATGCATAGTTTTCGAGATAAATGCGGTTGATCTTTCAAAAAATCGAAAAATTGCAATTTTTGAACCCGAATAGCCTTTGAATAAGAAATAAAATAGCAATTCTGCTTACCGCCTTTAAAAGTTTGAGTCAAATTATATCTGTTTTGAATATTTGCATTGCTAAAAATTTATTTTTTGATTGTTAAAAAAAGCTATAAACACATAGTGTTTCTCGTGCCTAATACATGCGTTTTAAGGCATGCTACGTAGAAATAGCCCCGCTTGCACTTTTACCTCTTCTACCTACTCGTTCGATTTTAAATGAGAAATCATTAAAAACATCACTCAAGCACTAGGTGTTTATAGCTTTTTTTAACAATAAAATAATAAACTTTTAGCAATACAAATAATTAAAACCGATATAATTTGACTTGAACTTTGAAATGTGGTAAGCAGAATTGCTATTTTATTTTTTAATCAAAAGTTATTCGGGTTCAAAAATTGCAATTTTTCGATTTTTTGAAAGTTCAACCGCGTTTATCTCGAAAACTATGCATCCTACGAAAAAATTTGTAGGAACATTTTTTGGTTAGAATGGCCCAAAAAATACAAAAAAATGTTTTGTTTTGCGAGAAATCGCTGTTATGTGATTCCTCAACTTCTTGGTTTATAACAATCTTATCGACATCCGGATCAACTGTTACCCAAAAAATTCGTGTTCTACAGGTCAAAATACATAACAAAAACTTGAGTAAGTCCATCTGAATACAGGAGGCCGTTGTACCCCCCCTGGCGACAGGACTAAATTGAAAGATCTTCATTTTAAAGCTTTAAAAAATAAAAAAAAATATTTGTACAATAAATAATGCAATTGTAAAAACGGCCATTTTGGACCTTTCGCAGGCTGTTTTGCAATAACCAATTAACGAAATTAAACTTACCACAGCTCAAATTGTAGGTTTTTTAATTTACCATAACTTTCTATTAAAAAGTTTTTCTCTAAAATCAATATCCTAAGCTGCAAAATTAAAAATCATTAAAAATTGCAAATTTAACAAATGAAAATCGCAATAAAAAAAAAGCGCACAATATTTTTGGTTACATTTTAGTTGAAGTTATTCCTGGCATCGTCCTTTATAACACCTGAAAGGTTTCAAAAATTCCTGAATTATTATATCACGTTTTTTCACCCACAGCCTGGGGTAATTCTCTATATCCAAAATAAAGGCGTTAAGCTATGTTGAATGGGTTGCATATGAGAGTTCATTTTGAATGAAGTAAAAAAACAGACATACTCTCAATCATAATGATTGAGAGTACGTCTGTTTTTTACTTCATGCGTTAATAAACCAAGAGGCAGCGCTGAAAAATCTCTTTGAATTTACTAAAGCTACAATTTTCACAGTTGATTACTGTGATTGTGTAAAGAAACATACTGCGGTCGGTCAAGCGAAACGTAGAACAGGGGTTACTGAGAGGGTATCAAAGTTGCTTTCCTACGAAGGTAATTAAATCCATTTACTAAGGCTGAAAATCAGGACACACATTCTAAATTAAATATAAATAAAAGTTATTATAGTCGGTCACCTGTATGACGGGACAGAGCTGGTCGGTCGGTCCCAATAGTCGATTGAGGAAATGAAGCATTTTGGCTCGCAATTTTTTCGTCCAGCATGGATTTACTTGAAATTTTCACAGAAGGTAGGGAATAGTCCAAGGATCATTTTCTATATCATGCCGCTATCTTACGCTAAAACCTTGGGGGTGGTCGCCACCCCACCTTGGGGATGGGAATCTTTTATTACATTTTAACCATGTAATTCGATGGAAAAAGTGATTCTAAGAAAAAAATGTTTTTTACATTTTCTTCCTAAAACTAATATTTTTCGAGTTATTCGCGCTTGAAAAAACAGTTTTTCGACGAAAAAATCGACTTTTTTAGAGGGTTTTTTGAGAATACCTCGAAAAATATTCTATATATTTTTGGCGATAAAAAGTTTCTTCAAAAATGATTTTGTAGAATTTTTAAAGAGCTATAAGACTGTGTAAATTAAATTCCGTAGAATACCTTAGTTTTTAATTGGGGCGGGTTAAAAGGGCTCGAATAAGGGGGTGTTTGCTGGTAAATAGAGGTTTTAAACAGCTATATCTGGCTAACTATTCACTGTAATGAAAATCTAGGGTAATTTTAGTCATTAGAAAGGCTACAATTTAGTAGTTTATAATGTTTTTCGTATCTTCAGAATTTTCAGAGACATTTTGAAGTAAAAGGTGAAAAATACCAAATTGCAAAAAATCAATTTTTCTTTAAACACCAATTTTTCCAAAATTTGGCATTTTAGATAGGTCAAACTCCTTGAGTGTATTGATAATATAAATATAAAAGGAACTACAAAAAGGTGAAGACCAATTTTAAATTAGAAAGGTAATTAGGGGGTTATTTTCACTGATTCTTTCGTAGAGAAAATCAGGTACCGACATTTTTTTGAATATAAGTCGCTTAATTTTCATGCTAGACACTTTTTATTATTATTTTTGAAAGGCCTAATTGTATACTTGAAAAAAGATTATTTAAGTTTTCCTCGAAAAATGCAAATTTTTCCCATTATTTGGCTTTGAATATTTCAAATTATGCATTTGACGAAAAAAGCTAACTTTTAACATGCCGTATATCGGTTTGTATTGGTCTTAAAGATATTTTTGGAAAAGAATTTGGTTTGTGTTACTAAAAGATACAATTTTGATATCTACAGTTTTTTTTATTAAATGCATATTTTTCGGGGTATTCTCAAAAAGCCTCTAAAAAGTCGATTTTTTCGTCGAAAAACTGTTATTTTCAAGCGCGAATAACTCGAAAAATATTAGTTTTACGAAGAAAATGTAAAAAACATTTTTTTCTTAGAATCACTTTTTCCATCGAATTACATGGTTAAAATGTAATTAAAAATTCCCACCCCCGAGATGGGGTGGCGACCACCTCCAAGGTTTTAGCGTAAGATAGCGGCATGATATAGAAAATGATCCTTGGACTATTCCCTACATTCTGTGAAAATTTCAAGTAAATTCATGCTGGACGAAAAAATTGCGAGCCAAAATGCTTCATTTTCTCAATCGACTATTGGGGCCGACCGACCGGCTCTGCCCCGTCATACAGCTGACCGACTATAATAACTTTTATTTATATTTAATTTAGAATGTGTGTACTGATTTTGAAAAGTAAATGGATTTAATTACCTTCGTAGGAAAGCAACTTTGATAATTGATACCCTCTCAGTAACCCCTGTTCTACGTCTCGCTTGACCGACCGCAGTATGTTTCTCTACACACTCACAGTAATCAACTGTGAAAAATCTAGCTTTAGTAAATTCAAAGAGATTTTTTAGCGCTGCCTCTCCCTCTATAAGCTATCTTTATTAGAATCTATGGAAATTGATAAAGTAAAATTAGAGATATAATTCTAAATGACCAACTTGAGACAAACAACTCTCCCCTCCTCAACTCATTCAGTTAAAGACTATAAAGTGTAGACGCATAGTAAAAATTCATCACTTGAGAAAGGCCCTCTGCCGAAACAGCTGTAGCGACATTAATTTGTAATACATTTTGTGAAAACAAAAGTTTTTAGTGTTTTATTGTTGGGAAACACATTATGTTCTTCGTTGATCTAAGGAAAACCTACGATAGCGTCCCACTGAAGAAACTGTGGCAATCAATGGAAAGTATGAATATTAATATACAAGGTGTTTCATTAATAATTGTCCATATAGTAACTGGAGAAACCTTAGCACAAAATACGAAGATTTAACCTAAAACACTTAAATAAAATGTGGTTCCTTACTGAGTTACAGGGTGTTTTATCTAAAAATTTAAAAATTATTTTTGCTTATCATTTTAAAACTATTCGACGTATCCTTTTCATACTTAACAGAAAGTGCGACTACTATACAGCCTACGAAATTACGATAAACAAGCGTTTCTAGCTACTACCAGAGGCGTACGACAGGGGATAGTGAATTGTTGACCCTTCTCAAATTCTACGCCACTGGTGGAATTACTATTTTAGTACCATTATTAGATTCTCCAATATTTTCTACGTAAATAATATACTCTTCATTGGTAACGATAAAGTCATTAGTTTTCGAGATATTTCAAGTTAAATATGAAACGGCACGGTTATTTCGATTAATTTACGATAATATGATTCATATGATTAAAATTTAAAAATTATTTGTACCCAGTACTTTAAAACTATTTGACGTATCCTTATCATACTTGGCAGAAAAGGTAGGTACTGTACACCCTACTAAATTAAGATAAATAAACGTTTCTAGCTACTACCAGAGGCGTACGACAGGGGATAGTGGCTGGTTGACCCTTCCCAAATTCTACGCCACTGACGAAATTGCTATTTTAGTGTAATTTTTTGATTTTCAATACTTTTTATGTAAATAATATACTGTTCATTCGTAACGATGAAATGATCAGTTTTCGAGATATTTGAAATTAAAAATGAAGCGACACAATACATTAATCAAAATAACCGTGTCGTTTCATTTTTAACTTCAAAAATCTCGAAAACTAATGACTTTATCGTTACGAATGAAGAGTATATTATTTTCATAGAGAGTATTGGAGAATTCAAAAATTGAACTAAAATAGCAATTCCGCCAGTGGCGTAGAATTTGGAAAGGGTAAACCATTCACTTTCCCCCGTCGTACGCCTCTGGTAATATACAGAAACGTTTGTTTAACATAATTTAGTAGTTTGTACAGTACCTATACTTCCTACCAAGTATGAAAAGGATACGTCGAATAGTTTTAAAATGCTGAGCAAAAATAGTTTTTAAATTTTTAGATAAAACACCCTGTAACTCAGTAAGGAACCACATTTTATTTAAGTGTTTTAGGTTAAATCTTTGTATTTTGTGCTAAGGTTTCTCCAGTTACTATATGGACAATTATTAATGAAACACCCTGTACAATGATAGTCCAGAGAAATAAGATTTTTCTCGTGACACATCCCCCTCCAGGCTGAAACCAAATTTTTTGAGTAGTATGGACATCTATATTAATAACCTATATGTTTCCTGCAGCCGATTTTGATGATATACATAGTTATAAACAAATGAAGATCAAAAAACGGTAAATTTTGGCTTTTTTCATCTATAACCAAAAAGCTAAGCATTTTAAACAAATTTGAGAGTAAGAAACTCATAAATCGCCTCAAAAATTTAGCAATACCGCGTTCGCTGAATATGTCTATCCTTATTGGTTGCTTAGAAAATTGCAAAATAAATCATAAATTTTGAGTTTTTATAAATATTCATAACTTATGTCAAAATTAACTTAGAACCTTCTTATTACACGAATTGCTGAGACATCTGGTGAGAATCAGAAAATTATGAGGTTACAGTAAGACTTCTGACAGTTTAGGGAAGAAAAACATTTATACTATTGACTTAATTAAAAAAAAATGACAAAAAGTAATTTTAAACAGTGTAAAATTATTTTGCAAAAACACGTCAATTTTTTGCTTACTTATAAACAATTAGAATAACTTTTTAACCGTTACCCGTAGAAAAATTATTTTTTCATATTTGGAAAGACTGAATTTTTATACACATTTAGAAAGAAAAACAATTGTCCTAGGACAATTAGGGACGAAGTTAGCCCTCCCTTTTTTTAATTGGCATGTTTTTTCAAAATAATTTTGCAGTATTTAGAATTATTTTTTGTCATTTTTTTTTAAATTAATTAAATAGTATAAATCTTCTTCTTTCATAAACTATCCAAAGTATTAGTGTAACTTCATCATTTTCTGACTTATAGCGTTGCAAAAAAATTAATTTGGGATAAACAAATTAAATACCTTTTAAACTATTTGACCAATTGCTTTGAAATTTAGGGTATGATTTAAGCACCAGAAGTTTCAGCATTCCGTGTAGTAAGAACGTTCTAAGTTAATTTTAATTTTTTACATAAGTTATGAATATTTATAAAAACTCAAAATTTATTATTTATTTTGCAATTTTCTAAGCAACCAATAAGGATAGACATATTCAGCGAACGCCATATTGAAGTTTTTTATACGATTTATGAGTTTCTCACTCTCAAATTTGTTTAAAATACTTAACTTTTTGGTTATAGACGAAAAAAGCGAAAATTTACCGTTTTTTTTATTTTCATTTGTTTATGACTATATATATCATCAAAATCGGCTGCAGGAAACATATAGGTTAATAGATGTCCATACTAATAAAAAAATTTGGTTTCGGCCTGGCGGGGGTTGTGTCACCAACAGGATATTTTTTTTCCTTATTTCTCTGAACTATTAATAAAACCCGTCAAAGTACTATTATAATCAACCCATAATAAAAATAAAAATTACACATACAAATAAAAGCAGGGTTTGTAACATCAAAGGGATTGAAGCAAGGATGTTACCTATTCTCCATTTTATTTAAAATGTACTTTGGAACAAAAATTTAAAGCAATGGGGGATACCTCTCACCAACAGTATGGTATATACGCTCAACTTTGCAGGCGATCAAATAATATTGGCTCAAGATTATGAGGATTTAAACTATATGGCCAATTAATTGAAGAGTACGATATATTAGACAAGACGAAAACGGCGGGTTCGTTGGAAAAAATATTCCCATGAGATTTTTTTGCATAGTCACAATTGTAATACACCCCAGAATAATGTTCAAGAAGTGGCCCACGAGAAAAGTGGTGCCAATTTTTTTTAACAATTTTTTTTAATCAAATTGCAAAAATTATTATTTTTGGTCAGTACAGGTTTGGACAGTACATTTTTTTAGGTTTTTTAGACCATTCTAGACAAAAACGGTCTCTTGTAATTTTTCTCTAAAGTTGACGGTTTTCGAGTTATAAGGAATTTAAAATTTGAAAAACGCGAAAATGGCCATTTTTAAGACTTAAGGGAGAAAATAGGTTTAGAGGTTTCAAAATTTCAAATTTTTGGAACTAGCATGGATCGATAGGATTACTATTCAAGAATGTGTTCTGAAAATTTCAAAGCAAAATTCGAAGTCCTTTCCAAGTTATGAGAATTATACGGAGCGCGCTCGCGTTGAGCGCAATCTATGAGATTTTTTTCAAACGCGTTTTTCTCGAAACGACTTTTTTTCGGCTTGCGTGACGCCTAGCTCAAAAAATAATGAAACAATTTTGAAAAACTAAAGTGATTATTGTTCGTTATTAAATTGTCTTCGATATGAACCTCCAATCGGAATAAAAAATGGGTTTTAAGTGCATTTTTAAGGGAAATAACTGAAAAAAAAAACGGCGAAAATTGATGTTCTTTTTCAAACTTGGGTAATTTTTCAAATTTTTGATTTTTTAAGCCGATTTGAGGTTCATATCGAAGATAAACTTGTAATAAACGTAAAAATTTTTGGATTCTACATGGACTCTACATGTCACTTTTGGACTCTACATGTCACGCAAGCGACATGTTCGTGCGGCGAACGTCCACGGGTTGCGGCCTACAACTGCTCTATTTTTAAATATAATAACTTTAAAAATTTTGGGCATATACTTTAGAACAAGTATAAAATGATCCCAAAGTTGCAAAAAAAAATTTTTTTCTATCTAAAAAAAATTCTCAAAGTAACATGAAAAATCGTACTCCTAAACCTATTTCCCCCTTAATAACTCGGCCGGTTAAAAATTATTATTATGAAAGTCAGAAAGTAACTAAATCAAAGTTTATAGCCTCCCCCCCCCCTAGATGATCGTGAAGAAATTTGTGTCATTAATTTATTACAAAGATGTTATTTTTAATTATTAACAATAAGCCGTAAGATCGTATTGACACGGCTGTAAATGTGAGTGCGAGTAAGATGCCCCATTGGACTGCGGGAATGGCATCTCTCTCGCACTCACCATAGACGGCCGCCTAATACGTGCTGGCGCTCATTATTATTACTTAACAATAACAGCTTAGTAATAAAATAATAACAAAAATTTCTTCAGGATCTTGTAGGGGGGCTTTCAATTTTGATTTAGTCACTTTCTGACTTTCATAATAATAACTTTTAACCAATTTATTAAGCCTTGAAAATCGCCATTTTTCGTTTTTTTTTTCACTTTTATATTGTTTATAACTCGAAAACGATCAACCTTTTTTGTCCAGAATGGTCCAAAAAACCTAACAAAAATTTGTACGGACCAAAAATATTGATTTTTGCAATTTGATTAAAAAAATTGTTAAAAAAAATTTGGACCACTTTTCACGTGGGCGACTTGTTGAACCTTATTCTGGGATATCTCACGAATGTGATTATGCAAAAAAATCTCATGGGAATATTTTTTCTTACGAATCCGCCGTTTTCACCTTGTCTATATGGGGTCTGGATGCCAATACAAAGAAAACCGAATACTTGTGCATTGGAGAGCAACAAAAAGATCCCATATATGTAGTCCAGTAAATGACCGTTTTGGAGTGTAATTTTCAGGGTCAACTCCGAATTCCATGAAAATTTGGATTTAGGCTCTACTTATCCTCAACTTCAAACTTGAATTTGTGCCGTTGGCTGCTTTTACTTGGGGGTGACAGTTACCCCTTCTCGAGGGGTGAAAAAACCCGCGTTTAAAATAAGTCCGGAAATTGATAAATTCACTAATTCTAAGTAACTTTTGTTCTACAGAGTTTTTTTATGTAAGCCAATAGTTTTCGAGTTTTTTACGATTGAAAATGTGTATTTTTCAACACAACAAAAACACGTTTTCAGGCGGTTTTTCGCAAATAACAAGTAAATGCTTTATCAAAAAAAATATTCTCAGCAATGTAGCTTGTTAAAAAACGAAAAAAATTGTGTATCAATGAAGTGTATAAATCCGGTAAAAGAAAAGTGTAGCACATGAAAAATACGTTCTTATTTGTCAAATTCCAAATTGAACATTTCAACGTGAAATAACCAAAAAATTAAACAATTTTTGGGAAAAAGTTATTAAAATGAAATGAATTTCGAAATTTTTAATCAAAACGAAACCGTAGATTTTCTTATTTAAGTTATTAAAATGTTTTAAAGTGTTTAAAAAAAGCTTTATCTTTATTTTTTACAAAAGTTTCTAGCAACAAAACTAAACGAGTTATACTCAACATAAAGTTGGTCTCCTTTATTTGGTAAAAAAAAATCGTGAAAATATCCCCCTATTTAGCACCCTAAATAAAATTAATCGTTACCGCTTTACCATTTACAGTGGAACCTCGATAACTCGGATTAATCGGGACCGCGGCCGATCCGGGTTATCGAAAATCCGAGATAGCCGGAGAATATGGTAAAAATTAATAAAATACGGTATACTTACAGATAAACTCCGTTAGAATTGAAATAACATGAAATATATTTATAAATATGCACAGTACCTACACATCAAAATTACTAAAAAAACACCAAACACAAACGTAAGCAAACGGAAGCGAACAATACAATACACACAATACAATCACAACGATGTAATGTTATTTAAGAACAGTGAAAACTAAAGACCATTGTTTATAAAAGAATTTTTTTAAAGTCTTTCCTAAACAATGCTAAGACAGTTTGAAATAAAAAGGAATAGGTACTACAGACAGGTGCCTGTTGTTTCTGCGGCGTGTGCTATGAGTCATTTTTACTATCGTATAGTTCAAATTACACACATACACATTATCTCTCAAATATTATATTACATACATTTTTATTGTTAAAAGGTTTGTCTGATAATTAACTATTTTGATGGGAAATAAGCCACAATTAAATTTAACAATAATTTTATTAACGTTTCGACGCCCAAATCGGGTCGTTGTCAAAATACAAAATATTGAAAATGTAAATGTTTATCTGATGAAAATCGGTCCGGGTTAGCCGGACTTCCGGGTTATCGAGGGCCGACTTATCGGGGTTCCACTGTACTTTATATGTATGTGTATTGTTTATACGATGTGTAAGTACCTATCACCGATTCAAAGTGCTTATTTTTGAAAAAAAATTGATTTTATAGTAAAAAAAGTATCTAAAGAATTTTGGAAAAATGCCCTTTTTCAAAATTACTTAAAAAATATTAGTGGTACGACACATATCAAACAGTAAAAAATATAGGTTTTGCTTTTATACATATGCTAGTTTCATTTTGTTTTTCTGTAAGACAAAAAATGGTTAAGATATGGCTGTGCAAATTTTGCATACACTCGTGATTAGTGACTCGTTCAAGCCCTTTCAACTATAACCCTTTCAAAAATAAGCTTTTTAAACCTCTAAAACTTACAGATCATTATAAAAAATACATAAGTAAAGTGTAAAAATGCTATATTTTTATTTTTTTTATAAAAGTTTCTATCATTAAAACTAAGCGAGTTACGCTCAAAATAAACTTGCCCCTTGTTTTTGGTAAAAAATCGTGAAAATCTCCCCCTATTTAGCACCCCAAATGAAATCAATCGTTACCGCTTTACAAACAATTTACTTTACCCTTTCCGTGGCGGTGCGGGGCAGCTTAGGTACCCCAGATGCGGTTTTGTCTTTATGACTTTTCAAAATATTTTTATTTTTTTTATCCCTCCAGGTAATCTTAGAAAATATATGTATTACTAAATCGTTTTTTTTTTTATAAAAATTATCAAATATAATTTCAATTTTATACTAAAATTGAAATTAACTCCTCGAGGCACACAGTGCCAGAAACCCCTGCCAGAGACATTCAACAATATACAAGTCGAAGATGCAGCTTTTGTGCCAGGGCACGTGATAGAAAGACTAAAATATCATGTAGTAGGTACATGCAGAAAACCCATTTGCACCATACATCGAGAAGAAAGTAAAACATTTGTATACCCTGACTGTAAAAATGATGAATTAGATAAAATTGTAATTACAGGTAAAAATAAAAAAACGTAAATCTTTTTAATAATAAAAGCAAATTATTTCAGTTACTAGTGCTTTATTATATAACTTTCCAAACAATAATGTAAAATTTAAATGAATTATTAATGTATTTTAGTGGGGTACCATAGTTGCCCCGCAGGGCCTGCAGTGTAAGTTTTTATAGCACGGTCCCGGAAAGGTTAAAAAAGTTTTAATGGGCTTTTCCCGGAATGTTCTTCATTTTTTGGTTATTTCACGTTGATATATTCGATTTGGAATTTGGCGAATAAACACGTATGTTTCATAAGCTACAACTTTGCTTTTGTTGGATCTATAGACTTTACGAATGCACAACTTTTTGCGAAAAACCGCCTGAAAACGTGTTTTTTGTCGACAAATAAACATTTTCAATCGCAAATAACTCGAAAAGTATTGACTTACGTAAAAAACTCTATAGAACAAAAGTTGCTTAGAGTTGGTCAATTTAGCCATTTCCGGACTTATTTTAAACGCGAGTTTTTTCACCACCGAGAAGGGGTGACCGTCACATCCCAAGTAAAAGCAACCAACGGCACAAATTCAACTTTGAAGTGGAGGGTAAATAGAACCTAAATCCAAATTTTCATGCAATTCGGAGTTGACCTTCAAAATTATACGGTATCGCCGTAGAGAAGATGCAAAAACCACTACAACATTAGACAGTATTTTATGGGACCAATCCATCAGTAAAGAAAATAAAAAGAGGATATAATATGATACTATATTATAGACAAGCCGAAAACGGCGGGTTCGTTAGAAAAAATATTCCCATGAAATTTTTTATTGCATAATCACATTCGTGAGACATCCCAGAATAAGGTTCAAGAAGTCGCCCACGGGAAAAGTGGTCCAATTTTGTTTAACAATTTTTTTTAATCAAATTTCAAAAATTTATATTTTTGGCACATTTATACAAAATAAAAATAATTGATAACAATCTTTGTGATATTTGCAATGAAACGGCGGACTTGGATCATATATTTTTTAATTGTAAGAAGTACACACATCAGTCGGACATTCTTACAAAAAAGTTTAAACGTTTACGGTCCCTATAATGTTATGTATCTTTTGGCACTGAGTGATAAACGTATTTTTGATTTTATTTTGTTTTTCCTATATGACTGTAAAATTAAGTTATAGAATGACTAGATTAGGCTTGTAACCTTAAATGTCTTTCCTTTTGATTGCCTACATGCCTGCCTCACCGTGTGGTGTGGGTATATAGGTAATCAATAATTATTAAGAAAAAAGAAAAACCCTTGAACGAGAAAAGTGTGACCCTTGTCCTTATCCCAAAATTTTTATTAAGATTAATTTAGCAAAAATTCACTTTGAAAATAAAATGTTTATTATATCTATTCTTAACAAAAAGGTCGGCCAGACTTAGATAACCTTAACGATTCCTAATTAGATAGTTTAGATAAGATATATTATGTTTATGTATGTACTATTTACTTTGTTTCTGGCCGCATGGTCTAATCCTAAAACCAATAAAAAAAAATAAAATTTTTGGCCCGTACAAATTTTTGTTAGGTTTTTTGGACAATTTGTAACCAAAACCAAAAATGTCGATTTTTAAGGATTAATAAATTGGTTAGAAGTTATTATTATAAAAGTCAGAAAGTGACTAAATCAAAGTTTAAAGCCCCCCCCCCCCTACAAGATCCTGAAGAAATTTTTGTCATGATTTTATTACTAAGCTGTTATTTTTAAGTAATAATAATGAGCGCCAGCACGTATTAGTCGGCCGTCTATGGCGAGTGCGAGAGATGTCATTCCGGCAGTCCAAGGCGGCATCTTACTCGCACTCACATTTACAGCCGCTCCAATACACTTTTACGGCTTATTGTTAGTAATTAAAAAAACAGCTTGGTAATAAATTAATGACACAAATTTCTTACAAACCGAGTTATTAAATCTTAAAAACAATATGAAAAAAAATTTAAGAAACGCTTTTCTTTAGTTACGAGTGACTAAAATTAAAAATATTATAAAAAAATCAACCAAAAAGGAAAATATAAAAAAAATGAAAAAATCTAACACATCCGTCAAAGAAAAGCGCGTGGCGCGTGTTCATCGAATAAACGGTTTTCGCCCCACGCTTTTCTTTAGCGAATGTGTTAGATTTTTTCAATTTTTTTTTTTATATTTTGCTTTTTAGTTGATTTATTTATAATATTTTTAATTTTAGTCACTCGTAACTAAAGAAAAGTGTTTCTTAAATTTTTTTTTTCATATTTTTTTATTTTTTACTTTTTAGTCTTACACTTTTCAAACATTAAAATATATCGTCATGTTTATTAAAATATGTATAAAACATTTGATGTACTAACATGAAAAGTAGTCGGAATCGAAAAAAAATTTGAAGCTTTATTGTTTATTAATGAAGCATAACGTAAAAAATTAACGTAAAAAGTGAAATTATGTATTGTTCATATCATTAGCTATACAATCCGTAAAAGTTTCAAGTTTTTACATTGTAAAAAACAAGAGAATTTAAGCGTATTCCATTAAAATCGTTTTTTTTTTATTTAAACAATTAATAAACATGGAAAAAATTTTTATTGACTATTAGCGTTGATTGATAAATACGGAAAGATACGAAACCCTATGCATTATTTTGTTGTCTTTAAAACCGGCCCGTATAGTGGCGCGCCTAGCTTAAATTTGTTGGAACTAGCCTTAGAGGGAAGTGTAAAATTCTCCCTACTCAAGGAACTAGCCAAGAACACGCGGTTATTTTACGTGGCCCGTATTCAAAATTTTAACACAGCAGTCACTATCATATTAATCTGTATTAATTTTTTTTTGTTTTTGTTTCTGCAAAAATGTTGAAAATATAAATTGACTATAGAGTTTTTTTCACTAGTCTTGACCTCACAATTAAATACTTTTCGAGTTATTTGCGAGTGAATATATTCATTTCTCAAAAAATAGTACGTTTTTAGACGGATTTTCGCAAATAACTAAAAAGGAAGTATTTCACCAAAAAAACATTCATAGTAAAAATACAGCTTATCAAAAAGTGAAAAAAATGTTTTACATAAATATGACATATTATGAAGTCGTAGACCCAGTAAAAGCAGAGTTGTAGCTAATGAAAAGTAGGTTCTTATTATTTGTCAAATTCAAAATTGAATATTTCTACATGAAATAACCAAAAAATTAAGAACTTTTCGGGGAAAACTCATCATAACTTTTTTAAAAAGTTTAAAATAAGCTTTATTTTTTTGAGTTTCTAGTATCAGAAGTAAACAAGTTGCGCACAAAATAAAGTTGATCTGTAAGTTTCATCGGTTCAAAGTGCTTATTTTTGAAAGGCTGTAGTTAAAAGGGCTTCAATGAGACACTAATCACGAGTATATGCAAATTCGGAACAGCCATATCTTAACCAATTTTTGTATTACAGAAAAACAAAATATTCAGAAAACCAAAACCTTTACACTTTGGGATATTTCGTATCACAAGTCATTTAAAAAAAGGCATTTTTTTCAAAATAAAAAAAATACTGTAAAACTAAATTTACGATGAAACTTACAGATCATATGTATTATAAACAATACATAAGTAAAGTAACTTGTGAAGCGGTAACAATAATTTGATTTTATTCGTCTTGAGGGGCCAAACGAAAAACACAAACTACTTTTTTTCTTTTTAAATCGTGTTCTGTTGTGATTTACAGCAAATTTATAGCACCTCTTTCGAAATAAAAATTTTATGCAAGTTCCCTTTTAGAGGGTGATTTTCACGCTTTTTTAAAACTATCTTTTACAAGAAAGGACCAACTTTATTTTCAGCGTAACGTGCTTACTTTAATGCTAGAAACTTTTTTAAAAACAAAAACAAAGCTTTTTTAAAGAAATGTGCTTTATTTTTTGGTTATTTCACGTTGGAATATTCGATTTGGAATTTGACGAATAAGAACTTACTTTTTTAGCTACAACTCTACTTCTACTGAGTATAAAGACTTTATACAGACATTTTTTTTTAATTTTTTATAAAGTATATCTTTATTGAATACTTTTTTCGATAAAATACTTACTTATTGTGTTATTTGCGTAAAACCGTCTAAAAACGTGTTTTTTTTTGGTAAAAAATGAACATATTCACTCTCAAATAACTCGAAAAGTATTAGCTTAGTCAAAAAACTCAATGGAACAAAACTTGCTACAATTAATCAGTTTATCCATTTGATAGATAGGTACTAGATAGTATTAGACTTATTGATATTATAGCTACCTAGCCTTATACAAAGTGGATTTAGAAAGTCCACATTTACATTAGACAACCTAGTGGATATTGCATCTGTAATTCATGGGTCATTTGGATGTGATAAAGTATGTTTGGCTTATGGCTATCTTTTAATATATTTTATAACGCGTGCCATTTGGGGATTAGATATAAGAATTCTATTAAGTTGGCCAATTCCAGGAAATATAAAATTTATTAGTAATTTCCTATATAGACGAAACTTATTCGAATAGATAACGTTCTTTTAGACTCAAAAATCCAATTAAACGACATTCCTCAATGGTATACTCGTTGCACTTTTCCTTATTGCAATCAATGACATCGCTAAATCACTTAACCCACTAGTCATTTAGAAATTAGAGAATTGGTCAAACACTACTGGCCTAGAATTTTCTCCCACTAAAACGAAAACAATAATCTTCAGTAAAACTCCAAAGAAGCACATTATACTACCAAAAATCTACCTAAAGAATTTCTTCTTCTACTTTTTCTTTTATATAGGCAGTACTGCCTGTTTTTCTTCAACGGTGCCTTTCATTCTGTCCAGTGGCGTAACTAACGTCAATGCAACCAATGCGGTGCATTGGGGCGCAGGTCTTAGGGGGGCGCAAGAAACTGATATTCTGGAAAAATTTTAGAAAAAAAATATATTGAAGCAAAACTCCCTGTAGCTTCCCGAAAATAAAAAAAGAATGTGTGTGTACTTTGTACGCACGTAAGAAGATATTCTTCTATTATATAATAGGTAATTTAAACGAAGTAAATATACTTAAAAGGTTATTTGTACTTATTTTATTTAAAAATCAAACTAACTTTCTTATCTACCACTTTCAAAAAAGAAGAATATCTTCAAAAATTATATAATAATATACTTACAATCATAAAATCTATAAAAAAAATAAAAAAAAAAATAACTTGCTTGGGAGTTGAACCCACTTCACGTCTACCGCGCCGTACGAAAGTTGACGGCATTTCAAACTAGACCAAACTCTCGTATACGTCATGTGGGAATATACACAAACTAAACGTTTACACCATAAATTTATATGAATTTAATAAAATTATTAGTTTGATTTTTGTCGAAATAAAATACAACAAAATATAGGGTAAGAAAACGATATATGAGATGAAGATTTGTAGAAAGTTTGTTCGTAATCAGATTATGTAAATTAAAGCATTGCCTACTAATAGGTAACTACATTATTTTGTTTACATTTTCCAAATAGATAGGTATTGAAACTATTAGATATTTCCAACTGAAACATTTAGAATTACGTACCTGCGGCTTTTCAAAACTATTTAAAAAGTCACTATAATTATAAATTTGATTTTATTTCTGTCCACACATCAATAAAAACTAATATTATACAATATTTTTGTTTGCCGATAACCTCCATATTGAACAATTATTGACAGATCATTTCAAAATTTCAACACCCAATCAGAGCCCGTATAACAACTAATACCATACTGTCGGTGTGCGCATGCGCGGGGATCAATCAAATTTTACCCTCAATCGATTCGCCGCTAAAGAAGAATATCTTCAAGAATGTAAAAAAAATATTCGTGGTATTTTATTCCGTTCACTCACTTCCGTTCAGTCACAACTAGTGTTGCCCAAAATCGGTCTTGGTCTGCAGTCTTGGTCTTGTTCTTGCATTTTCGCATCTTGGTCTTGTTCTTGCATTTTCGCAAGACCAAGACCAAGACCGCTTTATTTTAGCAAGACCAAGACCAAGACTGACCGTGCAAGACTTGAGCAAGAACAAGACTATGCCTGCAAGACTCTTGCGTCTTGCAGTTAGGATTGAGTGTCGTTTTAGGGAATATAGTAGTTCGGGTATATGCTTAGAGACTATGAGACGCAAAAAAAGGTAAAAAAAATTGGAAAATTGGACTTATGCGCATTATGAACAATACAATAAACATACATAGCGAATCAAAATATACATTAACCCTCGTAAGGCGGTGCGGGGTGCAGCCGCACCCCAGACCTGGTTTTTCTCACCTATCTTTTTTAATAATTTTTTTTTGATTTTTGTCCATTTTTTTATTCGCATTAAATTCAATTCTAAACACATTACACCCATTGCAGCATCTAAAAAGTTTTACGTTTACGTGATTTTTTAGAAAAATGGTGTTCCACTTGGAGCTAACAGAGCTACGGGACAAGGTCGGTGTTACTTATGTCAAAGAAAAAAGACCGAAAGTCCCGACATAACTGTATTTTGTGTAAAAACTTTGTGTTGGTCACTCTGTGAAAAATTTCATGTGTTTATCTTGCAACGAGAATAATTTTTTTTAAGAAGAAATGGGTACTTTGTTTGTAACATTATGTTTCATACTATAATAAACAAGTCATAATTATCTTTCAAATCAATTTTACCGACGTTCACATATAAAAAAATGGATATACAGATGTGGTGCAAATGCACCCCGCACCGTTGTTTACGTAAGAATCTAAGCACCGCTTTACGAGTGTTAAAAGAACACTTGACATATTTGAGGGGTCCGGCAGTAAAAAATGGTAAGGGACAGTAAAGAAGTTTTGAGTTTTGAAGTACATATTGAATTTTGAAAAAAATATTCTTACATTTTTTACTAAAAAATATAAGAGTATGAAGCATGTTAAAACTAGCTGAATATGTTGTTAATACGTAGGCAAAATATGGAAAACCAAATATTTTTTTATAATGATTAATTAGAGAAAAGTATGAAAATATGAACTACAACTTAACATTGTTTACCTAAAATATTTGAAATAGTTTAACGTAACGTGTTAAGTGGTGTTGACTTAACATAATTTGGTAGGTACTAGGAATTCATTTTAAATTTAGATACCATTTGTGGTAAACAGCTGGAATCAATTCCCAAAATGATTTTACATCTTTCAGGTTTTCTAAAACGTTTAAATAAAAATAATATAGCTCTGGAGAGAATTTATTTTCATGTTTGCAAGTAAAAAATGTTAAGTTTTAATGCAAAGTGAACGTGGATGTAAACAATGTTAAGTACAGTACAACCTCGTTAATCCGGACCTCGTTCATCCGGATGTTCGGATTATCCGGATCAATCCGGAATGAAAAAATAAAAAAAAATAATTTTGATGGTGAAACGTTTACGTTATCGTGCCGCATTGAAACGTCACACAAAATTAAAACAAAGGAAGATCAATGACTTTTTTGTAAATAAAAACTAATGCTGGCGTAAATCATATAGGGGTAAATATAGTACGTTATCATTTCACATGTAGTTTTATTAACCTTATTATATTTCCGGATTATCCGGATTTTCGATTTACCGGATCGCTTCCGGTCCCAGTTAGTCCGGTTAAACGAGGTTGTACTGTACATCCCTTACCATTTTTTACTGGCGAACATTTATTCTAAGAATATAAAGAAATTGTCTTCTTTAGAGAAACTTGACCAAGCTTCACTAAATACTTGAAATTTAGGATCTTTATCTGAGTTGCAATCATCGTAGCTCTCAGAATTGTCACTGTTAACAGCAAAAAATCCATTTAGATTTGAACAACATGCATTATCATGGACACATAACATTATTTTCATGCTTATGCATGTCCCTTACCAAATTTTAAGAAATTAATCTGGCTCGATCTATTATTAGGAGGATAACTAAGTAAAATTGTCTGCTTTGCCATATCCCTTGCCATCTTTTACATACTATTTCGCGAAAAATCAAAATTTGTCCCTTATCATTGTTTACTACCGAGCCCCTCATTTATTTGACACGTACTCAGAGGTCATAATAAATTTGTACAATGTAAAAATAAAATATTTTATAATACATTCTTTCTTATATAGCAGACGACGCCTTCGCTCTGAAATTCATTGTCATTGTCTGGATTTTGAGAATAGGTCCTTTCATAAAATAATCTTGTGTTTTGACACCGACAGTAATAAATATCCTTTTGAAACTTGTTATGATCCAAAGCTGATATAATACGACACCCACTTGACTGTTTTTCCTTATCAGTTTAAAGACTAAAGACTATCGTAGGTATATAAACTTTTTGCAGAGTGTGCAATTATATCAATGGGTCAAACCAAATATCATTCTAGACAATAATGTTCTTTAATACAGTCAAGTTTATGCCATTTATTGGATTTTTTGTGTTTTTAACCATGTTTTTAGCACATGTAAGGTTATTAAATGCAAATGTTTATTAAGAAACAGACTGACTCCCGTGGGACATCGTAGATAGCTCAGTTAGTTTGAGTACCTATAGGCAGGGATAGTTTAGATTTAGATCGTCAGTTCAAACCCCACCCGATGTGAGTTGTTTATACATTTATTAATTTGGTTGGTTTTGTAACTAAAGGAACAGAACAGAATCATGAAAATTGGAACGAAGGGGTTTTAAAGAGTGATCTATTTAATGAAAATATTTTCATCTATTTCCTACTCCGGTTATATCGGAAGTTGCTTATAACTTCATTTTTTTGAATGGGACACCCTGTATATTTTTACTTACATTTTTAAATTCTCCTCGATGTCTTCGTTGTTAAAATGTTTTGTAATGTTATATAAGGTAGTTTAAAAGAGAATTAAATTTTTTTCTTAATTTCGCAGCAATATTCACACCCTGTAGAATTGTAGTAGTTTGACATCCAAAATTATATTTATGTTCAGATGATTTTTCATATAATCTACTATTGTTAAGAATTGTTAGTATACCCCATTCCACGAATATAGGTACGACTCTCTTCGATTATCGCGACAACGAATATTTTACTGTGCAAAATATGAAGGACGAAAGAAAATTGCAAATTATATTGTTGTTTATTGGAGTAATTATTAGAGCAAAATACTTTCGTACTTCTTATGTTGCATACTAAAATATTCGTCGTCGCGATAATCCAAAACAGTCGTATATTCGTGGAATACATCATATAGCTAATTTTTTACTTTTAGAATACAGGGTTGGTCGAAACTCGGAATGAGTATTTTCTGAGTTTGCTTAAATGGAGCACCCTGTATTTTAGTATTGTAATGATATAATATGGTACTTTTTTATTTCTTAAGCATTTCCTATACCTAACTGCTTTAGTTTGTGAGTTATTGGTGATTCAAGCCAAATATTATTTGCAACAAAAAATATGTGAAATTTTATTAGGTTGGCCGTGAACATAAAATGTTCGCAAATAATTCAATAACAAATAATTTTTCGGAAATAGATACATATTAATCTAGAGTCTAGTCTAGAAGTCTAGACTGATCCTAAAAATTACCAATAATTGTTGAGCTATCAAAATACCTACGTAGTTAAGATTGTTAGTTCGATTAACAATTAAGCACACATTAAGGCAGTTAGGTATCGAGAATGATTAATAAATAAAAAAGTACCATAAAATATCATTTCATTACAATACTAAAATACAGGGCGTTCCATTTAAGAAAACTCAGAAACTATTCATTCCGAGTTTCGACCAACCCTGAATACCAAATTCAACATTTAGCTACACTAATAATTTTTAACAATAGTAGACTATATTAAAAATCATTTGAACATAAATAAAGTTTTTGATGTCAAATAACCAATTCTACAGGGTGTGAAAACTGCTACGAAATTAATAAGAAAACGTAATTATCTTTTAAACTACCCTATATGATATTACAAAACCTTATATTTCAGAAAGAAGACATGGAAGAGAATTTAGAAATGTAAAAATATACAGGGTGTCCCATTTAAAAAAACGAAGTTATAGGCAACTTTCGGTATAACTGGAAGTAGGAAATAGATAAAATATTTTCATTAAATAGATCACTCTTCAAAACACTCCAATCCAATTTTCATGATTCTGTTGTCTTTAGTTCTGGAGATATTTTTAATAGGAAAGTTTATCTGCCTCAACATGTATGTTAAGTCAAGCTGAAAATGTACCTATATTATTACGTTGTTCTAAGATCTAAAGTAACGTTTAATAAATAGTAATATGCTAGTGGGCAACTGCGAGACTTGCAAGACTCTTGCTGCAAGACCAAGACCAAGACCAAGACCGGGAGTGCAATACCAAGACCAAGACCAAGACCAGGTGTATTGGTGCAAGACCAAGACCAAGACTCTCTAAGTCTCGTCTTGGTCTTGCATTTGGGCAACACTAGTCACAACAGAATGTTGGTGACTCTTTTGTTTACTAATATCGTTATCTTATCTCCTCGGCGCGACGATGCACATCTGTGTTTATGGCTTTCTCATCACAACTGCTTTTGTTTATTTATCGTTGTTAGCTACAAAGATATTCAGGTAAAATATTTTAGTATTATTTTAGTAACTAGGACAACGTGTCCCTGTCATGTGTCAGTTCTTGTTGTAGGATCGTACGGTTCAGTAGCTTTATTTGTTACATAAAAATACAAAACTGAGTTCCGAAGTGGTGCTGAGTTCCGAAAAAGGAAAAAACAAGAAGATGAAAAAGTGAAAAAACTACCAAAGATTGACATGTTTAAAAAAAAAACAGTGAGCGTGGGGACAAAATATCCACGATAGAAGAGATCGTCGCATTGCATTTTCTTGCCGATAACCAAAATTCAGAAGTCCACCAAAACGTGAGTAAGTCTGCTGATTTAAATATTACATATATAGCTCCTTCTACATCAGCAACTGGCAACTGGCAAGTAGTACAGTACAAGAAAATACTGATGACATAGGTATAATCTGCAATGTAGAGAATACAGACATAGTTTTTTTCTCAGAAGATATGACTAAAGATGAACTGAACTCTCGTATTTTGAACTCCGAACCATGTAGACCTCAAGGGCATTCCCTAAAGACATTTAAACAAATAGATCTTTTTCAAAAGACTATTATTTTTTCGAAACAAAAACTGGTCAAAAAATTGAGCTTTTTTGGCTTTGCTACTCTCCGTCTTTAAATGGAGTGTATTGTGAACCATGTTGGTTGTTCGCTAACAGACTTAATAAAAACTTTAACAATGCATGGACTACGGGGAAAATCAATAATTGGAGAAATCTGTCAACAAAAATTAAAGACCACGAATTGAGTAAGTGCCATATTAATGCATGTATCGCTTATGGAATGAGAAAAAATAACAGAGATATCAAAATGCTTTTTTATGACAAAGAAGAAAAACTGATTAAAGTAATAAAGAGGATTTTTGATGTTATTATAACAATATCAACCTGTAATCTAGCTTTCAGAGGGCATCGGTCTGAAAGCATAAGAAATGTTCAAAGTGAGTCAGGAAATTTTGTGAATATTATTGATCTCCTTTCTAGATACGACCCTATTTTACAGAATCACCTGGAAAACGAAGATAGTAGGGTAAAATACTTAAGCCCTTCAATTCAGGGTCTCTATTAGTCCCAATCACTGCAGCAGTGGAGCTATGTTTTTATTTTCACGGTGCAATGCTCATGTAAATTTTCAAAACAATTGGTACAGTTCTTTTTATTTTAGAAATTAAAAAAAAGTATGTGAATTTCGTACTTTTACACTAAGATAGCCCCTTAATTTTACTTTCAATTAATTTTTTGAATAATAACTTTTTAATAATTAACTTTAAAATTACTGTTATATTTCTTTGCATAATCTTTCTCTGGAGAAATGTCGTTGTTAGTTTCGTTGGAGGTTGGGGGGGGGGTGGAGAATAAGTCTGGGAATAGGGGCGCACGAGGAATACTTGCATTGGGGCGCAGGTCAGACTAGTTACGCCACTGATTCTGTCCCTAAATTGTTATTCCATCTTTTCCTTGGGCGTCCTATACTTCTTCGGCCTAACGGTGACTTGTCCCTGGCTATTCTTATTATCATTGATTCAGACATCCTGCTTATGTGTTGATTCCACTCTTCTTTTCTATTCTTTACCCAGATATTTATATTGTTTACCCCACATATGCATCTGATTTCCTCACTTCTTACCCTGTCCCGTAGTCCTTTTCCAGCATTCCTTCTTAAAATCTTCATTTTGTTGGTATCCAGACGTCTTTGTATTTTGCTTGCATCTGGTCTTGTTTCGGTAGTATAAGTCATAACTGGTCTAATAACTTCAGTCAAATGACATATATTCGGTCCTTTGTTTCCACTCTAAGGTATTTGTTTTTCCAAATTGTGTCGTTTAGGCATCCGGCCGTTCTACTGGCTTTAATTATTATTAGTCTTTAACCTCTTCTTCGATATTATTGTCGACTGATAGATTAATTCCCAGGTATTTACTTTTATTGTCTAAGTCTAATTGGCATCTTATTGGTTCTTTGGATATTACTAAGCTTTTTATTTTTTGGACTGATATTTTCATATTCATTTCTTTTGCGTTAATGTTGAATTCGTGCAGTAATCTTTGTAGGTCGTCTTCGCACTCTGCTACTAACACGGTGTCATCAGCGTAACAGAGTATTTTTATCTCTTTATCGCCCATTTTTTACCCTCTTTTTTTCTTCACTTGTTTTATCATTGCATCCAGCGTTATGTTAAACAGTAGAGGGCTTAGTGAATCTCCTTGCTTGATTCCTGTGTTTGCTTCTATATGGGTTCTGTTATTATTCCATTGATTTTCATTTCTAGTTTATTTCGTACATAAATGTTTTCTATCAGTTTTATAATATCCAGTGGTAAATTTTTGTCATATAGTAGGTGTATCACGTCTTTTAATTGTATTCTATCAAACGCTTTCTTTAGGTATATAAAACAGAAAAACCCTCGCTTGTTATACTCTAATGATTTCTCCGCTATTTGTTTTATCACAAAAACTGCATCGTTATGATCTTCCCCTTCTAAATCCTTGTTGTTCAACGGATATATTCATGCACGCCATTATTTTCTTGATCAGTATTTTTGTTGGGAGTTTCAGTATAGTGCTCCGTAAATTTATCCCTCTATTATTACTGGGGTCTGCCCTATCACTTTTCTTAAATAACGCTATCATCTGAGTGGTACTCCATTCTTCTGTAATTCTTCCTGTATTTATTATTTTACTTATCAGGATATTCAGTTCTTTGTGAAGTCTCTCTCCTCCGTATTTTAAAAGTTCATTAGCTATTCCATCTTTCCCTGGTGCTTTTCGATTTTTCATCTGTTTTAAGGCGTTCGTTATATCTTCCTCTTTAATTTCTGTTTGCTCATCCGATTCTAATCCTGGTTTTCCAGTTCTTCATGATTAGCTGTTTAATACAGGTTTTCTAGGTAAGTTGTCCATGTATTTGTATCAATATGTTTTACTTCTATCAATTCCTTCATCTCTGCTGTTTGACCTCTTATCATTTTCCACATTTCCTTTTGCATCCCGTATAAGTCCTGCTCCATCTCTTTTGAAAATGCTTACCAATGTTCTGTTTTCTTCCTTCTTACTATTGAGTTCAACTCATTTCAAACTCTTTTATATTATTCACATATGTTTGTCTCGTTCTTTTGAATTTGTATTCTAGCTAGATTTTCTTTTTTCTTGGCATTTTATTTTTATTTCTTCACAGATCCATGGGGTGTTCTCCTTTTCTTTCGTATATGTTTACTTATCTTACGTTCTCCAAGTGCGTCCGTTGCTGCCATTTTGATATTATCTCTAATCTTCCTCCAACTTTCTTCTATGTCTTCATCTGGTGTTATGTACTTTTTGCAGTCTTCTCTGGTATAGCTCTCGTGTTGACAAGTCTTGTAGCTGTTCTACCTTTATTCTTGTCTCACATTCAATAGGGTCTTTTTTCCTGTTTTTTGTAGATGTATTCTGATTTTTCCAAGTACTAGGTTGTGATCACTTCCGATATTAGCTGCACTTAAACATCTTATGTCTAGTACTTGAGAATGATGGATGTTTATGTTTGTCAATATATAATCAATATCGGATCTGTGTGCTCTTGTATTTTTGAATGTATATTTTTCTTGATCTTTGTGTCTGAAGAACGTATTGTTTATTCGAAATTCGTTCTGAGAGCAAAAGTTAATAAGTAGTTCCTACAGAGTTTATAATAAATTATTCAGAATTGATTAACTTCTTGGGAATAAAACTGGATAATCGTCTATCTTGGTAAGACAATATACACCCACTCCGACTGTCAGCTCAAACGGGCTCAACTTAATGAAAAATATCTCTCATAAACAATGGGATGTCGACGTCCAAACTCTTATGACTGTTCACTGAAATTTGGGTTTCAACCTGAGATACAGTCGGAAAAATGAAAGAATACCCATGAACGAACATATAAAACACGCTGTATTTTCCTGTCATCATGTCGCAAAGAAAATTGCCCAGCGCAAGTACATGTAATAATAATTATTACATGTACCTGTGCTGGCCAATTTTTTGTGTGACACGGTGACAGGAAAATACAGCGTGTTTTTTATATTCGTTCATGGGTATTCTTTCATTTTTTCTACTGTACAATACGCTAAAGTGTTACGTTTGGCTTGTTCTCTTGTATGTAATGAAAGCATGGATAATAAAGGCCAGCTCCACTAACAAACTTGAAGTCTTTGAAATGAGGTGCCTGCACCGAATGCTTAAAATATCATGGACATACTTAGGGACATATTACGAGGAGAACGATGTACTTGTCGGCAACTGGAACTCGAAGGAAATATAGAGTGTAAGAGAGGTCTAGAAAAAGATGTCATGGCTGGGTAATATTCGCCAAATGATATTAATGAAATTACTCTTAATAGAATAATGTAATCGTGACTATCTAATATCTCACCTGACAATACAATGCACGGTGGACGCCTACGCAGAAATACACGGCACCTTTAAGAAGTAAAGCTAATAATAAATAATTTAATAATTATACTTAGTCACTATTTTCCCCCTAACTCGGAAAATATCGACGGCACGAAAAAACTTAGAAGAAATTGTTGGAAATCGCGATTGCAACCATTCATGAGTCCTTACCATTTTTCTCTCGAAGAGTTTAAAATGGCCGAGCGGGTTACTAAGTCAATTTCATTTAAGTAAGTACGTTTGCAATATCTCCAAACAAAATATACAATTATCAGAAGAGACTGTAATTAACGAAAATAACTACCTATTTTTTTATCGAGATTATGAGGCAAATAAGAAATGTACAATATCTAAAATCACCGAGTGAGTATTTTTCTCGTTAAATAAATTTTTTATTAAATAAATTATATTATTATACAGGGTGTCCCAAAAGTAGTGGAACGGTCGAATATTTCGCGAACTAAACATTGGATCGAAAAACTGAAAAATACGTGTTCAATAATTTTCAAAAATCTATCCAATGACACCAAACACCAACCCCCATTACACCAACTGGAGGTGGGGTGGAGGGCAACTTTAAAATCTCAAATGGAAACCCCTAGTTTTTCTTGCAGATTTGGATTCGTTACGTAAAAGTAAGCAACTTTTATTCAAGACATTTTTCCGAACTGTGGATAGATGGCGCTATAATTGAGAAAAACGATTTATCCTGATACCATACATAGGTAAATTATAGAAACGGTCTAATATCTCGAGAAATACACTTCCAAATGAGAAACCAAAAAAAAAAGTTTAATACTTTTCGAAAACCTATCCAATAACACTAAACATGACCCTCCAACCCACCCCTTGGAGGTGGGGTGGGGGGTAACTTTAAAATCTTAAATAGCAACCCTCACTTTTTATTACAGATTCGGATTCGCCATGAAAAATTAAGCAACATTTATTCGAAACATTTTTTAGAATTGTTGATAGATGGCGCTTTAATTGGAAAAATACGATTTATTAGCGCCATCTATCAGCAATTTTAAAAAATGTTTCGAATAAATGTTGCTTAATTTTTCATGACGAATTCGAATGTGCAATAAAAAGTGGGGGTTGCTATTTAAGATTTTAAATTTACCCCCCACCCCGTCTCCAGGGGGTGGGTTGGAGGGTCGTTTTTGGTGTTTATCGATAGGTTTTCGAAAAATATTAAAAACCTGTTTTTTGGTTTCTCATTTGGAAGTGTATTTATCGAGATATTAGACCGTCTCTATAATTTACCTATGGTATCAGGATAAATCGTTTTTCCCAATTATAGCGCCATCTATCCACAGTTCGAAAAAATGTCTTGAATAAAAATTACTTACTTTTACGTAAAGAATCCAAATCTGTAAGAAAAACTAGGGGTTTCCATTTGAGATTTTAAAGTTACCCCCCACCCCACCTCCAGGGGTGTAGTGGGGGTTGGTGTTTGATGTCATTGGATAGATTTTTGAAAATGATTGAACACGTATTTTTCAGTTTTTCGATCCGATGTTTGGTTCGCGAAATATTCGACCGTTCCACTACTTTTGGGACACCCTATATATATTATATAAAATTATTAAATAAACTTTAGAATATTTAATGATTTGTTTCAAGAATTCAAATTAGAAGACAAATTACAACTACAAAATTATTCTTGCTAATTTAAAAACGAGTTTAGAAAGTAATACATAGGTACACTCCAATAATTATTTTAAAGATTGCCATTGTTATCGTTGAATGAGAACTCAAATTTAAATGCATCAAAAGAATTAAATAATTTTTATTTTAATCCGATCGACCCGACCGACCCCAAATTCCGATAACCAAAGCTACCTGAATACGTCTCATCGTTGTCTCAGGTAAATTCAATCTCGCTCCTAGAAAGCTGCTAACGCCATCTATTTCTAAAACCACTGGTGTCGTACATAAACGCTCAATTAGTTTCGTATCTTCCAGTATATTTATCAGTCAACGCTATTAGTGTATTGTTCCCGCGAATGCATATGTCTGCAAATTTACATTCATTTGCATTGAAGAAAAGGCAGTCAAATTAACGTCTAAAGATTTGACGCAAACTATTGAACTAAATAAAAGCGTTTAATTAAAAATGGCCATTTTTGCGTTTTTCAAATTTTAAATTGCTTATAACTCGAAAACCATCAATTTTAGAGAAAAATTACAAAAGACCTATTTTGTTTAGAATGGTCTAAAAAATCTAAAAAAAAATTGTCCAGACCAAAAATAATAATTTTTGCAACTTGATTAAAAAAAATGTTAAAAAAAATTTGGACCACTTTTCTCGTGGACGACTTCTTGAACCTTATTCTGGGGTGTATTACAAATGTGATTATGCAAAAAAATCTCATGGGAATATTTTTTCCAACGAACCCGCCGTTTTCTTCTTGTATAATAGAGCGTTTCACGTTAAGAACGGAACGTTGCTTACACAGGACAGACCAATGTATTTCTTATGGACGATAGAAGTGCGCCGATGCCATGCCGTACGATTAGAATGAATCGTATATCGGCAGTCGAGTAGCCACCCGTGCCCGAGAGGTTTGACAACACTGATCTCCATAAGCGCAATGTTCCGTTCTTAACGTGAAACAATGTATAGACTGAAAGTATCACTCTATACAGCTGTGAGGTATGGTCACTGAAAGAAAGAACATTGGCAACGCTGAGAGCAATGGAAATGGATTTATGGAGAAAAGCTACAGGAAAAAATAAAACAACAAATTAACCACGAATAGTGATGTAAGAAGAGAATATTCTCGAGAACGGGAATATTCTCGAGAATATTCTCAGTCAGAATATTCTCAGTCAGAATATTCTCAGTCAGAATATTCTCGTTCTCAAGAATATTCTCTTGAGAGTTGCTGCGTCCTTACTCGTGCTAAGACGATACATAAAAAAGAAAAATGAAAAACGGAAAATGTGGATACGGCTTTTCTAAGTAAACGCGAAACAATGAGTAATTTAACTATGGAAATAATGCTAGACAATTATTTGTTTAAGAGTTTTACAAGAATGTCAAAAAGTGATTTCGAACTATTAATAAGTATAATAGGGCCAAGAATAGAGAAGAAAGATCAAACATGAGAAACGCAATACAAATCTCAACAAGGTTAGTAATTGTTATTTATATATACTATTAGTTTTAGTTTAATGTATTTATTCAGGGTGCACTACTCTTCCATTTGTCTCATAGTTCCAGAAGTATGCCAAGTTCCACAAGTCTGGGCGTAAATGTACTGCATTAATAAACCTTATTGTGATTTCATTTGACCACGTATTCATCTTTTCTTTGTATGTTTTGACAAAACCAAATTAAATTTCAACAGAGTACAGGAAATCAAGAGGAAATACAGAGCAACATGCAAAACTTTCCAAAGCAGTTCGACTTTATCGGCAACGCATCGGGCACTGCAATAGTGTTCAAATACTAGTAAGATTTCGGCCACATGGCTCAATCAAACGGCGATATTTTCATTAGATTGCTGTAATGTTGCCAGAAACATACCAAATATATATTTTCGGCAACATGTTGCTTCAAAAACTAGCCCGTCTAAATGCCCCTTTAGACGTAGACCAAGCTATGACTGACCTGACGACTCGTGGAAAATAAAATCCCACAACTTCTCATCACTATATTGAAATGCAGAATGTAGATACCAGGATGAGCTAATGATAGAAATAGATTCTGAACGTGAGACCTCATGTTTTTCTGATTA
This sequence comes from Diabrotica virgifera virgifera, assembly GCF_917563875.1. NCBI lineage: Eukaryota > Metazoa > Arthropoda > Insecta > Coleoptera > Chrysomelidae > Diabrotica > Diabrotica virgifera. The sequence continues at coordinate 141,219,971 of NC_065450.1, forward strand.
AATCGCCACATCCATTACTTGCATTATTTGTTGTTAAGAAGAAACTTTCATTTTTTTACCAAATAAATTTTGTGTTCTCTGTTGTTTTTGTATTTTATTTATATATGTTACAGTTCAAGTTGATTATCCAGTTGGAGTTGACTATTCCTAGTTCGAGTCAACTCAAAGGGCTGGTTTCAGTAAAAGTTGATTATAAATATAAAATGAAGATTTTTATTCAACATTTACTAGTAAAAGTAGATTCCAACTAGTTAAAGTATACTCTTCCCAATGCCATTTAGTAAAAGTTGATCCACACAAACAACCGATTCTAGAAATTAAACAATGTTATTGGATATTAGGCCAAGAAGTGAAGCATTTTGGAATTTTTTCGTCCAGCATGGAGTTACATACTTGAAATTTTCACAGAAGAGGGAATAGCCCAAGGATCAGTTTCTATATCATGCCGCTGTACGCTAACAGCTTAGGGGTGGTTGCCATCTCATCTCGGGGGCGAAAATTTTTCAGTTTGACCATGGAATTCGATAAAAAATGCAATTCTAAGAAAAAAATGTTATTTACGTTTTCTTCGCAAAACTAATATTTTTCGAGTTATTCGCGGTTGAAGGTAACAGTTTTTCGACGAGTAGATCGACTTTTTTAGAGGGTGGGAATAACTCAAAAAATATACATTTAATAAAAAAACTATAGTTTTAAAAATTTTATCTTTTAAAAACACAAACAAAATCCTTTTTTATAACTTTTCTGCAACAAATACAAACTGAGATATGGCATATTAAAGGTTAGCTTTTTCGACAAATGCATAATTTGAAATATTCAATGCCAAATAACGGAAAAACTTTGCATTTTTCCAATTTTACAAACGGAATTAGACTTTATTGCCCATATTAAGGTTTACAATGTTTTTATATAATTTTTGAACATAAGGGGTACTTTACACCCCTAAAAATAATAAACGCCCTTGAACATGATATAGAATATAAAGTACAGGGTGAGATGATCCTAATCCCAAATTTTTATGCAAATCGGTGCAAGCCGAAATCATTTTTTTAGGATAAATAAACTTTTTATATATAGCTCCAACAAGGGTGGTTTTAAAAGTTGAAATATGATATTATATCCTAAAGCATAAATAATCATTATTTAACTAATAAAAACCAAATGTTCACCATATTAAAGTTTAAAATGTTATTTTATATTTTTTTTACAATTAGGGGTAGTTATCACCCTTAAAAAAACAAAAGCGTACAACGGCTCAATATAGAAAATGAAGCCTAATCCCAAATTTTTGGTACAAATCGATGCTGGACGAAAAAATTGCGAGGTTTTGACATTTTTTCAGCTTCATTTCCTGGCCAATATGTTTAAATCATGAAAAGTAGTTGAAACGGTCAAAACAAAAGATGCACAGTCATCAAAAAAGCACGTGAGATTATACTCGTATAATCAACATTTACTGAATCGATTCAGGAATAGTCAACTCAAACTAGTAAAAGTTGAATTAATTTTTTCAAATCAACTTTTACTGCTCGTTTTAGTTGGAGTTGATTCGAACTAGGAATAGTCAACTCTAACTGAGAATCAACTTGAACTGTAACATATGTTAAGAACACTTTTGTTTTTGTTTAGTCTCATAATTTTGTATATAATTTCATGATTTTTAATACCCTATTTCATCTTCAACAATATCCCTAAGTGCACCGTAGGGTTCATTCTCAGAAAATTCTCCATATCGAGAATATTCTCGAGAATATTGTCTGATTTTTCATTCTCGAGAATTTTCCAACCCTAACCGCGAATATATTAGAGGAATAGTGAGAATCAAACGAACCATTAAATATGACTTATCAACAAAACAACATATCTGGTTCGGAGATATACAAAGAAAGGATGATCAACGAATACTAAAATAAATAATACAATGGCAACCAGAAGGAAAAAATTTAGGTAGACTAAGAACAAGTTGGAGCAAAGGAATAGACAAAGAGGTGAGAGAATAAAACATCATTCAATCTTAGCTTGTCCACTGCTGGACATAGATCTCCCTCATAATTTTCCATCTGATTCGATCTTGTGCCTCTTGCATCAAATTCCAATGACAACGTTTTAGATCATCAGTCCAACGTGTTGGTGGACGACCTCTGCTTCGGTAGGCATCATCTATTGGTCTACATTCCGGTATCTGCTTTGTCCATCTGTTAGCTGTCATTCGAGCCACGTGACCTGCCCAGAAGAAAGAAACATAGAAAAGGACATATTGAATGTTTGGATAAAGTGGCGATTGAACATAAACCGACAGTAGTAATTAGTGTTGCCCAAAATCGGTCTTGGTCTTGTTCTTGCGTTTTCGCAAGACCAAGACCAAGACCGCGTAATTTTAGCAAGACCAAGACCAAGACTTACCGTGCAAGACTTGAGCAAGAACAAGACTTAGCCTGCGAGACTCTTGCGTCTTGCAGTTAGAACTGAGGGTCGTTTTAGGCAGTATGTATATTAGTTCGGCTATATTCTTACATACTTCATGAGAAACAAAAAAAATTTGTAACAAAAATTTTGAAAATTGGACTTATGTTCACTACGAACAATACCATAAACATACATAGCGAGTCAAAATATCCATTTAAAGAACACGTGACACATTTGACACGTACTCAGGTCATTATTACAATGTAAAAATAAAATATTTTGTACTTTCCTTCCCATCAGACGACTTCTCTGAAATTAGTTGTCCGGGTTATAGGTCTGGATCCCGCGTATGAAAAAAAAAAGTTGATTAATAGCAAGCTGAAAATTTGTTAATAGCTTAAGGGTGTCTAGTCGGACAAACTTTGATATATGGGACACTGGAACAGAGGAAGTTTTAATTGTGGAACAGTTTAATAATTTGGAACGGTCAGACCACGAAAACGTCACATGTATTTTGTCCGACAGAACTTCCAATTGATTTGTTACCCTTTCATTAAACTCTCATGCAAAAATCAGGCTGCTATTTATCACCAAACGGGCATGATAATGAGTGGAACACGTAGAACATGTCAAATGACAGGAATTATGACAGGTGATAAATAGCAGTCTCATTTTTGCATGAGAGTTTAATGAAAGGGTAACAAATCAATTGGAAGTTCTGTCGGACAAAATACATGTGACGTTTTCGTGGTCTGACCGTTCCAAATTTTTAACCTGTTCCAGTGTTCCCATATATCAAAGTTTGTCCGACTAGACACCCTTAAACTCTTAACAAATTTTCAGCTTGCTATTAATCAACTTTTTTTTCATACGCGGGATCCAGACCTATTCTATTATGAGAGTAGTCGCCTTCTAATCATAACATAACATTCTTGCTTTGCGACGCCGATAGTAATATCAAATATCGTATCCAAACTTTTTAAAAATATGTCACCTTGCTGATAAAAAATATACCTAATAAATTTAATCTTATCGGTATATAGAATAGTAAGACTATTATGTATTGTTTTTGCTGAATGTGCTATGACCTATGCTATGAGATCACTGGGTTACAGAAAATTTGCCGAAACAGCGCGACTATTATTTAAAATTATGATTACGAGACAAAGGAACAGTGTAAATAAAATACCGAAATTAACGATATACACTTCTCCAAAAAATTTACTCACCACCTTAAAAACAGGTCATTGTTAATGTCTTGAATTTCCTAAGCCTGTTGTTCGATTTAAGTGATTTTTTTAATATGTTGTCTTATTTTTATAAATATCGCTGTAATATTGTTGCTAGACAGGTCAATTATTATTGTCACTGTAGACCGGGTGTACCAATAAAAGTGTGTTTTTTTCACAGAGCATCACTCTGTGGAATATTCTAGCATTTATAAAATACTGAAATTACAACGATAACCTCATATTTTCGCTTATATTGGACATTACATTCGCTTATATTGGATAATAAAATACACTACTACTACTACTACTATCGGTTTACAGCGTTCTTCGACGCCTTCCGACTCCTAACCGCCATTCTTCTCTGTTTAACTATAGACCTGAAGGGATTTCTCTTTCCTCTAGTTCTTTTTCAATTACCTCCCTCCAGCTTCTTCTCGGCCTTCCTCTTTTTCTTCTCCCTTGTGGTGTCCATGCCAAAATCTGCTTAGGGATCCTGTCATCTGTCATACTAGTTGTTTTGTTTTTATGTCATCAATTATTGTATGTGTGACTCCCATCATTTCTCGTATTCTCTCATTTGGTATCCGATCTCTTCTTGATTTGCCTGCTGCTCTTCTCTAGAAGTCCATTTCTGTTACTAGTAGCATTTTCTCCGTTCTTTGTTTCAGTGGAAACTTCACTGCCATATGTGATTATACTTTTAAGTATGCTACTGTATATGAGCTGTTTGTTCGCTTTAGATATTGTCTGGTCCCACAGAATGCCGTTCATCATGGATATGGCTTTTCTACCCTGTATTAATATAATAAAATATATAAGTTTCTAATAAACTTTAGTTAGTTAGAACATAGGCACGGATTACTTAGATCATGAGTTCAAATTCCACATGAACCACAAAATACTTTTTATTATTTTTGTTACCAACTAACTGAAATAGGTATCTAGCTAGGTAATCTAATTAAGTATAATAATAATTGTGGTGCTGATTTTAGCTGTGTTTGCGTTTTGTGTACCACCGCAAATAATGATATGTACCACCAATGGTACATGCACCCCAAATTGAGAACCGCTGGTCTAGATATTTATTAATTTGGCTGATCTTTACTATGGCTATGAAATTCTAGCTTAAAATGTACATCTCTGTCACGTTGTTCAAAGATATGTAATAGGGTAATAGGCAACTGCGAGACTTGCAAGACTCTTGCTGCAAGACCAAGACCAAGACCGGGAGCGCAATACCAAGACCAAGACCAGGTGTACTGGCGCAAGACCAAGACTGTCTAAGTCTCGTCTTGGTCTTGCATTTGGGCAACACTAGTAGTAATAGTAGTATAAGGATAAATTAACAGACACTTCAGTGACATAAATTGTGTAAAACAAAACTTACCGGTAAGGACAACGTGTCAACGTCATCTAGGAATGTTTCAATATCTGCTGCAGTCATTTGTGAACAATCACTTTCAGGTATGTTGTATTCATGATTAGTTGAATTGAGCACCATTAAATAAGGCAAGGGTACCACCGTAAGTGCAATACTGTTAGCTAATTCAGGATTTCCTGTCCACCCAAACACGAACTTTTTGTTATATTTTTCTTTTTTGGATATTGCAAATTTCTCTACCATGTTTCTGTAGTCCAGCATGTCAGGATTTTCCCTCAATTTTTTCTCATTTACGACAACTAATACTACGAACCGATTTAATTGTATAAGATCATTGAAATTTCCATGAGTTACTTTTTGAAAAGTTCCAAATCGTTCTTCGTTAACCCACTGACTTAATGAGTAATTTAATTCGTTGCTGAGGTTGTCAACTAAAATGAAACATTAAATTTAGAATGTTAATTTTGTTGGTAATTATTGGTAATTATTACAATTTATGTTAACTTTTAAACTTTTAGATTACAGAATAATAAGTCTTACTTAGTTAATGTTTACTAAAACTTGACTCAGGAACTTGCTATAAGTTTTGAAAAGGTCAATGTTAAGGTGCTGGTTTGCTAGTCTGGCAGTTCTAGTGAGGAAGTTGTTAAGACCATAGTTAGTTAGTACGGTGGATTGGGTAATGGAAACTAACTGTACTCCTGGTTGTTCTTAGTGGGACATGAATATTAATTTTTTGAAGAAGCTCAGGAGTTCCAGTTTTTCCATGTAGGATGTTGTAGAAAGTGATGAGATCCCTTCTCTTATGACGAGCAGTGATTGGTGCCATATTTAGGATATTAAGAATATCTGTATCATTGTAGTTGTCCAAGATATTAAGTCTATATGCAATTTGCTTTAAAAATTTATGTTCAACTAACTGAAGAGCATTAGTATGTACTCCAAAAAAAGGAGACCATACACAGGAGGCATACTCAAGATGGGGACGGTAGAGGGTTTTTAAAGCTGTAATATTTGTGAAGTCCTGGGTGCAGCTTCTAATAAAACCAAGCATCTGGAAAGCCTTATTAACACCATTCTCCAGGTGATGAGAAAGCTGTAAGTTTGTATCAAGGGTGACCCCCAAGTCTTTAAAAAGGGAAGTTCTTTCGAGAGTATAGTGACCAATATTGTAGTCAAAAACAATAACATTTCTGGAACGGGAAAAAGTCATAGTTTTACATTTAATGGGATTAAGTTCCATGCCATTTCTTTTACACCACTCTAGCAAGTTATTTAAATCGTACTGTAGTTTTTCACAATCATCTGGGGATTTAATCACACAGCTTAATTTTAGATCATCAGCAAAGAGCAAAAATAAACTGATCGCGAAACATTCATTTATGTCGTTTATGAAAATATTAAACAACAGTGTTTAAACAAAGAGTGACTCTTTTCAGTAGTCAGGGAAGATTACAGTTTGGAGGGAGAGCTTGAAAAGGTCTTGAAAGAATAAAGGAGCATTTCTTTAAGAATAAAGTAGGTAACCCATCTGGTCCAGGCCCTTTGTTAACATCTAAAGCCGGGTCCAGACACGTGTAACGTGTAATGTAAGATTACGTGTAATTTAGCATCAACAGTGTGGACGTCACACGAACGTCCATACGAATCGTTTAACGAATCTTGGTTTCCACTCAGTTGCTACGAACAGCCGAATAGGGATGTCGTGACAGCAGGTAGGTACTACTTTTATTTCTATATATTTACTAACTGAACACCGGAAATAACGTTCGGTGCGTCAATGGTGGAAAACTGATTTGTATCAGAAAATATCTAGTTTACTTGAGAAACTAAAATCTCAGCAAATGAGTGGCCAATATTAAAACTTTACCCGGATGCCGCTTACTGATTTTGATTATTTATTAACATAGGTAGATTGCATCTAAAATATTAAAAGACAAGATACTGTCATGAAATCTGCAATTTCACAACAAGATGGACTGGCACTAACATTAAGATTTTTGACAACAAGAGATTCATATTCTTCTTCTTCTGGTTCCTATCCGTTTCGGATGAAAGAAATCATATTGGCAATCATAATCTTGCTCGCTGCGGTTCGAAACAGTTCCTTGAGGTTTTCTTTAACCATATTCTCAAATTCCTCAGCCATGATATTCTCCTTCTACCGGGTCCTCGCTTACCTTTGACTTTACTTTGCAATATGGACTGCAGCAGGGAGTAACGGTGCTGATTTCTCATAACGTGTCCCAGATACTGTAATTTATAAAGCCACATCTCAAATGCTTTAAGTTTTTTAATAGTGGTGTCTGTAAGCGTCCATGCCTCCGCTCCGTACAATAATACAGCGAAAACGTAACATCTCAAATGTCTCATTTTTGTATTTAGGGATATGTTGTGGCTTTTGAAGATGGAGCTCATTTCGTTAAACACCGTTCTTGCCTTTCCTATGCGGCACTTTATTTCCTGTACATTTGTACATTGCTCCACTGCTCATTTATAATAGTTCCCAGGTAGCAATACTGTTTTATAGCCTTCGTGCCAATCAAAAATAATACTATAACTGGGATATTCTAATAACCGATCATTGGTGGCTAGTAGAAATAAATGTACTAAATATAATTATAATAATGATAATAGTACATACGATGTACATACTATATATGTACATACATACATATATATTTATATGGTTTTAGGCCTTTTTATGTCAATGCTACAGCAATGTAACCTATTTTATTAAAAAACCAAATTACGTTTTCTGTGCACGCATCTATTAATAAACATGAAATGCATGCGATATGTAGATATGAAGCATTTTATGTAGGTACATATTTTCTATTAAAATACATACAGCAGAATTAGTTATTTACTCTCGAAAAATTTTTTTATATCCCAAATACCGGGGTTTTGTTGGTATAAGCAGGTAGATTCGTCAAGCGATTGCTCGCCACACATACAACTTTCAAGAACGCCGTCCAAACGAGTGCTGCGAGCGCCTTTGTGTTCACGAAAAAACCGACTGGCGCCGGGTCCCGGCGAGCTCCAGCGCGAATGGTACATGTAATGCTCGCAGTGCCGTCCAAACGCAGAATTTGCGTTTCATTATACGTTACGTTACGCATTACATTAAGCCGGGTCCAGACACGTGTAATGTAATGCGTAACGTAACGTGTAATGAAACGCGAATTCTGCGTTTGGATGGCACTGCGAGCATTACATGTACCATTCGGGCTGGAGCTCGCCGGGACCCGGCGCCAGTCGGTTTTTTCGTGAACACAAAGGCGCTCGCACTACCCGTTTGGACGGCATTCGTGAAAGTGCGAGCAATCGCTTGACGAATCTACCTGCTTATACCAACAAAACCCCGGTATTTGGGATCCAAAAAATTTTTTCGAGAGTAAATAATTGAGTGGAAACCAAGATTCGTTAAACGATTCGTATGGACGTTCGTGTGACGTCCACACTGTTGATGATAAATTACACGTAATCTTACATTACACGTTACACGTGTCTGGACCCGGCTTTACACGTGTCTGGACCCGGCTTAAAGAAGAGAGTTACTAAATATATCTGATATTTTAATATCAAGGTGTGGAATATGGTTATTGGATGTTGATATTTCATGAGTGGGAATATTAACATTATCATGTGAGTATACTGTCGAAAAATAATCAGCAAACATGTTCGATACTTCCTCCCCAGAACAACTAGTATCCAAATATTTAAGTGTATTTGGAAAATAACTGCTTTCCCTTTTATTGTTAACAAATGACCAAAATTTTTTATGTTAAAGCTAATAGCTGTTTCAGTACAGTGCACATAATGAGCATAGCATTCCTGCGTCAGATTTTTGCATAGTTGTCTCAACCTAAAAAACTTATTAAAATAAATACAATTTAAAAGAAGTAAGTAGTAATAGAATTTTTTACTGCGTCATGGTTGTTTATTAACATTTAAACAAAAAAGCGAATTTTTTCATTTATTTGCATTTGCAATACTTGGAGCCGATCTATCGACGGATTTTTATGTAATTTTGTCTCCTGAATCCAAATCTAAAAACGGCATTTCGATATATCGAACCGTCTTCGAGATACCCGATCTTAAAGTCGACAAATCGAATTTTCTACTTATATCAGTGTTTTTCAATCTTTATGATTTCGCGACCCCTTTATAGGTTGAAATATTTTGGCGACCCCCCGGTGTCATAGAAAGCCAAAGAAATAAACTAATTAAAAACTACATACGTAACGTAATAATTTTTTCCTATTTTGGTACATTTATCTTTTATTCACGCGAGCACACAATTAAAGAACAGCCAACATTTTGCTTTGCAGTTTGACGAATCTACAAATGTGTCCGACTGCACAGTTTGTAGTATTTATGCGCTTAGAAGCAGCTGACAGTATCATGGAAGAAATCTTATTTTGCAAAGCACTTCCTGCAAACACTACTAGTCAGTGTTTGTATGATATGTTTTTAGAAAGCACTTGCGACTACAATATTGACTGGAAAAAATGTATCGCTATTTGTAGCGTTAAAGCTATGACTGACAAAAATAGCGGACTCATTGCAAAGTAAAAACGAAAATGCCAAACATATCCTGGACACACTGATTTCTTTACATGGACTTACGTGGACTTTATGTATTCCTCTCATGGAATAGTAGTTTCTTTATCCATCTGACATATTCAGTCGTGTAAAAATCTCAGATGTCCGGAGTAAACTACATAAAACATTTGGATAGTAGGTATTAGAAAAACAACAGATGTCTGGGAATTTTTTCTTAATTTGCCAAAATTTTAATTTTTTTACAAGTCATGTTTTTCAACTAAACGCTTCAATTGTAAATTTTATCAAAGGTAAAGCTTTGCTTTCAGCTATTCAGAACCCGGCTATTCAGAATCGTTTGTGAAGATATGTGCTCGCTTCATCAACATCTCCGTTATCATATAGATGTCAGGTTGCTATCCAAAAGAAAGGTATTGTCAAGAGTTCTGGAACTGAGCTGAATTGTTAATGTTCTTACAAGATGCAAAAAAAGTCATATGCTTATCGTTTTTCTGATCCTATTGGCTCTTGAAATTAGCATTTTGGCAGATCTTTTTAGCCACCTTAACAACTTGAACAAGAACCTTCAAGGAAGGGAAGATAATATTTTAACAGCTAAAGATAAAGTAAAAGCATCTCACGCAAAACTTCGTTTGTGGTCGACCTCTCTACAAAACAAAATGTTTGAGTCTTTTCCATGTGTTCAGAAGATTGATCAAGATAATGCAACAGACCAAAGTTTTGCAGTATCGGTTCACATTCCTTGCATCATTCAGAGCTTGCATAATTTACAAGAGCAACTATTGACATATTTTCCAGACTTGCACTATGAAGCTGACAATGGGAGTAGATGGATTTTAAACCCTTTTTTTTGGACAAATTAATAGATCTGGCTGATGTCACCAAAAAAATGAAAGAAAGTTTTCTAGATTTAGCTGCTAATGCAGGGGTGGGCAAAAGCCGGCCCGCGGGCCGGATCCGGCCCTTTTGCTTACTTTATCCGGCCCGTTGATAAATTCTTCTTCGTCAAATTTCTTTGTCTAAATGCTTTAAAATAATACTTATAGCGTTTGTGCCAAAAAAATTTCTTGGGCAGTTCAGGGAAAAACTCAACCAAAAAGATGCGGGTGCACAGCGTGCATTCACGGTATAGTCTTCCGGCCCGGGAGATATTTTGAAAATGTCATTTTGGCCCGCGCTTAAAAGTATTTGCCCACCCCTGGCTAATGGCATAGTTAAAATGGAATTTCATTCGCAAAGTGTCGACTTTAGATGAAAAGAAAACACCAATATTCAGAGCTGGCAAGGGAAGCTCTTAAATTATTAGTGCAATTCGCCACTTCATACTTGCGTGAACTGATATTTTCTTCAACGGTAGATATTGAAACTAAAAAGAGAAATATATGTACTACAATTTGAAAATGATTCGATTATTAATCTTTCAAAAATAGCACCACAATTTGATAAACGTTTGAAAAACAAACAAGTACATCCTTCCCACTAAAATTTTGTTTTAAGAACCTCAACTTTTTTTTTAGTCGGCGACCCCCCGGGGGGTCACGACCCACAGATTGAAAAACACTGGTATAGTCTTTTTACTACAAAAGCAAGATTACGTAGGTCAAAATTTCTGACGTCACAGCACTGCCAAGACATTAGAATGTGACTGTTCATCATGGCCACGTTTATGTTAGTACTTGCCAGAGATATTTTTCTTTGTTTTTGTTTACTAGACAAATATCTAAATTATTTATTCTAATTAATGATGTCAATTGGTTTTCACTACTTGCCGAAATATATTAATTAAAAACAATTTTATAATAGTGTAGGTATAATCAAAGGTAATACCACGAGTCCTCTAAATTTTATCGATAAATTTTTTTATTTTCACGAAATCTTCTTTATTTGGTAAAATTACGAAAACAAACCGAATGAAACATTTCGGTTTGTTTGAGTGATTTTACCCTAAATAAAGAAGTTTAAGTATGAAAACGAAAAAATTTATCAAGCAAAATTTAGAGGACGAGTGGTATTTGAAAAGATTATTTTGTGAACCAATATGTATTATTAGTAAATACGGGCATCTGTGAAATATTTTTAAGACAACTAGGATCAATGTCTTAAGTAGGTTATAGATAAATTATCTTATGATTTAAAAATGAACCAATTTATTTATTATATTGTTAATACATAAAATATTGTTAATACCTACTTGTTTCGTGGTCTTACCCAGCTACGCTGGGTGAGTTCACCACAGTGCAGTGGTGTAATTGGTTTTGCCTAACCCCCAGGTGAATGCATTTTATTTAATTATTATTCACCCGTGTTTTTGTAATAATAAAATAGGAGAATGTAATTTTAGAACTATTTTACTAATTCTACTAATATAATGTGTATTTTAAAAGTAACTATTGTTCCAAAATATTACGTTGTAAATATTCGAATCCTTTTATGTGATGGTTTGTTGAAATCGGCAACAAAATAGAAGAATTAGTTCTGTGTTCTGTGTACGGTTTACATCGGTTCTGTTTGACGTTTATGAAAAGTTTAGAAATATTTATTTTGAAAATAAAAACTGTAGAAAATCTGAGTATATCGTGGTTAGTGTTTTTAAAATATCTATGTACCAGGGCTGTTCATAAATTAAGTTAGTAAACACAGGTATGTACGTATTATGTGAAATTTAAGGTACCTTAAGTTTTATCAGGGAAGAGACTGTTTTATCAAGGAAGAGGCTGTTTTATCAGTATTACACTCAATGATTGGCTAGAACGACGCGTGGTGATTGGCTGAAAAAGCAAAAACGTCAGAATTTGACAGGTGAAAAAAATAATCATTAAAATAGATCATTTAATATTATTTTAAAACTAAGTACTGCATACGCTAAAATTCATAAGAAAACTTTCTGATCTTTAAATCTAATAATAATCTTATTTCTATTAAACCTAATCTAAGAAATCTAAATTCTTTAACTTAGGCACTTCTCTGAAGTTAATGGTAAAAGGGAACCCCATTATTTCGTTCTTGTTTAAAATAATCTATTAAATAAGCATTGTGATTTGAAATGTTTCTCAATACAAACACAATCACAATAAGTACACAACAAAAATTACAATAGTTTTTAAATTAAGCTATATTTAATATGTAGGTATTTATAAAAACAGTAAAATTTTTTAAGCTATATTTCGAATCAAGTTGTGTACGAAATAAAGTATTTAAAATGTAGCAACACAAAACTGTCACATCAGTAGCGTACGATTGCCTAATATATTTAAATAACATTATTATTTTCTGGAGTAGTTAACTTAAAGATTGTTTTATAAAATTTATATTATTAATAATAAAAAATGTTTTTGGTTATTTAATTAATATAATTCTAAAATTCTCAATGTAATCGCGATTACGTTTTTCTTATTATAATATCATGTTGATACTTTATGCAAGATCGGGCAGTTCCGTGTGAGTGTCGAATAGCTATGCTAGATAAATGTCAATTTTAAAGTTGATGTTTATTTACGTTAATAGACCACAAACCATACATACCACAAACCCAAGGTCCCTATACCATGAACTATTTATGAACCTTGCCACAAACCATACATACTCATAGACGTTTCACGACCATGTTAATCTTTCGGATCGAATTAACGCCATCTCTTGATTGGAATTGGAACTAAATTGACAAATTTTAGTTAGGTGGGAATTTCAAATTATAAATTTTGCGGGATTTTTGATGAAATTTCGCAGGAAATTAAAACAACAGAAAGACAATTAAATGTTTTATTCCATATTTTACTGAAAACTTCAAATATTCCAATTTGTTTTCAAAATGCTAAACACTACTGCCATGTGTCACGTGAAAGCACTGATATTGAGTTGAATGGAAATTTTTGAAAGAATCTTGTAGGATGATTGTTTAGATAAATATTACCTTATAATCTTTTACAAACTTCCAAAAATATATAGGCCGGAAATGTTGATGACACACTTGTCTATTGGAATAAACTGTTTCAGGATCGATTATAATGTTTTTTTAAATGTGGAGAAACACAACACGGGATGATCAATGTAAACTAAAAATTCTACTCATAAAACGGAAAGGAGGTTAATACAATTGAATAAAATTGTGATTAAATCTAATTAAAAACGTAACACCACTATAATAAAATAATTAAGCCACAAACTGTAAAATAAAAAGTAAATAACAAATTAGTTTAATTGTCAACTGTCAGTTGTTAAATATGACAAGAGAATTGACTGACAGCGACATCTCTGGATTGGAATGGTAACTAATTTGCTGTCTTGACCTTGATAATTTACGTGAAACGTCTATGAGTATGTATGGTTTGTGATACATACTCATAGACGTTTCACGACCATGTTAATCTTTCGGATCGAATTAACGCCATCTCTTGATTGGAATGGGAACTAAATTGACAAATTTTAGTTACGTGAGAATTTCAAATTATAAATTTTGCGGGATTTTTGATGAAATTTCGCAGGAAATTAAAACAACAGAAATATGTTTTATTCCATATTTTACTGAAAACTTCAAATATTCCAATTTGTTTTCAAAATGCTAAACACTACTGCTATGTGTCACGTGAAAGCACTGATGTGTATCGAGTTGAATGAAAATTTTTGAAAGAATCTTGTAGGATGATTGTTTAGATAAATATTACCTTATAATCTTTTACAAACTTCCAAAATATATGGATCCGAAATGTTGATGACACACTTGTCTATTGGAATAAACTGTTTCAGGATCTATTAATATTATATTGTTTTTTTTAATGTGGAGAAACACAACACGGGATGATCAATGTAAACTAAAAATTCTACTCATAAAAACGGAGAGGAGGTTAATACACTTGATTAAAATTGTGATTAAATCTAATTAAAAACGTAACACCACTATAATAAAATAATTAAGCCACAAACTGTAAAATAAAAAGTAAATAACAAATTAATTTAATTGTCAACTGTCAGTTGTTAAATATGACAAGAGAATTGACTGGCAGCGACATCTCTGGATTGGAATGGTAACTAATTTGCTGTCTTGACCTTGACAATTTACGTGAAACGTCTATGAGTATTTATGGTTTGTGTTAACATTACAAATATTTCGGCGTATTATTAATATATTTTGGCAAGGAATAAAAACCTATTGACATAATTAGAATAAATAATTATAGATTTTACTTGTATTTGTAAATTTATTCTTGTATTACGTTTACTTGTACAGTAAACAAAACCAAGGAAAATATCTGACAAGTAATGACATAAACGTGGCCATGACGAAAAGTCACATTCTAATATCTTGGCAGTGCTCTGACGTCAGAAATTTTGACCTACGTAATCTTGCTTTTGTAGTAAAAAAACTATATACAGTATGCGGTAAAATAAACAGTACTGAAATGAATATTGAAATGTGTATGATTATTTATATATTTAGTATTATTTAGTATGCCTTGCAAACATTATTCACGACGACGTTCCCGATAAAACATATGTTAAAGATGCCCTATGGCACAAAAGTCTTTAATTCTAGTCCCCAATTCAGGAATTTCAGACGGTGGATCGGTCTGCCTCCTTTATCATTCCCCATATCCCCATCGTCAGGTGGCGTTAGGTTTGGTAGATGGCGATCTCCCAAAATGATCGCGCAGTATTCGAAGATACTCTTTGGCCGTGTGACAGGTTGCCCCATCCTGCTAAAACCATTGTTGATTTTAATACCCGTTTTCTTTACTTCACGATTAGTGATGTAAGAAGAGAATATTCTCACGAGAATATTCCCGGCCAGAATATTCTCGTTCTCGAGAATATTCTCTTGAGAGTTGCTGCGTCCTTAATCGTGCTAAGACGATACATAAAAAAGAAAAATGAAAAACGGAAAATGTGGATACGGCTTTTCTAAGTAAACGCGAAACAATGAGTAATTTAACTATGGAAATAATACTAGACAATTATTTGTTTAAGGAATTTTACAAGAATGTCAAAAAGTGATTTCGAACTATTAATAAATATGATAGGGCCAAGAATAGAGAAGAAAGATCAAACATGAGAAACGCAATACCAATCTCAACAAGATTAGCAATTGTTATTTATATACAGAGGCCTAGCTACCGCCATATCAATTATACGGGGCCCCGACATTGAGGGGCCCCAGCGCGGCATGTCGAAACAAAATTCCATTCAAAAAATTGAAGAAAATATTTTACAATTACTTCACTATTAAAACGCTTTGAACAGTGTGTATTGTTTGTATATCGACATTTTCGTGAAATGGATTCTTTATCTACATACAAACTATATTTATGCACAGGTACCTATCTATTTTCTGCCTCTCTCCTTTTTATAACTACAGAGCTTTTTTGTTTTCAAGCTAATTTTTATTGTCTATTCACCGTTGGCTGCGTGTGAGACATTGTATAATGTTAATGCCACATTTCAATATTTGTAATCGCTTTACCTTTGAATATTTGAAACATTGAAACACTGTGTATTGTTTGCTTATATTTTCGTGTAATCTGTTGTTTATCTATAAATTGTATTAAGGTATATCTATGTATTTGCCTGTCACTCGCCGTTAAAGTACAGAGTTTCTTTGTTTACGTTCATTTTCAATGTTCATTTTCAATGTTCATTTACCCTTAGCTTGAAAAAACTGAATCTTTTTTAAAATAATGAGTCTCAACAATTCAAATCTATTTTTCGACTTTGGTTTATTAAAGTTTATTAGGTTTATTAGGTTTATTATTATTATCTATATTTGGGTGTTATACGCAGAACTTATTAGTTCCTAAGGTTGTATTATGCAATTTACAATTTATTTAAATTTTGCAATATACAGTGTTTCATTAACAATTGGAAATAATTTAACTGTAGATTCGTGGTCTCAACATATTAAGATTTAACCCAAATCACCTAGTCCGAAAATGCTTCCTAAAGGAGCTAGAGCTCTTTGAAGAAGGCGTCTTGTAATTAGTTTCTTTAAATAGCTCAAGAACACTTCCATTTAGAGAAACGAAAACTTCTACGCCTATTTATATTCCAGAGATTAATCGTCTCCATAAATTGTGAATTTCTAGTACAGGTCATGGGCGTCCGTTTTGGGTAGGGCAACGGTTATTTTATCGCATATCCTTTTTGTCTTTAACTTTTAGCCTTTTTGACACTGGAGTATTAAATTGTGAGATATTCTAGTAATAAAAGGTACTCTTGATTTAAGTCGGTAGGATACACCTTTTTCTAGAAATGTCGATTTGAAAATTTTGTGTTTTTAATTTCAGAAAACTCTTAAAAAAAAGCCATGAACACAAAAAACGAAAACTGGTACGTTTATTCCAGAGATGAATCTTGTCTTAATTTTGATGCATTTTTGACACTAGATTTTAAATTATGAGGTATTTTACTCTTGCTTTAGGTCGGTAAAATACACCGTTTTTTTTTCCTGAAAATTTTTTCAAATTTTGTTCAAATTCAAAAAACGAAACATTTTCAAATCGATATTTCTATAAAACGGTGTATCCTACCGACTTAAAGTAAGAGTAACTTTTAGTATAGTCGATTCGCTGATCTGAGACACAACTGTCTACACTACAATCACAATAAAAGTGCACTATATAGAAATAAACAAACCAAGACACGTTGAATGTTCGAGGAGCACTCACAAATCATGATTTAGGAGTGCTCCTCGTGCTTGTTTATTTCTAGCGCATCTTTATTATGATTGTAGTGTAGACAGTTGTGTCTCAGATTAGCGAGTCGACTATACTTACCTCACGATTTAATAATCCAGTGTAAAAAATGCTTAAAAGTCACAGACAAAAAAGTTATGCCATAAAATAACCGTTGCCTTACCCAAAGAGGACGCATATGACCGGTATTAGAAATTCGCAATTTATGAAATCGATTTATCTCTGGAAGATAAATAGACGTACCAGTTTTCGTTTTTCTAAATAGATGTTCCAGAGGTATGTACATATTTTAAAAAATACTAATTAAAAGACACCATCTTCAAAGAACTCCAGCTCCCTTAGGAAGCATTTTCGGAGTAGGTGATTTGGATTAACCCTTAATATTTTGAGCCCAGAAATCTCCAGTTAAAATGTTTCCAATTATTAATGAAACAGCCTGTATTGTTTTGTTTTATTTCATTATCTTTTATTTTGTAATAATAGGTATTGACGATTTAGGTAATTTCAGTAAACTGTATTTTATCTCCACATCTAACATTTCATCACTTTATTTCAGTTATCACAGTTAAACTCAGTCATTCTTTAATCAAATTATAACAATATTCATTCTCTTAATTTTGTTTTATTAATTCTATTTTATTCATTACACCTATTGTTTTCTATACTAATTAAATTTTAGTTTGTATCAACTGGGCAACCTATTATCCTACAATTATTTATTATCAATTTTACATATTCACCAGTTTGTCACAAGAATTTTCTCAATTTCATAAAAATTGTTCCATAATAATTGCATTCCTGAATCATACTTTCTACTATCAGATTGACTATATCTTAACTCTAATCTATTTAAGTTTTTTATTTTCACCTACATCCAAATAAAAATTTCCCTTCTACCTATACAACCATCAATACACATACTGTGGACATATAAATTTCTTGATATAATAATATCCCTTTTCAAAATTTAAAACTTCTTCTATATCACCACTTATTTAATTTTATTTCTGTCATTACTACTAATCAGCTCACTTTATCATATTGAAATTTTTTGATCAGGTTTATTTTATTTGATACAGTCAATTTGTAGTTACCTACAGTTAAAATAATTTTTATTTTGTAAAACACATTTTCTTTTAATTTTTAAAAAACAATAGATTTAATTAACAGACATTTTCAGATATTAAAATCTTTACTATATCTTCGTCTTGGATCATGACTTTGTTTTTAAATTTCCTTGAAAATCGACTACCTTCTTCCTCAACTGTCAATGTCACATCAAGCATTTCCTTACATAGCTTTGACACTTAGTAGTCATCGTTGACCGAAGATGGTTGATTGGGTCCTCGGGTAGAGTTTCACCATGTTCCCAGAGGTTTAATCCCTGAACATCGGCGTTTAGCCATTTTAAATTTATTTCAACATAATGTAGATTTATTTATAATCACAACCATTGTTTGGTTCTGGGGCTATTTTGCAAGTATTCAAGTAAGTAATCATAACCACATTTTTAACTTTCACAATTTCAACCATCTTTTCAATTTTAATAGTGGGATTACTTATTTGATTTTAGATTCACTGATGATGGACCGATAGGTTTTAAAACGTTCTGATGAACTCATTTTATTGAATCCATTGGGATTCTAAAAAATTTTTAGTAAATATACCTTTTACATAGAAGTGGTTTTTACTTCATGTTCAGTTTGTTTAACTATAAGGTATACAGCCAATCCAGGGAACTACCCCTTTTTAGTTTAAACTGTATTTGTTATTGTTTTTTCCTAATCTTTGTAAAACTTCGTCCATAAAATTGTAAAACTTTCAGTGACATATAAAGCATATTTGTATTCTATTCTATACAAGCGTTTTTGCTTCTTTTGTTGAACATTTTTTTAGCACTATGCCGTATCAGTGGTGGCTGGCGGAAGAGGGCTCCGCGACAAACTTTGATATGGGGCCCCTGTGGGGCTAGCTACGCCACTGTTTATATATACTAACACTTTTAGTTTAATTTATTTATTCAGGGTGCACTACTCTTCCATTTGTCTCATAGTTCCAGAAGTATGCCAAGTTCCACAACTCTGGACGTAAATGTACTGCATTAATAAACCTTATTGTGATTTCATTGGACCACGTATTCTTCTTTTCTTTGTATGTTTTGACAAAACCAAATTAAATTTCAACAGAGTACAGGAAATACAGAGCAACATGCAAAATTTTCCACAGCAGTTCGACATTATCGGCCACGCATCAGGCACTGCAATAGTGTTCAGATACCAGTAAGATTTCGGCCACATGGCTCAGTCAAACGGCGATATTTTCATTAGATGGCTGTAATGTTGCCAGAAACATACCAAATATATATTTTCGGCAACATATTGCTTCAAAAACTAGCCCGTCTAAATGCCCCTTTAGACGTAGACCAATCCATGACTGAGCTGACGACTGGTGAAAAGTAAAATCCCACAACTTCTCATCAGTACATTGAAATACGGAATGTAGATACCAGGATGAGCTAATGATAGAAATAGATTCCGAACCTGAGGCCTCATGTTTTTCTGATTAAATCACCACATCCATTATCCATTACTTGCATTATTTGCTGTTAAGAAGAAACTTTTATTTTTTTATCAAATAAATTTTGTGTTCTCTGTTGTTTTTGTATTTTGTTTATATATAAAGAACACTGTTGTTTAGTCTCATAATTTTGTATATAATTTCATGATTTTTAATACCCTATTTCATCTTCAACAATATCCCTAAGTGCGTCATAGGGTTCATTCTCAGAAAATTCTCCATATTAAGAATATTCTCGAGAATATTCCCGAGAATATTCTCTGATTTTTCATTCTCGAGAATTTTCCAACACTATTCACGATACAAATTTTTTCTGCAAAACTGAGAACCATCCTGAAGCACCTAACATTAACATGACATTCACATACGTTATAACGACGCGACGTTCGGAAACCACTCAGTACGTTTCGGCGCATGACATACAAATTTGATGCATACGCATTTCAGTACTGTTTATTTTGCCGCATACTGTACTATATGGCTTAACACCCCATGTGGGGTTCAGAGCCTATTTTACTTCAAATCAGGCCCGAGGCACTACATAATTTTCGGGTTCGTAACAAAAATTTAATAGTAATAATAATTTTTTAAATGTATTAATTCTTTAATAGAAATATAGTTGTACCAGAAATTTAAATTTTTATTAACAATAAATAAAATGTATATTTAAATAATTAAACATTGTTGAATTGTTTAAAGTGCAAAAACTACCGTGGAATTTCTCTACTATGTACAGCATATTATTATAAAGTCCTCACGTAAGTATATTATAAACCAGCGGCTCCAACCACTAGTAGAAAATATTAATTGGAGAGCCAAGCAGGTCTTGAGCAAATCATGGGACACGGCATTCATGTTCACAGCATCTTTGTAGGCTTCAAACAGGCAAAAGACTCAATCAAAAGGAACAGACTATACTATATGAACAGCTGATTTCAGAAAGGGACTCGAGTCATGTTAACTAACTTTCGAGATATGTATATATACAAAAAACTGTCTGGATATAAACTGCTTTTCTGTAGTAAACGAGAAATACGCCATACGATTTGTCTATTATTATAATATATTTAACCTGGTTCCTTAACTCCACTGGTTCCACTCTTAACAAAAAATAACAAAAGACTGACTTAGGTCCCTTTCTGAAATAAGCTGTTCATATATTGGCTGAATTGGCAATACCACACAAGCTAATTAGACTCATTAAAGCCACAATGTATGAAACTCAGGCATGTGTACGAGTACAAAACCACCGGACAGACTTTTTTAAAGTCTCGCAGGGATTGAAGCAAGGAGATGGGCTGGCCCCAACATTGTTTAACCTGGCACTGAAGTATGCTGTTAGGCAACTGCAAACTGGACGAGGAAACCTCCTGACCAACAGAACCGTTTAACTGGCCTCTTATGCCGATGATATTAATATTATGAGTAGAACATGAACAGGAGCATAGGAAACATACGCAGAGTTAAAAAAGCAAACGAAAAGGCTAGGTCTGGAAATTAACATAGAAAAAAACAAAAATAATGATACAGACGACAAGAAAAAATATAGTCACACAAAACATTATATCTGAAAATGACATTGAAACGGTTGGAAAGTTTACATACCTGGGAGTAGAAATATATGCCGACAGACCAGAAAATGTAGAAATACGGAAAAGAATACAATAATAATAATAATAATAATAATAACCTGTGGGAGTTTTATGTCAGTTCTTCTATCAGGCGCGGCCCCCTGCGAATGGGGGATGCTTTCTGGGTATTCGTAGCGCCAATACCCAGAGAGTAGCAGGAATACTTGCCGTGGAACAAAAACTGACACCTGGCAGTAGGTATAAAATGCACACCCATGAGAATGGTGACTAATAGTTTATGTTTAGGGCCGCTGCCTGGGGATCGCCAGGGCACGTCTGGAGCCGACGCTGGACGTGACAGCATGCGGGACGTCGGTGGCAGGGTGTTGAGGAGGCGGGCCCCTGTCACACAAACAGCTACAGCCCAACAACAACCACAAGCGAGCCAAACAACAGCAAGAGCTCCACTCGCTGAAGGTGCTGCGCCGGAACATCAGCCGGCGCTCACTCAAGCG
Source organism: Diabrotica virgifera virgifera (assembly GCF_917563875.1). Classification (NCBI taxonomy): domain Eukaryota; kingdom Metazoa; phylum Arthropoda; class Insecta; order Coleoptera; family Chrysomelidae; genus Diabrotica; species Diabrotica virgifera. Next base: position 141,241,904 of record NC_065450.1, read on the forward strand.
GGACGACCGAGGCAGCGCATGAAATGGACTGTGTCCATTAACGAAAGCATTTTGCGCATCTATTATAAGGTGACAAACCTCGGTCAAGAAACGATCGGCTACAGACAACAGCTGTATGCCGAATTTTTCAGGGAGTACCCAGATATTCAAGTATCGGAGCAAAGAGTATCAGATCAATACCGGGTAATCGTAAGAAACAACCTTATCCCAGAGACTAGACGCAATACGATCAAAAGCGAAGTCGAACGGGAGATTAATAACCAAGAGCTAGTTTTAGATCAAGTTCCTAATGAAATCCTTGATGAGCAGATTCCTGAGATTCCCATACCAGAAACTCAACCTGACAATACACAGCAGGAAAACAACGAGTTGCGCGATAGTCTAGAGAACGAAATGGCTCGTGCCGTACAAGAGTTTAATGGAACAAATCCACTTAGCAGACCACCGCTACCACGAATAAACTCTTGTAAGAAACTAGGTGCCCTGTTACAAATTGTGAATACTGAAGTCCTACCCAATTATGTCGTAGAAGCCCACACATTGGAATATCTGCATATGCTAATCTACTGTGCAGCTACAGCAATTGCCAATGTAATGGGCGTTAAGATCAGAACACGACGGGGTACTAATAACGGAAGGACTGGTAACAGAATTGCACCCTGGGAAAAAAGACTTCTCGGAAAAATTGAATTACTGCGTAGGGATATTGGTCAAGTCACAGAATATATAAGAGGTGTTACAAGTAGAAAAGTCATTAAAAGAGCGGAAGAAATAATGCGGAGCACTGCAAGACACTCGAGATACGATCCAGAAAATAACACAGCCCAACAGTGTCTGGATACATTAAAACAAAAACTCTCCGTCTATTCAGGACGATTAAGAAGGTATAAAGTTAGTAACAACCGAAAATGTGACAATGCACTTTTTGAGAACTCTGAGAAGGCGTTCTACCGAAAACTCAATTCCACCGTAGAAAGTGTCGACAAGTCTTACCCAAACCAAGAAGAAATTCATGAGTTTTGGGGAAATCAACTTTCCACACCAGCTGCTTTTAACAACAATGCTGGCTGGATAGAAGATACGACGCGCAACTGTCACCACTACGTCACTGCTAACTACGAACCATTCACGACTGAAGAAGTCTCAAATGTCATCAAAGAGCTTCATAACTGGAAATCTCCTGGACCAGACGGAGTTCAGAACTTCTGGCTTAAAAAGTTTTGGAGTATTCATGAGTGCTTATCAACATTAATTAATCATGTTATTTCTAATCCGCAGGAATTACCATCATTTCTAACTCAGGGAACTACTTATTTAATACCCAAGGATCAAAATAACACCCAAGATCCATCCAAGTACCGCCCAATTACTTGTCTTCCAACTTTGTATAAATTGGTCACATCCTGTGTAACCCGGCGTATCTACCAACACTGTGCTCTAAACAATATCATAGAGCCTCAACAGAAAGGATGCGCTAAGGGTTCCATGGGTTGCAAAGAACAGCTTATCATCGACTCAGTCATTTCTAACCAGGCATTCACCAAAAAAAGGAACCTTTTTACTGCATTTATTGACTATAAAAAGGCCTTTGATTCAGTACCGCATGAATGGCTAATAGATATATTGAAAATATACAAAGTAGATGATAACATAGTGACCTTTTTAAGGCATATAATGAGAGATTGGAAGACTAAAATTCACCTCCAAATACCTGGTGAAAACAATATCGAAACCGAAAATATCGCAATCAACCGGGGCCTATTTCAAGGAGACTCGTTGAGTCCATTGTGGTTCTGTTTAGCTTTGAACCCCCTTTCCCAGCTATTAAACTCCACTGACTCAGGTTTTAGCATTAAAAGCAATAATACTGTGGTAGCGAAGCTCAATCATCTGTTGTATATGGATGATTTGAAATTAATGGCTTCCACTCGAGAACACCTAGAAGAGATGCTAAAAACTGTAGAAACATTTTCTAATGATATTAGTATGCAGTTCGGTCTAGACAAGTGCCGTGTTTTGAATATAGTCAGAGGAAAGGTACAGCCCGGTGGATTCGATATGCAAAATGGCCAGAACATCGAGGCCATGGGCGACAACGATATGTACAAATATCTTGGAGTAAAGCAGGCGCGGAAAATTGACCATAAGCAAATGAAAACTGAGATAACTACTGAGTTTATAAGAAGGGTAAAACAGCTGCTTCGTTCACAGCTTAACAGTAAAAATTTGTTTAAGGCACTAAACACCTACGCTTGTTCCGCGCTTAGCTATTCATTTGGTATTGTTAAGTGGACAAAAACGGATATAGAAAATCTTCAGCGAAAAGTACGAACACACCTCACAAAGGCACAAAAACACCACCCTAAAAGTGCAGTAGAACGAACGACATTACCCCGGTATTTAGGAGGAAGAGGACTTATGGATATAGGTGAGCAATTAGATAAACAAATTGCTAATTTAAGAACTTATTTTCAGATGCAGGCTGAGACATCTAATCTACATCGCGCTATCTGCGCAGTAGATGACACAACACCGATCAAACTGAGGGAAGCAGAACTGCGCATAAACCACCTTACTAAGGACGAAAAAGTGCGCGCCTGGATGGGTAAACCTTTGCACGGGCGACATCCCAATGAGGTCAGCCAAGATTATGTCGACAATATAGCGTCGAACTACTGGTTGACATCAGGAAAGATGTTCCCTGAAACGGAGGGTTCATTACTGGCCATTCAGGATCAGGTTATACCAACCAGAAACTACCTGAAATATATCATCAAAGACCCTCAGGTTCAAAACGACAGATGCCGATATGGATGTCAAGCCCAAGAAACCATCCAACATCTTACAGGGGGCTGCCAGGCATTTGCTGCAACTGAATACAAGGAACGGCATGACGCAGTGGGAAAAATCCTTCATCAAGAGATAGCTATCAAGCTGGGACTTCTCCAAATGGACCATATTCCGTATTATCAATACGTCCCTGAGAGTATGCTTGAGGATGGCAACTACAAGCTATACTGGGACCGCACTGTGCTCACAGATCAAACAGTGGCATATAATAGACCAGATCTCGTACTAGTTAATAAATTAACAAGACAAACAACACTAATTGATGTGGCGATACCTAACAACAATAATCTACGTAGTAAATTCACTGAAAAGATCGCCAAGTACAGAGATCTAGAAATTCAAATACGAAGGCAATGGAGAATGCAAAGTACCCAGACGATACCTATTGTTTGTTATATCTACTACTGGAGTCATTCCGAAGAACCTCCTCGAAAGCATAAAAAGGCTGGGTCTAAATGAACATCTTTACAAGACCATGCAGAAAGCTGTACTACTCGCAACAGCCAGATGTGTACGAAAATTTTTGGGAGATACACCTGCATACCAAGTCACCTAGGGCTCGATAACACGGAAAGAGTCCCACCAGAGCTCAATCCTTTTGATACCGTAGGTATCTGGGATGAGTCAATTTTCCCCTTAGAGGGAGTGTGAGCCGTATGGCTAAATCTGGATAATAATAATAATAATAAAGGCCTTTATTCATTCTATAATATTATTCACATAATGAATATTAGTTTAGAAAAAGCTCCAGGCGAGTTTCAGTTCAGGAGATGTATAATGCGGGGCAGAATACATGTCCTGTCTGTTCAGCTAACCTGGGCAAAACAAATAATAAAAAAAATATCTAGGATTATGTATAATAGGTTACCTACTAACATTTAAATAAAAGTAAATCAAAATGTAACATTAATTAACTTTAGTTTACCAATATGCGCTTTGAATGTAAGCTCTACTCATACCATGTCAGCCAACTCTACCTATGCAATATTTCCTAATTTTTCAATAACGAACCTTCTAAATTTGTTTTGAGTAAAATTAGTACCAGTAGTATATCTATTCATAACTTGGGCTATTTGATATGTAAAAGACCGCTTGTATTGCTGTGTACGATGATAAGGAATACCGCAGGCAAACAGAGCTTATTTACTCCCCTCCAATATATTTTAGTCTAAAAGTGTCTACCGAAATACAATGGTAGGGGAGCAAATTATGCTAAATTTGCAGTCACTCGAGCGTTATGCGGACCTATCGGGTTGTCATTATTAGGTCCTAAAACCAAAAAAAGTTAAGTAAAATTTTCCATTTTAGTGGGGACTTTACAATTTTTAATTAAATTTTCCATTTCCAAAAATCGTTTTTTCCGATTATAGCGCTATCTATCCATAATTCGAAAAAATGTCTCGAATGAAAGTTGCTTATTTTTACGTAAAGAATCCCAATCTGCAATAAAAAATTGGGGGTCCCATTTAAGATTTTAAACTAACCCCCCAACCACATCCGTGGGTGTCGTGTTTGATACCATTCGATAGATTTTTTAAAAATATTTTAAAAGTGTATTCAGAATTCTTTTTTTGTCACAGTTATCGTTTCTGCTTCCTACATTGTTATTGGTCTGATTAATGTATTATGAATATTCATTTTTGATTGTTAGCTCAATATTTTACTCTTTAGTTTCTATTTATTTGGTATACCCGGTTTGTCGCAGTTAATATTTGTTCGATCTCCGTTTTTCTTTCCCGTATTTAAGTTTTCGTACTTCTTCGAATTTGTTATTTCCTATTCTTATCTCTCTGTTTTGTTCTGCTTTTCCAAATCTCATTAGTTTTGTTTTCTTTTCATTAATTTTTAGCCTCATCTTCTTCCCCTCTTCTTCAATCTCCATTAATAATTTTTTTATGATTTTTCTTGTTTTTATTACTATCGCTATATTATCATGTGCATAGGCGATTAGTTGATAACCAGATGCTCTTAGGTTTCCCTCGTGGATCTTTCTTAACGCAAAATCTACTGCCAGGTTAAATAATGTTGCTGACAGTGTCTCACCCCTTTATTTATTTCGAATTCTTCTGTTTCCCCTTTATGTATTGGAATACAGACTTTTGGTTTGTACATTGACATTTTTATTATGTTTTTTAGTTTTTTACTTACTCCTTGATATTTTATGGCTATCATTATTTCCTTTCTATTTATTGAGTTAAAGGCTTGTTCAAAGCCTATAAATAATATAATATTAGGCAACGTTTAATAGTGTAAATACGTCTGTAGTTCTTGCACTAATACTGGTCTTTCTTTATGGATCGTTCTAATTTGTCCAATTTCCTACTCGTTCGGCTTTCTACTTATATTATTATACAAAAATATATTGTGACGAATTACCGACCGAAAATAACAGGTTCCGTCTCGAAGCCAGTCACGTACGGAGACATCTGGAAGGATGACTCAGCGAACAAGCGAGGAAAGGATTTCTCGAGAAAGGTCGCCTACGCATTACTAGGGACGGGCGGTTCCGTTTTTCTGTTTTCTGGAACGTTCAAGAACATGGCTGGTATTTTTGTATTTAATATATAAGGATGTGCATTTTTAGGAATAGTTAGTTATAAGATAAATTCCGTCTGTACAGTTATATAAATAAAGTCGTATATAAATACGAACCGCTTGTTTTATTAATACAATATAGTAATATAAAAATGATGCTCGCTAAAAATTATCAGTTTCTTTTGCTTTACTTACTTTAACAAGTTTTCACAATGTTAATTATGCATTTATGTTAAACTTAATTAAATCTTAAATAAAAAACTGAAATTTCATTGACAAACTGCCCAAATTTCAGCTCCCAAGTTTATAAACAATTGCGCTGTATTAAAAAAAAAAAGAAAAAACATCTCCGGTTCAATGGGTCGTACAAACTTTGAATATGACCATGAATCAATGTATGCATGTATGCAAGTTTCTAACGTACACAATGCAAAAAAACACCGCTAACTTACATTATTATGCTTCCAATTGGATATCGAAATTTTTTTTTCCAAAAAAATATATTGGTTGTTTACTCGCAAATTTTTTATTTTTTACCTTAGAAAGTTCGGTAAAAAAGTATTTTGTAAGTTTTTACAAGAGCTACAAGGCTATTAATATTAAATCCTTTTAAAACCCTCAGTATCAGTCTCAAAAAGGGGTGACTTTGAAAGGGTCGTAAAGGTAGTTTTAGTTAAAAAAAATTCGCAAACCAAATTCTTGTGAATTAAAAAAGTTATAATTTTATATATCAACATTTGTTTTCGTATCTGATGCTCATCTTTCTATTTTGAAGGAAAAAGGCAATTTTTACCAAACTACAAAAATTTTTTATTCGATTTTAACTCCATTTTTTTTAAAACTAATCATTCTAAGCCGGTCGTACTTCTACTGTCTATTAATAATACATAAATAAAGAAAACTGAACAATTTAGGGTGGAAATTAGGAGGTTCTTACCGCTCACTTTCCCGCTGAAAAAAAAAATAGGGAATGACTTTCTTTTCATCATAAGTCACTCAATTCTTGAGCTAGATACTTTTTTATTTTTAAAGATATTTTGAAATATTTTAAATCATTTCTATAAGATATCCTCGAAAAATGCATAGTTTTCCATTTTTTGACTCCAAAATTTAGCATTTGACGAAAAAGAGCTAACCTATAATAAAATATAGCTCAGTTACTATTAGTAACTGAGCTACTAATAGGACTACGAAAAAGGATAAAGAATTAAGAATAGCATGCTGGAACATTAAGTCATGGACAAAGAGAGACCAAGAGACACTAATAGAAATGAACACTCATAAAATAGATTTATGCGCGCTCTCCGAAACCAGAAGGAAAGGAAAGGGAACTTCAAAATACCAAGATTTCCTACTCATATGCAGCGGAAAAGACAAGGGGGACTATGCTAGCTCAGGAGTGAGCCTTATAATCCACACGAAATTTGAAAAGAGCATAGAAACCATCGAATATATCAACCATAGAATCCTGATGACGACTTTGAATATGGAAAACACTAAACTCCACATCATATCAGTCTACGCACCAGATATAAGTAAACCCGAGGGAGAGACCGAAGACTTCTATAATAAACTACAGGATGTAATCGACAAGATACAGAAAAACGAAAAAATAATTATTCTTGGAGATCTCAATCCAAGAATAGGAAACGACAGCATAGATAATACCAAACAACGATTTAACGAAGATACATTGAACCGAAATGGAGAATACCTTGTTGAATTCTGTACCCAAAATTTGTTGAGAATAAACAACACGTTTTTTCCACACAAACCCCAACACAAATACACGTGGCAAAACACGCAAGGCCAACAATCAACAATAGACTATATAATTACAAATAGAGAAATCATACCTAAACAAATACTAGACGTAAGAGCATTAACATCGCCCAATATCGGATCAGACCATAAAATGGTGCTTGGAAAATTTTTGCTCAAAATACCACAAAACAAGAAAAAACCACCCAAGTACTTCGAAAAACTAAACATTGAGTCTCTAGAGAACCAAAACACAAAACGGCTGTATAAAAGACGTTTAGAACAAAGATTTGAGATAAACCCAGTAACAACAGGTGAAGGAGTAAATGAGACATGGGCAAAAATAGAATATAATATATTACAAGCCGCAAAGGAAAGCATCGGGGTCAGAAAAATTAACCTGAATGCAACAAAAATATCAAAGCCCTGGTTCAATACTGAAATAAGAGATCTAGCGTATGAGAAGAGGAAAGCGTACCTACAATACTGCACTAACAAAACACCAAACAATTACCAACAATACAGAGACACAAGAAATGACATTAATTCTAAGATAAGAAATATAAAAAGGGAATATTGGACACGCTTTATAGTATGTTAAACAGTAAATGGTTAAGTTCAATTAGTTACCACTATAAACAGCCCGGATTAACCGATAATAGTATAAAAGGCCCGGTTTCAGGTAAAATTTATTTTAGGCTTTATTATGGGAGTACCGTCTAGTCAGTGTTAATTGCAAAAGACCAACTCTGTCTACCTCGGTGGCTTATCGCTCCGGGTGGGTCTTAACAATGGGCCAGGTCAGATAAATTTAATATTTACGACCGCACTAATTGAATTCAAACCATTTACTGTTGAACAAACCATACCAAAGAAATGGAACACGATTTGTATGGGGCGCAAAGAAAAGTTTGGAAAATACTAAAAAATAGGAAAAAACCCATTAACGAATACAGAAGTTTAAATAGAATAGAAGCAGAACAATGGACCGCCTATATAGAAGAACTATATAACGAAGATACTATAGTACCTGAAGAAGAGGAAGAAACAGGAAATGAAGACGAATCCAACATAGACACAGAACTAGAAATCACAAAAGAAGAAATAAGGAATAACATACGTAAATTAAAAAAAAGAAAAGCACCAGGACCCGATGGGATACCAAATGAACTCCTGAAATACGGAGGAGAAACCTTAATCGAAAACATATGAGATCCTCTTTCAAGAAATAATATGTAGCCAGCGTGTACCAGACCAGTGGAGGACGAGTATAACAATACCTATACACAAGAGAGGAAACAGCAAAGACCCTAGCAACTACCGTACCATCACCTTGCTGAGAACAACTCTTAATAAAAATACTTGCCAATAAAATAAATGAAGAATACACAATTAGTGAGGAACAACAAGGTTTTCGGAAAAATAGGTCCACAATAGACGCCATATTCATAGCCGGACAAATTGCTGAGAAAGCACTGGAATATAATAAACCTGCATTTATGTGCTTTATAGATCTGACTAAGGCCTTCGATTGTGTAAGATTGGAAGATGTGCTAAGATTGCTAAAGGAGAAAAATCAGCCCAACAAGATGATAAGGATAATTAAAGACATTAATACGAAGAACAAAATCAGAATAAAAGTCGAGAATGAACTAACATCGGAAGTAGAAATCAACTCGGGAATCAGACAAGGGGATAGCTTGAGCCCATTGCTTTTTAATTTAGTCATGGACAAAATCATAGAAAACATTAAAGGTACTGGAAAAGGATATAAGATGGCGGAAAAACAAATAAAAATCCTCTGTTATGCTGACTACGGAATCTTAATCTCCGATAACGAGGATAACCTACAGCGAATGGCACAAACTTTCAATACAGTGGCGAAGAACTACAACATGAAAATATCAACAGCCAAGACAAAATCCCTGGTAGTGTCAAGGGAACCCATAAGATGCAAATTAGTAATTAACAACGAACTAATTGAACAAGTCTCGAGATTCCAATATCTGGGAATCGAAATATGTAGTTATGGAGATGTTAAAGAGAGCGTCTGAAAGCAAGCAAATAAAGCCAATTACGTGTCAGGATGTCTGAGGGATGTCATCTGGAGAAACAAAGATATGAGGCTGGAAGGGAAAGTACGCATATACAAATCATGTGTAAGACCGATCATGACGTAAGCGATAGAAACAAGATGTGACACAGCAGAAACCAAGAGGATACTGAGAACATCAGAAATGAGAACGCTGAGGTCAATAACTGGGAAAACATTGAGAGACAGAATACCGAACGACAGAATAAGAGATCTCTATAACATACAAGATATAGTACGGTGGGGAAGACAGAGACGACGAGAGTGGAATCAGCATGTAATGAGAATGGGCAGCGAGCGAATAGCCCGTATAGCCAGGGATTCGAAGCCAACAGGCAAGAGACCAATAGGAAGGCCCTTTAAAAGGTGGCGAGATGGCAGTCAGAAGGTGGCAGTCAACATCAAAGCTACGAATACAAGCTCAAAATCGGTAAGGAACAGGCCAAGAGGCCTATTATAAGAAGAAGAAGAAGAAGAAGAAAGAAAGTTACTATTAGTGTTAAAGATAATTAAAAAAAAAACATTTTGTTTATTTTTTCAAAAGGTAAGTACATTTTTGTTAATTGGAGTTGTTTTGATGAATAATTTTTGAGTTATTGACAGAAAACTGATTAAAAGCTATTCTTCAATATAAAACTAGATACTTAACACTTTCGATAGCGAATAAATCGAAAACTATTAATTTTATAAAAAAAAATGTAGAGAACATTTTTTACTTAAAATTAATTTTTTTAACTAATTTTTGGGGTCAAAATATAATAAAAAAATTCCATCCCCGAGATGGGGTGGCAACCATCCCCATGGCTAAAGCGTCTTTCGGCATCATATAGGCCGGCCACAGTCGCCCACGGTCAATCATAGGAAACTACTTTGGTGGATCCAAAGAGTGGCCGGCCACAGACTTTGATCCTTGGACTATCCACTACTTATTCTCAAATTTTCAAGCAAATGGATCTACATATTCTGTAAAAATTGCGGGGTGAAAACCTTCGATTCCTGGACTAAATGTTCAACAATTTATATTTTCGAGATATATTCATGAATATAGTGTATAATAAATATTACTCAACAAGAACAATTCAGTAAACGATAAAAAAGGGGCGATGAAAATTTTATTATTAAATCTGTAAATCTAAACAAAGTCAGCAAATTTGTCCATTGTTATTATAATTTAGTTTACTACAGCCTAAAATATCTAGGGAAACTTTTTCTTTAAATTTAAACAAATTTTAAGGGTTAAAAAAAATAAAATTTTCAGTGATCTGTAAATAGGACGGTGGCCTATAATGGGTTAATTACCCACAAGCAGCTACTGCTCTGATGCTATTCAATAGTGTACAGTTGTACAGTTTTTTTGTTTTTAATAATAATGGACTAGGTGTCAATCAGCCAGTCACAACATGACTAATAAATCAAGTTTAAAAGTTTAAAGACTGTAAAGTCCATAAAATATCAATTAAAATTTGCTTCTTAATATGGTTAAGTAAAAAAATTCAAAAAATAAATCTACATACCTTTAAAGAAATGTGCTTTACTGTCTTTATATACATAAATTGAGGGTGTATTAGTGGCATCTCCAGCATTTTCATTGAAGGCAAAAAATTGCGAATGGGCTCTGAATCGTTTAGATACATCATAAAATATATTCCACAACTCCCCTTTCAGGGCTCCATTATACATGAAAAATACATCACCGGAACTCTTAACCTTAGACAGATCATTCGAGGAACTTATAATATGAACAGGTGGTCCTGCCATCCTAAGAGCAAACTGAACAATATCATCTTTGTTTCTATCTCCACTAAATGTTACATCACTCTTTGGAGAAATACTGAAAGAAAAATGTCATTAACATAGTCGTAGAGATATAAATTATTTAATAATATTTAATATTAATGTAATAAAGCCAAAAATATTTTCATATTCATTGTTTCATTATTATCTAAAATAACATTTAATATACCATATACCTAATTTTTTTCACATCATAACTAAATTTTTCATGCAGCAACACCGCATTCGGTAGTGGTAGACTTCAATGCCCAAATAGGGAAAGAACAATACACTGAAACTGTAGCAGGAAGATACACAATATACGAAAGGACAAATGACAATGGGCAACGATTATGCAACCTAGCAACAAGAACAGATATGGTCATAACCAGTACAAAGTTTCCACATCATGACAGACACAAAATAACAGGGATATCACCAGACCAGCAAACTAAATCTCAGATAGACCATATTTTGATTAACAGTAGGAGATAATCATCAATTAAGGATGTTAAGCTCTTACAGAGGAGTCTGTGCTGATTCAGATCATTGAGTGGTACTGGCAAAATAAAACAAAAAACAGCAAGAGCAAAAATAAAAGCAAACAAACGAAATGGAACACTGAAGAACTAAAAGAAGAGCAAGTAAAAAGGAAATATCAGGAAGAACCGGAAAAATATCTAACAATGGATGACAATCAAGAATGTGTTGATGTGAAACGGGAGTGGAGCTGCATAAAGGAAGCCATACAGGAAGCAGCAGAAAAAACAATTGGTAAAAGGAAGAAGGAGAAGAAAAAAAAATTGTACAATATCGAATGCCAAAAAAATATGGAAAGAAAAGTGGAAGCGAGATTAAAATGGGCAAGAACAAACACGGCAGAAGACAGAGAAAACTACGAATTACTGAGAAAAGAGGGGAAAAAATAAACAGAAAAGAAAAACGACAACATGGATACATCTAAAGATTCAAGACATAGAGAACGAAAAATACAACAGAAATTCAAAAAAAATTCTATAATAAAATAAAAGAACATTCAAAGATAAACTAAAAGGAATAAAAGACAAACAAGGAAAAAATGTAGAGGAAGAGAAAGAATATAAAGAAATATGGACAAATAAATTTACAGAATTAGAAGAAGAGGATGAAGAAGAAACTATTACACAGGAACCATCATGAGAAAAAGTAAGACATTATGATGAATGGGAATAATGGAAAGGCACCTGCCTGGGAAGGACGGAATAAATCTAGAACTAATAAAATACGGAAGGGATATGTTACATGAAAAAATACACGAATTGTTTAAGAAAATATGGAAAGAGGAGACAATGCCGAAGGACGGAATAAATCTAAAACTAATAAAATACGGAGGGGATATGTTACATGAAAAAATACACGAATTGCTTAATAGCCACTTTACACGATGCAAGTAATTGCGCAATTAATTGCACAATTTCTTGCGCAAGAACTTGTGCAATAAGTTGCAACTAACTTTCTGCAATAAAGTGATTATACGGTGCAAGCAATTGCATAAACTGACATGAAATAGACAGAAACTTTGACAAAATAGCATAAATTTTAGGTTATGTCGTTTTTATAAATTAAATGTAATTTTTTGAGTAGAGTTATCAGATATTAGATAAAAATGTTAGATTATAATTTGAGAAAATTATAATAATCCACAGAGAACGGCAATTCTCACCAGTGGCGCACAACACCCCTACAAGCGACACTATATATACACGAAATTTTCGATTTTCTAAACCTGACTGAATTGAAAATTGGGCCAAATCCCATCTTAAAGTTTAGGAAAAGACTCGTCCATCTATATGTTACTTCTCCATTTTGGTCCAAGGGTGTGGATTTTACGGCCCTTCCCATTTAAAGCCTGTTTTTCGTTCTCGTCCCCAAAACTCCCAAAAATTTCAAAAATTTAAGCCCGACCTTTGCGGCTTCTGATAGCATAGATCATTACCTTTCAAACGCATGTTTAATTTTGAAAATCGGTTATACCATTCAAAAGTTATCGAGCTCAGAAATATGACTCAATTTTTATTTAAAAAATGGAAAATGTTTGTGGATATGTATGTTTGTATGTATGTGTGTGGAAAAGTTAAACCGATCTGAATTTTTTTTTCTGTGTTTCAAGAGGGTGTGAGGGCCGATTCAGAACCGGTCTAATTTTTGACTTCTGACTACCCGTAAGTTAGCTAGAGGACTAGGTAAATACAAAATAGCATATTTTTTGGGCGTATATATCTTAGGTTCAAGGAAAAACAGGAAAACCGCAAATACACCAAATCAATAGGGTTGAGTTAAGCTTTCAAATGGCGCCTAAGCGATCAAGCTGAGACATACGCAGTGCTCACCATAGTAAAAAAACTGAAAAATTAAACTTTGAAAATTTTGGTTTTTCGACAATTACTCAAAATTTCAACTTACGAATTTCGCCAATAACTGAGCGTTTGTAGAAGGACTCAGGACGCGTCTAACGGTGTATACCTTATATCTGGAAAAATTCGAATTTTTAAGTTATAGGCTTCATAAGTATGATCAAATCTATTTCTTATGGGAAAAAACGGTTTTTCAAGCTCAATAATTCCTGTAATACGTTCAGTTATCATACTCGATCTTGGATGCATCAGATACTACTTGTCAATACGTTTCAAATTCATGTTTAGTGATCAACATCAGGTAAGTCGTTCAGAAGTTATAGAGCTCCAAAAGTGTAATTAGTCCAGGAACTGAAATTTTTCACTTCGCAATTTTTACAGAATGGATCGATTTGCTTAAAAATTTGACAATAAGTAGTGGATAGTCCAAGGATCAAAATCTATATGATGCCGAAAGACGCTTTTACCATGGGGTGGTTGCCACCTCATCTCGAGGGTGGAAATTTTTTTTTATATTTTGACCGCAAATGCTGGTAAAAATATTAATTACAGTAGAGCGTCGATAATCCGAACTAATTGGTACAGGGGTAGTTCGGATTATCAAATTGTTCGGATTATCGAACATATGTTCAAAATACATACAAAGCTCATAAACATAGTGCATGTACATATGTACATACGTTTTAGTTACAAGGAATAAAATACCTGCATAATAAACATAGTATTTCTGCATAAACAAAACAAAAATCCGTGGTCATATTTTCTCCCATATTGTCATATTAAATCCAAAAATTCGGTCCGCGATCATATTTTTTAATTTTATATTTTTTGCGTTCGGATTAGCGATCGTTCGGATTATCGACGCTCTACTGTATAAGCAAAAAATGTTCACTATACATTTTTTTGATAAAATTAATAGTTTTCGATTTATTAGTTATCGAAGCTGTTAGTTTTATATCGGAAAGATTACCAGATAGCGGCAGTTCTCGCCAGTGGCGCAGAAATACACCCCCTACACGCGACACTATTATACAGGGTGTAACGAAAATACAGGTCATAAATTAAATCACATATTCTTAGACCAAAAATAGTTCGAATGAACCTAATTTACCTTAGTACAAATGTGCAGATAAAAAAAGTTACAGCCCTTTGAAGTTACAAAACGAAAATCGATTTTTTTGAATATATCGAAAACTATTAGAGATTTTTTATTGAAAATGGACATGTGGCATTCTTATAGCAGGATCATCTTAAAAAAAGAATTATAGTGAAATTTGTGCACCCCATAAAAATTTTATGGGGTTTTGTTCCCTTAAACCCCCCAAACTTTTGTGTACGTTCCAATTAAATTATTATTGTGGTACCCTTAGTTAAACTGAATATTTCTTAAACTTTTTTGCCTCCTAGTATTTTTTCGATAAGGTAGTTTTTATCGAGTTGCGGCTTCTTCTTTAATATGTTTACATAAAAATTCTATGGGGGTTTTGTTCCTTTAAACCCCCCAAATGTTTGTGTATGTTCCAATTAAACTTTTACTGTGGTACCATTAGTTAAACACAGTATTTTTAAAACTTTTTTGCCTCTTTATATTTTTTCGAGAAGGCACGTTTTATCGAGATATTACTTCTTTTTTAATACGGTTCAAAATATACCTAAAAATGTAAATCATAAATAAATTTTCATATTATTACCAAGTCTCCATAATCGTACTTAGCCATATACAAATATGTGGTGGATTTGACAAATATTCAAAATATCTCGATAAAAACTGACTTTTCGAAAAAGTACTAAGAGGCAAAAAAGTTTTTAAAATATTGTGTTTAACTGACGGTACTACAATTATAATTAAATTGGAACGTACACAAAAGTTTGGGGGGGTTTAAAGGAACAAAACCCCCATAAAATTTTTATGGGGTGCCCAAATTTCACTATAATTTTTTCTTAGGATACTACTACCATAAGAATGCCACAGGTCTATTTTCAATAAAAGATCTCTAATAGTTTTCGATATATTGGAAAAAATCGATTTTCATTTTGTAACTTCAAAGGGCTGTAACTTTTTTTATGTGCAGATTTGTACTAAGGTAAATTAGGTTCAATCGAACTATTTTTGGTCCCAGAATATGTGATTAAATTTATGACCTGTATTTTTGTTACACCCTGTATATACGAAATTTTCAATTTTCTAAATCTGACTGAATTGAAAATTTTGCCAACTCCCATCTTCAAGTTCAGAAAAAGACTCACCCATTCATATCTCAACCATCCATTTTGGTCCAAGGGTGTCGATTTTACGGCCCTTCCTGTTTAGGGTCTGTTTTTCGTTCTGGTCCCCAAAACTCCCAAAAACTTCGAAAATTTAAGTCCGACTTTTGCGGCTTCTAACAGTACTGATCATTACCTTTCCAACGTATGTCTAATTTTGAACATTACCAGAGAACGGCAGTTCTCGCCAGTGGCGCACACCCACACCACCCTACACGCGACACTATATATACACAAAATTTTCGATTTTCTAAATCTGACTGAATTGAAAATTGGGCTAACTCCCATCTTAAAGTTCAGAAAAGACTCACCCATTTATATGTCAACCATCGATTTTGGTCCAAGGGTGTAGATTTTACGGCCCTTCCTATTTAGGGTCTCTTTTTCGTTCTCGTCACCAAAACTCCCAAAAAGTTTAAAAATGTGTCCAACCTTTGCGGCTTCTAATAGAACTGATCATTACCTTTCCAACGCATGTCTAATTTTGAAAATCGGTTATACCATTCAAAAGTTATAGAGCTTAGAAATGTGACTCAATTTTTATTTAAAAAAGGGAAAATGTTTGTGGATATGTATGTATGTGTGTTTGAAAGTTAAACCGATTTGATATTTTTCTCTGTGTTTAAAGAGGGGGTCAGGGCCGATTTAGAACCGGTGTAGTTTGTTACTTTTGACCACCCATAATCCAGCTATAGGACTTGGTAGGTACAAAACAGCATATTTTTTGGGGGTATATATATTCGGACCACGAAGAGGCAGGAGAACCGCAAATACATCAAATCAATAGTGTTGACTTAAGCTTTCAAATGGTGTCTAAGCCGTCAGGATCAGACATATACACGGCTCAGTATAGCCGAAAAACTGAAAAACTAAACTTTGAAAATTTTGGTTTTTCGACAATTACTCAACATTTCAACGTACGAATTGCGCCAATAACTTAGCGTTTGTAGAAGGACTCAAGACGAATCTAACGATGTATACCTCATATCCGGGAAAATTCGAATTTTTAGGTTATAGGCTTCATAATTATGATAAAATCTATTTCCTGTGGGAAAAACGGTTTCGAAAGCTCAATAATTCCTGTAATAGCTTCAGTTATCATACTTGACCTTAGATCCATCAGATACTACTGGTTAATACGTTTCAAACTCATGTTTACTGATCAAAATCGGTTAAGCCGTTTAGAAGTTATTAAGAAACAAAAGTATAATCCAATTAACGATTATTCCCCAAATGGTTTATGTAGTTGTAGTGGTAACGACGCTAAATTTGATCTGGCAACGGGTAATCCGACTTCATTTACCGGCCATCTCAATATATTTTTTCTTCAATCTATTTCGAATAGAAAAAAATCTAGTGTACATTCGATGGACACTAGATCATTTGGGAGATAATGCAACAAATGTGACAATTTATAAAGCTTGACGTGTAATAGAGGAACATTGCATTCAACTTCATACATTTAATTTATAAATACCTTTGAAAAACTCCTGATACAAGAATAAAAAACCGCTAAACGCCGTAAAAATGAGTGGCGCATAAAATATTCCAGCTACAAAAGATCTGATATGAATGTTACGGTGGCGCGAAAATGGATTTTCATTTGATGCAAAACAAAATTTTAGTTTTATTTTAAAATATTTTTCCATTATTTTTGCTAAATTTGAAGTAAACGCGCCACAAAAGAGTTTCAAAATTCAAACTGTATCAAAGTTACTCTTTTGTGGCGCGTTTACTTCAAATTTATCAAATATTATTGAAAAATATTTTAAAATAAAACTAAAATTTTGTTTTGCATCAAATGAAAATCCATTTTCGCGCCACGTAACATTCATATCAGATCTTTTGTAGCTTGAATATTTTATGCGCCACTCATTTTTACGGCGTTTAGCGGTTTTTTATTCTTGTATGTATTATAACAAAATCAATTAATACCTAATGCAAGTATACCTATTTATTCATTTAAAAGGGAAACAAGTTTTAAGAAATACAAATAGAAAATAGTTTTTTTAATCCCTATGCTCATAATTAAAGTTATCCACCAGAATGTTATCTGTGCAGCGTGAAATTGGTAAAAAGTTCTCTAGTTTTGTTAAAAAAATTGTTTAGTTTGAAATTTAGGATGACAGAATGTCAATGTAGTAAAAACAAACAGTGTAGCCTTAAAAGTCACTAAAAATATGACCAAATTACAGAAAAAATTGCATGAAAAATAGAACATGTTCTATTTAGCTGCAACTTCTTGCAGCAAGAAATTGCTGCAAGAAGTTGCAGCTTTTCTGTGCAATTTTCGTATGACACGATGCAATTTCTATTGCTGCAAGAAATTGTGCAATTAGTTGCATCGTGTAAAGTGGCTATAAGAAAATATGGAAGGAGGAGACAATTTCGAAGGACGGAATAAATCTAAAACTAATGAAATACGGAGGGTACATGTTACATAAAAAAATTCACAAATTGCTTAAGAAAATATGGAAAGAGGAGACAATGCCGAACGAGTGGAAAATTGGACGAATTAAAACGATCCATAAAAAATAAGGCCAGCATGAGTGCAAGAACTACAGAAGTATTACACTATTGAACGGTGCCTATTCGCGGTGTGCAAGTACTTGGAAGGGAAACGAGAAACGACTGTGCGCGAGTCGCGGAGAAATATTGCAACTATCTTAAATAATTCATATTGTCAATTGAAATTGTCAAATTGACGTATATTTCATACCTTCTGTCATTGAAGCAGAAAAATTATATATTGCTCCAAAATATTGATATGATATGCAATTATTATATAAAGGTAAATTTAATTAATTGTATTTTGCTTGCAGTACTGCATTTTAATAACTAATTTTATTTACTACATACAATTGTTTATGTTTGCATAACATAACCTGCATCTTATTTTTTCTTCTTATTATTTTTTTGGACTATGGCCTTGACAATTATCCAGCAACCAGGACTAATATAATTGGCCAATATAATTAAAAGTGCGAATAAAAGTACAGAGCGTAGAAATAGAAGTCGCTTTGCCGAACTTGCACGGTCCCAATAAAATATTATCGTCAACAATACAAAAAAGATTAAGAGGATAGGTACGTATTTTCGGCTGCAATGCTATTCAAATGGGGATTCATTTTTTTCGAATCCTGAGAAAACTAATAAGTATTTTTGAAAAATTTAAACGCAGAATGAAAGATTACGTTATTATCGAGGGCCGAAAGTCCCTGAGAATTTCTATAATGTTTATTTTAATAAGTTACAGGGGTGAAAAACTAAGAGAAAATTTAGAGTGATTTTTAATTTCAAATATATCATTCAAAATAAACTTTTTATTTATTCTAAGGGACTTTCGGCCCTCGGTAATAATTTAGTCTTTCATTCTGTGTTTAAATTTTTCAAAAATATTTATTGGTTTTTTCAGGATTCGAAAAAAATGAACACAATGCCGTGGTAATATTTTCCAAATCTATCTTTGTCTTACAACGCACTCAGCCGAATATAATATTGTCAGCATATATTGTCAGTTAGACACTGACAATCAGTGACAATTTTAAATATTTGACATTGCATCGGGAATATGTTGAGTTATTGATTAAATATTATTGATATATAATGTATTTGATAAATAATTGATTTAAGACGTGAACTTAGTAAAAAGTTATTTACTGTGTATTATTTGTGGAAGATCCAAGCAGAGAATACATCAGGATAATATATTCTGTAATCCAAGTATTTTGTTGCTAAAGATGTTCAAAATTGTAAGCGTTCCATAACAATATATTATTAAAAAATCACTTTTCCTCTTTTCTTGATTGAGTATTAGTCTTTGTTGTACAAATAAATTATTACAATCACTGAATACATAGTTAGTTAAAAAATTATCACATTTAATAATTGAATTAATAATTTGCAATTATAAAAATAACAATTATCCAAGAACATTCAAAACCCATCTCTTTAAATTAATGATGACATTTTCAAGTAGAATGACATTCTAGTAATGTTTACATATCCATACAAGTGTGAATTTTACTACACGTAATTTGCCGTGTAAAGACAGAAAAAGTAGAGATACACGTAAAATATTTGCGAATTATGTACCCATAGCCTTAACGGATGAAACAAAAAATATCATAGGACAATACCAATACCAACGCGGTTTCATAAAAGGCAGATCAACAAAAGATGCAATACATGTCATTAAACAAATCATGGAAAAACACACGAACATCAACATCAAATAGAAATATTATTTACAGACTTTGAACACGCTTTTGACTCAATAAAGAGAAAGGAAATAGCGAGAGCCCTAAAATATCAAGGACTAGGTAAAAAACTAAGAAACCTAATAAAAATGTCAATGAACAAATCAAAAGTCAGTATTCTAACACAAAAAGGGGACACGGAAGAATTCGAAATAAATAAAGGGGTGAGACAAGGTCACCCCTTTATTTATTTAAAGACGCACTGTCAGCAACACTATTTAACCTGCAGTAGATTTTGCGTTAAAAAAGATCCACAAGGAAAACCTAAGAGCATCAGGTTACCAACTAATCGCATATGCAGATGATATAGCGATACAGTAAAACCCCGCAAATCCGAACCCCGCTAATCCGAACGTTCGGCAAATCCGAACCAACGGAAAGTAAAAAAATTCAAGACAAAAACTTAAAAATATATTTATTATACAGAGTAAAACCAGAAAATTGAACAATCTAGGATTAATAGGTTTTGACATTTAAAATTTCTTAAAAATGAATACGTACTTGATACGCAGTGCTTATAAAGGTTAAACATAAACATATACTTAACGTCGGTTCTCTTGTAGGCCAAACTTGATTCCAAAAATACTGTCCATACTCTTGCGAGAACGTCTGCAGTCTTAAGGAGCATACTTAAAGAAGTCGGTCGTTTTCTATTGACGCATGGTACATTTACGCATAAACATTACATCATCAAGTATATTCAAATGGGAAATAAGCCACAATTTTACCTAAAAATGATTTTATTAACGTTTCGACGCCCAAGTCGGGTGTCGTTGTCAAAATATAAAATAATACTAAATAAACAAAAATGTTGTTGCTTAGTAAAAAATTCTTCTAATAATTTATTTAATCTGACTCATCAATATTGGCAATATCATTTTAAAGTCGTCTACTTTGAAATGTATAATACGTGTCTGAATTGCCGATATAAATGAGTCAGATTAAATAAATTATTAGAAGAATTTTTTACTAAGCAACAACATTTTTGTTTATTTAGTATTATTTTATATTTTGACAACGACACCCGACTTGGGCGTCGAAACGTTAATAAAATCATTTTTAGGTAAAATTGTGGCTTATTTCCCATTTGAATATACTTGATTATAAAAATGCCACAAGAAAATAGCTTCAGAACAACAAACATTACATCAACCGGTAACGCAGCAGAGTTCTGCTCCAAATAAAATAGAGCCGCTCCCAGAGCTTTAGTGGCATCTGCGTGTCACACTCGATATGGCAGGGAAACAACTTCCTCACTTTCTTCATCTTCATTAGGGTTGCCTTGAGGTTGAACCAAGTCTACAATGTCTTCATCCGTAAATTCTTATTGTCCATTGTCGTCAGCTTCAATCCACTCTGTAATTGCAATTTCTTCTTCGTTTTCTCATCCTGTTGTACTACTTCTTCAAATTGAAAATCTAGCCACTGAGTTAGCGCCTAATAACAAACAATGACACTGGCTCTACATCAGTGACATCATTCTGAGATGGGTGGAAGAGAAGAGAGCGAGACAAGTGCAGCGATTCAAAATCAACGACAACGAAAACTTTGAATTATTAGTTAGGCTAACTTTCGGATAATCCAAATTTTTCGGAATCCGAACAGGCGGTCCCCCTAATTAGTTCGGATTTGTGGGGTTCTACTGTAGTAACAAAAACGAGAAAAATCATGAAAAAATAAAGATTGAAGAAGAGGGGAAGAAGATGGTACTAAAAATTAATGAGAAGAAAACAAAACTAATGAGACTTGGAAAAGGAGAACAAAACAGAAAGATAAGGATAGGAAATAAAAAAATCGAAGATATACAAAAACTTAAATACCTAGGCGTTATGATAAACAACTAAGGGGAAAGAAAAACGGAGATCGAAGGAAGAATAACTGCGACAAACCGGGTATACCAAACAAATATCGTAAAACACTACTAAAGAGTAAAATATTGACCAAACAAACAAAAATGAATATTTATAAAACAATAATAAGACCAATAACAATGTATGCGGCAGAAATGATGACTATGACAAAAAAAGAAGAAGAGAAATTAAGGATAAATGAACGAAAGATGATAAGAACAATACGGGGTCCAGTGAGAATCGAAGAACAAGAGTATAGAAGGAGAATGAATAAAGAAATTTTAGAAGACTTAAATGGAGAAGATATAATAAAGAAAGCAGAATCCAGTATCAAAAGCTATGATATGGCAACCAGGAGAAAAAAGGAGATGTTGTTGACTCAGATCGAAATGGTTAGCTGAAGTAGAGGAGGACCTCAGCAGGGCAGGAATTACAAAATGGAAAGAGAAGATGATAGACTGGAAGAAATGGAGACATATTAGTGAACAAATATATTGATGATGGGGACTGATCCACTTCCTTTTTTATTTACACATTGATGGCCAGCTACTTCTCCCTTGTCATACTGTACATTCCTCAAAACAATTCTGATGTAATGTAATAAATTTTTAATAAGTACTTACAACTTGATTGTTGGATATCCACGGATACCAAATTCGGTAGCAATGGCTGGATAATGACTGCAATCTACTCGGCCAACTCGAATATTTGAGTCATCAAGTGCTTCACTCACTTCAGCCCATACAGGCTCCAATCTTTGGCAATGTCCACACCAAGGAGCATAAAATTTGATCAACCAATCTCCACCATTGTTCCGTAATTCAGAAAAGTTGTTACCTAATTCCAGAATGAAGGAGGAACAGCATGTTGCACATAATCCTGAAAATACGTTATATTTTAGGAATAATAATTATATGGGCCATTCCACGAACATACGCCTGTTTTGGATTAATTCGACAACGAATAGTTTACTGTGCAACATATGAAGTACGAAATAAATGGCGCTAATAATTATTCCAATAAACAACAATGTAATTTGCAATTTACTTTCGTTCTTCTTATTTTGCACAGTAAAATATTCGTTGTCGAAGTAATCCAAAACAGGCGTATGTTCGTGGAATAGGGTATACACCTATATTTCTATTTAATCGTTGTAAATATTCATCTCTATTTTCTTTATTATTCTCTGTGCTACGCCAAATTAATGTGAATGATCTTTTATGATGAGCCAAATGGACTCATATATTCATCTTTGTGTCTGCATAGCATTGTTCCGCCAATGACTAAATATGCTAAAAAGGATAACAGCCCTAGCAAGCATGTAAAGGGATTTAATTAAGCATCCAGAAACTAAGAGTTAATTAAGTCATTAGCAAATTAAGTTTTAAATCTAAAATCCTTTTTAATAAAAATAGACGAAGTATTACTCAATGCGAATGTTTGTATTTGCTTGTATTAAATTACGTGACATTGAATATTTACGTAACTAGCACACGCACCGCTGGTCGACCTAGAGAAAGTGCAAGGTAAAGGTAATCATAAAGTTTGTTATTGTATTGAGAATCATGTAGTAAAACCGAATGCATATAAACAAATAGACATTAGATATATACTTAAACGGGCTCCACACTCTCGGCGAAGTTACTTCGCCAAAGTTGACCGAAGTACCCTCTCTTTTTTTTGAGGAGGTGGTAAATATTCTAAATACCGTACCTAGCCGTGTCCACTTAAGGATGGCTAAGCGTGTGTTGGATTCAGAGAGGAAGAGTTTACCCCATGCATTTCCCCCTAAGAAGTCCTGCCTACGGGCACCCTCTGGCTAACTGCCTACCAACTAAAGTCCACCCCCTTCTCCCCCGGTGCCCACGGTACAAATTCCTTGGCGGATGTAACTTCGAGTGCAGCGGGACAGTCTGTCATGCCTAATACGGCTCAGATAACTTTTCCAAAAGGAGAAAAGAAAACAATGTATACAACAGGCAAATAATTATCTATATGATGTCATGCTTAAAATATACACATATTTACACATACACACATTCAAACATACATAGTACCCTCTCTACACACTCGTTCGAAGTGCGATACCGACAAAGAGCGGTGCGATACCGACAAAGATCCCTTTGACCAGACCGACAGAGAATGGAAGTAAAACGAAGTGAGGCGAAGTTACACAAGGTGGCCGTCTACACTCTCGTACTTGTTGAACCTCGATCGAAGTGCGGGCTTATACGAAAATAGCGAGAGAAGAAGTCTAAGAAAGAATTTAACAATGATCAGATGACGCAAGTGATATCATACACCAACTAATTACTCGTAACTATTTTTAATTAGTGAACAAATAAATTATACATGGTGTCCCGAAAAGATTGGCCATAAATTATAACACACATTCTGGGGTCAAAAATAGTTCGATTGAACCTAACATACCTTAGTACAATAATGTGCTCATAAAAAAAGTTACAGCCCTTTGAAGTTACAAAATAAAAATCGATCTTTTTCAATATATCGAAAACTATTAGAGATATTTTATTGAAAATTGACATGTATCATTCTTATGGCAGGGACATCTTAAAACAAAATTATAGTGAAATTTGTCCACCCCATACGGGGACTTTGTTCCCTTAGACTCCCCCCCCCCCCCTTCAAACTTTTTTGTACGTTCCAATTAATTTATTATTGTGGTAACATTAGTTAAACACAACGTTTTTAAAAGTTTTTTGCCACCTAGTATTTTTTCGATAAGCCAGTTTTTATCGAGATGCGGCTTCTTGTTCAATATATTTACATAAAAATTTTATGGGGGTTTTGTTCCTTTAAACCCCCCAAATGTTTGTGTACGTTCCAATTAAACTATTATTGTGGTACCATTAGTTAAACACACTATTTTAAAAACTTTTGCCCCCTTAGTCTTTTTTTCGTAAGTCACCTTTTATCGAGATGTAGCTTCTTTTTCAAAATGTACCTAAAAATGTAAATTATAATAGTTATTTATGAAACAGTTCGTGAAGTATGCTTTTTGAGAACGCAGGCGATTTTTAGAGCACGAGTGACAACGGAGCGAGTGCTATACATCGCCTAAGTTCGCAAAAAGTACTTCACGCTGACATTTAAAAATCCTAACTACTTTCAAACCACAAAACTGTCAAAAATGTTGTTCTAAGTCATTGCTCATATTGTCATCACCATGACAACGCAAAAGTTAAGGATATTTGATTATATGAAAGTGTGCCAAAAAACCCATTGAAAGTGTGCGAAAAAGTAAATCCCATTTAAAATACATTGTTACTTCACGCACACTTTAAACCCTTCACGCACTGCTATCTATAATGACAGCTTTCACAAACTAAAAATACATAATATGACATAGAGCAGCTAAAAACTTATACATAATATGACATAGAGTAGATAAATAAATTTTCAGATTATTAACAGGTGTCTATAATCGTACTTAACCAATATACAAATATGTGGTGGATTCGACAAATATTCAAAATGTATCTCGATAAACACTGGCTTATCGAAAAAGTACTAAGAGGCAAAAAAGTTTTAAAAACATTGTGTTTAACTAATGGTGCCACAATAATAATTTAATTTGAACGTACACAAAAGTTTGGGGGGGGGGGGGTTTAAGGGAACAAAACCCCCATAAAATTTTAACGGGGTGCACAAATTTCACTTTAATTTTTTTTTTAAGATGTTGCTGCCATAAAAATGGCACATGTCAATTTTCAATAAAAAATCTCTGAAAGTTTTTGATATATGAAAAAAAAATCGATTTTCATTTTGTAACTTCAAAGGGCTGTAACTTTTTTTTTGTGCACTATTGTATATAGGTAAGTGAGGTTAAATCAAACTATTTTTGACCCCAGAATCTGTGGTATAATTTATGACCAATCTTTTCGGGACACCCTGTATATGAGTACTTAGTGTCTTTCAGTTAATCAACCCCATCACTAGGGTAGTCGACCCTTATTTCTTTATAAGCATATTAATGTTAAAATAAGTATGTACTCATATTGAAGATATCATCAACCAAACCCATGTAGAAAGAGTGACGCACTACAACTACCTCGGCACGATAATAAATGAAGAATGGACCAACAACCAAGAGATAAGAACGCGCACCGGAAAAGATAGAATTCACCTTCAACCATATGGGGACCTTTTTCAAGAGCACAACTTTTCTCTTGGTATAAAAGTAAGAATGCTACGATGCTACATGCTACGTCTTCTCTGTCCTTTTTATGGTGTTAAATCGTGGACCTTGAACGAATATATGTGCAGAAAATTGGAAGCATTTGAGATATGGCTATATCAGAGAATTCTTAAAATCCCGTTGACTGACTGGGTCACAAATGAGGTCCTCATAAGAATAAAGAAGAACCAAGACATACTAACCACCATTAAGTCTCGAAAGTTAAAATACTTTGGACACATTATGCGAAATGAATCCAGATATGCCTTCCTACATGCCATCCTGCAATGAAAATATTTGGAAAGCGAGGCCCAGGAAGAAGAAGAATATCCTGGTTAAACAACCTCAGAGCCTGGATCAACACAACGTTTGTGCAGATTTTCCGCTCTGCTGCAGATAAAATAAAGATTGCCATGATGATCGCCAACATTCAACAAGGCGTAGGTGCCATTCAACAGAGGCACATCAAGAAGAAGAATATTGTAGATATATGATAAACAATCACTTCAGTTTTAGTTCTCGTGCGAGTCGGACGTGTCAATAGCCGGTGCTGACGAGTAAACTAAACGCTTTATTAATACGAATAATAAATATCGATAATTATTCAAATAATATATAGACTAATAACTCGCGGTTTTGTTTTCTATTTTTTAATTAAATGAGTGCGGACACGGGCGGTAAACCGCCCCCTGAACCTGATGGACCTCCCAATACCACCTTTAGTCGTCCAGATGTGGAAATGGAATCCCCTAGCAATTTTAAAGGTTTTAGTAAGGCTGAACTCAACCAAACTGTAAGTACTTCCGATCCTATTAAAAATAAAGATGACAAACAAAAAGAAATTTTTAAGTATACCATTAATGATCTTGGCCCGTATCATATATAATATGTTGAAAATAAGGATAGCTATTTTAAAGGCAAACTTAATGAATTAAAAATTGGTGATATTATTCTTACAAAATTCCCAGAATTAGATAATAAAATCAAATTTAAAAATTCTAAAAACGCTAATTACCTTATCGACAACAAAAACGATCCGGTTTTTGTTAAAAACAATTTGGAGGTTTATATACCTAAATTTATTATTATTAGACAAGGTGTTATACGGGATGTCTCACCGGAATTCTCCGATGAATATCTTAAAAATAAAATTAAAAAATACGAAATAAATTCTAATTTTAAGGTAGTAAACGTTTCTAGAATAAATAGAAAAACGGTTACCGATGATAAAATAAATTATGCTCCTACTAGATCTTGTGTAGTTAGTTTTAAAACACCAGTACTTCCAAAATACGTCACTATAAATAAGGTGTTGAAAGAAATTGAACCATATCAACAAAAGGTACTACTTTGTTTCAACTGTTTGCGCTACGGCCACCAGAGGAAGCAATGTAGGAGTACCCCCGTTGTAACAATTGCCAGAAAGGCCACAATACAAGAGTGCCAGGAAACAACAATAACTCCAAAATGTTTTAGTTGTATGGGAGACCACTTCACAACAAATATTAAGTCATGTCCAGAATTTAAAAGACAGAAATTAATTAAAGAATGCATGACTACTAGTAATATCAATTATCATGATGCCAACAAACAAATTCCCCGCAAATCTTATGCAGACGTAACATCAAATAATATTATTAAAGATTCTCATCAACAAAATTTGCCTTCTTCTAATTACCCTCTTGTTAATCAAAGTGTAAATAGTTCTTCTGTTACCCGTCCATCCACTTTTTCGGCCAATAGTAATCATAATAAATATACAGTCGTCAAATCTTCTAAAGGTCGCAAAAGGCAGAGACCAAATAGTCCTGTCTTAACACAGTCAGATCCAGAATACACATTTAACTTTAGACAATCAGGAACTAATGTTCCAATTAAAAATAGTCCTTCATATAAAAATAATTTAAGTTCAAATGCTCACACGCTACAAACAGAGTCAAACTCTGATATTTTAGATATAATTTTTACTATTGTTACCGAACTTTATAAAAATTTTAGGGAAACTAATAATCCCAATGATACGAAACAAGACTTACAACAAATATTAATTAGTAAACAATTATTAAACATGCACAATATACCAACTATTTCGTCGTCTTCTCAGCTATAAACAAACAACATTTTACAGTGGAACTGCAGATCTGCAGTAGCCAATAAAGAAAACTTAGAATATCTCTTAAATACAACAGAAACTACCATAGCAGCTTTGTCAGAGACCTGGTTCAAACAGGAAAAGTTTTATAACTTCCAAGGTTATAATATTGTTCGGTCAGATCGTATGGATGGTTACGGTGGGGTAGCCATACTAGTAAAATCCAATAGATTATTTTTAGAAGTCGTAGTACAGAAACCATCGGAAATGATGTGTACATGCATCGAAGTGAAACTTCTACCTAATAACAAAGCACTGTACATATTGTCAATATACATTAAACCAAAGACTCGGATAGAATTAAGAGAATGGATACATTTTTTCGAAAACCTATCACGACCTTTTATAATTGCTGGAGATTTCAACGCTCATCATCTTTCTTGGGGTTGTGAATTTAATGATGTCTATGGTGTTTCTTTGCTCAATGCTATTAACCACGTTTCGTTGTCAAAATACAACCCGATTTGGGCTTCGACACGTTAATAAAATCATTTTTTTGGTAAAATTGTGGCTTATTTCCCATTAAAAATAGTTGATTATAAATAAAAAATAAGTCTGGCTTATTGGTTTATGCCAAAGCCATTTACAAATAAAAAAAAGTGATAAACAATCAAAAAGTGAATCCCAATTTGGTGAACTGGGTTTATGATTACAGGGTCTCAGTGTCTACTTCTCTGACTCTGATTGTTATTTTTTTATTAGGACCTTTCTAACAAATTTCAATTTAAACTTTCTTCTTTAGAGCACTTGTAAATATCAGTTTTTGTCAACAGACATAGACCCATTTTTTCAACATATTATTGTAATGAGTGTGTTTACGCATTAGATATCAGACTGGTGACTAATCCTCGACAAGTATAGATGTATCAATTGTTGATTCAGCAGATACTGGCCTGTTGACCAAATGCGGTAAACCTCTCAAGTGTATTGTGTGAGTATGCATTACCGACAATTCATCTGTTTTCAAATCATTTATTGCTGTCACTGAGTTTTCTTTGTGGCATAGAGAAACAGGTCTAAGCCTACATCAATTTGACAGTATGTATAGGTACAAGGATTTCTGTTCATCTTTAGACCATTAAAAACTTCAGAAAAGATATCATGTATATTTAAGTTTTTACCTTTTTTGTACATATTATCGTTTTTTGTTTTACCGTTTATACCTTCACTGTGCACAAGAAAATAAAGAAAAAAATAACAGACAGATACATAAAGAGATAATAAATAATAATAATAATAACTAAATAATTAGAGGGCAGAGGGACTGAGGAGAAACTTAATCTTTAAAAATGATGACTGTAATGTTGGAATCAATACTGCAATTGATTTGTTACTTCCAAAAATTTTCACCACACTACCATATCTTTGGAGTTTATTTTTGCTGATTTTTGTCCCTTAGCTTACAGTTGTTCTGTCATGATTTTAAAAATACTGATTACAATGTTATCAACAACTACTTAGTACCAATATTATGGCAGTAAATTCTGTGTAATCTTGATATAAACAGAAGTGTTGAATCTTTTTATAAAATTTTATATAATGTTATTGACATGTTTGTAGGTACCCATAAAAAATTATAGGTCTCCTGAATTCCCTCGATGGTTTTCTCCAGATTTGAGAAAATTAATTGTAGCTAAGAAAGTGGCTCATGCTAAATTCAAACATACACTGTGTGTTGACGATTACATTGAATTTTCTGGTTTTGATGGTTGGAAAAATTTGACAAGGTTTTATCATGATTCTTATATTTCTCAGAGTGACTCTGTGATTATATCAAACTCTAAGAGCTTCCAGAATCATGTTAATTCATTACTACGAAAAGGTCACGGTATTCCTAATAAATTGTTTTTCAATGTTAATGCGGCAGAGACCCATATTGATATTACCAACTTATTTGCAAGGAACTTTTCGGAGGTTTAGAGTAATATAGATTTAAAAATTGAAGACCATTTACCAACAGGACATTGTTTCACCTTTTGAGAAGAAGGTTCAGGTTGATGTCATATGCAGTAAGTGCCACCCTACTAGATACATAGGAACATTGAGCTATTAAAATCCTGGACCCTTCATTTGTTGCAATGTTTATTGTTATGTTTAGTGACGTTTTAGTCCATGTGGTGAGACCGCTCCCGTCTGAAAACAATTTATGATTCGATTTCTTTGTGGATTCATATTCAAAAATGTCCTCTTTAAACAAATCTGAAGGGTGCCGGGCGGAATTTTTGGGCAGAAATTGTTTAAACAATTTTTTTAAACAAATACAAAAGATCACGTTTTTTTGGTCTGGAACATATATTTATAGGTTTTTTGAGTTGTTCTAGACAAGAAAGGTATCTTGTAATTTTTCTTAGAAATTGATAGTTTTCGAGTTATAGGCGATTTAAAATCTGAAAAATCCGAAAATACGCATTTTCGAGGATTAAAAACTCATATTTAAATTAGCATTTTTGAGGTTGCCAGATACTTAAATTGAAGAATAAACATTCATCTTCAAGATTCTGAAGAGTGATAGCGTCTAACCTTAATTTATACCGTTGTTTTCTAATTGTAAAATCTGCGTGTTTATCCGATTTTTTTGCCGGTGCGGTGAGCTCTATTTCAAAAATCTCCTATTTTCCTCCGAAAAATATTTTTTATGGATTCTTTGGGATATTCTAAATAAAATAAGTTTCTTCACATTTTTCTCAAAAGTTAATAGTTTTAAAGTTATAAACGATTTAAAATCCGAAAAATGCCAAAAAATGCATTTTTGGATTTTAAATCGCTTATAACTTTAAAATTATTAACTTTTGAGAAAAATGTCAAGAAACTTATTTTATTTAGAATATCCCAAAAAATCTAGAAAAAATATTTTTCGGAGGAAAATAGGAGATTTTTGAAATGGAGCTCGCCGCACCGGCAAAAAAAATCGGATAAACACGCATATTTAACAATTAAAAATCAACGGTATAAATTAAGGTTAGACGCGATCACTCTTCGGAATCTTGAAGCTGAATGTTTAGTCTTCAATTTAAGTATCTGGTAACCTTAAAAATACTAATGTAAATATGAGTTTTTAGGCCTCGAAAACGCGTATTTTCGCATTTTTCAGATTTTAAATCGCTTATAACTCGAAAACTATCAATTTTTGAGAAAATTTACAAGATACCTTTCTTGTTTAGAATGACCTACAAAACTTAAAAATATATGTTCCGGACCAAAAAAACGTGATCTTTTGTATTTGTTTAAAAAATCGTTTAAACAATTTCTGCCCAAAAATTCCGCCCGGCACCCTTCAGATTTGTTTAAAGGAGACATTTTTGAATAGGAATCCACAAACAAACCGAATCAGAAATTTTTCCAGACGGGAGCGGTCTCACCACATGGACTATTTAGAACATCAGAAAATGTATAGAAACGTAGATAGAAACTGAACATTAACATAGAAAGTTGGCAAATAATAGATCAGCTGTTCAGCTGTATTAAATACAGCTGATCTAATTTTAACGTTTATACACTGACCGGCAAAAAAAGTAGCCACCCTATAAATTTCCGAAAATAAAAATTAATTGGAAGTTTTATGCACTGTTTTATATTGTATACTCAACATCTTACATTTTTAAAACAAACAAGCTGAAAATGCGAGCATTATCATAACGAAAACTTTGTATATTTACGTATTTTAATTCATAATATAGAAAACTGCTATTATGAAAAGTACACTCACCGGCACAAAATTCCGCCACCCAAAATTGTTGATTAAGTTCGACAATTTATAACTTTATTATTTGTGTTCCGATTTTCAAGATTCTTGCACCAGTTTGTAGGTACATGTATTGACATCGTTTGGTATTATACCGGTAACAAAGAAGTTTGCTTTTACTTTTAACTTTAAAAAATTCTGTGAAAAAATGGAATAGCTGATTTTGTTTCATAGGTAGTCCTGTCATATTATCCCGGAGGCATCACTAAAATTTTATTTTTTGAATTATCTGAATATTTCTTTTTTTTGTAAGAGCTGTACCATTTTTTGTCAATAAAAACACTGATTGACTCATAAAATAGAGGTTAGATTAATAAGATTAGAATGGCCCTCAGGCAGCCCAGATCTCAATCCTATTGAGCATTTATGGGATAAATTAAAAAAAGCTATTCGCCGTCATCCTAGGCTTCCAGAAAATTTGGTACAGTTATGTCCTGGTAGAGGAATATCGGGCTATTCCCCAGGCAAGGATAACACATCTTCATTCGATGCTAAACACATTGCGATCAGTTGTTGCTGCAAGAGGTGGACATACCCACTATTGAATATTTTTGTGTTGTTGTTAATTTTGTTTTGTTAATTTTAGTGCGTTTGACATGTTTAATAAAATAAACCTTCAAAGCAGTATTTTTATTTACAGCTCTTACAAGAAAAAAGATATTCCGATAATTCAAAATACAAAACCTTAGTAATACCTCCAGGATAATACAAAAGGAGTATGAAACAAAATCAGCCCTCCAATTTTTCCACAGATTTTTTTAAAGTTAGGAGAAAAAAACGACGCTTCCATTCTCCCCCGTATAATTCCATCTAAGCAAGAATTTTTTGTTACCGGAATATTAATAAACGACATCAATACATGTACCTACAAACTGATGCAAGAATCTTGAAAATCGGAGTACAAATAATAAAGTTATAAATTGTCAAACTTAATCAAAAATTTTGGGTGGCGGAATTTTGTGCCGGTGAGTGTAGTTTAGAATTAATAATTGTTTTAATGTGCAATTATATCATTCTAATTTAAATGTTATGAACTATAAGGGTAGTTTACTCTTGATCGAAATTCATATTTTTTATATACCTCGTATAAAATTAATAAAATTTTATATATTATGATGGCTGCATCATAAATCTTAGAAAATGAAGAGCTTTTTATGAAGAATAACTTTTCTTCGTCAAATTAAAAATAAAAGAGTTATAAATGAAAATGTTGTTGGTATCCATAATTTGAGAAAAATCTTCAAATATTTTTTTCCATTAGAAGGATGTAATTGCACATATCAGACCATAATTTTTTATACCAAACAATATTATTTCATATACTGTCGGTTAGCTAAACTCAGACACAACTGGCTAGTGATTTTAGTCAATAATTTTGTCAATTTGGCAAAAAAAAAATGATTACTATTTAGTTAATAATTACTAAACAATTAGTAATTTTGCCAATTTTGGCAAAATTCTCAAAAAACAAAAAAATTACCTACTAAAATCACTAGCCAGTTGTGTCGAGTTTAGCGAACCGACTATATTTTAATTTCATAGCAAATGGAACGATCATAAAGGGGAAGCCGTATACTCGTATAAACCTTTTCAAAGCTGTTAAAGAATTATTGCTTTTAAAATATACTCAAATTGTATTTTTGAACATCTTATTTATTTTATATAATAATTAAATTCACTATCAAATGTCATTGATGTTTTATTAATACTTAATTTAAAATTTAGTTTGACATTCACGAAGTGTCAAACTAAAATGTAAATAACCTATGTTTTGCTTAACAAATCGAGATTAAAAAAACTAGCCTACTTAATAGCAACGATTTCAGCTGGACGTGTAGTGTGTCGGAAGAAAATAAAACGATTGTGACGTCACATTTTTGACTTTGAGGTCGATTATCTCGAAGACGGTTAGAAATATCGAAATGCCGTTTTCAGATTTGGATTCAGAAGAAAAAATTACATAAGAATCCATCGATAAATCTGATCTGAGTATTGCAGGAGCGGCAACGCAATAACACACACACTTTTGCGAATTTATAAACGAAATGTTTTCGTTGAACATTGCCATTACTGCTTGATTCCTTAGCATAATTTATTTAATTAGAAGGCTACAAAAGAAAATAGTGTAATGTCGAAACGAATTACACACAATAAACAATACGAGTGAACTTGAACAAAATTGTCTAATATCGGGTATTACAAAAATTTTGTAAAAGGAACAAATTTTGAATAAAAGCTCGAGGAATACACTCATATTCTTCACGATGTATGTTTTGAAGTTCTGCAAGACTTTCAGGCTGGCCTGGTTGACTTATATCCCTATGATGAAGTTAATTCCAAAGATGTTCAATGATATTCAGATCAGGGCTGCAGGCTGGTCATTCTTAAGTATCAATTCCTACTTCCCCAAGTAATTTGTCACGATTCTTGCAGTATGCGATCGTCCATTATCATGCATAAAGACGAAATTGTCCTCAATAAATGGACCAAATGGAACTACTGCTTCTGCTAAAACATCAACTATATACCGGTGAGCATTCAGAGGGCCATTGATGAAAAGAAGTTTAATTCGAGCCTCAAATGAGGTTCCAGTCCAAACAATGACACCATCACCGCCAAACTTTCTTTTCTGGGACATACAAGCTTGGGCATATCTTTTATTTCTCCGTCTCCAAACTCTCTCTTGGCCATTGCCAGACTTCAAACAGAACCGCGATTCATCAGTAAAGAGAATTCGGGTCCAATCCTGTATATCCCAGTGTTGATGTTGTTGAACAAAAATTAATCGATTCCTACAGTGTCTTGGTTGTAATTCGGGAACAATAGCCGGCCTTCTTGCCATTAGTCCTCTTTCATTGAGGCGTCTTCTAATCGTTCTCTCACTTTCACATTTCGAACCTCCTACAGACGGTTTCTTACAGCAATTGCAGTGTAATGGCGATTTCTTAAAAGTTCCATCACAATAAAACGATTATCTCTTTGCGAGGTAACTCTTCTACGACCGGAATAAGGTCGATGTGACCAGTCTCTAAAATAGTGATGGAAAACTCTCTGTACTGTAGTTCTCGGAATACTTAAAGTTTCGGATACATAAACTTGACTTCTTCTGACTAAAAGCTCAGTCACAAACTGTCAAAATCAAGCGTACAAGATCGCAATAAATATTTAAATTGAAACGCAATATGAAACAGTGCATAAAACTTCCAATGAATTTTTATTTTCGGGAATTTATAGGGTGGCCACTTTTTTTGCTGGTCAGTGTAGTTGTCAAGTTGTTAAAGTTGTAAAAGTTTTAAAGTATTGTAATATTCTTGGTGTTTGAATAAAGTTATTTTAAAGCAGAATAATAATACTATTGATTAATGTATTTTTTGTATGGAAAAACAATTATTTTGAATAGTTTCTTGACAGTAACATGACAGAAATGAAAGTCACATCTGAGAATGGACTGGATTAGCCCATAAGCATTGCAATTAGGTACCTACCCATGTATCTAGTAGGGTGGCGCTTACTGTATACTGATTTTTCTACAGCCTTTGATAGAGTGAATCATGATCTTTTGCCTACTTCATAAACTTCAGCTGCATGGACTTTCCTCCTTCTTATTTACAAGTGTTACTATGTTGTTAGCTATCTGATTAAACAGGTACAATATGTGAAACAAAATCTCTTGTTTCATGTACTATATCTGTTTCCTGTGGTGTACCCATTTGGGACATTTACTGTTTAACATACATATTCATTAATTATATAGCTTTAATATTTAAGCATGCAAAATTTTTACTCTAAGCTGATGATCTTAATCTTATATAGACTTATTATAACTTATATTTAGCTCATTGTTTTAAAGTTCAAGAAGACTTACTCATTATAGATGGTCTACTTCTAATGCGTTATTGTTGAACTTGAATAAATGTTTCAATATAACCTTCTCTAACTTTAGGTCATGCATTGAATTTAAGTATCAGAGACCAGAGACATTCAAATATTTTAAGTAGACTGAGTAAAATTCGAGATCTTGGTGTTATATTTGACTCATTATTATAAGAGACATTACAGGTCGGGCTCGGACTGAGTAGCTTCAGATTTGCGACAAGGACCTAAAGGGAATATAGTATGGTATCTTATGCCTCAACTGTTTGGTCGCCTTAATTCTTTACATGCAGTGCTGGAAAGGAATTTGAGGGTTTGTTCTTGGAAAATGAGATTATAAGGTCAAGAACTCAACAACTTCTTACATCTTCCTCCACTGTTTAGATCAGTGGTGAGCAAACTTTTTTAATGGGGGGCCACAAAGTTAAAAAAATTCTATAGGAGGGCCAGAATTACAGAAAAAAAGCATTTTGTGTTAAAGCGATATGTACATGGCTTAAAGCACACTTACTGTCCGTGCATGTACTTTTTGAGAAAATAGAGTTTGAATGTTTAAGCTCTTATAGTACAGCGCTATAGCACACAGTTTTGAAATGTCATTTATACCACACCAAACGCATTAGGACATACAATGTCTGTACAGGATGAGAGACTGTTAGGGGGTCATCAATGTACAGTGCATAACTCAATAATAGAAAAAAATGGACATACAATAAGTGTACTTTAACCCTCTAATGCATACAACCGTCTTGAGGCGGACTTTGATCAAAGTCATATTGGTATCAACGGGAGAAATTCTGGTTGCATACCTACCTAAAACTGTTTCGTGGATGACTTGTTTTATATGATAGTGATGTCCGTAGATTCATATCGGTCACAGAGCAGCCGAGGCGATTAGTATATGGGAACAATTAGTAGTATTGGGTGAAAAAATTATTTGGCCCGAAATACACATTTTTAGTAAAATAAGAACTTGTTTGTGGAACGCTAAGTGAAGCAGAAAAAATTATAGGTGAGTAGCTAAATACCTCTATTACACATTTTTCATCTAATTTGGGTTAAATCAATTTCGATATTTCTGTTATGTTCCATTTTTCATACTCCGCCTACAGGCGGACTTGTGCATTCTGGCATAGTAAAAATTTATTTTATGGGGTATTACTGAAGCGTTGTGAGATGCAGTACAGTACATTTTCCTTTTCAGATATGGTACAACGGAGATGCAGACTGTCTGGAATGACTGAAGCAACAGATGTTGAGAGTGACTATGATTCTGATCAACTTATGTTGGCGTGCAACCATTTGCATCCAACATGATAGCGTAAAGTCCCAAATAAATTAGATGTTGGGACAGAAAAAAGAGTTCACAATGAAATCGATTGCCCACAGATCATCAAAGTATATGATCGGCATAGGGAGGTGTTAATTTTATGGATGGACTATTAGGTCGGTATCGTATTCATATTATTATGAAGACAAGGAAATGGAGTAATCGTATTTTTTACCACCTCATAGATGTGGCGGTGATCAACCCTTACCTACTGTATCATATGATTCATGCACAAAAAAAATTGAGTTGCCAGTGTTCAGAACACAAATAGCTGAATCGCTCTGCTTGTGTGGCATGACTCCAGTCAAACAACTCGTTGGCCAACCTTCTAGTTGTTCACCTAAAACCACTGCAAGAGCACCAAAGAGAGCATATCTTCCGATGGAGGATATCCGTTACGATCAAATAGGCCACTGGTGTCTATTTCGGGATCATACTGGTAAAAAACAGTGCAAATTTACAAAAAATTCACATCTGAAACCCAAGCATATTGTATAAAACGCAATTTATCTTTATGTAGTTTAACCACAAAAACATGTTTTTACGATTTTTATAATAAACAATAATTTCAGTATGTTTTTATTTGCTTAGTTTGATAATTAAAAAAAATTAAATGCAGTTACCTTAACGCATGGTTACTGCACAAGTCTGCCTCAAGGCGGATGTCTGTTTTTTTTTCCTTTCAAAGGAAAACCTG
Organism: Diabrotica virgifera virgifera; assembly: GCF_917563875.1. Taxonomy (NCBI): domain Eukaryota; kingdom Metazoa; phylum Arthropoda; class Insecta; order Coleoptera; family Chrysomelidae; genus Diabrotica; species Diabrotica virgifera. The sequence goes on from NC_065450.1 coordinate 141,279,674, forward strand.
GCAGTAATATCAATTTTTGCCTCAGAACATTTGTGTTCGTAAGTGCAAAATCTAACTTTCCTGAATTTTTCAGCTCGAACAAAAATTGATGCATTATAGGATTAAGCCATCGATGTATACTATCCCTGTTGATGGACCCTTTGCGGGCCAGAGTTGGCCCGCAGGTCATACTTTGACCATCACTAGTTTAGGTTAAGGGTCAAGACTGATATCATATTTCTATATAGCATTTTGAACAATCTTATGAATTGTTCTGATATTCTGGAATTGCTTGGTCTGAGGATGGGAAATTTACGTACAGGAGATAGATCATTGTTTCATATGGGATTTCATGCTACAAACTATGGGTACAATAGCCCTTTGGCTAGACTTCGCAGAAGTGGAAATTAATTTTACATTTCGCATGATCTATTGAGGTGTTCAGATAAGAAACCTACAAAGTACTGAAATGAGGAATAATATGAAGCTTAATATGAATTAATTAATATAAATTCAGGGAGTTGTCTGTCAAGTCTCTTAGTGATTAGACGTGTTTGATTTAAAAGTCGATTCACTAATTGCCGCAAAAAATACACAGTTTGTTTACCTTTTACTCATTTATTTGGTTAAGTTTTTTGGATTTCTACAAGTAAGTCGATTCATTACTTAATTTATCCTGGGAAATTATACTTAAAAATCCGACATCTGTCTGGGACGGATGTCGGGAACTTCACCTGGCGGCGGGAAGCCGCCGCGATCTTCAAATATAAGAATCGAGGATATCAGGGTTCTGGATGGCATGGAACTCGACGATTCAAATGTAAATATTAATCAAGATGGTTTTCGCGGATTTACAGAAGCCGATAAGAATAATATTGCAACAGGGGACAAAAATCAAGTTTTTCCAGCAGATAATGATAACAATAAAAGCTCATTAACAACAACAGCAAGTAATTTAGACCAGCCAAACCAGTCTTTCAAACGCGATATTTCCATTAATAATCGATTTACGTCAAGAGATACAGGTCCGTACTTAATTTTTGTGGAACACGAAGTTTTGAATGTGGGAATATTGCATCCAATGAGACTTGGTGAAAAACTGTTAGCACTTTCGGAATACGAAAAATCGATCTTAGAAATTAGTAGCGTGGGTCGTAATAGACTTAAAATTGAAGTTAATTCAGGGTTAGTTGCGAACAAATTAGTGGAAAATTCGGTATTCAAAGACAATAAACTGATAGCTTATATCCCCTCACATTTAACTGAAAAAAAAGGTATTGTGAGATCGGTCGATACATATCTGACTGAAAATGATCTTGTTAAAGTTATAAAATCAGAGTGTTCTGTTCGTAAGGTGCAAAGAATGTTTCGAAAAGTAATAAAAGACGGAGTGATTGAAAAAATCCCCCGTCAAATGATAATTGTCACATTTGCAGGGAACAAAATTCCCCAATTTATTTATATAAATAAAGTGAGATGTCCTGTAGACACGTACGTTCATCCTGTTATGCAGTGTTACAATTGTCTTCGTTACGGTCACTCTGCATCTCAATGTAAAGGAAAAAAGAAATGCCGAAACTGCGGCAAAGAAAATGATAACGAATGCACTCAATGTGATAACTTCTGCATTTTTTGTAACTCTAATTCACACAACTCGACAAATCGAGATTGTTCAGAGTATAAAAAACAAAAACGAACTAAGGAAGCAATGGCACACCTTAATATTTCTTTCAAAGAGGCCGAAAAAGTTATTGACAATCCTGCCTACACTAGTATTGTTCAAAAAAACAGATTTGCTCCGTTACTGTCATCCACTACTGAATTCCCTTCATTAGTTTCCAGGCCAAATACCTATTCCAATATTGCTCAAAGCTCATCAAAACATTTGCCTTCCATTGCAAATATTTCAAATACTGCAGCTTCTACTAGAAAAAAACGAAAAATACACCCATCGTCTCCTACGCTTATTACCGCTCCAAGCGAATTTAGCTTTTGTGCTAGCCCCGTATTCCAGTTCGGAAACTATAATAAAAATGTATCTAAAAATAACGATGAACATCTTAAAAATGAATTCGCTACTACTTTGAAGGATTCAATCAATAATTTCTTTTCAGATATTCCTGCTCGAAACCCTGCGATTAATAGTTCAGTTCCCTCTATACAAGATGTAGAAAATATAATTAACAGCGTGATTAAACATTTCTTTACCTGATATGGCCGGTTTAAAAATTGTCCAGTGGAACGCTAGATCAGCGTACTCTAATAAAAACTCTATTACGCAACTTTTTACAGAAGAACACTTTGATATAGCTCTTATTTCGGAAACTTGGTACAAACCTAAGTATGAAATGTCCTTACAGGGATTTAATATTGTTAGAAAAGATAGACGTAATAAACGAGGTGGAGGTGTTAGCATAATTATCTCTAATAATATTAAATACAATAATATAGTATTCAACCAAACATTTAATAAAAATATTGAAGTTTGTGGCATTGATATTGATGTCAATGGCACCAAAATATCTGTGGTTAGTATTTATCGTCCAGGTAGCATTGCAGTCACAGTGAACGACTATGTTTCTCTTTTTCAACAAATTCCGCATAATTTTATTATTGGTGGCGACTTTAACGCCCATCATGGAGCCTGGGGCTCTATAAACAATGATCATAGCGGTAACATACTCATGGAAGCTTTAGCATACTTCGACAACTTTATCATTGCAAATGACGGATCTCCTACCAGAGTATCTGCCCCTGGCTCTCCTCCATCATGTGTTGATCTTACCCTCATTTCGTCCAACTTTAGCTCACAATTCTCTTGGTCTGTTAAAGCAGATACGTATGGCTCTGACCATTATGCTATCACATTTGTGTTACAACAACTCAGAATTGATAATATTAATATTACCCCCATTCATAAATGGTCTATGCGAGAAGCTGATTGGGCATTGTTTCAAACAAAAATTGATAAAGATTTCTCCGAGATTCCGCTTTTCAACAATACTAACGAAATGATTAACTTTATCACCAATTCAATGACATCCTCGGCGGATTCAGCTCTTAAAAAAACTTACCCCTTCTCTCCTAAAAAGGCTCCTCATCCCCCTTGGTGGGATGAGGAATGTCAACAGTTAGTTACCCAAAGGAAGGAAGCTTACAAAACGTACAAGCGCAATATGGTAACTTCAAATTATATCAATGTAAAAAAAATAGATGCGCTCTGCAAAAGAACCTTCAAATTTAAAGCCAAACAGGCTTGGGCAGACTATTGTACTCAACTCAATAGGAATTCAAATCCCTCGGAAATTTGGCGCCGGATTAATAGATTTCAAAAGAAGAAAAATGATATCCAACCATGTGAAGAAAATGAGGCGGAAATACTTTTTCATAAATTGGCTCCAAGTTTTGTTAGTCCTTACATTCACTACACACCCACCAGTAATCATGATCATTCTCTTCTAGCCCCAGTTACACTAAGAGAGTTAGAACTTAATATCAAATCGTCAAAACTTACTGCTCCAGGCTTAGATGGCATCAATTATATGATGATTAAAAAGCTCCCTGACTCGGCGAAACACTTTCTTTGCAAAATATATAACAATATACTTTCAGGAGATACGGATTACCCCTCACTAAAACAGTGTCTAATTATTCCTATTCCTAAGGCCAGTGACAACAAAGCTCTGCGACCCATTTCTCTAATGTCTTGTGTATTAAAAACTTTGGAAAGAATTATCAAACTCAGATTAGAATGGTGGTTAGAAAATAATAACATCCTCCCCCAATCCCAGTTTGGTTTTCGGCGAGGTAAAGGTACTCTCGACTGTGCAGCCAATCTTGCAACGGAAATTCAGTTGGCTTTTTCAGAAAACCATTATTCAGCTGCCTTATTTTTAGATATCTCTAGTGCTTATGAAAGTGTGCTGTTGGATTGTTTATATGAAAAGTTAACATACATCCATATACCACCACAATTTGCATTTGTTCTTATTAATATGTTCCTCAGACGACAGATCTTTATAAAATGCAATACAAATACTCTAGGTCCTAGAGAGGTTAACTCGGGTCTGCCACAGGGGTCGGTGTTGAGCCCGCTTCTATTTAATATCTATACCCTCGATGTTCACAACCTTGGTATGAACGCAAGAATTTTACAATATGCTGACGATTTTTCTATATACACTACTCATAAAAACTACTCTCAATGTGTTAGTAATCTTAAGTATATAGTACATTGCTGCTTTAAATACTTTCCTGAACAGGGATTTGAAATATCACCTCATAAATCTGCTATTGTATTTTTTACCAGACACCAATTGCCAGAACTTAATAGCCTTACAATTCAAAATCACACTATACCTGTTTGCAAAACATACACATATTTGGGTATCACATTTGATTGCAAACTGACCTGGTCCAATCACATATCAAGATGCATTAAGAAAAGTGAAAAAAGTCTTAATATCCTAAGAGCAATTAACAGATATCATTGGGGCGCTGACCCTAACATTAACTTGATTTTCTACCGAGCGTACACTCGATCTATCCTAGATTATGGTTGTTTCTTGTATGGATCAGCCACTAATTCCAGACTTTCACAAATAGATAGGGTACAGTTCAAGGCTCTACGCATTGTTCTTGGTGCATTTAAATCCACTCCCACAGCTGCTCTCCTTGCAGAGTGTGGCGAACCCCCCATGCAACTTCGACGACAGTTACTAGCTGAAAAATTCGTCGTTAAACAAAAACGATTTACACACAACGACCTTATTAAAAATTTAGGCATCTTAACTGCATATAGCTACACTAATAAATACTGGCACAACAGAAACTGTCCCCCTCTAGCTGATGCATTTGCAACAGTCTCAAACATCGAACTACGTGATGATTCTGGTTTGCCGTTCTTCACGGCTAAATTCGATATATGTCTTACACAACCAAATATTATTTTTCCAGAATATAATGATAACCCAGCAATTAATAACATATCTATGCAAATAGAATTAGAGAAATTAGGTAATGTACATAAATTTTTTACAGACGGATCCAAATCCCCTACTGGAACAGGATGTGCAGTGTACAGGGAAAACACAAACGAAAGTTTGTTGTTTAAACTAAACAAAAACTCTACAATCTTTACAGCAGAGGCACTTGCTATATTTAAGGCTTTGGATTGGGCAAACAATTCACTGCTACCCTTGTCAAACTTGGCTATAATATCGGATTCGAAATCTGTTTTATCAGCTCTGGTGTACCCGGTTACCTCCATATACAATAACTCAATAATCGTGGAAATTTTGACAACCTTAAGAGCCTTAGATTATAAACAGATAAATACATTCTTCATATGGGCCAAAGGGCATTCCTCCATAACGGGAAACGAAACAGCTGACAAACTGGCAAAAAGAGCTATCACTGATGGCAAACAAGCCCCCGAATTAACGCTACAAGACGCATTATCTATATGTAAGCAAAACTTAAGAACTAAATGGGCAGACAAATGGACAACAATTAGATCTAACAATGCATTTCAGTACTGCACGCTTTTTCCAACACTTCCTTCTACAAAGCTTGCTAAAAGAAGCCATCCCAATAGAAAAATTAACACCAAATACATTAGGTGCCTCTTTGGACACGGAGCAGTCAACTCCAAGCTTTATAAGATGAAATTGGCCACATCCCCCCTCTGTGACTGCAGTGACAGTTTTGACGACTTTAATCACTGGATTTTTCAATGCAGTCATAATTCTAATGCCACCTCTTACCTTATTGCGGAATTAACTAAATTAAAAATCCCGTTTCCTCAAAATTATCTTTCCATTATGCTGGAGTGCATCCATAATCCCGAAGTAAGAGCTATTTTTTGTAACTTTTTGGGTCGTACGAGGAGACGCTTATAATTTCCTCAACTTTTAGGTCTGTATCAACCAATCCAAATTGTATTCAGTTAGGTATTAAATATATATGTATAGATTTGTAAAAACTGTATTTGTACCAAATAATTGTATTCAGTTACTGTATTTATATGTACAGATTTGTAAAAATTGTATTTGTACCAAATTTTGTTCAGTTATATGTATAGACTTTTAAATGTTATAAATTTTCGTGGCAAAACGGGTTCTTCCCAAAGCCAATAAACCAAAAAAAAAAAATATAAATTCATGGTTGAACTCACAACAAACTCACATCTACAAAAAATTTAGATTGTTCACAATATAATTAATTTATCTACAATAAGAAATTTAAAAAAATTAAGATGACAGCCGATTACAGAAATTTATAGTAAATTAGTTCTTCTTCGAAAAATGTTACTCTTTAACAAAATGGAAAATATTGATAGTTTAAATTCAGTATCCATTAGGTATAACTTTCTGTTGGTATAATATTACATATTCAACATATCCAATGCATTATCAAATTAGAAAATAGATATTTCTAATTTTGTGGAGGGCATTCCTATTTATTGCAACTCATGATTTATAGTTATAAATTACGAGTTTACATTTTGCTTGCTATTTTTTCTAATACTTACCTATCAATAAAAGATTAAATGTGTTAAAAAACATTTTTCAGAATTATTCAAAGGACACGTCACATAATATTATTAGGTATAACAATCGATTTACAAAATTTAATTTACAAATTAGAGCCACATTTGTTTATTATTTTTATAAAAGTCAATAATCAATTTTACAATCAGATCACAGAACAAGGTCAGAGACGTCAGTTTCATGTTAGGTTAGCGTTTTATGTATGACAGATCGAAGCAGTGTTCAGAAATTGAACTAACTGATCGACTGGCAAAAATTATACACTGAGCAGCAAAATTAAAGCACCACCCATGAACGTTATTATACAGGGTGTCCAGAAACTCTACCGACAAACGAAAACAGGAGATTCCTTAGATAATTTTAAGACTTTTTCACCCAATTTACCTAGTCCGAAAATGCTTCCTAAGGGAGCTAGAGCTCTTTGAAGATGGCGTCTTGGAAATAGTTTTTCTTAAATATCTCCAGAAGGCTTATATTTAGAAAAACAAAAGCTGGTACGCTTATTTATCTTCTAAAGTTAAATCGATTCCATCAATTTCGAATTTCTAGTACCGGTCATAGGCGCCCGTTTCGGGTAGGACAACGGTTATTTTATCGCATAACTTTTTTCTCTTAAACTTTTAAGCATTTTTGACACTGGATTATTAAATTGTGAGGTATTGTAGTAACAAAAGGTACTCTTGCTTTAAGTCGGTAGAATGCACCGTTTTCTAGAAAAATCGATTTGAAAATTTTTTGATCTTTCAATTTTAAATTTTTTTTAAATAAAAGCGGTGTACTTACCGACTTAAAGCAAGAGTAACTTTTAGTACTAGAATATCTCACACACAACTTAATCAGCAAGTGTCAAAAATGCTTAAAAATTAAAGACAAAAAAGTTATTCGATAAAATAACCGTTGACCTACTCAAAACGGACGCATATGACCGGTAATAGAATTTCGCAATTGAGGAAATCGATTTATCTCTGGAAGACAAATAAACGTACCAGTTTTTGTTGTTTCATTCGATAGAGTCAACCATACGTTATTGTTACATAAGATCGAACAGTTGGGTTTCTCTGATCCTCTGCTTAGTTGGATTCGAAATTATCTATTAGATAGAAGGCAGATAGTTCGTATTAAGAATTATTTCTCTAATGAAATTATAGTTACATCGGGTGTACCTCAAGGCTCCCACTTAGGACCTATCCTTTTTAATTTATTTATAAATGACATAAATAAAAGCTTCAATTTTGCTCAATTTCTTCTATTTGCTGATGACTTTAAATTATTTCACATAATTACCTCTGATTTGGATCACTACAATTTGCAATCAGATCTTAATGGTCTTGTGGAATAGTGCTCACTTAATGGTATGGACTTAAATGCAAACAAATGCCATGCTATAACTTTTACTCGACTAAGACACTTTGAGAATAATTCTTACTTTATACGGGACACTAGGTTACAATTAGTTGACTCAGTTATAGATCTGGGTGTTATTCTTGATACTAACTTAAATTTCAACCTACACATTAATAGCATGGTTTCTAAGTCATTAAATATGCTTGGCTTTGTTAAAAGATGCAGCTATGACTTTACGACTGGTCGTTCTTTAAAATTTCTTTATTGTTCTTTGGTTAGACCACATTTAGATTATGCATCATGTGTTTGGTCACCTCAATATAACTGTCATATTAATAAAATCGAACAAGTTCAGCGTAAATTCTTACGTTATTATGCTTATAAGATGCATCTCACTGGTCAAAGTTATGAGTCTTTACTGCAAATTATTCGACTTGACTCATTACAGAGTCGTCGTCAACATAAAGATCTTTGCTTCTTATATAACTTAATTCATGGTCATAAATTCTGTATCCCACTTTTAAATAAAATTGGTCTACATGTACCTTCAAGAACCACCCGTTCTGTGACCACATTCCACGAGGTCATTAACCGCACAAATTATAGTTCAAGTTCCTATCTCTCTAAAACTCTTAAATTAGCAAACACATTATCTCCGCAAATTGATTTCTTTGTGAACGACTTTACTGCGTTTTCCACACAATTATATTTATACTTAACTTAATGTTCTAATTTCAAGACTGATTTGTCAACTACTGTTATTGTCTTTGTTCTAGGATAAGTTGTATTTGTCAATTTCAAAATGTTCTAGCTCTCAATTGTTGAATGAGAGCAAGTAAGTTTATTCTTTATTATTGTTTGTTATGTATTTACCAATTTTGTATCTACTAGATCTTATTTTTCTAATTTGTGTGACATTTTAATTGTAAAAAATTTTAATTGTATCATGTACTAATGGACTTCGGTCCGTAAATGAATAATAAATAAATAAATAAATAGTTTTTTTGTGAAAATTTTTTTTCAAATTCAACACACGAAAAATTTTCAAAATCGTTTTTTCTAGAAAACGGTGCATCCTACTGACTTAAAGCAGGAGTGCTTTTTAGTATAATAATTCATTAATCCAGTGTCAGAAATTCTTAAGAGTTAAAGACAATAAAGGTATGTGATAAAATAACCGTTGTCCTACCCAAAACGGACGCTTATGGCCGGTACTAGAAATTCGCAATTAATGGAGTCGATTTATCTTTAGAAGATAAATAGGGGTAGGGGTACAAGTTTTCGTTTTTCTAAATAGAAGCGTTCTGGAGCTATTTAAAAAAAAACTATTTACAAAACGCCATCTCTAAAGAGCTCTAGCTCCCTTAGGAAGCATTTTCGGACTAGGTGAATTGGGTTAAATTAGCTTCAAATTATCTGATAAATCTCCGGTATTCGTTTGTCGGGAATTTCTGGACACCCTGTAGTGTCATGGCACCACCTAAAAAATAGGACATTTTTTATCTCTTTAATTTCCTAAACCTGTTGTTCGATTTGAGTGATTTTTAGTATACGTATTATATTCTTTAAGATCAATGTAGTAATAATGCTGCTGGAGAGGTAAATGTCATTGTATACCGGGTGTAACAATCATACTGTTTTTTCCTCAAAATTCGGAACACCCTGTGTAATATTCTAGCTTGTGTAAAATATTCAAATTAAAACTTAATTGTAGCCTTAGACTTAGATTGTACAAAAGTTAGGTACGTTAACAACTAGCCATGTTTTCATCAATAATTCCACATTTTCTGCTTAATTTATTAAACAAGCCTAAAGTTGGCTATGAGAAATTAACAATTTGATAGATGTCAAATTGTTAACAGTTAGAAAGTGTCTGGTTTGTTGTGAAAATTAGTAGATTTATTATTTAACTTTTCAATAAGTCCGTACCTAATTTTTTCCTTGTTTGGTGGAAATGGAACGTGCTACAAGGAATTTGACTTTTGATGAGTTTATGTGAATAAAATTGTAGTAAAACATTCATATATATTACAGAATTAGGCTTTTATTAGCACAAAACTAATGAATGACAAAACAATTAATCAATAAAATAAACAATGACAAAAGAACACTAAATTATATTACAGTTCATTATTTACTTTAGTTTGATTGAGGTTATATTTCAACGTGCTGCTTTTATTATTATTTCTCGTTATTTGATATTGTTATTCTTTATCGAAAATAGAATGGTCCGAAGACGAAATCATTGATAGAAAAATATCGTAGACATGCAAATTTATGGGACCATAGAAATTCCGAATATAAAAAGAAAAATCGGAAAAAGACTCCATCAGAGAGATAACAGATATTACAAAAAATCCAATCCTATTTATTAATTTTTCAAAATCTGACATACTCATATATGTGCTAATACGGTTAAAATTATTAATAAATAGCCAGCATGTATCCTCCATTTGCAAATCTTTCAATAAATGAGATCCTTCATAAACCAAACGACTTTTGAATAAATTTCGTTTCCACCATGAGCTTCTTTTTCCACGCTTTTTTTTTGTTTATCAGAAACCATTTTAATATAGAGAAATGCAGCAAAAGCAACTAATTCGCCATTATCCATAATTATATAGCAATCATAGAAAAAAGTGTTGTGTGATTTGGTAGAATGCGATCTTACCCTTCAAAAAATATGTCACGTATTTCAGCACCTGTTTAATTGGAGAGGAGGTAGGTGATCTGTGATTGGAAGGATACTACAAATCTGGCCTCCACATAAGTGGTCTGTAGCTTCTACATGATAGGTGTGAAATTTTAAACATTCTTGCTGTTAATTGGATAGGAAGAGTGGCATAATCTAGCCTCCATGCTAGGTACATTATAGCCTCCATACGGTACTTCCAATATTTAATATTTTATTTATTCAAGTGGACAATAAAGGTAAAACGCAAACAACTTTTGTTTCTTACTTATTTATTTAAACAACAATGTGACATTTTACATAGAAATATGAGTAATTTGGATTAAATAAATGTTTACTTGTCGAATTTTTCCACCGTCTGCACACAACAGCTGAACGGAGCCATTAGACCTAACAACAAAACGTGAAATAAAATGTGTATTTTAAAACTGTTGGATAAACAGTACCTACAATCAGAAAAACTTACCTTTAAAAAGGTACTCGATTATGAAATAACAAACATATCAAAAAACACGACTGAATATCAGCTTTTTATCGTGACACAAACACATCACATAACCGACCATATAAAATAAGTGAACGACAACGACAACGAACGAACGAACACGAACACAGATTACAGAACACAGATTACAGATATTTGTCAAAAGTCATGTTCCACCAATCACAAGGCCGACATCAGCGCCTCTGACTAAATGGAAGGAAAATAAATACGATTACATGTTTTTTATTAGAGTGAGCGGGGCATGATAGCAATAGAAATGTGAACCGCAGCGAACTGTTCAACACTAATTTTTGGTGCAGACATCTTGTTCGGGAATAGTTCGCAAGCAGCTCGCTATAGTTCGCGAACAGCTCGCGAATTGTTCGCGAACCGCAATTTTGGTCTGTTGTACGCACCTATGTGCCTTTCTGTTTTTAAAGTTTTATTAACTGTTATTTTTTATTGTTAATTTAGTTTTGTTTCAGTTAAAACACATGTTAAACAGTAAAATCACCAATTTTTCTTTGTTTCTAAAGATATCAAGAACATTCAAAAAACAAAATGTTCAAAAAACATATGATTACAATACGATTCCATTACATACTCACACTTGAACCTAGTCCGCGCCACAGGGTGTCTCAAACTTAACTTTACAAAACATGTTTTTTTATTTCCACCTGGTATAAGTACAAATAAGAAGTTTGAGTAAACCTTTGCACAACTGTGTAAATACTAAAAAAAATGCTACAATGTTATAAAAAAATTAGCGAAATCCGTTTTTCTGTTCACGAAATAATCAACCTAACTTTTGACGAGCAGTTTATATTCCACCTTCACTGAAAGTGGAGCTGTGTTTTGGAACACACTCCTACCCTCTCCACTTTTATCTGTGCTTTCAACCAGTTCCCTTGACATTTTACTACATTTTGTGCAGCTGTTTGTGTTATTTGTTGTGCGTAATAAGTAAACAAATAAAACTACGGAAATTTCCTTTGCATTATTGTGTTTTTAGAAATTGTGACATACTTTAAAAACTGAAAATAATAACATTTGCCACTTTAAACGGCATCACTGCAACCAAAATCCTGTGTGATGGGGTCCAAAAAGAAAGATCTAGAAATAATATATAGCTTGCAGTGGAAGAACAAGTCCTCGACAAATGGAGGTGACAAAGCAAATATTATCGGAATGTATGACATCCCCACGACAACCCTCAACTGGGAAACATTTAAGTCTTATTTGGTAATATTCTAAATATAATTATTACTTTCTAATTTTGTGAATGATGAAATTATTGTGACCTGCTCATGGTGCAATATTGCATGCCATTGTTGATATAATCAACAAATAATTAGTTTATAATAGTGGGATTATAAACATGCCAAATCTGCTATTTTTCAATCAATTTAATTTCCATTTTGATGAAATTTTTAGATTCTATAATTTTTTGTACTTTTTTTGGGATTCCCCTACCCTGTAGTCTAATGACATTATGACTTATACCTATAGGACTATACATATTATGCTATGAGCTCATAGGTAGAGGGGAGAATTAAAAATTCAAATAAAAAATTATTTAAGTGCAATAAATGCATAAGTTAATATTTAAGAAGTATTATACTATAATTATATTAAATTATTATACTTTTTTGCAGAATAAATTTTTTCTAATATTAACTGTCAATATAAACTTCAAAACCATAAGCAAAATCTTAAAAATATACATAATGAATAATAAATTCTGTTCTTACTGATATTAATTATCGATTATATAATTAATTATTTATATGGGAAATAAGCCACAATTAAAATGAAAAAAATAATTTTATTAACGTTTCGACGCCCAAATCGGGTGCCGTTGTCAAAATACAAAAATATAATATATCGATTATATAATCCAATTACTTCTTTACGTTGTAAATATTACATGATAAGAATTAAATAATAAGTTTGAAACAATTTTATTTGCTTTTCTCCTATCCTCTTAAAATGTCTGGCCGAAACAGGAACACTTGTCATCTGTTAGATGGCGATACCAGCCATACCAGCGAAACTCACAGAGGATAGGCAACACTTATTTATTTCTTTCCAGCAAAATTTATACTAGTAATCCGTTAGGTAGGTGGCGATACCAGCGAAGCTCGGAGCGTATAGGATTTATATTACAAGGTAGGGGGAATCCCAAAAAAGTATAAAAACTACAGAATCTAATAAAATATCTATTGTAAGAATACAAATAAATGTGATGATTTTATTTTTATTCCATATGACTTATATTATCTTTTCACTTATTAAGTATCAATATATTCTCAGCTAACCCTTTTCTTTATTCTTTTTAAATACATCCTTCTTAATCTGTAAACATATCACACATTCAAAGAGAAGTGTCATCAACTCAAAAAACATCTTTTTCAGGGGAGACAACCAGTGGTGTAACTAGTCTGTCCCAATGCAGGTATTCCCTGTGTGCCCCTATTCGTAGACTCATTCTCCAGAATATCAGTTTTTTGCGCTCCCTCCTCTAAAGGTCTGCTCCCCAATGCACCGCATTGGTTGCATTGGCGTTAGTTACGCCACTGGAGACAACAATATATTTTTTAGATCTTAATTTAACTATAAGTTTTAAACAGTAACTGCTAAAATTTATAAATAAAAATGAAGAATGGAGATAAGTGAATGTTTCTAATTGTGTAAGAGGCAAAACCAAAAAAACTATGATATCTGATTTAACAAAGAAAAAAAATTCAAAGTTTTATGTTATGTCACTTTTCTTTTAATATTGATCACTTTTTTTTAAATTAACGAACAATTCCTATGACACTTCTTGAAATATAACAGTAGTTGTGATAAATAACAATAAGTTTATGTCAAATGTCAGAGCATAACTGAAGGGTTAAGCAAGGGAAAAAACAAGGAATGTCACGTTATCTTTGTTTTGAGCAAATAGGAAATTTAATGTTTGTGACTATATATCTTTAAACCATTGCACTGAAGAAATAGTATTTATTTTTATTTAGTAAACTAAACGGAACATTGTATTAAATACACAAACATATTTTAACCAAATTTTTAAAGAACAGATAAAAAATTATAAAAGTAGCTAACTACAAATAAAAACTGAAAAAACAAGGACTGTCCAAACATCACCTTGTATTTTACATTACATTATTATTTTACGTTACAAACATTAGTTGCACCAGCTGATAGAAAGGCTGAAAACAAAGTTATGGCAACAAAAATGACAAATAAAAATTATAACAAAAGACAATGTAATATTTATTTGACTTTTTGCGAGCACCCTTTTTAAAATCATAGAATGTCTGTGCTCTAATTTTGATGTTTGTGTAATTCATTTTGAATTGTTAAATTACCAATTTCTGCAGCTTCCTTGTCATAATTTAATAATTTTAATTTCGCCTGGAATTTATCACATGCTGAACATGTGTCTGAATTTGGGCAACCAAAGGACAAATTAAATTTCGTGTTAAAAATTTGCCCTTATGTAATGCAAGAAACTTTAATAGTTGGATGTTTTTCTTTGAACAGGTTGAACATTTTTGTCATGTTCAAACTCTCTGGTAAAAACTTTTTTAGATTCGTGTAAACTGTAATGGGATAATTGTTGTTAACATTGTTAATTGTTGTATTAATTCCCATAATTAAATTATCATAAAGTACCTATTCTCCTTTTCATGAACATTTTTCAGTGCGTCACAAATTATAGAAAAAAAGGTAAGTCGTGATAATACACATTTATGACATTTATTATAACGTGACATTTTAGTTAAATCTGACAGTTGTCAAATTTTATTTTCAATTTGAAATAAAACCAAATCAATTGTGTCTATTGCATTTATAAAATGGTATTTTCTTTCATTTGTATAGTCTTATAAATTGTACAGATTATATTGATAATATTATTATTTTATTTAATAAATAATTCTTTTTTGATTATGGCGCCATCTATCGACAACTAGAATAATCACCGAACTAGAATAATTACCAAAGTATTCAGAGACGTGCCTTTTTTTCTGTCACATACAATTTAATGCGTTAGAGAGAAATCGAAAAACTGTGACGCACTGAAAGATGATCATGAGAAAAAGAATAGTATCATTTTTCATTCTATTTAGTAAATGAGAAAAAAACATGAAAGTTGTTCTTATTTATTAATACTATTTTTACATACATCTTATTTCATGCATCTGCATCAAGATATACAGTAAATCTCAGCTTTTTTACACCTACATCAGCTTTTAGAGCAAGTTTTACAGTTATGTACATGGTGGTACTAAGTCTGTTCTTGGAGGCAGTAACATTAAAAACTTTTTGAGGCTTTAAAGTCTCTTCATCTAAACTTACGTGCATAGAAATCGGCCTACTTAAAAATGTGATCATTTTTGATGTCTCATATTTCCTAAACCTGTTGGTTGATTTAAGTGCTTTTTTGAACATGTTATAGCCTGATTCTTTAGCAATACCACTGTAATAATATTGTTCTGAAGCTATTTCCTTGTGGCATTTTTATAGTCAACTATTTTTAATGGGAATAAGCCACAATTTTACCAAAAAAATGATTTTATTAACGTTTCGAAGCCCAAATCTGGTTTTTGTATTTTGACAACGAAACCCGATTTGGGCTTCGAAACGTTAATAAAATCATTTTTTTGGTAAAATTGTGGCTTATTCCCATTAAAAATAGTTGACTGTAATAATATTGTTGCTAAACAGGTAAATTTTCATTGTATACCGGGTGTACCAATCAAACTGTGTTTTTTCTCAAAGTTCGCATCACCCTGTGGAATATTCTAGAATTAATAAAATACTGAAATTAAAACCCAACTATAGCCTCAGGTTTTCTTAACATTCTGTTTTTTTATTCATTCTTTTATGTTGGATAATAAAAAAGTTAGGTACTTTAACAACTAGACATGTTTTTCATCATTACACGGTGTTTCTAAATAAGTGCGACAAACTTTAAGGGGCAATTCTGCATGAAAAAATAATGACAGTTGGCTTTATAAACGTATGTCCGCAAATGTTTCGTTTCTGAGATACGGGATGTTGAATTTTTTCTTACAAACTGACGATTTATTTTATTGCTTTAAAACCAGTTGAGTTATGCCAATGGAATTTGGTGTGTTTTAAGACGTAGTTATTGCACATTTTTTGACATACAATTAAGAATTCAATATCCACCATTAGCGTGCATATGTGTAATATGACCGATCATATTACCCGTATGCACGCTAATGGTGAATATAAAATTCTTAATTTTATGTCAAAAAATCCGCAATAACTACCTCTTAAAACCTATCAAATTTCATTTGCATATCTCAACTGGTTTTAAAGCAATAAATAAATCGTCAGTTTGTAAGAAAAAATTCAACATCCCGTATATCAGAAAGGAAACATTTGCGGACATACTTTTATACAGCCAACTGTCATTATTTTTTCATGCAGAATAAACTTTGTCGCACTTATTCAGAAACACAGTGTATTGATGAAGAACATGTCAGTTGTTAAGGTACCTAACTTTTTTATTATCCAACAGAAACGAATGAATAAAAAAACAGAATGTTAAGAAAACCTGAGGCTATGAGTTTTAATTTTAGTATTTTATAAATGCTAGAATATTCCACAGGGTGAAGCGAACTTTGAGAAAAAAACACAGTTTGATTGGTACACCCGGTATACAATGAAAATTTACCTAATTATCAACAATATTATTACAGTGGTATTGCTAAAGAATCATGCTATAACATGTTCAAAAAATCACTTAAATCGGTCAACAGATTTAGGAAATATGAGACATCAAAAATGACCACATTTTTAAGTGGGCCGATTTCTATGCACGTAAGTTTATATGATATCCATATAAAAGTGGATCAAGTTCTTTGCAGCATCGTCAAGGCATGTTAATTGTGTGTATGTTTCCACATAAAATGCTCGTTTTATATCATCACCTGAATGTTAGAACTAGGTAACTTGAATTTCAATGTTTCGAGATAATTGCCAAAAATCATTTTGCGAAATGTTCAAGATGATTTAGTCATAAGAAATACATGATAAAATTGTATTAGAATCTTCAAAAATGAAAAATGAAGATAACATAATATACATACATATTATAAAATATACTTTGTATCGAGAGGTTACGAACGAAGAGCATGCGAACCTTTTTACTGTGAGCCAATCATGCCCCTAGAGCACGCTATTAATGTATTTAGGCAGGGCCCCCGTAAGGATAACTGGCGCCTGTGTGCAAAAAAGGATTTTGGCGCCCCTTAAGGCATTTTGGATCATGTGTTTCTATTTATTTTTTGAAGGTAGGTAGGTAGGTGGGCAGGTAGGTAGCTAGGTGCTTGAAATAAAGCAAAAAACTGAACTTTAGAAGTTAGGTTATAGTCCAGTCACTCACGGTAAAATATTGCAAAATCTCCGAATTTTAAAGAATTGCTTGCATTGACATGGAATTTGGCATACACATACCTAACATGTTAAATAAAAAAAGTGATATTGTGCGAATGTGTGCTTTTGACCTGGATGTGAGTGTCACCCCTTCTCGGGGGTAAAAAAACATAGAAACGTTCAAAAAAGGAATTGGATAAAATGACTAATTTTAAGCAACTTTTGTTCTATAGAGTTTTTTCAGTAAGTTCAGTAAGTATTTTATCGAACAAAATGTTCTTACCAAAAATTAAAGGGAAACATTATTTATTTTTTGTTTTTTAAGTTTCTAACTTCAAAAGTAAGTACGTTACGCTAAAAATAATGATGGTCCCTTTTTTGATAAAAAAAATCATGAAAATCACCCCCTAATTAGCGTCCCAAATGAAATTAATCGTTACCACTTCACTACAAGTTACTTATGCATTGTTTATATGATCTGAAGTTTCATCCCTTTAAAGCAGGGAACAAAATATCCATGATATTTATATAAACATCAAAATATCGGATATAGGTATATGATATATTATCCGATATATACCCAAAATGTGATATTTATGATATTTTGGAAAACATTTCAATAGAGAAACTAAATTGACCAAAATAAGACTCTAAAAATGTAGAATGTAACAATATAAAAGATATATTTTTACTTTAAATAAAAAATACAAAAATATAACAGTCTAAAATATATATTTTTACTTACATAAAAAATACAAAAATATAAACGTATATATGGTAGTATGTTACATAAACAGAAAACAAAATGCTACGAGTATCCAAGTAACAACTAAATTAACTAAAAGTATTGAAAACATTAACTTAGACATATAGGTATTTCTATTTTTCCAAAATAACTTAAAATTCTGAACATTTAAAAAACAAAATTAAAATTTAGAAAATTAATTAAGATGATGGTTCAACATCAGAAGTGTCTGAATCAAAGCCAGTAAAACACCCAAGACTTAATTCTGCCTCTTCATTTTCCCTTCTTTCAGTTTCTTGTTCAGGCCAAATCCATTCCAAATTGTCATGTTTTTGGTATGAAGAACTGTTTAAATATTTAAACATGAATACAAGTTTAGCAGCCTTTTCGGTTCCTAAATTATTTCGTAATTTGGAATGCACAAGTCCAAAGCTTGAAAAGCACCTTTCAATGCTTGCCGTTGAGGCTACTGCTGTAAGTAATTGGTTAATTCGTTCGAGAAATATGTTTTCTTCAGGCCAAGCAGATTCAGCGATTGGAACAGGCTTCCACCATAATAATGGAGATGTTTTTTTGAAATTTGGACTATATATGACAGACTGAAAAAGTTTAGACTTCGCAGTTAGGGCCATTACAAACGGAACAAAATCTGTGTTGATTAAATGTAAATATTCATAAGCCTTTTTGTTCGGCAGTAAGTCTTTCTCCCAAAAAGCGATGGTGCAGTAAGTTTGTCAAAAAATGAGGCGAACCTAAAGCCATATTCCTCATTTTGTAATAAAAGTTCTTAATTTGAATTGGTTGATTTTGATTGATTTGAATTCCTGTTAGAAGGCAAGCCAACGCAGGTGCGACGTTTCCGCTTTTAACCTTATTATGTAAAAATTAGTACGAAATAAAATACTGATATATATCACGATATATATAATATAAATATCATGATATATATCACGATATATATCGTGATATATATCAGTGGATATATATCCTCGCGCCCTGGTTCAAAGTGCTTTTTTTGAAAAGGCTGTTCGAGTTAAAAGGGCTTGAACGAGTCGTTAATGACGGGTGTATGCAAATTTTGAACAGCCATATCTTAACAAATTTTTGTTTTACAAGAAAACAAAAAATCCAAAATATTCAGAATAGAAAAATCTACATTTTTTACTGCTTGAGATTTTTGGTATCACCAATAATTTTTAAGCTATTTTAAAAAAAGGCAATTTTTTTCAAGATAAAAAAAAATTTGTCCAAAAGATGTGTTTTACCAAAAAAAGGAACAAACTTTATTTTGAGCATAACTTACATACTTTTGATGCTAGAAACTTTTTTAAAGAACAAATATAAAGCTTGTTAACACTTATGCCAGCCATTTTTTAAACTTTTTGTAAGCTATTTTTTGATAAGAACATTTTTTTCGATAAAATACTTACTTTTTGAGTTATTTGGGAAAAACCGTCTAAAAACAGGGTTTTTGTTAAAAAATGAACATATTCACTCGCAAATAACTCGAAAAGTATTAACTTAGTGAAAAAATTCTATAGAAACAAAGTTCCTTAGAATTACTCAGTTTATCCAATTCCAGGCTTATTTTGAACGTACGTTTTTCACCACCGAGAAGGGGTGGAACTCACCCCCAGTGTAAAAGCATACATCGGCACAATATCACGTTTTTTCTTTGACTTGTTAGATATACCCTATTCCACGAACATACGCCTGTTTTGGATTACTTCGACAACGAATATTTTACTGTGCAAAATAAGAAGAACGAAAGTAAATTGCAAATTACATTGTTGTTTATTGGAATAATTATTAGCGTCATTTACTTTCGTACTTCTTATGTTGCACAGTAAAATATTCGTTGTCGAAGTAATCCAAAACAGGCGTATGTTCGTGGAATGGCCCATATGTGTATTATGTGTATGCCAATGTGTATTTCATGTCAATGCAAACGGTTCTTTAAAATTCACAGCAAAATCCGTGAGGATTTGGACTATTATTTGGAGAATATTATTACTATTATATTTGGAGAAATGGACTATTATTTGTAGACTAAAATATCAAAATGAAACAAACATAATAAAATCATAACAAAATAAATTAAAATGCCTAACTTCCGACATAGTCTTGCATATAGGAATCGGCAGTAACTGGGTGATATACCTACTAATAACATTTCGTGTGTATTTGTTATACATTCGTCTTCTTTATCTAACATTTCACAACCATGAAAGTTAATTTCGACCAATCCATCTCTTTCCCCCCACTTTTTCTTGTATTATATGGCGAAGTAGATGGAATTTAGGTCTTCTAATTATCGTATGGCCGAAGTATTCTTCTATTTATACCTAATCCTATTTAATTTCTGAACTTTTATTTTAAAATTATTTTTTGTTTTTTTGTTTGTTTTTTTTTTCAAATTTTTTGCAATTTTTTACCCTGGGTTTGGCACCCCTAAAGGATGGCGCCCTTGTGCATTGCATACTTTGCACATATGGTAGCGGGGGCCCTGTATTTAGGTATCTATATCTTGGCCAAAAATAAACTAAAAAGCTCAAAATGTTCGTTTTAAGTTCTTCTATCATTACTGTTAGTTAAAGTAGAAATGTTTATTGCTAAAATTTGCTTATAAACACTTATACACAAATTAATGTACAAATGTTTTCAGAAAATTATAGGTTCAAACGGGTATAACTTTAATAAAATAAAGACAAGGTAATGTAGCAAACTTTGTTTGAAAGTCTATGAATAAAACTTTAAAATGAGAATTTGCAAAGCTCATTTGCATGCGTAGAAAAAGCTTGGAAAAGTACTTGTTTTGCATCTAACAATAAAACACTGAAAACGTTTGTTTTCTATTGTTTTGCAACTTGTTTTGCAATTTGCATTAGGAACTAATTTTACAATTTCTTAAGTTGTAATTATTGGATTTAAGTTTAGTAAACGCTATTTTCTTTGTTTATTATTCAAGAACTTTTATTTGAAAAATGTTCTTTTATTTCTTTTTGCCGCATGATCTATTACTAAATTATAAGTTTTTAGTTTCTTCGAATTTATTAAACATTTAAATATAAAGTATTAATTTTTTATTTCAGCTAAAAAATTCAGGGACGGTGGGAGAAGATGTAAAAGTATCCTACATTACCAGCAGTAACAGAGAATTCCCAATTGAATCCCAAACGGATTTTCAGATTGCTCTATATGCTTTCAGACGTAAAGCTAGAATGGGGGACATTGTTACACTAAAGTTGGACAGAATTTCTGACCAACAAAATTACAGAAATACTCGTCATTCTAATGATGTTGAAACTCAGTTTGACAATGAGGCTCAATCCATTGTTTCCTCATGCTGCAATTCAGACACTCCCCCAGAGTGGTTCCTAACTTATATGAATAAGGTAAGACAATCGTTACAAGTACATACTCATGGTAGTTTTATTTAGCGTATGACTACATCACAGTTAAGTTTTGTGTATAAACAGAGAGGACAATATACTACAAGCAGTAAATAACTAAATAATTTTTATAAACAAACATTGAGTTGACAAATATACCTATCCTGAAAAAAGAAAGCAGAATTATAATTTTACGGTATTTATTTCTATCACTTGAAATATAAAATTTCAACAAATAATTCATCTCATTTACTTATACAACCTCCATTTAAATCTAAACACTTAACTAAACGTTCAGGTACACCCTAAACTCGGCCAAGGCCATAATTTTCGGTAATGGTGTTCCAGGCCTGTAAAACTGACCGAATCAAACCTTATTTATCTCGTGGCGCTGCTCGTTCCACTTCAATCTTCATCAGTCCCCATATGTTTTCAATGGGGCTAAGATCTGGAGATGCTGCTAGCCACGGAATTGTTGCCAATTCGTGTTCTTGCATCCAAGCTTGAATAAGCAGAAGTATGGCATCTTGCATTATCTTGCTGAAAACGCCACCCCTCTGAATATAAAACATGAGCCGTTTCAAGAAGAAAACCATTTAGGATGTCACAATATTTCGCACTATCAACAGTACCATTAACTATATAGAGAGGTGTAGCACCACGCTAACATATTTCTCCCCAAACCATTATTTTAGTGGGAAATTTGAACGGTAACATTGTCTCTTGATAGGACTTTTAGATAATTTGCACCAAGCTGGAAACAACTTTCATCAGATATAAAGACATTATTAAAATTATCTTCTCGAAAACGTTGACAAAAATCTATTCTTCGTTGCCTTAGCAGACGTGTCATTGTAGGGATTTTTTTAAAGTTCCTTGATATGTAGCCTTGCTTTTTCAGTGACATGCGGACAGTTTCTGGGTACACTTTTATTCTTCGTTGATTTCCAAATCTATTCGCTAATTT
This sequence comes from Diabrotica virgifera virgifera, assembly GCF_917563875.1. Classification (NCBI taxonomy): domain Eukaryota; kingdom Metazoa; phylum Arthropoda; class Insecta; order Coleoptera; family Chrysomelidae; genus Diabrotica; species Diabrotica virgifera. Next base: position 141,302,239 of record NC_065450.1, read on the forward strand.
TCGAAACCCTAGGCGCGGATTTTGTCGTCCAAAAGCCACAAAGCATTTAAATTGTTTCCGCGAATCTTACGAGGTCTACCCGAAACTGGTCTATGTCTCATATAATATATGCCATTTTTTATTCTCTTTATTGTCTCATACACTGCACTTTTTCTTAGTTCAGTCAATTGCACTAATTTTTTAACGTTTCGGACACCCTTTTATACAAATATTCCACCACTTTTTTTTTCTACTTGCGACATTATTCCACAAATCTTAAGTCTGTTTACAAACAACAATATTTGACAGATGGTGTTGTCATGCGATTTTGTCCATAACCTTCTATCGGCATAACCTACTTGATGCATTACTTTTGTCTTAAAATGTTACAAAAAGGAAATCTATTAAAATTAGGAAAAATATAAAATTCCGGATACTTTCTAGACGGACTATATATTCAATTTACTCTTAGGTCGCAACTAAGAAATCGGATGGATTGTCAATATAGGATCTGATCGAACATTCCTTCACCAGATTTTTAATCGTTTGACTTGCAGCACTGCAACCGCAATTTTGAGACGGTATTTTGTCACATGTCACAGTTCGTCCTTATTCTGTTTAGTGTGGCCCAGATTAGTCTTGGTTGGTAGAAACCCTCTGGCTTACTTGTAATACATGGCATATTCCGGGTGGCAGGCGGTGCATTCTTCTACTATTCTTGTCGCCAATGGTCGATTATCTTGAAATTCCTTTCAATTAGAACTCTTGCAGTCTAGAAGGTTGTTTCTTAGCGAAGCCTACTTATGTGTCTGCCGGTGGTACCAACGTGGGAGCATGGCATCGGCGTTAATTTTTCATTACTTCCTGACAAGATAATGTTCTCGGCGGTAGTATGAGGGCTCAGTATGTGACCCAGTGCTGGTACCCAGTACGTTGGCTTGGCCTTGATTGCGCCTGATGTGTTACACAAAGCCTCGTTTAATTGGACGAAACATGTTTGATGTGCGGGCTCCTGAGTCACACCGGTGCACATTGCTCCGCAACAGGATACAAGAGTCCCAGTGCTGCCGATCTAAGTGTAGGCGCTAAGGAACCACATGTGGTACCGCAGAACTTTTGCAACCTATCATGCCGTGTTCCGAGTTTTGCAGTCGTCTTCGTAAGAAGTTTTTTATTTGCGTTCTATTGAGTGTCACACCTAGGTATTTTGGATGTTTAGTGTCATTTATTTATGGCTATTAAAGACTAGGGGGGAGGTCAGCATCGATTCTTGTGTAAGGCCATTGTTCAATTTCATTTGGGTAGCATTGATGACATCAGTGATCTTTCTGCATGAAATCGCTCACATTAATTTATACATTGCCCCTTGTCTCCACACTTGTGTTTGAGAGCCCGTTTCTACATATAGTCCGTTCGCTATAACTTTTCCCATGCGGTACGATTTATTTTCAATCAAATTAAGTCAAAACAGAAAGTGAAACGTACGCCGATGTGTGTAGTATATAGTATACAGTATTCGCTCTGAGCGTTAACAAAGTGTCAAAGCAAAATCGACCGACCTGCTCATGGTGGCGGTTTTTTGAAATTTTATCAGGACGCTTTGTGTATGTTTAAATGAGACATTTAAAAAATGCCGTGTCCCGCTAGTGATATTATGTATTAATATAAACAGAAAATAAAAACGCACTTAATCTGATATAAATTCTTCTATTTCCAATATTGATTATCAGTTTGATTTTGTATACATAACCTCACTATCGCAGTTTATGTCAATAAATCTTTATTAACGAAAAAGAAAATATTTTTGTTGCACTATAAATTACAGTATAAATTAATAACTAACGAATTCTAACAATTGTATTCGGTTATTATCACTACAAAATAAAATATTCAAGTTTAAAAAAATAATCTCATAAGACTCAATGTTAAAACGTCCTGACAAAATCTGACAGCGTGTCACGTGACTGTAAGTAGAGGGGAGACGCACGGAGCCAATACAAAATGTATATACACATCGACGTTCGTTTCAATTTATGTTTTGACTTAATTTGATTGAAAATGAATCGTACCGCATGGGAAAAGTTATAGCGGACGGACTATAGTTACTTTAGTCATTGCTAGGACTTGATCTGTGCAGCTGCGGTTTGGTCGAAGTTTTGCTTGTTCCACAGGTATATGTTTGAGTATTGTTTGGCTAACAATATTTCAGACTACTAATAAGTGCAATTGGGTGGTAATTTTTTGGTAGATTGTTAGCTTTCCCTGGTTTTAAAATGGCGACGTTTTCTACTCTTTTGAGTTGTTGGGAAGACTTCCTGTCTGAAAAGAACTTTGCAAGCCATTGCTTAGTAAATCTCCCATTGAGATTTAGAAACTCAGCCCCATTAAAGCCAAGAGCTTTTTCCGTTTTCATTTCATTAAGAGCTTCCGTGATTTATTCACATGTGGAAAGGGTTGGAATACTCTGTTTCAAGTAGACAAGTGGATTTTAAAGTCTTAAGGTCTTTTTTTAACTTAAGTTGTATGTAAGTGGTTTTGGGGTGTTCTTGAGTTAGACACACACTATGTGGGATGTCACTTGATCTGGTGTTACTAGATTGGTTGGGTAGTCGGGTAGTTTATTGCTTCGTAGTTTTTGCAGCAGTGACCAGGCTTGTCTACTAAATCGAGTTTTTAAAATTTAGGTTTTCAACTGTCTCAGTCCATTTCTTTTAGCAGTATCAATGCTCTGGGACAGTTCGTCTGCAATTTTCTGTTTTTCTTGTTCACAAAATTTTTCATACAGTTCTTCGCGCTCCTCAGACCATCCAGGAATATACTCTTTGCCGGGTACCCTCTAAGAATTGCTGAGTGCTGCAGGTATTATTGCCCCCGTCCATCTCTCCTAGTTTACGCTTTTTGGTGAAATCCAGCCTAAGCATTTGTAGATAACTAGAGAAAGCAGACCAATTAGATTTTCTGAACCTCTACATCTAGGATGTAGAAACGATTTTACAACTGGAATGCTAATGCCGATTTTGATCAGAATAGGGCGGTGCTTGCCTGGGAAATGAGGGAAAGACATGGCCTTTCTTGATGTTGGTAGAGGTTGACCTTTGTCGTCATTGGTAGGAAAAATCGAGGTTATACTTCCTCTTCCAAGTTGCAGATCTGAAAGTACCTTTATCCTTGCCATCGAATAGGAAGTGGATTCCGTGTTTTTCTGACCACTCCAAAAGGGAAGAGCCATGTTTGTCATTGTCAAAGTAATTCCACATCTCATGGTGACTGTTAAAGCCCCTACATAAGGGTGGGTATTCTAGGGCACCTAAGGTAGGGGTTAAGGACATGTGCAGGTCAGGTTAGAGAAGGGAGCTTGTAAATACATAATAGAGCTATTGGGATTTTGCCAATTTTTACAGTTACTGGTGGATATTGTTCTTGGTAGAAGTGGAAATAAAAGCTGCATTTTCTATGTTTGTGCGTATACAGGGTGAGGCAGATAACTGGCCTATTAGAAATATCTCGAGAACTAAAGGCAACAGAATCATGAAAGTTGGTATAAAGGGGTTTTGAAGGATGATCTATTAAATGAAAATATTTTCATCTCCTTTCAACTTCCGGTTATACCGGAAGTTGCTTATAACTTCGTTTTTTTAAATGGGACACCCTGTATATTTTTACATTTCTGGATTCTCTTCGATGTCTTCTTTCTAAAAATATGAGGTTTTGTAATGTTATACAGGGTATTTTAAAAGATAATTACGTTTTTTTTATTAATTTCGTAGCAATATTCAGACCCTGTAGAATTGTAGTAGTTTGACATCTAAAACTCTACTTACGTTCAAATAATTTTTAATATAGTCTACTATTGTTAAGAATCATTAGTATAGCCAAATTTTTAATTTTAGTATACAGGGTTGGTCGAAACTCGGAATGAGTATTTTCTGAGTTTTCTTAAATGGAACACCCTCTATTTTAGTATTGTAATGAAATGATATTTTATGGTACTTTTTTATTTCTTAAACATTCCCTATACCTAACTGCTTTAATTTGTGCTTAATTGTTAATCGCACTAATAATCTTAACTACGTAGGTATTTTGATAGCTAAACCATTATTGGTAATTTTAAGGATCAGTCTGGATTAATATGTATTTATTTATGAAAAATTATTTGTGATTGAATATTTTCACGGCCAACCTAATAAAATTTTACGTATTTTTTGTTGAAATTAATGGTTAGCTTGAATCACCAATAACTCACAAATTAAAGCAGTTAGGTATAGGGAATACTTATAAAATAAAAAAGTACCATGAAATATCATTTCATTACAACACTAAAATACAGGGTGTTACATTTAAGAAAACTCAAAAAATATTCATTCCGAGTTTCGACCAACCCTGTATACTAAAATTTCAAAATTAGCGATACTAATGATTTTTAACAATAGTAGACTATATTAAAAATCACTTGAACGTAAGCAGAGTTTTTAATGTCAAACTATTACAATTCTACAGGGTGTGAATTTTGCTATGAAATTAATAAAAAAACGTAAATATCTCTTAAAATACCCTGTATAATATTACAAAATCTCATATTCTAAGAAAGAAGATATAGAGGAGAATCCAAAAATGTAAAAATATACAGGGTGTCCCGTTTAAAAAAACGAAGTTATAAGCAACTTCCGGTATAACCGGAAGTTGCAAAGAGATGAAAATATTTTCATTTAATAGATCATCCTTCAAAACCCCTTTATTCCAATTTTCATGATTCTGTTGCCTTTAGTTCTCGAGATATTTCTAATAGGCCAGTTATCTGCCTCACCCTATATATGTTGTTACATCGTAGGCTCTATCGTAGGTAGCACCCAGTAGATGATCATAGCTTAAGATTTTTTTTCTTGAGGTCAATTGGACTTCGTTTTTTGTATGGCGATCACGTCAATATCGTTTTATTTTAATAATCTGTACAGAATTTGGCATTTTACTTTGCTTGTGTCTTCTATATTAAGTTAAACAACTCCTACACTGGGTCCAAGTTCTATTGTCTGTTGAGCCTTAGAAGGTCTATTTGTTGGCAATACCATCTTTAATAGCTTTGAAACCCATGATTTCTTCTTGCCAGGAGATCTTCTGAAATAACGTCTGGCGCCTCTTATGCTAGTTTATTCTAGTGCTCTGTACCCTGTTTTTAAACCAGGAGGAGTAAACTCAAAAGACAGATTCACACCCAATAATGTCGCTAGAAAAATCACCAGATACATCTTCTTTTTTGGTTGATCATGTCGGCCTTCGACGGTAATGCATAAATATTATATTGTACTAATACGTCGCTTGGAAAAGATAATATTGGAAAGAGAGAAGTAAGCAGCAGGACAAAGATGATGGTATATAAAACAATCTTCAGGCCAATCCTTACCTATGGTAGTGAGAGCTGGGTGCTAACACCATCATCGAAAAGCAGAATAAACTCCATGGACATGAAGTACCTAAGAAAAGTAAAAGGAATTACAAGACGTGATAGAATAAGAAACAGCAGTGTGCGAGAAGAACTACAAGTCGAACCAATAACACAAATATTAGATAGGAATAAACTTAAATGGTTTGGACATTTGTGTAGAATGAACGATGATAGACAGGTAAAACGCATATGGGAGGCAAAAGTACGAAACAAGAGAGGAAGAGGGAGACCAAAGAAAACCTGGAACGATGAAGTGGTAGAAATTCTGAGGACGAAAAATACAACGTGGACTGAAGCGAAACGAAGGGCCAAGAATAAGCAAGATTGGAGACGATTTGTATATGATGTAGATGTATGAAATGTATTTTTAAACACCTTACACCGTTAGGTAGAAAGGTTTAGATTATATATATATATATATATACTAATACGTCGCTAAAGAGTTCTAAAAACGACTGTTTTTTTTTATATAAATAAATAAAGGAATAAAATAAAAAATAAAGGAATAACGCAGAAAACACAAAAAATCGCCAATATAACTTAATTAACCTATGAATCTTAAATGTCAATATTGTCAAAATTTTCATAGTTTATAGCCCGATCAGGAAACACAAAATTTTACGAAAACCTCCAAAAAAATAAAGGAAAGATGAAAATTTGGAAATAGGTAGTTGAAATTGTCTATTATTATATAAGAAAAAGTTTACAATTCTACATCCCCTCCATTTTACAAAAATTGGGAAATACGTTTCGACGCCCAAGTCGGGTGTCGTTGTCAAAATACAAAATAATACTAAATAAACAAAAATGTTGTTGCTTAGTAAAAGTTGCTTTTACTAAGCAACAACATTTTTGTTTATTTAGTATTATTTTGTATTTTGACAACGACACCCGACTTGGGCGTCGAAACGTTAATAAAATAATTTTTAGGTAAAATTGTGGCTTATTTCCCATTTGAATATACTTGATTATAAAAATGCCACAAGAAAATAGCTTCAGAACAACATTGGGAAATACGGGGTGAAAAATATTTTCTCGTGAGTGAAAAAATATACATTCAAAATAGGCCCGGAATTGGATAAAATGACTAATTCTAAGCAACTTTTGTTCTATAGAGTTTTTTCACTAAGTCAATACTTTTCGAGTTATTTGCGAGTGAATATGTTCATTTTTAACAAAAGAAAAACATGTTTATGGACGGTTTTTCGTAGATAACTCAAAAAGTAAGTACTCTAGCGAAAAAAATATTCTTAGTAAAAATATAGCTTATAAAAACTTAAAAAAAAAATGGTGTACGCGTGAGGTCTGCAGACCAAGTATAAGCAGAGTTGCATTTAATGAAAAGTAGGTTCTTCCTCGTCAAATTCCAAATCGAATATTTCAATGAGAAATAACCAAAAAACAGAGCACTTTTCGGGGAAAATTCATTACAACTTTTTTAAAATGTTTAAAAAAAGGTTTATTTTTATTTTTAAAATAAAATTCTAACATTAAAAATAATGTCTCAAAATATTGTTGGTCCCTTTTATTTTTTGGTACAAAAATCGCGAAAATCACCCCCTAATTAGCTTCCCAAATAAAATTAATCGTAACCGCTTCACAACTTACTTTACTTATGTATTGTTTATATTATCTATAAGTTTCATTGGTTCAAAGTGCTCAGTTTAAAAAAAAATTGGGTTTAAAATAAAACATTTTTTTTAATTTTGAAAAAAAAATGGAATTGTTCATGGAATTAACTTAAAAATTATTAGTAATACCAAAAATCTTAAAGAGTAATAAAATGTACGTTTTGCTTTTCTGAATATTTTTCCTTTTTTGATTTCTTGTTATACTAAAATTGATTGTGCTATGGCTGTTCAAAATTTGCCTAAACTCGTGATTAAGTTACTCGTTCAAGCCATTTTAACTACAGCTTTTTCAAAAATAAGCACTTTGAACGGATGAAACTTACAGATCATATAAATAATACATAAGAAAAGTAACTTGTGAAGTGGTAATGATAAAATTTATTTGTGATGTCCATATTTGTTTATTTGTGAATCCGTTTTATTTATAAAAATAAAAGGGATTAACAATATTTTGAGAGTAACTCACTTACTTTTAATGTTACAAATTTTTTTAAAAAACAAAAATAATCCTTTTTAAAAAGTTGAAATGAATTTCCCCGAAAAATGCTCCGTTTTTGGGTTATTTCACATTGAAATATTCGATTTGGAATTTTATGAAGAAGAACCTACTTTTCATTAGCTACAACTCTGCTTCTACTGGGTCTACAGACCTCAAGCATACACCATTTTTTTTTAGTTTTTTATAAGCTATATTTTTGCTAAGAATATTTTTTTCGCTGAAATACTTACTTTTTGAGTTATCTCCGAAAACCCGTCCAAAAACATGTTTTTTTCTGTTAAAAATGAACATATACACTTGCAAATAACTCGAAAAGTATTGACTTGGGAAAAAAACTCTATAGAACAAAAGTTGCTTAGAATTAGTCATTTTATCCAATTCCAGACTTATTTTGAATGTATATTTTTCACCTTCGAGAGGGGGCCATTCCCCTCTATTTTTGAAAAATGGAGGGGATGTGGAATTGTAAACTTTTTCTTATATAATAATAGACAATTTCAACTAAATATTCCCAAATTTTCATCCTTCCTTTATTTTTTTTTGGGGTCAGATTGTTCTTTGATCGGGCTATTAGTGGAGTAAACTTGTCTGCGGTTGGACCAATTACAAACAAGCATTACGGTGCGGTAAATTTGAATTACTCCTCCTAGTATAAAAACAAGCTATAGAATATTGACATCGTAGTTAATGTTTTTTGTTTACTTGTGCGCCCAAACTAAAAAACGCTAAACACGGATTTCGCTGACAATATTATACATTGGCAACCAACAAATAATAATATTTAGTTTCTTAATTTTATGATATAATATATGCGTCTATAATAGATCATTTCATTTTGCACATCCAAATGATTTCATTTTCGTATTTTCCTGTAAATACTTAATCTTTATGATAACAAATGATGATTAATATTTATGTCTGTGACTTACATTGTTCTGTTTTATAAATGTTCGTTAATACCTATTGTGTATGATAAACTGCATATTTTTAAACAATAAATATTAAAGTCCAAAGTCTACTAATGATTCATAAAGCTAGATAAACTTCAAAATTATTTTTTGAAGAAATTTGGATATTTATATTCCGATTTACTGTAGATTAAATACATTTGCAAAAATTAATTTTGCTTTTCACAGGAATCATTTATATGGGTCATTATGAGTACTCTCACTGTGTATTTTAATTTTGCATGTTCAGTCTAAAAATATCGACATAATTATTATAAAAAAGCGGATCGACATCAATAAAAATGTATGTTGTATGTTGTATTTGACGAAAATTTGCTCGTGTGCGCTGAACTTTTTGTTAATGTGGATTATGCGCCGCATAGAAAATCGCAAAAATATTTTCGTGACGAACAACGCAGGCTATCCGTCGTGCTGTCGGTTTTTCAGTCACTTTCAAAGAAATTTGCGCCGCACAGCAATAGAATAGAATAGTAATATGCTTTATTGTTATAAAAAATTTAACAATTTTATAGACAAAGCTTACAGGAATCAAAAATAAAAACAGTAACAAATACAATTTACTAAAATTATATAAATCGTCAATATAAATAAAACATAATAAAGTAAAATAAAAAGCAGTAACAATCTATTGCAAAATTAAAAAAAAAAATGCAAATTGCGTAATCTACCTTAAGAAATTTAATAAGTTAAGCTGCTGCATATGAAACTCAAATATAGATTAAGATTCTACTTATACATAAGAATACTGTAATTTCTTAGTTATTGGTTAAGAAACTCTGCTTACTTACTTACTTAATCCAGAACTCGTCTACCTTTCGGTGTGAGTTATTACGGAGTTAGGTTCTCCGTCGTTTTCTTCCACATTTCCTTCCATTTCCTTCTATCCATGGCCAATGCTTTTGTTTCCTCCCATTTTATTCCTTTTTTGTCGGCCGCTTCCCTCATTTCTTATGTCCACGTCTTTCTTGGTCTTCCTCTCTTCTTACTTCCCATATCTCTCGCTTCATATATTTGTCTTACTCCTTTTTTTTTCTCTTCTCCTCTTCTCAGTACATGTCCGAGCCATCTAAGTTGTCCTTGTTCGATTGTTGTTGTAACTGGATGTATTTTCAGATTTTCTCTAAAGGTTTGATTTCTAATTTTATCTTTCCTTGTTTTCCCCTCTATTGTTCTCAAAAATCTCATTTCTATGCTTATTAGTCTATTCTTTTGCCTTTTTGTTAATGCCCAAGATTCACAGGTATAGGTTAGAGTGGGTTTCACAATCTTTTTTACTATTTCCGTTTTTATATTCTTAGGTATTTCTTTCTTTTTTAAACAGTTACTCTTAATAATATTGTACAGCTTACCAGTCTTTCCAATTCGTTCATTTATCTCATCTTCTAATTTTCCCTAATTTTCCATCCCGGCTTATGATTACCCCCAAATACTCATATCTGTCTACCTGTTCAAGTTGCTTGCCATCTACTTGTATTTCATGTTTTCCTTTTTGTCTTCCAATTATCATTGTTTTTGATTTTTCTTTGTTTATTTTCATATTTCTCTGATTTTAAGCTCTTCATACAATATGTTTATATCTTCTTGTAATTGTTTTTCTGACTCCCCAATGATCACCAGGTCGTCTGCGTAGCATAGTTCTGTTATTTGTATCATTCTCAACTTCCAATATCCTACATTATATTTTCTCCATTTGTGTTTGCATTCTTTTATTACGTCATCTACTACTAGGTTAAACAGTAGTGGGCTTAGGACACAACCCTGTTTTAATCCAATGTTGCTGTCGAATACTTTTGATTTTTCATTTCTTGTCCTTACATAGCTTTTCGTTTTTTCGTATAAACTCTGGATGCATCCTATTAGATCTTGTTCAATTTTTCTCTTCTCTAGTATTTTCCAAATATCTTCTCTTTTAATTCTGTCGAAATCTTTTTCCATATCTATGAAACATACATGTATTTCTTTTTCTGTTTTAAGAGCTTTTTCTATTATTTGTCTTATTATGAAAATCTGATCGTTCGTCCCTCTTTCTTTTCTGAAACCACTCTGGCTCTCCTCAAAGGTGTTTTCCAGTTTTTCTCTTAGCCTGTTTTCTACTATACTAGCATAAAGTTTTCCTACTGTGCTTCCAAGTGTTATTCCTCTATAGTTTGAGCATTATTTGCTATCTTTTTTTTATACAATGGTGTTATACTGCCTATCTGCCAGTCTAGTGGTACTTTCTTTTCATTTTTAGCTTGGTTCATGATGTTTAGTAATTTTTGTTGTCTTTCTTTATTCATGTATTTCACCATTTCTGCAGTTATATCGTCATGTCCCGGTGCTTTTCCCATCTTGATTTTGTTGATTACATTTGTTAATTCTTTTTGTGTTATATTTCCTATATGTTCCTGTTGCTCTTGTGGAGTGTGTTGATTTTTGTTTTGTTCTATCTTATCTCCTTCTACTTGTTCCACTTCCAAGAGTTCTTCAAAGTATTCTCTCCACCTCTCCATAATCTCATTCTTTTCTGTAAGTATGGTCCCATTCTTATTCTTCACGTTTATCATGTATTTGGTTTTGGTTTTCTCATGCTCTTAAGTGTGCTATAGAACAATTTCTGGTTTTCACCGAATGCCTCTGTTAATTTATTTCCAAATTCTACCCACGTTCTGTCTTTGTTCTTTTTAACCATCTGTTTAACCATCTGTTCTTTTTTCTTTGTACTTGTCATAGCTTTCTTGCTTTCTGTCTGTTAGGTATTTTTTCCACAGTTGCTTCTTTTCTTGTACTATTTTTTCTAAGTCTTTTGTCCACCATGCCGTGCGTTTTGTGGGGTTATTACTTATTTTTGTTATATTTTGCTATATTTTGGTACTTATTTTCTCTTTTCCTATGTTCCTCTAGGCATTTCTGGTATCTATTCTTAACTTCTATTTCTTTCAGTTTGTAGCTTCTGATTTTTTCTTTTATTATTATTCTAAAACTCATTTTGACTAGATAATGGTCACTTCCAATCTCTGCGCTCCTTTTTACCTTAATATTTTTGACTGCTTTCCATATCTCGGAGTTAATTAGGAAATAATCAATGATTGATCTCTCGCCTCTACCCCTCTCTTCCCTTGTGTATTTGTGGACGTCTTTGTGTGTAAACTTTGAATTTCCTATTAGTCCATGTGGTGAGACCGCTCCCGTCTGGAAAAATTTCTGATTCGGTTTCTTTGTGGATTCCTATTCAAAAATGTCCCCTTTAAAAAAATCTGAAGGGTTCCGGGCGGAATTTTTGGGCAGAAATTGTTTAAACAATTTTTTTAAACAAATACAACAGATCACGTTTTTTTGCTCCAGAACATATATTTTTGAGTTTTTTCGGTGATTCTGAACAAGAAAGGTATCTTGTAAATTTTCTCAAAAATTGATAGTTTTCGAGTTATAGGCGATTTAAAATCTGAAAAATGCGAAAATACGCATTTTCGAGACTTAAAAACTCATATTCAAATTAGTATTTTTGAGGTTGCCAGATACTTAAATTGAAGACTAAATATTCAGCTTCCAGATTCTGAGGAGTGATCGCGTCTAACTTTAATTTATACCGTTGTTTTTTAATTGTTAAATATGCGTGTTTATCCGATTTTTTGCCGGTGCGGCGCGCTCCGTTTCAAAAATCTCCTATTTTCCTCCGAAAAATATATTTTTTAGATTCTTTGGGATATTCTAAATAAAATAAGTTTCTTGACATTTTTCTCAAAAGTTAATAGTTTTAAAGTTATAAGCGATTAAAAATCCAAAAATGCGTTTTTTGTCATTTTTCGGATTTTCAATCGCTTATAACTTAAAAACTATTAACTTTTGAGAAAAATGTCAAGAAACTTATTTTGTTTAGAATGCCCCAAAGAATCTAGAAAAAATATTTTTCGGATGAAAATAGGAGATTTTTGAAATGGAGCGCGCCGTACCGGCAAAAATATCGGATAAACACGCATATTTAACAATTAAAAAACAACGGTATAAATTAAAGTTAGACGCGATCACTCTTCAGAATCTTGAAACTGAATGTTCACTCTTCAATCTAAGTATCTGGCAACCTCAAAAATACTAATTTAAATATGAGTTTTTAAGCCTCGAAAATGCGTATTTTCGCATTTTTCAGATTTTAAATCCCCTATAACTCCAAAACTATCAATTTCCGAGAAAAATTAAAAGATACCTTTCTTGTTTAGATTGACCCAAAAAATCTAAAAATATATGTTCCAGAGCAAAACAACATAATCTTTTGTATTTGTTTAAAAAAATTGTTTAAACAATTTCTGCCCAAAAATTCCGCCCCGCACCCTTCAGATTTGTTTAAAGGGGACAGTTTTGAATAGGAATCCACAAAGAAACCGAATCAGAAATTTTTTTCAGACGGGAGCGGTCTCACCACATAGACTATATTATCAGATCATTTTCGATGCATAAATTTATAGTCCGTGTTCCATTATCGTTTCTCGTCTCTTCTCCTTCTTTTCCTAGCCATTTTTCTATACCAGCATTTTGTTTTCTCACTCTTCCATTCATGTCGCCCATTATTATTAAATTGTTATTCTGTCTTATCTATTGTTTCTTGAAGTTTTTCAAAATACTCATTTTTTTCATTTTTGTTTGTATTATCAGTTGGTGCATATGTTATGATAACTATACTTTTCTTGTTTAATCTTTACTTGAACTGTTAAAATCCTCTCGTTTGTAAATTGGACATCGATGATGTTCTTCATGTAGGACGGAGTTACAATTACTGTTACTCCTGCTTTCGCTGTGCTACTTTGGTCCACTCCTGACCACCATATATTGTATCCGTCTTTTATTTCTTTTATTCCTGTTCCTTTCTTCTTTGTTTCTGTGACTCCTAATATGTCAATTTTCAGGTTTTTCATTTCTTCGACTATTTCCTCTTCTTTGCCATTTATTCCTCTTGTGTTCCAAATACCTATTTCTATCGTTTCGTTATTTATTAGTTCACGCCCTTGCTGTTTTCCGTTATTATTTTTTATTTTATTATCGTTCTGTGGTTTCTTTGTCCTTATTCCTGCCATTGTCGTCTCCATTATTTCCGTCGTATTTTCGTATATCAGTTTTTTGAATTTTTCATATTTCTCTCAAACTATGCTATTGAATAATATGGTCTTTCAGATAAATAGGCTTTTGTCATTTTACGGAACTTGGGGAAAGATGTGGCAGATTTAAGTTGTAGGGGGAGATGGTTGTATAGTTTTTTTGCAGAATATAATATAGATTTCTTTACTAACTCACTGGACGGGATCGGTAAATAGATGTCAAAGGTAGAATTTCTGGTGGAATAGTCATGTCGAGGTCTTGCTGGAAAGACATGTAGATGTTTAGGAATTAAGCAAACAGTTTCTAAAATATATAAAGAAGGTAGTGTTAGAATCCTGTGATCTTTGAAGTAGCTTCTGCAATGTGTTGTTCTTCTGAGGCCAAACAGATATCTTATTAACATCGGATTGGGCAGCTGTACCAGAACCCCAAAAAGGAAGACCATATCGAAGATGGGACTCGAACAAAGAAAAATATGTTATTTTGGAAGAGGCTAAATTCATTTCCTTCGAAACAGATCTTATTGCAAAGCAAGCTGAAGATAGTTTCTTGCTTAACACATCGATATGAAGGGACCATTTAAGGTTGCTATCTAAAAAAATACCAAGAAACTTTACAGAATCAACTATACTGATCTGGCTGTTATGAAGAAGTAAGGGTTGAAGAGTTTCTTTATAGGATAATGCTACTGTTTTATCTACGTTAAAAGAGAGTAAATTAGAATCGGACCAGGATTTTATTGTGAGTAGATCAGAAGTTATAGTAGCATGAAGAGTTGCGATATTTGAGTTGCTCCAAGTGATACTGATATCGTCAGCAAAAAGAAAAACTTTTCCATCGATTTTTAAAATAGTGATGTCATTAATAAAGATAAGGAAAAGTAGAGGACCCAATACTGAACCTTGTGGTACCCCACATACAACATTTTTGAGACTAGAGTCTGTATCATTTGCTCTAACCAGTTGTTTCCTATTATTATCCAAGTAGGATTAAAACCAGTTCAAAGAAATACCTCGAATTCCATAGAAATCTAGTTTTTTTTATCAAAATGTCGTGTTTTGCACAATCAAAAGCTTTGGCATAATCACAAAAAACAGTGGCAGTGTGCAGATTATTGTTTAATGCTTGATAAACTTCATGTAGTACAGAAAACATGGTATCGGTGGTACATTTATTATTTAAAAAGCCGAACTGATTTTGTGATAAAATCTTGTTATCAACGAGAAAGGACATAAGTCGGGCTTTTATGAGTCTCTCAATAATTTTGGAGAGTACCGGTAGCAATGCAATAGGTCTATAATTGTAGGCATTAGATTTTTCACCACCCTTATGAAGAGAAATAACGATGGCTGTCTTTAGGCACTCTGGAAATTTACCTTTCTCAAAAGAATCATTAATTAGAGAGATGAGGGCTCCCAACACATTGTCTGGGAGATTTGAGAAAATTTTTATGGATAGTCCATCGGTACTACAGGAAGATTTGCTTTTGATACTATTGATTGTTTGGATCAGTTCAGATTTATCAACCGGTCTTATAAAGAATGAATTCGAAACCTTTCTTGAATTAGGGAGATAGGAAATGGGATCTTGTTGTGGTGACACAATAGTTGATGTTATATTTTTACTCACATTTTACTGACCCTTCCGTCTGGAAGGGAAAATGTTTGAGCTGTGTGAGTTTTATTTCGAAGATCGTTTATTATGGACCAAGTTTCTTTTGCAACACTTTTAGAGATTCTGAGACGATTTTGATAGTACAATTTTTTAGCTGATTTTTAAGTTTTAAATAGATTGCCCTGTACTTGGTGATATATTCAGTAACGCTACTGTGGTAGCACAGTAACAATGCTACTGTGGACTTATTATCCACTTTTCGCTAAGTGGATTCGGCAGTACAACACACAAACTAAATATTTAAGGCGGATTCACATCAATAAAAATTTATTTTAAAATACAGAAAAAATATTTGTGGCGACAGAAAAAATATTTGTGGCGCACATTTAAAGCTGGTCAAGTATTTTTACCACGTAAATATTTAGTTCGTGTGTTTTATCGCCTAATCCACTTAGCGACAAGTGAATAATCAAGTCCACATTCATTAACATTGCTGTGTGGCACAAATTTCTTTGAAGTCGATTGAAAAACCGACAGCACGACGGATAGCGTGCGTTGTTCGTCACGAAAATATTTTTGCGTTATTCTATGCGGCGCACAGTGCACATCAACAAAAAGTTCAGCGTTCACGAGCAAATTTGCGTCAAATACAACGTACAACACACATTTTTATTGATGTGGATCCGCCTTTACGTGGTAAAATACTTGACCAGATTTAAATTTGCGCCGCAATTATTTTTTCTGTATTTTAAAATACAACACATACACACATTTTTATTGATGTGAATCCGCCGTAACAATACTATTTTATTGTTTATTGGACAAAATTTTAATAATTTTGTCAGTTCTCATTTCACGTTTTGAAGAAAGAGGAAAAAAATATCTGAAAAAGGTATTAGTATTTAGGAAGAAATTCTACTTCGTCTTTCTGAATTTTTAAGTTGTTACTGTGCATGAGGTTCGTCATGTATTTTGTTTTGGGGATACACAGTATGTCCCTGTAAGTTGTATCCATATGGAAATCTTTTTTATTATTAATTTTACGAAAAAAAGTTATTCTTCATAAATAGCTCTGCCTGGTCCAAAACCTAAGATGTCACCATCAAATATCAAATTTTTTGAATATTATACGAGGTATGTCAAAAAGTTTGAATTTCACTCAAGAGTAAAGTAGGTTTATTTTTCACAATATTGAAAATTGCTATTATGAAAAGTTGTTTGGAATTAAAAACTATATTCTAGTATGCAATTACATCCTTCTAATTGAAATTTTTTTTTTGAAAAATTATGGATAACTAACATTATTTTCAGTTATTTCAATTCGGATAGGTCTGGATCCCGCGTATGAAAAAAAAGTTGATTAATAGCAAGCTGAAAATTTGTTAATAGCTTAAGGGTGTCTAATCGGATAAACTTTGATATATGGAAACACTGCAACAGGGGCAGTTTTAATTGTGGAACAGGTTAAAAATTTGGAACGGTCAGACCACGAAAACAGCTCATTTATTTTGTCCGACATAACAGACTTAAACTCTCCGAACAGAGATTAAACTCTCATGCAAGAATCAGATTGCTATTTATCACCTGTCAAAATTCCTGTCATTTGACATATTCTACATGTTCCACTCATTAAAACTCCCATTTGGTGATTAATAGCAGTTTGATTTTTGCATGAGAGTTTAATCTCTGTTCGGAGAGTTTAAGTCTGTTCTGTCGGACAAAATAAATGAGCCGTTTTCGTGGTCTGACCGTTCCAAATTTTTAACCTGTTCCACAATTAAAACTGCCCCTGTTCCAGTGTTCCCATTTATCAAAGTTTATCCGACTAGACACCCTTAAGCTATTAACAAATTTTCAGCTTGCTATTAATCAACTTTTTTTTCATACGCGGGATCCAGACCTAACTCTTTTATTGTTAATTTTACGAAAAAAAGTGATTCTTAATAAAAGTTCTGCATGGTCTAAAACCTAAAATACAACCATCTTATGTCAAAATTGATCAATTTTATACGAGGTATGTCAAATATTATGACTTTCGCTCAAGAGTAAAATACGTTTATTTTTCACAATATCGAAAATTGTTATTATGAAAAGTTATTTAGAATTAAAAACTATGTTTCAGTATGTAATTACATCCTTCTAATTGAAATATTCTGAGCTATAAAGGTACTTTCCTTTTGATCGAAATTTATCTTTTTTGACATACCTCGTATAAAATTGATAAAATTTGATATAAGATGGTTATATTTTAGGTTTTAGACCATCCAGAACTTTTTATTAAGAATCACTTTTTTTCGTAAAATTAATAATAAAAGAGTAATCAGAATTGAAATAACTTAAAATAATGTCAGTTATCCATAATTAGAATGTAGTCCAGGAACTGAAGCTTTTCACCTCGCAATTTTTACAGAATGGATAGATTTGCTTGAAAATTTTAGAACAAGTAGTGGATAGTCCAAGGATTAAAATCTATATGATGCCGAAAGGCGCTTTTACCATGGGGGTGGTTGCCACCCCATCCCGGGGTGGACATTTTTTATTATATTTTGACCGCAAAAGTTGATAAAAACATTCATTCTAAGCAAAAAATGTTCTATACATTTTTTTGATAAAATGAATAGTTTTCGATTTATTCGCTATCGAAAGTGTTAGTTTTATATCGAAAAAATAAGTGTTTTTCAATAATATACTAATTTACTATTCACTCAATTATTGCCGTAGAAAAAATTTTTTCAAACCAATTTCTTGGGAACTAAATAACCTACAATTTCATATTTAAACATTTTTTCATATCTCTGATGCTAATCTTTTTATTCTGAAGAAATCGACATTTTTACCAAACTACAAAAATTCGTTATTCGCTTTTAACTCCAGTTTTTTAAAAACTAACCTTTCTTTCTATTTTTTTTTTCAAAAAAATATATTGATTTTTTAACCGTAACTTTTCTATTTTTTATCTTAGAAAGTTTGGCAAAAAATTATTTTGTAGGTTTTTATAAGGTCTATAAGCCTATTAATATTAATTCTTTTTAAAATCCTCAGTCGCAAAAAGAGGTGACTTTGAAAGGGTTGGTAAAGGTGGTTTTTGCATGTTATTACAAGTTTTAATTATCAATAGCTCACTCAATTTTTGCTGTGGTAAAAATTTTTGCAAACCAGTTTCTTGAGAATTAAATAAGCTACAATTTCATATTTAAACATTTTTTCGTATCTCTGATGCTAATCTTTCTATTCTGAAGAAAAGGCCATTTTTTTTCCAAACTACAAAAATTCGTTCTTCGCTTTTAACTCCATTTTTTTTAAACTAATCATTCTAAGCCGGTCAAACTTCTAGAACCTATTAATAATATAAAAATAAAGAAGACCAAATAAGGTTAATGACTAATTTTAATTAGGGTGGTGATTAGGAGGTTGCTTCGGATCACTTTTTCGCTGAAAAAAGTAGGGACTAACATTCTTTTCAATATATGTCACTTAATTTTTGAGCTAAAGACTTCGTTTTTATTTTTGGAGATAGACATTTTAAAATTCTTTAAATTAGTTTGAACAAGTTGTCCTCGAAAAATGCATAGTTTTCCCGTCTTTTGATTTTGAAACTACAGTATTTCGCATTTGCCGAAGAAGAGCTAATATTTAATAATGTATAGCTCGATTACTATTGGTCTTAAAAAAATTAAAGAAACGGTTTTGTTTATTGTTTCAAAAGGTACATTTTTGTTAAGTAAAGTTGTTTTGATAGAACGAAAACTTTTGGAGTTATTAGCCGAAAACTTATTAACAACATTGATTTTTTCGATATAAAACTAACACTTTCGATAGCGAATAAATCGAAAACTATTAATTTTATCAAAAAAATGTATAGAACCTTTTTTGCTTAGAATGAATGTTTTTACTAACTTTTGCGGTCAAAATATAATAAAAAATTTCCACCCCTGAGTAGGGCTTACAATACCGAACTAAAATCTGAATACCGGTATTTGATATTTGAAATTTGAAATATCGGGATACCGGTATTAAAACCGGTATTCTAATGTCTAGTCTAATTTCTAAAAAATACTTATGGTAGGGGAGCCCAAGCGGGGATTTTTGCAGTTACTCGAGCGCGTCAGATTATCACATGGGGAGAAACCTGGTACCCTGCAAATGTACCTCTACCATATATTGGCTCTTACCACAGGGAAGTTCGTTAAGGAGGGGCCGAAAAAAATCTATCCTTAAAAATACTCAAAATTGTCAGATTAAGATAAGGTAAGTTAAGTACATGCAAAAGAGTGTATATTTAAAAAATCTGACGATTTGAGCGGGGCGTAAGGAAATGGGTGAGTCAAAAAGTTTCACAAAAAAAGCGAATATTTCGCGAAATGAACGTCAGATCAAAAAACTAAAAAATACGTCTTCAATATTTTTTAAAAATCTATCGAATGGTACTAAATATGACCTCCAACGGAGAGAGGTGGGGGGTAAATTTAAAATTTTAAATACAAGTCCCGCGATATTTCGCAAAATGAACATCAGATCGAAAAACTGCAAAATACACTTTCCAAATGTTTCTGAAAAATCTATCAAATCGTACCAAACACGACCCCCACGGCGGCGGGGCGGGGGTTACTTAAAAATCTTAAATGGGACCCCTCAGTTTTTATTGCAGATTTGGATTCAGACAAGACAGATTTGGAGACATTTTTTCGAATTATGGATAGATAGCGCTATAATCGGAAAAAACAATTGTTGAAAATGGAAAATTAAATTAAAAAATGGAAAGCGCCCATTAAAATGGAAAATTTTACTTATCTTTTTTTGATTCTAGGACCTAATAATCACAACCCAATAGGTTCCCATAAAGCTCGAGTGACTGCAAATTTAGCATACTTTGCTCCCCTACCATTAGGTTTGTTAACTGCCCAGCCTTTGAAAATACTTTCGGAAGGTACTGATGTGGCAGGTATTGACAAATAATATTTTATAGCCAAATAATAAAGGTCAGGGAAATGTGGATTTGCATTTTTTCCAAAATTCTATCGGGTTAATTTTTCTTGCAAAATGAGGCATTTCGAAAGAAAATGTGGAATTGGGTAATAGACGTAAAACATAAACAATTGCTTTATATTGCCGACACCCCGCTTCTCGATGGTGCCATACGTGGCTCGGTATGTGTAATAAAAATATGACTGATATAGATTTTAATACAACGAAATTGGTTGTTTATCTTCAAAAAAAATTCTTGTAATTAATTAATATTATTTTAAGTTAGATTTCTATTGTGCATAAATTCAATTTTTATCAACTAATGTAATACCAAAATACCGGTATTTGTAGATAAATACCGGTTTTTAATACCGGATAAAAATCGTCCGGGATTCCGGTATTCGGGATCCCGGAATCCCGGTATTGTAAGCCCTACCCCTGAGTTGGGGTGACAACCACCCCCATGGTAAAAGCGCCTTTCAGCATCATATAGATTTTGATCCTTGGACTATCCACTACTTATTCTCAAATTTTCAATCAAATCGATCCATTCTGTAAAAATTGCGAGGTTTTGTCCTATTTTAAGCTTCATTACTTGGACTAATGATGTAATTGCATATTTTAATATATATTATTATATAATATAATTTTTATTCCAAACAACTTTTCATAATAGCAATTTTCAATATTGTGAAAAATAAAGCTACTTTACTCTTGAGTGAAATTCAAATATGTTGATATACCTCGTATAACATTCATAAAATTTGATATCTGATGATTGAATCTTAGGTTTCGGACAATGCAGAACTTTTTATAAAGAATAACTTTTTTTCGTAAAATTAATAATAAAAGAGTTATCAGAATTGAAATAACTTAAAATAATGTCAGTTATCCATAATTAGAATGATGTAATTGCATATTAGAATACAATTTTTATTCCAAACAACTTTTCATAATAGCAATTTTCAATATTGTGAAAAATAAAGCTACTTTACTCTTAAGTGAAATTCAAACATGTTGATATACCTCGTATAACATTCATAAAATTTGATATCTGATGATTGAATCTTAGGTTTCGGACAATGCAGAACTTTTTATAAAGAATAACTTTTTTTCGTAAAATTAATAATAAAAGAGTTATCAGAATTGAAATAACTTAAAATAATGTCAGTTATCCATAATTAGATTGATGTAATTGCATATTAGAATATAATTTTTATTCCAAACAACTTTTCATAATAGCAATTTTCAATATTGTGAAAAATAAAGCTACTTTACTCTTAAGTGAAATTCAAACATGTTGATATACCTCGTATAACATTCATAAAATTTGATATCTGATGATTGAATCTTAGGTTTCGGACAATGCAGAACTTTTTATAAAGAATAACTTTTTTTTCGTAAAATTAATAATAAAAGAGTTATCAGAATTGAAATAACTTAAAATAATGTCAGTTATCCATAATTAGAATGATGTAATTGCATATTAGAATATAATTTTTATTCCAAACAACTTTTCATAATAGCAATTTTCAATATTGTGAAAAATAAAGCTACTTTACTCTTGAGTGAAATTCAAACATGTTGATATACCTCGTATAACATTCATAAAATTTGATATCTGATGATTGAATCTTAGGTTTCGGACAATGCAGAACTTTTTATAAAGAATAACTTTTTTTCGTAAAATTAATAATAAAAGAGTTATCAGAATTGAAATAACTTAAAATAATGTCAGTTATCCATAATTAGAATGATGTAATTGCATATTAGAATATAATTTTTATTCCAAACAACTTTTCATAATAGCAATTTTCAATATTGTGAAAAATAAAGCTACTTTACTCTTGAGTGAAATTCAAACATGTTGATATACCTCGTATAACATTCATAAAATTTGATATCTGATGATTGAATCTTAGGTTTCGGACAATGCAGAACTTTTTATAAAGAATAACTTTTTTTCGTAAAATTAATAATAAAAGAGTTATCAGAACTGAAATAACTTAAAATAATGTCAGTTATCCATAATTAGAATGATGTAATTGCATATTAGAATATAATTTTTATTCCAAACAACTTTTCATACTAGCAATTTTCAATATTGTGAAAAATAAAGCTACTTTACTCTTGAGTGAAATTCAAACATGTTGATATACCTCGTATAACATTCATAAAATTTGATATCTGATGATTGAATCTTAGGTTTCGGACAATGCAGAACTTTTTATAAAGAATAGCTTTTTTTCGTAAAATTAATACTAAAAAAGTTTTCCATATGGATACTACTTACAGGGATATACTGTATATTTTCAAACCGATTTCTCTACAGTCTCTTTCCAGTTCTTCTAACATGGTGTTGATCTCGCCTAGGTTATCTCCTATCAAAACCATGTCATCAGCATAACTCAGGTGGTGCGGTCTTTTCCCGTCGGCACTTATCAGTAACAAGTTGGTGGACGAAAGTCTATATTATAACTACCTTGATGGTTGAATAATGAATGCTGAATAATGAATGATCTCTTTCTTTACTTGTTACGTATCTATAATCCCTTTATGATTCCAATCAAGGGGTTTAGAAGCACGTTCTAGGACAGTTATAAATAGTTATTTTCCTAACAAGTGCAGAAAGTTATACTTTTCCGCACGCGACTGCAGTTTGCCGAACGACGCGAAGCGGGAGTTCGGCAAGCAGTCGAGTGCGGAAAAGAGACTTTCTGCAAGAGTTAGGAACAATATTTTTTCTACGAGTCTTTAAAAAGTGACCAAATCTTAATCAATTAATTTAATTAATATGAAACTACATACACAAATTAATTCTTTGACAAGGTTGTCAAAACCAAACTTTCAGCATAATTGGTTAGCATGACGACGATCTTGGTTTCCATGACGACGATTCGAAACCACTGCTATTGTCTACTGATTTGACTTTCGAATATTATGTCAAAATAATTTTATTTCATCGAATTGTCGCGTTAATTTCATTAAAACAGGAACACAATAAGATACATTTGAAATAAAATAGTAAATAATATCTAAATATTAGTTTATTGCATGTATTATAATTATTTTAAGGCCATATTAAAATATCTTAATGCAGTGCGGAAAAGTAAAACGCGTGCGGAAAAGTAAAACCTTCTAAACTAAAACGCGTGCGCGAAAGTAGACATTTTTGCACGCTTGTAGAAAAAAGCTTTAGTGATAGTGTGACCCTGTCTTAACACCTCTTTGAATTTTTATTTTGTTACTGTTTTCGTTTAACTTTGTTACGTTTGTCGCATTTCTATAAATATTATATACAGTGCACAGATTCTAAAGGTGCCGGTGCGGGATGGCGTTTATGCGCCGTATTAAGGTTTTTACATATTATCATGCACTCATCGTTTCCGGCACGTAGCGTAGTCTCCGAAAAACCTGATTTTACAAAGAGGTGTCTGATACGATACGTCCCGGACAGTGTGAATTGTTCATATTTAAAACCATTAAAATCAATATTTTTCGGAAACTCAACGCTACGGTTTTAAACGCTGCGTGCTGGAAACGATGAGTGCATGATAATATGTAGAAACCTTTATTGGGACCGTGCAAGTTCGGCAAAGCTACACCTGGTTTCTACGCTCAGCAACATTATTCGCACTTTTAATTATATTGGCCAATTATATTAGTCCTGGTTACTGGATAATTGTCAAGGCCATAGTCCAAAAAATAATAAGAAAAAATAAGATTCAGGTTATGTTATTAAAACATAAACAATTATATGCAGTAAATTAAATTAGTTATTAAATTGAAGTACTACAAGCAAAATACAATTAATTAAATTTACCTTTATATAATAATTGCATATCATAATAATATTGTGGAGCAATATATAATTTTTCTTCTTCATTGACAGTAGATATGGAATATACGTCAATTTGAAAATTTCAATTGACAATGAATATTTAAGAAAGTTACAATATTTCTCCGCTATTCTCGCACGATCGCTTCTCGTATCCCCTCCAAGTACTTGCACACCGCGAATAATCGGTGTAAGAGAGAGAAAGTATTCGAAATAATGAAATAACAAATAATACAAAATTTGTTATTTCATTATTTCGAATACTTTCTCTCTCATACATCGACTATAATACTGCACATAGACGCCATCCCCCACCGGCACCTTTTGAATCTGTGCACTGTACCTACTAATCTGGAAGAACGGCTATTAATGTGACTTTCATTTAATGCTTCAATTACATTATCTAGTTTTACTGAGCCAGACGCTTTGTGGAAATCTATTATAAACACCAATACCAGAATACAAGAATACATAGAATACAACAGACCACTGGTATTACTGTTAGTAATATAATACTGCGATTTTTTAGTTTGTAGCCTTTATGCCATACATTTGAAGGTTTGTGTAACTTTATAAATTCATTCAATAATTTATAAGCTTAATGTATAGTAGAGATCGCTAATATAACTTATTTTTCTAGTTCAAGAAAAATCTAACTGACGACATAACGACATCAGTCGCAAGTATTGTTTCTAACATCAAGCCACATACAGTAAGTCAACCTTCTTGCTATCATTCGAGAAAATCCAAGGCTGAGAATTCAAAGAGAAGAAAATTACCTTTACTAACAGGCGAAGGATCCCACGAGTAAGTCAAGACAAATGTTTTAAATGAATACTACATTTTTTCTAATATGAGGACTTTTTTGCTTATTTTTATCATGGACGAAATTATCAAGAAATCAATAACAAACGATGCCTAATAGGGCTTTTTATCCACAGTCATTTGTTTCAAGCTTCTGTCATATGTCGTATAATCCGTGTATATTAATATTATACACAGATTATACAACATATGACAGAAGCTCGAAACATATGACAATAGATGAAAAGCCCTATTGGGGCAACCGAACTGAAAGTTATTTGCTATGCCGATAATGCAATAAATATAGCAGAACATGAGGCTGATCTCCATGATCTACTGCGCCAATTTTTCTACATATAACGTGATAATTTCCATAGAAATGACAAGAACTATACAAGTCTCAAAAGAACATTCTCATCATTCTCTTTGCCTTTATTTCTATGCAGGGACGGCTTTCCTAATTACATTTCTTCATAAGTTTCTATCTTCGGTCATAACAATATCCATCCCCTTTACCGACATACCCTACCTAAGCCTCTCTCCAGGTATTCTTTGATCTACCTCTCCCACTTCCACGAACTCACATTTCAGTAATTCTGAGTATTGTGATTAACGTCTCGACATTGAACACGACCAAACCATCTAAACCTATGCTCTCTCATTTTCGCATCAATTGGTGCCACCCCTTGACTTCTAATATACTCATTCTTAATTTTAGCCTTTTTTGTCTTTCTTGTCTTTTCCATCCATCTAAGCATTCTTATTTCCACCACATGAATTCATTATTCCTCTTTTTTTTTAACTGCCTAACTAATTCAGTTCCGTACATCATAGCTGGTCTTATGGCTGTTTTATAGAATTTTCACTTCAGTTTCATTGGAATTTCTCTGTCACACAACATACCACTCACTTCCTTCCACTTCCTTCCACTCTAATTCTACTGCAAGCATCTCCATCTATTTCCCCATTGCTTTGTATTACCAATCCCAGGTACTTATAATTATTACTTTAATCATTTCACCGTCCAAGGATATCAATTTATTTGAAGCAACTCCATTTTTAATGAAAATTCCGTGCTACCAAGCTTTAAACATTTTTCCTTGAAGCTTATCTTCACTGTTTCAGTTTTTGTTCAAAGTCGCTATTTCCAACTAACACATCATCAGCATACATTAAGAACCAGGAAATGTTACCCTGTATTTTCGCTGTTATCTGATCCAAAACTAATGAGAATAAATAAGGACTAAGCACCGAGCTTTGGTACAAATCCTACTTTCACGTGAAACTTATCAGTCTCTCCCACACCTGTATTAACACTAGTTATTATTCCTTCATATATGTCTCTCACAATCTTTACATATTCATGGGGACTCCTTTCTTATCGGGTCCACACCATAGAATATCTCGACGAACTCAATATCATATGCTTTCTCAAGATCAATGAATACCATATGAGTGTTTGCTTCTTTATTCCTGTATTTTTTCATCAGCTTCCTTATAATGAAAATTGCAACGTGACCAAGTTGTTTTTTGGGCCTGTAGTTTGTACATTGTTGTATACCTCTCTTGTTTTTGTAAACAGGTACTAAATATTTTGCTTCTCCATTCGTCTGGCAGCTGTCCAACTTCCATAATTCTGAACTTCCATAATTCAAAAAAGTAAAATCCTGTATAAAAGGTATATTTAAAATCCCTCAAAAGGGCCACATCAAAATCACATAACTAGTTTTCGACTGGTTTACCAGTCATCATCAGTGCTTACCTAAAATGAACATGATAAAATAATGCAAAGATATTGAAATTTTGACTACGGTTAAAAAATTATCGGTTATACTCACGTGCAATGTACAGGGTTATTCACTATATTTTGACACCCTGTAAACTGCTTTATTTACAGAGTTAGAAAAAAAATGGTAAATACAAAAGTTATTCGATTTTTAAAATATGATCTTTTGACATATATAACATACTAGTGACGTAATCGACTATTTTTTTAAATTAGAATAGGGGTCGTGTGCTAGCTCATTTGAAAGGTAATTCAATTCTCTATTCAGTTATATAAACATTAAGATAATTATTTATACAGGGTGCCCAAAAAAAATTTTTAATTAAATTAATTGACACAAAAAGAAGAATGTATGTAATTTATTTAATTTAAAATACATTTTACTGCTGTTAGAAAACAGAAATAAAAGTTTATTGCACAAATAAACATTGATTTTTGCTTAAATTCAATGTTCAAACTTCCAAGAGGCAGATGGGAGACAGCTTGAACATTGAATTTAAGTGACAAGTAATGTTTATTTGTTCAATAAATATTTATTTCTGTTTTCTGACAGGAGTATAATGTATTTTGAATTAAATAAATTACATACATTCTTCTTTTTGTGTCAATTAATTTAATTAAAAAAATATTTTTGGACACCCTGTATAATTAATCATGTTAATGTTTATATTACTGGATAGGGAATTGAGTAACCTTTCAAATGAGCTAGCACTCAACCCCTATTCCCATTTAAAAAAATAGTCGATTACGTCATCACGCCCAGATGGATGACGTCACTAATATGATATATATGTCAAAAAATCATAATTTAAAAATCGAATAACTTTTGTATTTTACATTTTTTTCTAATTCTGTAAATAAAGCAGTTTACAGGGGGGTCAAAATATAGTGAATAACCCTGTACATGCTAACCACCAAGATATTATTTAACAAAAATATGTGGGTCAAAGCCCAGTAAAAGTAGTCCGTCAAGGAAACATTGGTTTAAAATGCTACATTAAGCGTGGATGCTTAAAATATTTGCTAATCTGCCCCAGGTAACATCTGAGCTGTGGATTTGACTTGTTCACATGTTGAAAGTATGACGGGAAGTGACAATGAAATGGATAGAGACCTCCGAACGACGACAAGACAAAAATGACAGTTCCACAGGAAGTTGAAAATTAACCTGTCATATTTAAAGACTATGGTGTACAGCTTGTTAAAATTAGAAATGAGGTAACAACACACTCCATTGTGAAAATTATCATTTAGAATTCATTGAACTAGTTGTTATAGTTAAAAATGTATTCACGTAAACTGTAAGTGGAGTTAGTTAGGCAAACCACATTACACAAAAGTTTTGTATTCGAGAACTGAATTCAGTAATCAAATCTTATTATCAAGAGATCTAAGATTTAAAAAAGCAATTTTGTGTTGATTTAAAGTTATCGAATTTATTGAACTTATTGGTAGCTGTTGGAGTTTGTGTAGGTAAGTGTGTAAGAAATCACAATGGGGTGACTGAGGTGTAAAAATGTCTTACAATAATGTAGGGGATGTATCATTAAGAAAGCACAAGCTCAAACTTAGGCGACTAATTCCTAAAGACCTCGCAGGCTGCCCGGATCCCTAAGGGTCCAAAAACCAAAACCGTAATGGGATGATGATCTGGGCAGCCTGCTAGGTCTTTAGGAATTAGTCGCCTAAGTTTGAGATTGTGCTTTCTTAATGATACATCCCCTAGATTATTTAAGACATTTTTACACCTCAGTCACCCCGATTGTGATTTCTTACACACTTACCTATACAAATTCCAACAGCTATCAATAAGTTAAATAAATTCAATAACTTTAAATCAACACAAAATTGCTTTTTTAAATCTTAGATCCCTTGATAATAAGATTTGATTACTGAATTTAGTTCTCGAATACAAAACTTTTGTGTAATGTGGTTTGCCTAACTAACTCCACTTACAGTTTACGTGAATACATTTTTAACTATAACAACTAGTTCAATGAATTTTAAATGATAATTTTCATAATGGAGTGTGTTGTTACATCATTTCTAATTTTAAGAGGATCGGTACGTATTTTCGGCTGCAATGCTATTCAAATGGGGATTCATTTTTTTCGAATCCTGAGAAAACTAATAAGTATTTTTGAAAAATTTAAATGCAGAATGAAAGATTACGTTATTAGCGAGGGCCGAAAGTCCCTGAGAACTTCTATAATGTTTATTTTAATAAGTTACAGGGGTGAAAAACTAAGGGAAAATTTAGTGTGATTTTTAATTTCAAATATCTCATTAAAAATAAACTTTTTATTTATTCTAAGGGACTTTCGGCCCTCGGTAATAATTTAGTCTTTCATTCTGCGTTTAAATTTTTCAAAAATATTTATTGGTTTTTTCAGGATTCGAAAAAAATGAACACAATGCCGTGGTAATATTTTCCAAATCTGTCTTTGTCTTACAACGCACTCAGCCGAATATAATATTGTCAGCATATATTGTCAGTCACACACTGACAATCAGTGACAATTTTAAATATTTGACATTGCATCGTGAATATTTTGAGAAATTGATTAAATATTATTGATATATAGTGTATTTGATAAATAATTGATTAAAGACGTGAACTTAATAAAAAGTTATTTATTGTGTATTATTTGTGGAAGATCCAAGCAGAGAATACATCAGATATATCCTGTGATCCAAGTATTTTGTTGTTAGAGATGTTCAAAATTGTAAGCGTTCCATAATAACAATATATTATTAAAAAATCACTTTAACACTTTTTCTCTTTTCTCGATTGATTATTAGTTTTTGTTGTACAAATAAATTATTACAATTACTGAAAACATAGTTAGTGAAAAAATTATCACATTTATTAACTGAATTAATAATTTGCAATTATAAAAATAACAGTTATCCAAGAACATTCAAAAGCCATCTTCTTAAATTAATTATGACATTTTCAAGTAGAATGACATTCTAGTAATGTTTACATATCTATACCAGTGTGAATTTTACTACACGTAATTTGCCGTGTAAAGACAGAAAAAGTAGGGATACACGTAAAATATTTGCGAATTATGTACCCATAGCCTTAACAAGCTGTACACCATAGTCTTTAAATATGACAGGTTAATTTTCAACTTCCTGTGGAACTGTCATTTCTGTTTTGTCATCGTTCGGAGGTCTCTATCCATTTCATTGTCACTTGCCGTCATACTTTCAACATGCGAACAAGTCAAATCCACAGCTCAGATGTTACCTGGGGCAGATTAGCTAATATTTTAAACATCCACGCTTAATGTAGCGTTTTAAACCAATGTTTCCTTGACGGACTACTTTTACTGGGCTGTGACCCACATATTTTTGTTAAATAATATCTTGGTGGTTAGCATATACATTGCACGTGAGTATAACCGATAATTTTGTTAACCGTAGTCAAAATTTCAATATCTTTGCATTATTTTATTAGGTTATCAGGTTATCAGGTTAAGCACTGATGATGACTGGTAAACCAGTCGAAAATTAGTTATGTGATTTTGATGTGGCCTTTTTGAGGGATTTTAAATATACGTTTTATACAGGATTTTACTGTTTTTTGTATTGCATGGTATACAGCCAACTACAGGAAAACTTTTTCTTATGGATTTTTCCATAATTCTATTAAATAAACCTGTTAGCCAACTTATTTTGGTTGTACCACACTTCTGGTCCAACTGCTTTTCTTTTTTTTTTATTTTTTGAAGGGTTTGAACCACTTTTTCGTTTGTTACTTTGGTAACCATTGCTGCTACTGCCTCAACTGGTTTTCTCAAAGGACTTTTTCCAGCTCTTGGACATGTTTTTCATGAATTAGTATTTTATTATCTTCATCTCGGATACAAGTCTCAAAAGAACCTACTTATGAAAATTGTCCATTGAAAAAAAATTAATACACCGTGGAGGGGGAATAACTAAGCAATAAAATTATCTAGCAACGTAAATAGGTAGAGCAAAAAATACCCAAAGTGAACAGAATCTCTGGGTGCCAAACCGACTGTATTTCGAGAAATAAGCTTTTATTAACAAAAATTAAAACTAGAATATATACTCACGGACAAAAATATTGCATATACATGTGGAATGCAATTTTTTGTGCTGCTATCCTCACCGCCCCTATATCATAGGAATTTGATTTCTTTTCCAAATGCGATGTTTTTAAGTATCACGTAAGTATATGTATGTAATTTAAATCTGATCTGGGCTATATACTGGCCAGTATAGTTTTTAAATTTAATCTCATCAAGGTAAGTACTCTATATGCTAGCGACATGAAGACGTGCATTAGCACCAATATGTCACATCCAATATGGCTTTCAAATGGCAAAACATGATCTTCTAAAATGTTTTTAATGTAAATATCAGTTGGCATTCGCCTAAGCACCTTCACGTATTCGGTATGTCCTTTCAAAGCAATATTGCTTCATAGCACTATGCCGCCACCACAAAAACTAACGCTCTGTATGAGGTTATAACTGACATACTGTCCACCAACTCGTCTGTAGACGAAGTTTTGTAAATCTTGCTTCCATATGGTGAACGGTATGCTCGATAGCTCAGTTAGTAGAGCATTGGACCAGAGATCGAGAGGTCCCGGGTTCCAATCCCGGATGATTCATATTTTTTTTTAAGTTTTGGTTTTAATAAAAATTTTTGAAAGTGGTAGGTAAGAAAGTTAGTTTATTATTTAAATAAAATACAACTAACCTGTTAAGTATATTATTTATTTCGTTGAAAGTATAACTTCTTACGTGCGTACAAAGTACACACACATTCTTTTTTGTCCGTGAGTGTATATCAAACAGTAGTCAAATGCCGTACACTGCAGTGATTCAATCGTACACGAACTGAATACCGGGTGTCCACTTATATTTTCCCTCATTTTAACTGCCTATAACTTCCAAACGGCTCAAGATAGAAATATGCGGTTTTCGCTGAAATGTTTTATTTTAGTAAAAGTTTTGTCTGAATGGACTGAATTTTTTATATCGCTTTCAAATACGAAAGAAAAATTGCGGATTTTTGAAAAAAACGTTGTTGACTTTTTTAATGGAACACCCAGTATATTTTTTTTGTAAATTTAAAGAAAGGTCATTCACCTAACCAGCAATATAAAGTTTTTTTAAAATCGCTTGTTAAGGTACTAGTACACTTTAGAAGACCAAAAATAAGCATTTTTTCAAGATTTTTTTTCTCAGAACCCTTATTAAAAATTAACAAAATTTTTTTTATATATTAATATATAACTCTTACAGAATACAAAAAATATATCTTTTTTCATTTATGCACGTACACTAATATTGTAGAGGGCGCCAAAGTCGAGGCCTCGAAAAAAAGTAGTTCCGATGGCGGACAGTTAATCTCAGGATTGAGATCTCTGAAACAAAAAAAAATCGTACGGCATTTGAAAAAGGAAGGTCTCTTACGTGACAATTTACCACCGTTAGTGAAAAATTCCGCAAAAAAAAAAGATTTTAGCGAAATTTGAAAAAATCGCTCGTTTTTCTTCAGTTTTTCATGGTTAAAAAATATTTATTTTTTATTTTTTGGTCAAATTGTGGTAAATTGTCACGTAAGAAACCTTTTTTTTTTCAAATGCAGTACGATTTTTTTGTTTCAGATATCCCAATCCTGAGATTAACTTTCCGCCATCATTTTTCGAGGCATCGACTTTTGCGCCCTCTACAATATTAGTGCACGTGCATAAATGAAAAAAGATGTATTTTTGTACTCTCTAAGAGTTAAATATTAATATGTAAAAAGTTTAATGTTCATTTATAAAGGTTCTGAGAAAAAAATTCTTAAAAAAAATTATTATTTTTGGTCTTCTAAAGTGTACTAGTACCTTAAATCACTGAGCAATTAATTTTTAAAATGAGAGGTGCAACGTGGATATCACATACCTAAATAACATAACTAAGCAAATTGATATTATGTTTGTGATTTCCACATTGCATCTCTCATTTTAAAAATTAAATGCTCAGTCATTTGACAACCGATTTTAAAAATTTTTATATCGCTGGATAGGTAAATGACCGTTTTTTATATCGCTTTTAAATAAAAAATGGCGGATTTTTGAAAAAAAAACGTTGATTTTTTTATTAAAACACCCAGTATATTTTTTTGTAACTTAAAAAATCGGTCATTTACCTATCCAGCGATATAAATTTTTTTAAAATCGGTTGTCAAATGACCGAGCAATTAATTTTTAAAATGAGAGATGCAATGTGGAAATCACATAACATAATATCATTTTGCTTAGTTATGTTATTTAGGTATGTAATATCCACTTTGCACCTCTCATTTTAAAAATTAATTACTCGGTGATTTGACAACCGATTTTGAAAAACTTTATATTGTTGGATATGTGAATGACCTTTCTTTCAATTAAAAAAAAATATACTGGGTATTCCATTAAAAAAACTCAACAACGTTTTTTTTTTAAATTTGCCATTTTTTTTCGTATTTGAAAGCGATATAAAAAATTAAATCAATTCAGACAAAACTTTTACTAAAATAAAACATTTCAGCGAAAACCGCATATTTTTATCTTGAATCGTTTAGAAGTTATAGGCAGTTAAAATGGGGGAAAATATAAGTGGACACCCGATATAATAACGGACGGAGACACAATAGGGCTTTTCATCGAATGTTATTTGTTTCGAGCTTCTGTCATATGTTGTATAATCTGTGTATAATATTAATATACACGGATTATACGACACATGACACAAGCTCGAAACAAATGACTGTGAATGAAAAGCCCTATATTGAATGAATAACAGATGGACTAGCAATAGAAAAAAATAGTGGAGTTAGCGAATAAACCGCACAAGAGCAAACAGTGTAGTAATAATAAATACCCATTCGAAGGAGATCAAAATTCTGTCAGATCCTTCGATACCCTGGTGTATTATTGTTAAGATTTGTTTTTTAGACTAGATTTTTTCTCCTCTTTTATCAGGAGTTTTTATCAGGAGTATTATTTCTGATTGTCATATTATGCATTTATTTACAGGAGCACAAAGGACTTGCTCAAGTCCTTAAAACTTGAAGGCAAACTCGAGCACAAACTGGAAAAACTGGAAAGTAAGACAAAGAAATTGAAAGAGAAGAAGTTGGCCCTCTTTTCAAAATCGAGTGACAGCGATGGATGTACACCAAGTGTTAAACGCCGTTCTTCAGTGCCATGCGAGCCTGAAGATGACGGTTTTCACATGGATGCCATGCCAATTAATGTACAGCAAATTATTCCACATTTGTTGGGAGGAGAGATTTATTTACATCAATGGAAAGTTCTGAATAGTGGAAAATCTGCATGGACCAACGAAGTGAGTATTTTTCTAATAGTATAGAAAAGCTAAATTTGTTCTTCATCCAACCGTAACATGTTGAAAGTCAAGATTAAATAATTTATGAAGATTCTAAAAATAATAATTTAAAAAAAAATCGAGCATGGCTTGTATTTCGTTATGAACGATATATTTTTAATTGTTTACGGTACATTCCATGTCAAATCATTCAGACAAAAACTTTTGCTATATAGCTTCTGCGGAACGTAAAAATAAGCTCGAGCTGAAGCATTTAAGCCCGAACAGTCTTCTTCATTTTTTTTCTCAAAATATAATTTTTAGCGATTTTACAGTGATTTGGTATTAGGTCTGGATCCCGCGTATGAAAAAAAAGTTGATTAATAGCAAGCTGAAAATTTGTTAATAGCTTAAGGGTGTCTAGTCGGATAAACTTTGATATATGGGAACACTGGAACGGGGGCAGTTTTAATTGTGGAACAGGTTAAAAATTTGGAACTGTCAGACCACGAAAACGGCACATTTATTTTGTCCGACAGAATAGACTTCTCCCAACAGAGATTAAACTCTCATGCAAAAATCAGACTGCTATTTATCACCTGTCATAATTCCTGTCATTTTACATATTCGACATGTTCCACTCATTAAAACGCCCAATTGGTGATAAATAGCAGTCTGATTTTTGCATGAGAGTTTAATCTCTGTTCGGAGAGTTTAAGTCCGTTCTGTCGGACAAAATACATGTGCCGTTTTCGTGGTCTGACCGTTCCAAATTTTTAACCTGTTCCACAATTAAAACTTCCCCTGTTCCAGTGTTTCCATATATCAAAATTTGTCCGACTAGACACCCTTAAGCTATTAACAAATTTTCAGCTTGCTATTAATCAACTTTTTTTTTCATACGCGGGATCCAGACCTATATTTATTTAAACAAATTTGTATGTTATATCGTAAAGTATCAATGAAAAAAAAATAATTTTTTAATACAAGGGACTCATAAATGTCATTATAAGGCATTATAACAAGTTAACTTGATTCCAAAACAACAAATTTTAGTGTAAAAAACGTTAAAATACCGTTTTTTACAGTTTCCTCCATTTCCAAAATACATCATCTTCGATTTGGCTGAAAATTTGCCCACATATTCGCTGTGTATATATATTCGCACGTGAAACGATCGTGCGCGAGTCGCGGAGAAACCTTGCAACTTTCTAACATATTTCTTAAATATTTCATATTGTCAAATTGACGTATATTTCTGTCATTGAAGAAAATGGGATTTCGCAAATGCTGTGTTATAAATTGCAAAAATTATATATTGCTCGAAAATATTGATATGATATGCAATTATTAAAGCAAATTTAATTAATTGTATTTTGCTTGTATGTAGTACTGCATTTTAATAATTAATTTTATTTACTACATACCTACAATGTTTACGTTTTAATAACATAACCTGAATCTTACTTTTTCTTCTTATTGTTTTTTTGGACTATGGCCTTGACAATTATCCAGTAACCAGGACTAATATAATTGGCCAATAAAATTAAAACATAGAGGTATATATTAACATAGAGTGAGCCTACACTCCACGCTTTCTGACGACAAGATCTCTTCGACTGGTTTGTGATATCTCTTTCTAGCACATTGTATCGAGAAACTAAGATGACATTAAGTGTGAGTATAGGCACGCACGGAAGGGGAGGACTATAGTCTGTTCGCTAAACTCAGACGCAACTTTCTAGATATTTTAGTCGGTAATTTTGCCAATTTTAGTAAAATTGGCAAAAAATAATTACTAAATAGTTAATAATCACTAAATAGTTAGTAATTTTGCAAATTTTTGCAAAATTGGCAAAAAACAAAAAAAGTATCGACTAAAATATCTAGCCAGTTGCGTCTGAGTTTAGTGAACCGACTATATTGTCGCAGCTTTACTATACGTAAGAGTGAAACAGCACTGATCCAAAGAAAAAAGATGGTGTCGTCACCATATCGTCGCATGTCGTCGCTCTGAATGACACTCCGTCTATCATTATTTAAGTCTATGAATTAAAAGTGCTAAAAATGTTGCTGAGCTATGAAACTAGGTCTCGCTCTTCCGAACTTGCACGGTCCCAATAGCCAAAACACAGGACTTTGAGTGCTTAAAAGGATTTTTATAGTTTTACAATACAAAAAAAGTTACATGCAATAATATCAGAGTCAAAAGTATATACTCCAGTCGGGATAGCATTTGACCTTGCATGCCGATCTACCCAAAATTTTATTTTTCTAATCTTTAGGGGGGTCAATAGTAGTCTAAATTTAAAATCACGAATAAATTCCGCCGTTACGTTAGCCGCACGTAAGGATCGAAATTGTTGAAAATACGATTTCCTATAATTTCAAATTTTTTGGATCGATATTTTCCGAGTTATGGGGGAAAACAGCTGAAAGGTAGAGCATAATTATTGAATCTCGTTTAGTTTTTGTTTTACAATAAAAATGTATCTATACAAAAATGGAGAGAATTCAATTTTATATAATTTTGATCTGTATAATTTTTTTGACATCAATATTTAACCCCTTAATGTAAGTACACGTTAATTTTGAAGTTTCAGTCAAAAAATGATCGAATTTTTTTAAAATGAAAATGTTTTGTTTATGTTTAATTAAATTGAAAAAAAGTATTTTCAGGGGCGTAGCAACTTTACTTTACCTGGGGATGAGGCGAGTTAAGAAACTTGTTTAAATAAATACCAAATCACTGTAAAATCGCTAAAAATCATATTGAGAGAAAAAAAAGAAGACTGTTCGGGCTTAAATGTTTCAGCTTGAGCTAATTTTTACGTTCCGCAGAAGCTATACACCAAGTTTCAGACACATCGGAGATCCAAAACTTTTTTGGATGGAAAATTAAGTGGTTTGAAATGGAATCACCCAATAATTTCAAAAAGTGGCATAGCTTGTATTTCGCTATGAACGATATTATTTTTAATTGTTTACTCTTTTACAGACTAATTTATTGTACACTTGGGGTGCCAAGGCTCTAAAACCATTAGAAACAATAATTTCTGTCCCACATTTGAAAGCAGGCGAAACAGGAACCATTGGTGTACGTTTACAGGTACCAAGTAAGTAAACGTTTTATACATATATTTTTTATGTTTATGTTATGTTTGTATGGATTGCCAATACCTATATAGCACCATCTTGTGCGACCTATAGGTATAGCGATTTCAAAGTTATTATCTATCATTGGGCATGCCCCGACTTCCTCAAATTTTCTAGCCGATATCCTTTTTTTCAATACTTCTTTCGACTTTTATTTTTCTCTTTTCTCTACTGTTTTGTGCTGCAAAAATGATGAAAGAAGAAAGCGTTCAAGCGGAACCACTGTCCTATGCAACCTATATATTGGTAAATAATAATTAAAAATTAATTAAAAGTGAACATGACTAAAATGCCATGTGTAGGTTAAATAAATGTGAAGTAAAGATGCTTTAAAGTTAAATTAAAAAAAAAATGAAATTTAAAAAAAATTAAATTTAAAAAAATTACAATTGTTAATGTTGAAGTGAAATGTTAACGTGTATATAGTTATCAAAAATTCTTTCCAAAACATAACTGTTATAACTTGACCAAGTGTAGAAGAAGGGTACCCTTTTAAAGTTAAATTTAAAAAAAATTAAATTAAAAAAAAAATTAAATTTAAAAAAATTACAATTGTTAATGTTGAAGTGAAATGTTAACGTGTATATAGTTATCAAAAATTCTTTCCAAAACATAACTGTTATAACTTGACCAAGTGTAGAAGAAGGGTACCCTTTTAAAGTTAAATTTAAAAAAAATTAAATTTAAAAAAAATTAAATTTAAAAAAATTACAATTGTTAATGTTGAAGTGAAATGTTAACGTGTATATAGTTATCAGAAATTCTTTCCAAAACATAACTGTTATAACTTGACCAAGTGTAGAAGAAGGGTACCCTTTTAAAGTTAAATTTAAAAAAAATTAAATTTAAAAAAAATTAAATTTAAAAAAATTACAATTGTTAATGTTGAAGTGAAATGTTAACGTGTATATAGTTATCAAAAATTCTTTCCAAAACATAACTGTTATAACTTGACCAAGTGTAGAAGAAGGGTACCCTTTTAAAGTTAAATTTAAAAAAAATTAAATTTAAAAAAATTACAATTGTTAATGTTGAAGTGAAATGTTAACGTGTATATAGTTATCAAAAATTCTTTCCAAAACATAACTGTTATAACTTGACCAAGTCTAGAAGAAGGGTACCCTTTTAAAGTTAAATTTAAAAAAAATTAAATTTAAAAAAAATTAAATTTAAAAAAATTACAATTGTTAATGTTGAAGTGAAATGTTAACGTGTATATAGTTATCAAAAATTCTTTCCAAAACATAACTGTTATAACTTGACCAAGTGTAGAAGAAGTTAGATGGAAACAAACCAAGGAGAAGTCTCATTTGCCATGTTCAGAGTTCGAAAGCTGTTATTTTATAAAATTAACAACATTATTAATAGATTAAGTCAAATCTCAAATATTTTACTTATATGTAATCAATGAAAGAAAATTCAAGAATACCTAAAAGGTAATGTTCAAAAAACTTTCAGCAATTGTTGGGTATAGTTAGTGTGACCAACTAGTCCGAAAAATCCTGGACATGGCCCGAATTACGAAGTCCTGTCCCGGCGTTCCGGACAAGGCTTCCGGGCAATCCGAATTTTCAACAAATTTTGGTAAAATTTTATTTTCAAATTTTGATTCCGTTATTCTTCTAAAGGTGCGTCCAGACTACTCGTGCTCCTACTTGTACTCATACTTCTACTTGGAACTCGTGAAGTTTGTTGTACTTGTCCTTACTTTCACTTGACCGTCCACATAGACTTGTTCATTTGGAAAAATACTTGTACTCCAGCGGTTCCAATGGAAGAACGCGAGCTTGCGGCAGCCAGTGAGGCTTTTATTCTGATAATTATATACCCTGTTAAAAAATCGAAATGAGAAAAAAAAGACGGTGGTGGATGACGTCACTATTTAAAAATCGAAGCGAATACAGTGGAAGTAACTTACTTAGTAACCTTAATGTTAAAAATCTCCACTTTCATACATTTTGTAGAATGTCACCTAGTAATTTTGAAAAACTGAACTTTAATTGGTCCAAAAATCATTAAGAAAAACACAACATTTCGAAAAGCAATTCCTGTAAAAGAACGATTAGGTGATTCGTACACCAGCTTAAGCTTTTTGTTTAAGTTTTCCAAGAGGTATGCATTGCTTTCAGAGGTATGCATTGCTTTATCAACTTGATGAAGTACGCTGATATTTCATGTGCAAAAAACGAAAATGTTAAAAGGCAAACCAGGGAGAATACAATTCATCGGTTCCTATTCCGGATTTATTATTTTGGGCAACTTTTGTCGAGCCTTTCTGTAAGTTGTCAGTAGTGAAGTGATTTTGCGTTTAATCTCTTGCACATCTATATTCAGTCCAGGATTTCAGGTGTTTTTTCAGCCTTCTCACACTAATTAGGTATACTGTATACTAAGCCAAAATTATTAAAGAAATTTTTTAAATATAGGATCAAGTTTACAATTTAATTGAATGTGAGTGTTAACACAGTTTTGAGGGTTTCTTTTCAACTCTCTGCTCATTCCTAGATCTTCTAGTAAATTCATTTTAGTATATGGTCTAAGAGCTAGCAACGTTTTCAAGAAAGTATTTTAAGACAGCTGATTCTTTCATATATTGTTCCCTATGCTTCCACGACCACCGTACGCATCTAAACATTCCGTATATGTATTTGGACCATAGGAGTTTTCTATTGGTTCGTTGCAGCACGCGGTAATATTTTAACCAATATGCGGCGAGGTTCCAGATGCATATACGGAATGTTAGTCGGTCCCAAATTCATATACGGAATGTTAAATATCGTACACCGAAAAAGATAAGTTTTTTAGAGTCTTTTAAAAGGAGATTGATTTTAAAATACTTGTTACTGTATTATTAAATAAAAATAAAACAATTATAGTATTTCGAATGTTATTTGGTGCGAAATTCATATGCGGAATGTTAATTATTCGTAGACCAAAAAATGGGACCTTTTATTAATCAGTTAAACGAGACTGATTTTAAAATACTTGTTACTGTATTATTAAATAAAAATAAAACAATTATAGTATTTCGAATGTTATTTGGTGCGAAATTCATATGCGGAATGTTAATTATTCGTAGACCAAAAATGGGACTTTTTATTAATCAGTTAAAGGAGACTGATTTTAGAATACCTATTTTATTAATGTATTATTAAAGAAAAATAAAACAATGATTAGGTACCTATTTGGTGCGAAATTCATAAATGGGATGGTATAGATTTGAGAGACATATTTCTTTATTTGACTAAGGTTTCGCTTTCTCAGAATTTTTAATGACTTGCACGTGTTTCATTCACAGTCATTTGTTTCGAGCTTCTGTCATGTGTCACATAATATTACTATATGTACGACATACGTTATTGGTATATACAATAATACAAAACAAAAACGTATGACGTAGATATATTAATATTATGTGACACATGACAGAAGCTCGAAACAAATGACAATCGGTGAAAAGCCCTATATATCAATTATGATGTCACTACCTGTATCATAATGAAGTTTATTATGATACAGATTTTCATTAAGATACAGATTTTTAACTAATAGAATCGCGATATGACATTCGCGATAAAGGTGGCACACGCGCAGTAACCAATGGCGAGTCAAATACATACGCTTTGACAGTTCTCAATATGTAAACAAACTGTCAGACTGACAAACTATTAATTTGTTTGCGTTACAAAATTAATAAATTTGAATATATTTTTTTTGTGAATGATCATAGAACAAAAATCGTGTATACAACTTGCATTTAATTATCATTATGACGCCCGTACTCTATACGAAACTCGTTTCATAATGACCATCATTAAATGCTCGTTGCATAATATACTATTAAAAACCAGTCTCATTTTAACTGGTTTTAATAAAAATCGTCTTTTTGTTCTACGAATATTTAGCATACCGTATATGAATTTCTCACCAAATACATTCGAAATACTATAATTGTTTTATTTTTATTTAATAATACA
Organism: Diabrotica virgifera virgifera; assembly: GCF_917563875.1. Classification (NCBI taxonomy): domain Eukaryota; kingdom Metazoa; phylum Arthropoda; class Insecta; order Coleoptera; family Chrysomelidae; genus Diabrotica; species Diabrotica virgifera. The sequence goes on from NC_065450.1 coordinate 141,343,309, forward strand.
GTAACAAGTATTTTAAAATCAATCTCCTTTTAAAAGACTAAAAAAACTTATCTTTTTCGGTGTACGATATTTAACATTCCGTATATGAATTTGGGACCGACTAACATTCCGTATTATGCATTTGGAACCTCGCCGCCTATTGGTTAAAATATTACCGCGTGCTGCAACGAACCAATAGAAAACTCCTATGGTCCAAATACATATACGGAATGTTTAGATGCCCACCGTACCGGCCATCTGGATGCTGATAAGGTTACGTTCATTACTGCGCAGCACACCTGTATAGGTAAATACAAAATCAGGGTGATTGATTAGTGTGATAAGGCTTAGTAGATCCGCTATAGTAATAGATAGCAGTAAAAGTTAATAACAAAAATTATAGCAATTGTAGCAAACTTTGAGCTTCACATTACAAAATTAGTTAGAATGTTACAGGGTGTTCGATAACATAGTGGCAGACCAAACTTTTATTTTTTTAAGTAAAACACCCCATATTTTATTTTATTTTATTTTACAAAGGTATTATAGGGTATTTACAAAGTTATAGCCAATGTTCTATGAAAATCGTAATAAGTTCAGCTCCCAGTATAAATATAAATAAGCACAACAGCAATGGTTTATTGGTGCCATATTTTTTTGTTGATTGTCAAAATTTATAAAAATGGTTGATATTGCTAATTTTCTTTATATCGAATACAGGGTGATAGTCAAAGCGCAAGTACATTATTTTCTCAGTAATTTTAAATAGAACACCCTAATTAATAACTTGCTTTGAAAAATGAAAATATCTCGAAAACTAACAAATTTAGGCATAGGGAATATTATACAAAAATTAAAGTACGGTAATGATACTTTTCGATAGTGATATAAAATACAGGGTGTTCCATTTAAAGTTCCTGAGAAAAGAATGTACTTGCGTTTTGACTCACCCTGTATTAGATATAAGGAAAATTGGCAATATCAACAATTCTTAAAAATTGTCACAATCAACAAAAAAATATGGCACCAATAAACCATTGCTGTTGTGCTTATTTTTATTTATACAGGTAGCTGAACTTGTTACGATTTTTACGATCTATTACTATAGCGGATCTACTGAGCTTTATCACACTCATCAATCACCCTGTATATTGAATTTAAATTATTTTAGGACTTATTTTTTGTCATTACTTTTTAAACCACAGAAATGTCTGGCAATTATAGTTCATATTTCTAATAATGTTTAAGAAGTAATGACAAAAAATTTTTTCGTCTTACAATAATTTTAAATTCGATATATTTACCTGTACAAGTGTGCTTTGCAGTAATGAGCGCAACCTGTATCAGTAACCAGATGACCGGTACAGTGTTCGAGGAAGCATAGGGAATAATATATTAAAGAACCAGTTGTCTTAAAATACTTTTTTTTCCGACCTTGCTAGCTCTTGGTCCAATAGCTATTATTAGGTATGCTATGTAGGATCCTACTATCTCTTTGGGGACTAAAGTTAAGTTTCGATGCATGCAAATGATGACCAAAGCTAAATTTATCGATCTTTGACAGATGTTCTTTAGTACGTGTATCCAAAGGTAGCCTCGTTCTACCCACGTAGGTCACAGGGTAGTTTCCACAGGACAATTTATATATGCCACTTTTAGAAGTTTTGTTAATTTTGTCTTTAGTATGGAAAAAATAGATTTTATATTTTTTTTGTTTACATTTAAATTATTTTATTAATTATTGTAAAGGGTTTTTACACAAGAGATCCGATGCTTAGCCCAGTATCTCTACATTTTAGTATGTTGTTTGGCAATTACTCTTCTATGAAGGATTTATACCTATAGGACGTAAGTTTTTTCAATCTTGTATTTTTATAAAAAATCTCCTAAAACTTATGCCCTTTTAGGAAGCTCTGATGATGGCACGTGATGTGCTGAAAGTACTTAGCTAATTTTTATAAAAATTTTTGAAGTTATACTTCTTTCGGCGCGATTGAGAGTAAAATTTCATAATACTGCGCGCATGCGTACACAGACAGTATGGCGTTTAGTTGCTAATCTTTCAAATTATGTATCAGCCCAAATAAACCATTAAAATAATATATTAGTGATTTTTAGTAAATGTATTATTTATTATAATTTTTGTGTCTTTGGATTTGTCTTCCTTGGGCGTAAAATAATAAAATATCTATTTTTATATTTCACTTGTCACCGTGATGTGTAATTATGTATATCCGAAACGTCAATAACAAGCGCCTTGATAGCCTGGTTGGTAGAGCAATGGACCAGAGATCGCGGGTTCAAATCCCGGACGATTCATATTCTTTTTTTTTTTTTTTATTTTTGGCATTGTTAAGTTTTGGTTAATTTTTTGTATTGTAACTGTTAAGTATATTTATTTCGTTGAAATTATATAATAGAAGTATAACTTCTTACGTGCGTACAAAGTACACACACATTCTTTTTTTTTGAGAACATACACCTGTTTGCCGGTTTCACCTAAATAGTAAAGGACTATATTATATTACGAGGCATGGGCGTATCATTTATTTTTGTATTCAAGTATAGATTAATGAGGAACAGAATAATGGCAATTTTAATGTATCTACATAAATTAATGGTCGTAAAATACTAAACAAATATTTAGCTGTAACAGCGCTGGCATGTGTCAAGACTACTTAAACAGCGTTTCGTATCTGTACATGACATAATATAATGTACCTCCGCCGACCGCCCGAGCGATAACGAATGTCCAAGTCCAAGTAACATGTAAAATATTGGTGTAGTGATTTTGAATAACATATCAATGTGAAATAATTATTTGATAGGCTGTAAAGTTCATTCTGTGTTACTTCCATATATTGTTCAAATATATTTGAAATACTGAGGCGTGTTATTTATAGTTTAACTTGATTACCGGTAAATGTGATATTGAACTGCCCTTATAAATCGCGTCGGGGTGAAATGTTTCAACTGACATTTAGTGCAGTCACTGAAGGTTTTCACCTCCGATTTCGAAGAACCTTCATCGATTTTCATGAAAATTGGTAAGTAATTAGATACCTCAAGGAACAAAGGTGACATGATAGCAACTTGCGCTTTTACCCTGGGGGTGGATGCCACCCCTTCTCGGGGGTGAAAATTATTTTATTAAAAATAATACCATAAGTCGATAGAGGGACAAATTATAAGCAAAATTTGTTATATAAAGTTATTAAAATAAATCAACACTTTTTGAGTTATTAACCTTTAACTACACGCGCTGGCGTATTTTGTACGCCAGATATAAGAATTCTACTGTAAATACATTTAAAAATTTAATTTTTGACCTTGTTTATCTCTCTAACCTATCACTGGAATGTGCTTTACAATTTGGTTTTAGTTTCATTATAATCGGCGTTCTGGGAAGATCGTAATTTACAGTTTATTATTTGTTGTTTCCGGTGGTGGACAATATACGCCACGATTATATTAATATAAGTAGTAATATAAGTACATATTTCAATTGTTTTTTAGTCATTATGGCACAAAATATATTTTTCTTTATAAAAAATACTTCTTCCGTAAAAAATCACATTTCAAAAAAATTTTTATTAGTAGTTTTATTTATCATGGAATCCAGTTATTCCATGATTTCAGTTATAAATCCCAATTGGCTTACTGAGAATTAACTCAAACTATTCACTGATGCCGAATAAGGTTTATAACAAACAACTAAAGTGTATTTTTCAAAAAAAAAAAAAAAAAATAAACAAATCCGCTGTTTTAAGTGTATTTTCTTGTGGCGTATAAAGTACGCCACGCGTGTAGTGGGCGGGTAGTTAAAGGTTAAAGACCAAAGATTTTATTTTTTCGTAAAAAAATGCATGTTTTAAATCGGTTTTTCACGTATAAATCAAAAACTATAAGCTTTTGCGAAAAAGTTATTATTACTGAAATTGAAGATAATAAAAAATTGAATACACTCCTCACATAAAGACCTAAACTATTGTTAGTTCAAAGTGAGTTATTGGCAATTGAATGTGTATTTTTTTCGACGAGTACTCAAATCTAAGTATTCAAGCTTAAATAACGGGAAAACGATGCAATGTATAAAATATTCCTGCTAAACATTTGTCAAAGTACTTCGGAATACCTATCAAATGAGCTTCAGAACAAACTAATAGCGTCAAAATTACGCAAGTTATAATGAAAATAAAAGAACCGTTTCGATTTTTTTAGGAAAAAGTGAAAAATAAAACATATGCCATTTCCACAAAAATTAAAATTTATAGTAATCCTTACATGAATTGATAACAAAGATATGGTCAAATAAACAGCTACCAGCGGAGTGGAATAGCGGTATTATTGTATCGTTACATAAAAAAGGAAATCAGTTAGAATGTGGAAACTACCGCGGAATCACGCTGCTGAATGCAGCATACAAAATAATGTTCAACGTCATTTATGAAAGACTTAGACCACACGCTGAAAAAATAGTTGGCAAATACCAAAGTGGCTTCTGTAGACAGAAGTCAACAATAGACCAGATATTTGTTCTGCGACAGATCCTCGAAAAAACAAGTGAATATAACATCGACACATCATCTCTTCATAGACTTCGAAAGCGCATATGACAATATAAACCGAGAATTCTTAATAAAAGCAATGAAAGAATTTAATATACCAATACAACTAATAGAACTGATAAAAGAATCTCTAAAAGTAGAAAGTAAAATCCGGATACAAAACCAACTAACGGAAACAATAGATGTGAAAAAGGGACTACGCCAGGGAGACGCTCTATCATGCATCTTGTTCAACATCGTACTCGAGAAAATAATGAGGGACACAACAGTCAATACTCGAGGAACAATCATTAATAAAAGCGTGCAAATACTAGCATTTGCAGATGATGTGGACATAATCGCAAGATCAAGAAGCGAGGCATTCAATCAAATAGAACGAGCTGCACAAAATAGTGGCCTTAAAATCAATCAGAACAAAACAAAATATATGCAGGTAAGTAAAAACGCAGAAATAAGGCAGCCACAAAATATAACAATAGGAGAATACAACATTGAGGGGGTAAAAAAACTTTACATACTTGGGATCCCTAGTCACGTCTGATAATAACGTTGCGGAGGAAGTGAAGAGGCGAATATTTATTGCCAATAAAAGTTACCATGGCTTAATCCGGCAACTAAGATCAGATAACGTCGCAAGAAAATCAAAATGCCAAATATACAAAACCTTAATAAGATCGGTACTCACATACGGCTCAGAAACCTGGACACTCACTAAAAGAGAGGAAACATTGCTAGCCACCTTTGAAAGAAAAATCTTGCGACACATATTGGGACCGTGCAAGTCCGGCAAAGCGACCTCTATTTCTACGCTCTGTACTTTTATTCGCACTTTTAATTATATTGGCCAATTATATTAGTCCTGGTTGCTGGATAATTGTCAAGGCCATAGTCCAAAAAAATAATAAGAAGAAAAAATAAGATGCAGGTTATGTTATGCAAACATAAACAATTGTATGTAGTAGATAAAATTAGTTATTAAAATGCAGTACTGCAAGCAAAATATAATTAATTAAATTTACCTTTATATAATAATTGCATATCATATCAGTATTGTGGAGCAATATATAATTTTTTTGCTTCAATGACAGAAGGTATGAAATATACGTCAATTTGACAATTTCAATTGACAATATGAATTATTTAAGATAGTTGCAATATTTCTCCGCGACTCGCGCACGGTCGTTTCTCGTTTCCCTTCCAAGTACTTGCACACCGCGAATACAGGGTGTTAGTAAATAAGTATGAAAAATTTTAAGGGCTAATTCTACATGAAAAATTAATGCCAGTTTGCTCTATAAACATATGTCCGCAAACGCTTAGTTTCGGAGATACGGGGTGTTGAAATTTTTATTTCAAACTGCCAATTTATTTATTGCTCTAAGACCAGTTGAGCTATGAAAATGAAATTTGGTGAGTTTTAGGAGGTAGTTATTACGAATTTTATGACATACAATTAAGAATTTTGTATTCATCATTGGCGCGCGTACGGGCAATGGTCTGAATTATTTTAAAGAAAAAAATAGTACGCCACTGAGATATTTCGAACTAGAAATTATTTTTAAATTCCACGTCTAATTTATGATAAAAAACCTTTCTTGCCTTTTTTTCATATGATGCACCGTTTTTATGCAGAAAAATAAAACATCTTGGCGCATATTTTTCATTTCTTAATACATCATCAAGAACTATCCAATATAATAATACTAAACTAGAACAATAACAGAAAATATTACTAATAAGATTTCAACTAGGTGCAAAGCTGCAAGAAATGTTTAAAATGATCTCCTTTACAGATAGCAGAAGCATTTTATATTCATCATTGGCGCGCGTACGGGTAATGGTCTGAATTTTTTGAAGAAAAAAATAGTACGCTACTGAGATATGTCAAACTAAAAATCATTTTGGAATTCCTCGTTCAATTGACTACAAAAAATCTTTCTTGCCTTTTTTTCATATGCGGCGCCGTTTTTATGCAAAAAATTAAACATCTTAACGTTTACAAAGTATTTGAACTAAGTTTCTATGCATATTAAAACTACCTCAAATACTTGGTAAGCGTTAAGATGTTTGATTTTTTTGAATAAAAACGGCGCCTCGTATGAAAAAAAGGAAAGAAAGATTTTTTGTCGTAAATTGAACGAGGAATTCAAAAATGATTTTTAGTTTGACATATCTCAGTGGCGTACTATTTTTTTCTTCAAAAAATTCAGGCCATTACCCGTACGCGCGCCAATGATGAATATAAAATGCTTCTGCTATCTGTAAAGGAGATCATTTTAAACATTTCTTGCAGCTTTGCACCTAGTTGAAATCTTATTAGTAATATTTTCTGTTATTGTTCTAGTTTAGTATTATTATATTGGATAGTTCTTGATGATGTATTAAGAAATGAAAAATGCGCGCCAAAATGTTTTATTTTTCTGCATAAAAACGGTGCATCATATGAAAAAAAAGCAAGAAAGGTTTTTTATCATAAATTAGACGTGGAATTTAAAAATAATTTTGAATTTGAAATATCTCAGTGGCGTACTATTTTTTTCTTTAAAATAATTCAGACCATTGCCCGTAGGCGCGCCAATGATAAATACAAAATTTTAAATTGTATGTCAAAAAATTTGTAATAACTACCTCCTAAAACTCACCAAATTTCATTTCCATAGCTCAACTGGTCTTAGAGCAATAAATAAATTGGCAGTTTGAAATAAAAATTTCAACACCCCGTATCTCCGAAACTAAGCATTTGCGGACATATGTTTATAGAGCAAACTGGTATTAATTTTTCATGTAGAATTAGCCCTTAAAATTTTTCATAGTTATTTACTAACACCCTGTATAAGGGCACAATAGAAAACGGAATTTGGCGAAGAAGGTACAACTTTGAACTATACAAAATATACCAGGATCCGGATATCATAACATTCATTAAAATAGGACGGCTGCGTTGGATGGGACATGTAGAAAGAATGGAAGAAGGCGAAATACCAAACAAAATATTCAAACAGATGCCAGTAGGAAAAAGAACAAGAGGAAGACCGAAGCTGAGATATTTAGAACAAATAGAAAAAGATATAATAACCTTAAAAATAAAAAACTGGAGAAAAAAAGCACGAAACGGATCAGAATGGAGAAGAATCCTGGAACAGGCCAAGACCCAGAAACGGTTGTCGAGCCAGTGATGATGATGATGAATCCTTACAAGAACTTCTTTATATTAGCATAGTTAATGTTTTCGATAATTTTGACCGGTTTATAATGCATATTTTTGAAAAAAAAATATAATTTAAAAAATCATAATTTTTAAAATTATTGTAATTCTCATATTCTTTTGATAGTAACTCCAAAAATACTCAATATACGTAAAAAATTATATATAATCAAATTTTAGTTTTTTCTGTGGCAAATATTTTACCTGTTTTACTATTTCTATAGGGTAAAAAATAACCGAGATAGAAACGTTTAAATCTTAAATTTTGCTGTGGGAACCATGCAACCGGGGTCATTTAACCTTTTGTTTTTAAAAAAGTAAAGGGTTTAAAAGATTAGGTTCAACGTGCTTAAATAGCACTTGGAATTAACTTCCAAACAGTTTTTAGATGAACCTGATATCGTAAACACGAACGGAGTTATTAAAAAAAAAACAATAACATTTTTTGGAAAAATTTTGTAAAGATAAATTTTGAAAATATTTTGGAGCATAAATTTTAACGCTATCAACATGTTCGGAGGCTCATTTGATAGATATTTTTAAGTACTTTGACAAATGTTTAATAAGTTTATGTTATAAAATGCATCAATTTCCCGTTATTTCAGCTTGAATACTTGAAGTTTTTTACTCGCCGAAAAAAATATACATTCAATTACCTATAACTCACTTTTAGTAAACATTAAAAGGTTCTTAGTAAGGGGTTTATTTCATTTTTTATTAACTTTAATTTTGATAATAATAACTTTTTTGTAAAAACTTACACTTTTTGAGTTATTGATAAAAAATTGGTTAAAAACATGCATTTTTCTCAAGAACAATTAAAATCTTTGATCTTTAATAACTCAAAAACTTTTGATTTATTTTAATAACTTTCTAAAACAAATTTTGCTTGAAATTTGTCCCTATATCGAATTATGGGGTTAAAAGCGCAAGTTGGCACCATGTCACCTTTGTTCCTTGAGATATCCTCTAACCACTCACCAATTTTCATGCAAATCGATGGAGGTTCAACGTAATCGGAGGTAATAGCTCATATCCACGACTCCACTAATTATAAAAACTATACTTACGTTAATCTTTCAGATAATCCTGGTCAATATGAATGCTACTTTAATTTCCATCATCGAGGCCGCCGATTCGGCCATTGGTTGGGCTGCCAAATTATTGTGGATCCCTTTGATTTAAAAGGCAACAAATCAGTTTTGGACACTGCTTATCTTAACCCTGTTACTTGCTACGAAAATATTTGGCAAGGTAAGGTCTACTTTTTAGGTGAAAAGAGGTGAAAATTTGATTTTTAATATATGTTTCAGGTACATCAGTAGCATCAAATGCGTTCAGTTCATCTTTCAACCAATCTACTCCGATTCAAGATGATAAATCCACTGCGCTGCTACCAGAAAACAAACCCGACTTATTTGACTTTTCTGAATCATCAAACATATATGGGGATAAGATTGTTAGAGATATAAGTTCAAGAGTAGAGGATATCAAATTGCAGGATCCCACAGATACAAACTGTAGCAGTGATTCCGATAATCAGAGCATTATCTCATTGCCCGAGAGCAACGATTCCAAAGGGTTACCATCTGAATATGTCGTTGTTCCTATCCCAGATTGTTTCAAGGTCGATGATACTCCACTCGCCAATAAGACTCAAGCAACTACCAAAGTAGAACAACGTAAGTATCTATCAAGTATCTCGGTAGTAATCTTACAGGTTATGTTCATAAATAAATGGCCATAAATTCAAAGCGTGGTGGTGAACCATCGGTTTAAATATAAACCGTTGCAAAAGAAGCTGAAAGAAGAGCCTCCATTTATACTGAAGCATGTTTCAGGGAGCAGATAGATTCAAACAATTAGAACAATTTATCTTTTTCAGAATTTTCACAATTAAGTATAAGCCCACCAAATGACCCTATTTTTTTTTTATAAAAATATACGAAGTCTGTCCGTTTACTTCATCCCATATCTGCCTTTGTTTTCTTTTTTTTTTGTTTTTCAAGCTTTTTGCTTTCCACACTTTTCACTGTTAAATGACCCCACCTAGTCAGCTGTCCTATAAACTCCAATGTGGATTGTGTTTTCAGTTCGTTCCTTATGTCTCTGTTCCTTATTCTGTTCATTTTGATATCGCCTTTTTAAAAACTTCATCTCTAGAGCATGTATGGCTCTTTTGTTGTTCCGTTAGTACCCATGATTCGCTGCCAAAAGTCAGATCAGGTCTATAAACTGCGTTGAAAACTTTCATTTTTGTATTTCTTGATATTTCTTTTCTTCAGATGAATTTTTTGTTCATTGCATGTTACAGTTGTAGCGTTTTCTACTCTCTGCTATTGACCTCTGCTTCTAGAGGTCGTTTTTTCTATTATTAGTCCTAAGTATGTAACAGTTTTAACTTGTTCTATTTTTGTTTCTTCGATTTCTATTAAGTTCTTCTTTTTCTCTCATCTGCGATCTGCATAACTTTTATTTTGTTAATATGTATCTTCATTCCGTTTTCATTGAGTAAGTACTTTTTTCATGTTTCCAAATTATTCTGAAGTTCTTTTTCAGTTTTTTGCATTTAGCACCAAATCGTCAGCAATTACTATCTCCAAGATTTCTAATCTTTGCAGCTTTCTGTACCATACATTCAGGTTTTTATTCCTTGTTGTGCGTTTCTTAATAATTTCGTCCATAAATATTATAAATATTGTTGGGCCAAGTGCTCCTCCATACCTTAAACTACCATACACCTTGTTTTCATTGAGTAAGTACTTTTTTCCATGTTTCCAAATTATTTTGAAGTTCTTTTTCAGTTTTTTGCATTTAGCACCAAATCGTCAGCAATTACTATTTCCAAGATTTCTAATCTTTGCAGCTTTCTATACCATACATTCAGGTTTTTATTCCTTGTGCGTTTCTTAATAATTTCGTCCATAAATATTATAAATATTGTTGGACAAGCTGCTCCTCCATACCTTAAACTACCATAGACCTTGTTTTCATTGAATAGGTACTTTTTTCTATGTTTCCAACTTATTCTGAAGTTCTTTTTTAGTTTTTGTGCATTTAGCACCAAATCGTCAGTAATTACTATCTCCAAGATTTCTAATCTTTGCAGCTTTCTATACCATACATTCAGGTTTTTATTCCTTGTTGTGCGTTTCTTAATAATTTCATCCATAAAATATTATAAATATTGTTGGGCCAATTGCTCCTCCATACCTTAAACCACCATATACTCTAAACATATGTGATGCTGTATTATTATTAATTACGGCGTTATTGTTCTCATTGAAATTTTTTTTTGTATTATTCTAATATTTTTTTTTTATTTATTTACGCTGTAACCACAGGGGTTATTAGCGATCTAAAAAAATTTACAAAAGTAAAGTTAGTAAAAATTACATTAGGTGATACAGTCCAGAGTCTTTAAGATAACTTATTGTGTTTTTAACGTTCATGTTTACTCCTAAGGCTTCCTTTATATTCGTTGGGATGGTATACTTCTTTCTTATTGTTTCGTATGTTTTGCACTCAGTTAATATATGTTTCACGGAAAGTGTTGTTTCACAGTTTTCACACATAGGCGGCACAGTTCGCGTAAAGAGGTGTTTATGTGTTAGGTTGTTGTGTCCCAGCCGTAAACGTGTTATTCTAACTTGGTCGGGTCTGTTCGCTGTTGGTTGGAGCCACGGTTTCACTAATTGTTTGATTTCCTTGAGTTTATTTTGCGACGCATTCCACTTATTTTGCCACGCACTAAACACTTTATATTTTATTTCTGACTTAAGTCATCGGAAGAAACCTCGTTAATAAGAATGGAGTCTTGGCTGAAGGATGCTAAGCGGGCTATTAGATCTACTTCTTCATTTCCTTGTATACCTGAATGCGATGGGACAAACATAAAGTCGACAGTGATCTTATTTTTATTTAGGATCGCTATTTCTGATTGGATATGTAAGGCAATTGGATTATTGGTGTAAAGACGTTTGATAATGCGAAGTGAGCTGAGTGAATCCGTTATTATGAGAGACGGGGATTGTTTTGACTGTTTTATGTGGATGAGTGCTTGTAATATTGCATACAACTCTGCAGTGAATGACGAAATAATAGGCTTGAATTTAAATTTTATTGATGTATTGGGTGTGAGGATGGCTGCACCAACACCGTCTGATGATTTGGATGCGTCAGTGTATATCTTATAGTGATTTTTAAAGGTTTCCATTTCTATTAAGAATGATTGTTTGATTAGGTCTGTTATGGTCTCGCTTTTTTGTATACACTAAGGTTTTAATTTTAGGAATTGGTATTAACCAAGGTGGAGAAGTTGGGGGATAATTTCAGGAAATTGAAGATGTAGGTCATGAAGGTTTCTCCTAATTCTTTCGTAAAATGGTGGATCTAATCTTGTTGCAGAGAAAGTGCCTTGAAATCGATCTGTGAATGTATTGGTATAAGTAGGGTGTTCTTTATTACTGGCTATTTTAGAAGCATATGAGAGAGAAAGATATTTGTATCGTAAACTTAGGGGTGGTTCTCCTGTTAAGCATTGTAAACTTTCAACTGGTGTCGTTCGAAACGCACCTGTAGCTATTCGTAGAGCTGTGTTTTGAACAGTTTCTAAGGTTTTCAATACTGATACTTTGCTTGATGAATAAACTATCGCACTATAGTCGAGTTTGGATCTGACTAAAGACTTATATACGTGTAATAGTGTATTTTGATCTGCTCCCCAGTTTTTGCTGGAAATAGTTTTCATAAAATTTAATCCTGCTTGGCATGATTTTTTAAGTTCTTCTGTATGTTTTTTCCATGATAACTTTTGATCGAAAACCATACCTAAAAATCGGACATTATTTGTGAAACTGAGGGTTTGGTTATATAGCTTCAGATGTGGAGTTCGAGTGTTATGTTTTCGTGTGAATAGAATACATTTAGTTTTTGTCGGTGAGAATTGTAATCCGATAGACCTAGACCATGATTCTAACTGATTGATTGTTTGTTGTAAATGTTTTTGTATACATGTACAGTTTTTTTCTTTGGCAAATAAAACTAAGTCATCAGCGTATAGTCTTCCTTTGACAATCGGTGAGCATTGTTGAAGTATATCGTTTATGGCTATTAGGAAAAGGATTGAGCTTATAACTGATCCTTGTGGTACTCCGTTCTCTTGAACTTTTTTATCTGAGTTAACGTTGTCTGATCGAACTATGAAGCTGCGAGATTGAAGAAAATTTGATATAAATTTTAACATATTTCTTCTGATATTCCAATTATGCAATTTCGTTATGATATTGAATCGCCACACAGTATCGTAAGCTTTATTAATATCAAAGAAGACTGCGGTACAATCTTGCTTATTTGCAAATGCTTCATGTATGCCTGACTCTAAGTCTATTAAGTTGTCTACATTGGATCGATTTTGCCTAAATCCGCTTTGTTGTGGGATAAGAAGTTTTTGTTGTTCTAAATACCATCTCAGTCTTTTATTTACCATTTTCTCTAACACTTTACATATAATATTGGTTAAAGATATAGTTCGATATGATTCTGGTGATGTCCGGGATTTATCAGGTTTGAGAAGAGGTAGTATTATTGCTTCGGACCAGGTTGAAGGGAAAACCTGGTTACTCCAGATTAAATTATAAAGGTCTAATAATAAATTTTTTCCGTTGTCTGGAAGATGTAGTAGAAATGCTAGGGGGATACCGTCTGGTCCCGGGCTTGAATCTTTCGAACAGTTTAAGGCTTCAGCAAGTTCTATTAGGGAAAAAGGAACGTTGAGGTTGTGAATCTCATGTTCGTCGAATCCCAGTATGTTTTTTCTTACGTTGTTTTTATGCATTTTGAAATCGTCAGTGTAATTTTCATCACTGGAATTTAACTCGTATTGGTCTGCTAACATATCTACGATTTCTTTTCTATCACTAATTATTTTGTTATTTTTTGCCAGAAAAGGAATTTTATATGGTTGGTTTTTACCAGAGATTTTCCTCAAGTTTCTCCAAACTGTACTTATTGCTGAAGAGGTATTTAGAGATGAGATGAATTTTTTCCAGGATTCTTTTCTATTCTTTTTTAGAATGTATCTTGTAGTCCTGTCGCCAGGGGGGGTACAACGGCCTCCTGTATTCAGATGGACTTACCCAAGTTTTTTTTATGTATTTTGACCCGTAGAACACGAATTTTTTGGGTAACAGTTGATCCGGATGTCGATAAGATTGTTATAAACAAAGAAGTTGAGGAATTATATAACAGCGATTTCTCGCAAAACAAAACATGTTTTTGTATTTTTTGGGCCATTCTAACCAAAAAGTGTTCCTACAAATTTTTTCGTAGGATGCATAGTTTTCGAGATAAACGCGGTGGAACTTTCAAAAAATCGAAAAATTGCAATTTTTGTACCCGAATAACTTTTGATTAAAAAATAAAATAGCAATTCTGCTTACCGCATTTGAAAGTTCAAGTCAAAGTATATCGGTTTTAGTTATTTGCGTTGCTAAAAATTTATTATTTTATTGTTAAACAAAAGTATAAACGCCTAGTGCTGGAGTGATGTTTTCAATGATTTCTCATTTAAAATCGAACGAGTAGGTAGAGTAGGTACAAGTGCAAGCGAGGCTATTTCTACGTAGCATGCATGTAAACGCATGTATTAGGCACGGGAAACACTATGTGTTTATAGCTTTTTTTAGCAATAAACACATAAATTTTTAGTAATGTATATATTCGAAACCGATAGAATTTGACTTGAACTTTCAAATGCGGTAAGCAGAATTGCTATTTTATTTTTTAATCAAAAGTTATTTGGGTTCAAAAATTGCAATTTTTCGATTTTTTGAAAGTTCAACCGCGTTTTTGCGGCTAGAATGGCCCAAAAAATACAAAAACATGTTTTGTTTCGCGAGAAATCGCTGTTATGTAATTCCTCAACTTCTTTGTTTATAACAATCTTATCGACATCCGGATCAACTGTTACCCAAAAAATTCGTGTTCTACGGGCCAAAATACATAATAAAAACTTGGGTAAGTCCATCTGAATATAGGAGGCCGTTGTACCCCCCCTGGCGACAGGACTATTGCCTCAGCTCGTCGTTTTTTGTATTCCGTTGTGTTGTCGTCTGTTTTGTAACGCTTTAGTTTATTGAAAGCTTTCTGATACTCTCTTGTAGCTTGGCTGCATTCAGGTGTCCACCATGGAAGAGGCTTATGTTTCTTCAATATTTTTGTTTTTCCTACATATGTCACTGCGGCTGCTGTGATGGTTTGTAAAAATGTACTTAAAAATTTGTCAATGTCGTTTGATGGTGTGAAGTTGGTTTGGTTAATGTCCTGTTCGATTTGTTTGGTAAAGTTAGTCCAATCAGCGTTTTTAATATTCCACTTTGGGATAGACGACTCAATATTTATTGTGTTCTGATGTGTTAAAGAAATTATAATGGGGTAGTGGTCACTACCGTATAAGTAGGGTAGTACGACCCATGTTAACGTGGTGGACAAAATTGGGTCACACAGAGTAATATCAATTGCAGATGTTGTGCCATTTTGGATGTTGAATCTGGTTGGTCTTCTGTCGTTAAGTAGATTCAGATTTTGGGATGTTATAATGTCCTCTATAATACGACCTTTCGGGTTGAGTTTTATGGAGCCCCACATCGGATTGTGGCCGTTAAGATCTCGGACGATAATTATAGGTGAAGGAATTTGTTCCAAAATAGCTGTTAAATCTTCTTGGGAAATGGTTTGATTTGGTTGGATATACATATTACATATATAAATCTTTTGAGGTATATTTATTGCGATAGTTATTAATTCAATATTATTTGAAGTCACTGGTAACTGTGTGCTCATGAATTTTTCATCTACGTAAATTGCTACTCCTCCACTGGCAATGTTTTGGTTTAATCTGTTGTTGTAGAAACATGAATAATTACGAAAGTCATATACGTGGCTTGAATTTTTGAAATTTGTTTCCTGTAGGCAGATAATAGATGGGTGTGTTTCAGAGATAATATGTTTAAGTTTTTAGAAATGGGTATAGAACCCATTTAAGTTCCATTGAAGTAGAGAAGTGAATTTAATTATTCTTTAGAGGAGTTTACAGATGTGTCGGAGTCTTCTCCCGACCATGTAGTTTTTACTGCAGTTAGTAAACCTATGTGTTTGCTAAGTTTTCTCATTAATCTGGTGCTTTTGTTTTTCATTTTTTTTGTCGGTATAATATGGATGTAATTCTGTTAGAAACTTTATAAGTGCCTGAGAGTCTTCTGAGTATAATTTTGTTGTGCTGATTATGTCTTTTGCTCCTTGTATATTTTCGAATAAATCCACTACTTGATCAAAGCTTAACAATTGTGTTTCGCTTTCTAGATATTCTCTAACTGGTTCTAGAAATGTCTTAAGATTTGTTATCTCATCTGTTAAGTTTTTGTCGTCAGTTTTGGTTTTTTTCTTTAATTGAAGTTTAGGTTTTTTGAATTCGTCTTCGGCGGGTGGCGATGTTGCATCTTCTAAGGTTTTTTTTCCTGTTCCTTTGTCCGAAGTTATTTGGGGTTTGTGAGTATTCATATGTGTATTTTTGTTTAGAGGTAAGTGTTGACTTGTTTCAGGTGAGGTTGATTTTTGTTTTTGGATATTATAGGATGACTCAGACGATGTAGGTGTTGCGATTGTAGTGTTGACTGAAGACGTGGTTAAATGTATGAATGTATGTTGTAGTGACAGTTGTTGGGTTGGGTTGATTGATAAATACGGGATGGCTACTGTTTGTGATGTGGTTTGAGAAGACATAGTAAGTGTGTAGGGAGTGGTATTTGAAATTGTGGGAGTATTTTGTGGATTATCTTGTTGAGTATGATTTATTGGTGAAGTTTGTTTCATCTCTGTTTGCACTGCGTTATCATTGGAAGGATGGTTATGAGATGAAATATTTGGACAATTAGCTGCCTGGTGTCCAGTTAATTTGCATTTGAAACATGTATCGTTTTGGGCTATAAATATGCGGTATGATGTTTGTTCTAACTCGACAATAAAAGATTCAGGTAATACAAAGTTGCCTGGCAAAGGTGAAATGAAAATTTGTCGTCGGAAGCTTAGAATGTGACTGAAAGCAGGATTGGTTGCTCCTATTCGTAGGTATGATATGTCTGAGAGAGGATTTAGACCTAGTTTTATTAATTCATCTTTAATTAAGTTGGAAGGTATACTTGGACATACACCGGACAGAATTAAGCGGACTGATGGAGTTATTAATCTTCTTGCTTCTAGTATATTTCCATTTACTTTTATCTTCTTTGTTTCTGTTATGAATTTATCTACTAAGTTTTTAGATGATAGATATATGCATATTCTACCGTTTGATATACGGGATGTGAAAATTATATTTCTTGGTTCTATATGCTGACTCAATCCTTCAAGATAGTCATTAATTGTACAATTCTCCAGAGTGTTAAATAAAATGGCTTGACTCTGTCTGGGGTTAATATATTGCTTGGTTGGCTAACTGCTTTTGAATATGATGCAACTTGTTGTGGTTGACTGGAAGATGAAATCTTTAAATGTCTTTAAAATCTAACACCGGTGTTGTCTTACAGCTTTCGTTGCGATATCCGTTCATGGAATTGGATAATATACAGATAATTGTCGTGATTTATTGAAACATTCAAATCCAAATAGACATAAATAATAAATTTTATCTACTCACAATTAAAATATTCCGTATAGAAATCACTTTCACTAGTAGTTTTTACTTTAATTACTTTTAAATAGGTTTCAGTAATTACTATTTAACTAGCTCGATAACCGAAAACACTTGTTTATCGGTAGCTGTCTAAGCATCGAATCATTATAATATATTGTTTCCCATTCCTTTTTCTCTTAGTATTTATTTTCCATAGTTTCTATCTCTGTAGCTTTTTGTAGGTTTTTTTTAAGTCGAGAATTGCTACGTATACTTTCTTTTTTTCTTGCAGGGCTTTTTGTGTGCTGTTTTAAAGTAAATATATGATTGTGCTTCGTCTAATGTGCGTTCTGTCATTGTTTTTAAATATTTGGTTATTTTTTTAATGACTTTCATACATATACTAGGGCGGTCCGATAAGTACAGCTGGTTCCTAAAAAAACTGATACGACTCTTAAAGCGTATTTTGTAGAAAATTGAGCAGTGTATTTTGAAGTATTTACATGCTGTCACTGCCAAATCTTAACATTTGTCAGATAACTTATTCTGTTCAACCTCAAAAAATGACTCCACATGCTAGCAAAGAACTAAAAGCAAGAATTGTAACGAAGATGGAAGATGGTTGGTCACTAGAGAGTTATTGCCAACGTCTTTTAAGTCGACCTGTAATAAAAGATCCTTTATTTTGACATATAAGCATGCGCAGTATTGCGTCTTTTATTTTTGTCTTTTAATAAAATACAGGCCGCCTGTATTTAAGGAAAATTAGAGGACACCTTTATTTTAATAAAAGTTCCTTTATTTTGACATAACGTGTCAAAAATGTGAAGAAAGGTCTAACTTCACTTGTATTTTGAATTTATCTTGTGATTCTTTGGATTGATAATTTATGTATTGTGGGATTGATATTTGATTAAACTTTCATCATTAAAGTTGTATGTTGGGACCTGTTGGGTTTTATTTATTAAAAACAACTCTAAGTAATATTCTGAGATATAGATTATTGATGTTTTGACCCAAACGAATATAGAAAAGAACATTTTATTGAAGCTTGAGTTATTACAAGAAGTTGTAAAAAGGAATATTACCTAAATAATTTTAAATTGTTACTAATTACAATGATCAGACTTAAAATATCAGTAACTCGTTTATTAAACTCAATATATTTTACATTTTTCTATAGAAATAAATATTTATTGAAGATATAAGAGATTGAAGATATAAGATCAATAAATTTTAATGAAAGTTAGGATTTGTTAAAATTCTAGATTCAAAATAGAGTTCTATTCAACAGATATATAACAACAGGTTAACAAAATAAAACAAAGGTTCAAGTATTTATTTTTGAAAATTTAATCTTTTATAGATAAGAATCTATAAAGTTTTTAATCAAAAGTATTAATACACTTTCATTTTCATGCCATCTTCTTCTTCTGGTTCTTATCCGTTTCGAATGTTGGAAATCATATAGCAATCGTAACCTTGCTATAGTCGGTTCGCTAAACTCAGACGCATCTGGCTAGATATTTTAGTCGATATTTTTTTTGTTTTTTGCCAATTTTGCAAAAATTGGCAAAATTACTAAATATTTAGTGATTATTAACTATTTAAAAATTATTTTTTGCCAATTTTGCTAAAATTGGCAAAATTACCGACTAAAATATCTAGAAAGTTGCGTCTGAGTTTAGCGAACAGACTATAGCTGCGATTCGAAACAGTTCCATTGATATTCTCCCTCTACCAGGTCTTCGCTTACCTTTGACTGTACCTTGCAATATGTACTGCAGCAGGGAGTAACGGTGCTGATTTATCATATGTGTCCCAGATACTGCAGTTTTATGCGTTTAATGGTAAACACAATCTCCAATTCCTTCTTCATTCTTCCTTGTTCGTGATCCATTTCATGCCATCAGTATTTGTTTATTTAAACATTGCCAAAAAAATTAATAAAAACCAGCATAAAGCTTAATTCTTCTATTATCTTTTTGTATATCGGGAAGTTTATCTGACAGATTAGAGGTCTATTCATTTTCAGATAACTAATTAATGGGAAGTTTATATAACAGTATCCTTAGTATCTGTCTTTTCAGCTCCGGATAACTAGTTAACGGGAAGTTTTTCTCTGTCAGATATCTATTAGTATCTAATCTGTCAGATAAACTTCCTGATAACTAGTTATCCATAGGTGAAAAGAAAGAAAGAGAGGGCCAAATGGATAAATATCAAACGCCAATAGCATGTATGTATATATTTATAAATTTATTATTTAAAACCTGCTAATGATCATAAAATACTTAAAATCAGTCACCAATATAATATTTATATTTATTTATAAATTTATTAACAAACTGCAGTCCAATAAAAATAAAATTAGTTTAAGCGCTAGCTTTAAATGTCGAACAATAATTTTAAACAAACACACACACAATTTAGTCGCATTAGATTAGCTCCTGGTTGAAAATGTACTGCCACAGCTTCTATATCAATATCAACAGCACACTCATTTGCCAGTATTTCAACGTTTTCTCTATTATGTACTACTGCAATATGTAAAACTGAACAAGCTGCATCTCATTACATATGGTAAAATGGGAAATCTCTTCACAATACCAAATGTTCTTTCAATAACAATTCTTGAAGGGATTTGTGATGGATTATAAAAACACAACTTCTGTCTGAAAATTCTGGAATGGTGTCATTCGGTAGTTGTAGTTGAGGAATGGATATCCACTATTCCCTAATAATATATTCTCCAGAAATTCCCCATTACATATACCCATAATGCAAAAGTATTTAAAAACTCCTAAAATAGTATTTCTAATTTATTGCACTTCCATATTATTGAACGATTAGTATTATGGGATATATTATGTTGTTCTCTAAACATCTTTAAATGACAAAATAATTAGATTTAACGTTTTACTCTTCAATTATCTTATTTTAATTTATATCGACAAATGGAATTTTATAGGTTATTTTTATATTTACAAAAATATTTCATGTCATTTGTCAAAATAAAAGATTCTTTAACTGCGTTTGCAATACCACTCTTTTAGACCCGTCCTGTATTTGTCCTTTATTAAAGTATCCTGTAATAAAGGATCCTTTATTTGCCGGTGGCAATAACTCTCTACTATCTGCCGTAGTGAACCATTTGAACGTAAGCAGAACAACAGTTTTTAATATTAATAAAAGATGGAGAGAACAAGAAACTCTCGAAAGAAAGCAAGGTTCTGGAAGACCAAAAATATCTACCGCTCATGAAGATCGTACGCTTTTGGAGAGATTAAAAGACAATCCTTTTGAAGATGCGAAAACTGCAAGAACTATGTCACAGTTTCTGGGAAGAAAGGCAACAACTTGCCGCAGAATTAAAGCATCGCGTCTTAGGTACCGAACTGCAGTAAAAAAACAAGATCTTATACCACAACAGAAGCAATCAAGACTCACATGTGCTTTAAACCATTAGCTACAAAATCAAGATTTATCTTTTAATTTGGTTACAATTCTTGCTTTAATATATTGTTGATAGCCTAATAAAATAAAAAAAAGTCAAAATGTAAATTCGTACAGGTTGAAACAAATTTTATATCAAAGTTTAGGTGGGTACAAAAGATATTTTCAAGAAAGTATCCAAATCATACAAGGGGATCATTGTTTAAATAATTAAAAAGGGGTCATTTTTGCAAAATAAACACTTCTTTAACTGCTGAGGTAATTCACTTATTAATGAAAGTCTACGGGATTTTTTTCTGCAAAGTTCAACGGTAAATCTTTCGTATAAGACTTACTAAATTAAATTGGACCCCCTATTTATTTAAATAATTGTATATAAAACTGAAAAAACAAATTTGCAAAAAATTATTTTTAGCGTTTTAAATAAGCAATATAAAATATCTGATTTTACACACTATGTTGCGCTATGTGACCCATATTAAGCAAAAAAAAATTGGTCGAAAAATATTTAATATTTTTTGAGATATTGAATTTGTTTATTAAATGTTACTATATTTTCAGTTGCAAAAACGCGGTTGTTGCCAAAGAAATATTCACCTATATAAGATCTCATTATTTTTATTTTTATGTATGTTTTCGATAAATGTATTGATAAATTCAAATTTCAATTAAACTCCCCCCTAAAATGGCATTTGAAAATTATTCAAATTTGTTTAGAAATCGTTTTTTTAATAACATCGTGGGGATTAAATATTTTAAAATGCCGTTTCAATAATTGGGTTTCTGGGAATTTTTTACTAATTAACAAAATTTTTTTGTCGTTTTTTCTTCTTCTTTTTTTCTTGGAGTTATATTACTATGGGCCCTTTTAGGGTTAAATTTCATTAAGAATGCCGAATCTCTAAGTTGTAGATTCTAGACCTAAAAATATTAAGATTTACCTAAAATCACTTAAATAAAATGTGGCTATTTACTGAGTTACAGGGTGTTTTATTTAAATATTTAAAAATTGTTGTTACTAAGTACTTTAAAACTATTTGACGTATCCTTATCATACTTGGCAGAAAGTGTGGCTATTATACGCCCTACTAAATTGTGATTAATAAGCGTTTCTAGCTAGTGCCAGAGGCGTACGCCAGGGGATAGTGAATGATTGACCCTTCCCAAATTCTACGCCACTGGGTGAATTACTATTTTAGCGAAATTTTTCGATTCTCCAATACTTTGTATGTAAATAACCTTATTGGTATCGATAAAGTCATTAGTTTTCGAGATATTGGAAGTTTAAAATAAATGAATGAATGAATCAAAATAACTGTGCTGTTTCATTTTTCACGTCCAATATCTCGAAAACTAATGACTTAATCGTTATAAGTAAAGAGTATATTATTTACATAGAAAGTATTGGAGAACCTAAAAATTCCGCTAAAATAATAATTCGCTCAGTGGCGTAGAATTTGGGAAGGGTCAACTATTAACTATCCCCTGTCGTACGCCTCTGGTAGTAGCTATAAACTTTGTTTATCAAAATTTAGTAGACTGTATAGTACCCACACTTTCTGCCAAGTATGATAAGGATGCGTCAAATAGTTTGACAGTACTTGGTAAAAATAATTTTTAAATTTTTAAATAAAACACCCTGTAACTCAGTAAGTAGCCACATTTTATTTAAGTGATTTTAGACCAATCTTAATATTTTTAGGTTTATAATCTACAACTTGAAGATTCGACATTTTTAATGAAACTAAACCCTAAAAGGGCCCGTTGTAATGTAACTCAAAGAAAAAAAAAAGAAGAGGAAAAAAAGACAAAAAAATTCGTTAATTAGTGAAAAATTCTCAGCAACCCAATTATCTAAACGGCATTTCAAAATACTTAATCCCCGCGACGTTATTAAAAAAACGATTTATAAACAAATTTGAATAATTTTCAAATGCCATTTTAGGGGGAAGTTTAATTGAAATTTGAATTTATCAATACATTTATCGAAAATATACATAAAAATAAAAATATTAAGATTTAATACAGGTGAAAATTTTTCTGGCAACAACCGCGTTTTTGCAATTGAAAATAGAGTAACATTTAATAAACAAATTCAATATCTCAAAAAATATTAAATATTTTTCGACCAATTTTTTTTTAATTAATACTGATAACATAGCGCAACTTCTCCTGTAAAATAAGATATTTTAGAGTGCTTATTTAAAACGCTAAAAATAATTTTTTGCAAATTTGTTTTTAAAGTTTTATGTCTAATTATTTAAAAAAATGGGGGGTCAAATTTAATTTAGTAAGTCTTATGTGAAAGATTTACCCTTGAACTTTGCAGAAAACAATCCTATATACCTTCATTAGTAATCGAATGACCTCAGAAGTAAAAAAGGAATTTTTTTTGCAAAAATGACCCTTTTTTAATTATTTAAACAATGATCCCCTTGTATGATTTGGATACTTTCTTGAAAATATCTTTTGTACCCACCTAATGATATAAAATTTGTTTCAACCTGTACGAATTTACATTTTGATTTACATGTAGTGTAATTTTATTTTACTAGACTATGAGTTAAGTCGTTTGTTTTATACCTTAATAATAATAAAACTAATAACAACAACCCTATTTTATGTAAAAACTATCATTTATATACCTACTCTTTATAAATTGCAGGAATTCAAAATAATATAAAAATTTAGACCTTTTTTTTATTGGCTTTAGGATTAGACCATGCGGCCAGAAACAAAGTAAATAGTACATACATATAAACATAATATACAGGGTGTAACAAAAATATAGGTCATAAATTTAATCACATATTCTGGGACCAAAAATAATTCGATTGAACCTAACTTACCTTAGTACAAATGTTCACATAAAAAAAAGTTACAGCTTTTTAAAGTTACAAAATGAAAATCGATTTTTTCGAATGTATCGAAAACTATGGGAGATTTTTTATTGAAAATGGACACGCGGCATTCTTATGGCAGTAGCATCTTAAGAAAAAATTATAGTGAAATCTGGACACCCCATAAAAATTTTATGGGGGTTTTGTTCCTTTAAACCCCCCCAAACTTTTGTGTACGTTCCAATTAAATTATTATTGTAGTACCATTAGTTAAACACAATGTTTTTAAAACTTTTTTGCCTCTTAGTACTTTTTCGAAAAGCCAGTTTTTATCGAGATATTTCGAATATTTGTCAAATCCACCACATATTTGTATATGGTTAAGTACGATTATGGAGACTGTAATAATATGAACATTTATTTATAATTTACATTTTTAGGGATATTTTGAACCATTATAAAAAAGAAGTCACATCTCGATAAAAGGTGCCTTTTCGAAAAAATACAAAAAGCCAAAAAAGTTTTAAAAACACTCTGTTTAACTAATGGTACCGCAGTAATATTTTAATTGGAACGTACACAAACATTTGGCGGGTTTAAAAGAACAAAGCCCCCATAAAATTTTTATGTAAACATATTGAAAAATAAGCCTCAACTCGATAATAACTGCCTTATCGAAAAAATACTAAGAGGCAAAAAAGTTTTAATAATATTGAATTCAACTAATGGTACTACAATAATAATTTAATTGAGACGTACACAAAAGTTTGGGCGGGTTAAAGGGAACAAAATCCCCATAAAATTTTTATGGGGTGCACAAATTTCTATAATTTTTATTTAAGATGTTCCTGCCATAAGAATGCCACATTTCCATTTTCAATAAAAAATCTCCAATAGTTTTCGATATATTCGAAAAAATCGATTTTCATTTTGTAACTTCAAAGGGCTGTAACTTTTTTTATGTGCATATTTGTGCTAAGGTAAGTTAGGTTCAATTGAAAGTATTTTTGATCCCTGAATATGTGATTTAATTTATGACCTGTATTTTTGTTACACCCTGTATATCTTATCTAAACTATCTAATTACTAATCTAAGTTAAGGTTATCTAAGTCTGACCTTTTTGTTAAGAATAGATATAATAAAAATTTTATTTTCAAATTTAGACCTTAATAATTATAACAAATTTATGACTTAACATAATATGTAATCAGTTGTTTATTTTATTATTTTTTTGGCATAATAAATATAATATAATGTCAAATCAATCAAATACACTGCTCAAAATGATCATATCTTACTAAGAGTCGTATCAGTTTTTTTAGGAACCAGCTGTACTTAGCCTTCAAAAGAAAAACGAAAATTTTCGAAAAGCGGCGATTTATTTTTGAACGTAGTCTCCTTTTAGCTGGATACACTTGACCCAACGATTCTCCACCTTCTTTAACCCGTCTGAAAAATACCTTTTCCTGAGGTCGGCAAAGTAGGCTTCCGTGGCGGTGATGAACTTTTTATTCGACTTAAATTTCTGCCCGGCGATTGACTTTTTCAAGTTTTTTTTATGGCATAGACTTGGGTGTAAATTGGCCAGTCACAACTTTTTTGTTTTCTATTCGTACGTAAAGAAGGCAATGAGGTCCTTAGAGTTCCATAGCAAACTCTTCCACAGCTCTCTACTCAGTTCAAAAGCTGCGCCGCTATGGACTATCCAAGTTGCTCATTACATTTTTCCATTATACATCTTCTTCTTCTTCTTTTTCCATATGTACATAATATATCAAATTATCAGGATTAATAAATTTAGAGGTTAATTTTAGTTTCACAGATAAATTTCATTAAACGATCATATATATTTTTGCTGTTCAGAGACAATAGATAGGATATGTTGAAAGGTGGAAAAACATTACATTTTATTAAATTTTCGATTAAATTATAGCTGTGTGGAATGTATTTTGTGCACTCAAAGAAAGTGTGATTCAAATCACCCACCTTCTGACATTCAGTACAAAGATTTGAATCAAAAACTTTAATTCTTGCTAGATGTAGAGGGAAACATGCATGTCCAAACTTCATTCTGATTAATGTTGTTATATATCTTCGAGGTACTACATAATTTTTAAACCAATATATATTTGGAACAGAAGGCTGAATCAGTGAATACTGAGATTTGGATTGTTTACAAAGATCTCGCTATGATTGACTCCACTGATTTTTAACTCGATGCTTAATAGTGTTAACTAAATCAGATATGCAAAACTTACGATTATTTGAAGTACCATACTCAATAGCTTTTTTAGCCAAACTATCAACATATTCATTATGCGTTAGTCCTTGACCCATAAAAAGTTCACTCTTCTTTTATTTTTATGAATTTCAAAAAGGATTTTCTTAATTAGTAGGATATAAATATTTGAATTGTTATTGGGAAAATCTATAGTTTAAATAGCAAGAAGAACAGAGAGTGAATCCGAAATAATTGTTGCAGATAATCTTCTGATTCTTTAAAATACTGCAGGGCCTCATAAATTGCTATGGCTTCAGCACTGAAGGTAGAAAAATCATGGCCTAACTTGAAACATTTTTTCTGTTTTAGTAGCAGGTATGTAAAAGGCACATCTAGTGCCAACTAACGTCTTAGATGCATCTGTATACATATTTACAGAGTCTGGCCAATTCCCTAAGAATGTTCTTAAGATTGTTCTTTTTCAAGTTTGGAAACAAAAAAGTCATACTGGCCCAAATTTGGCGAATGCGTTGGATGAAACAGCAGTTTGTTGTCCAATTCGACCAATTTGGCCATGACGATGGCGGAAGTGTGAGCTGGACCGTTGTCATGGTGGAAGAGTATTTTTTCTTCCCCAATTAGGGATGTTTTTCTGAATATTCGGCGTCGAATCACTTCGAAGTGGATATAGATCACACCTTGTAAATCTCAGAAAATGTTGGCTATCATCTTTCCGGCCGATTGTACAGTCTTCGCCCTCCTCGGAGCAAGTTCGCGGGGTGATGTCCATTGATCGACTGTTCCTTGGCCTCTGGTATATACCAGTGGAACCATTGGAACAAGTGGAAACATTGTTTCGTCGATGGTTATGAAAGAAAATAGAAACTCATTTGAAGAGCTCAGGGCTAAAAGGATGAGGTTCCAAAAAAACAAGTTTTGAGAAATTAGATTTTTAAGTTTTAAAACTAAATATAAAAATAATTAACAGAAAGGGCATTTAATTTTGGTTACTAATTCATGCAGTAACTTACAGGGTATGTATAGGTTATGTTTTTGGGCTACCAAATTACTATAAATATAAATTGATTTATCTTTTTATGTCATGAAATCTCGGGCTAAATGGATGAGGGTCCACTACACTAACGTGTCTTAATTTTCAAAAGTAATATCATACAGATCTGCTCCTGTTGATTACACAAAACAAATACAGTAGACGATTATTAGTAATGGATACAATGAAAAGCTTTAAGCATGTGGCAGTGCGTCAAAATATGAGCAATGAGATTTTACAGGGCAAGATTTTTTCAAATGCTGAATATCGACTTATTTTGCTTTATTTAAACGTAAAAGCTCTGGCAGGTGAAAACAGCCTTCTTGTAGTACAGCTTGTTTCCTCTTAGGCTTAGTAACAATACTTCATTTAGACCATTAACAGTCTGACGACATCAGAGTCATAGATCAGACATCATAGTAACATCATTCGAGGGTGATGAGAAACGATGCTTAGTTGCGGATGTTCCTGTCACACTCGAGGTACCTAAGTACAAGTGACCTCTAATTGGTAAAAACATTGTTATTTTATCAAGTCTCTTAGTATAGTATAGTTAAAAAGTTAGTTAACCATACAGAAAATGGCGTAATTTTTGTTCTGACCTGCGCTGGAATCGCAGAAAATTTTAAGCTCTTTTACTTGCAAGTCATTGCAAAATAAAATCCCAAAGCAAAGAACAAAACATCTGAGCAACAAATAGCACTAATAGCAGAGACCTCCGTGGTCAGCAATCTGAACTAGTAGACCAGGGCCCATCTGTAAAAATATTAGTACATTTGGACGTTGAGAGGTGACTCAAATTTTTTTGCAGAAATTGCTTGAAAATAACTCAAATAATAATATTTGAATTATCCTCCCTCTCAAAAAGGTCCGGAACATTGTTTAAATAATCAAAATGTCAAAAAATGAAGGAAAAATTCGATTTTTTTCTTCGTTTTTTGATTATAACTTTAAAAGTATTCATTTCCTAGAAAACTTGTACTGACATAAATGTTGCATAATTAAATTTCCTACAATATAGAATTGGTTAACAATTTAAAAAATAGTCACCCTTGTTGCAAAATAGCAATAATTGCGAAATCACCATAACAAAAACAAGTATTCGCATTTTACGTTTTTCAACCATTTATGCTACACTTAGGAACTTCACATTTCACCCAGAAAAACTTTATGATACAGTAAAACAATACTGTAAATTTCATTAAGATCAGTTCAATAGGTTTTGCGAAATAAATTTTGCAATCCAGCTTTCGCAAAAAAATTCATTTTTTCAAAATGTTACAGGACTGAAAGTAAAGCAGATAGCAAGTTGAATTTTTTTTTGTGTAAGAGTGTACCTTTCATTTGCAATTTGCAAAATGAAAATCGATTAACTACCACGGCGTCAGGAATTTTTTTAAATAAACATTAATTATTGGTGCTACGCACAGGACAGCGGATAGTTTACTCTGATTGGGCATTTCAATGACTAATGACCTTTGATAATGATTAATACATTTTAATTATTATTACATTTCGATATGAATAAATAAATTTGTTTATTGCAAAATAAAAACAAATACTCTATCCTTTGAAATAACACTTTTTTTAGCAAAAACTTTCTGTGTTCATATATTCTAAATTAGAGAATAAAAGTTAATTATTTTTAAACATATGCAATTGTTTAAACAATATTTCACAAACAGTAATAAAATTAGTTTGATTTTTGTGGAATTAAAATATTAAAATACAACAAAATATAGAGTAAGAAAATAATATATTAGATATAGATTGGAAGAACTTTTAGTGGAAATCAACTTGTGTGAATCGAACACCGCTGTCCTGCGCGTAGCACCAAAAATGTTTATTTAAAAAAATTCCTGACGCCGTGGTAAT
This sequence comes from Diabrotica virgifera virgifera, assembly GCF_917563875.1. NCBI lineage: Eukaryota > Metazoa > Arthropoda > Insecta > Coleoptera > Chrysomelidae > Diabrotica > Diabrotica virgifera. The sequence continues at coordinate 141,372,175 of NC_065450.1, forward strand.
TAATCGATTTTAATTTTGCAAATTGCAAGTGAAAGGTACAGTACACTTCTATAAGCAAAAAAAAATTCAACGTGCTATCTGCTTTATTTTCAGTCCTGCAACATTTAAAAAAAATGATTTTTTTGCGAAAGCTGGATTGCAAAATTTATTTTGCAAAATCTATTAAACCGATCTTAATGAAATTTACAGTGTTGTTTTAGTATATCATAAAGTTTTTCTGGATAAAATATGAAGGTCCTAACTGTAGCATAAATGGTTGAAAAACGAAAAATGCGAATACTTGTTTTTGTATGTTTTTTTTTCGCAATTATTGCTATTTTGCAACAAGGGTGACTATTTTTTAAATTTTTAACCAATTCTGTATTGTAGGAAGTTTAATTACGCAATTTTCATGTCAGTACAATTTTTCTCAGAAATGAATAGTTTTAAAGTTATAATCAAAAAACCAATAAAAAAATCGAATTTTTCCTTCCTTTTTGGACATTTTGATTATTTAAACAATGTTCCGGACCTTTTTGAGAGGGAGGATAACTCAAATATTATTATTTGAGTTATTTTCAAGCAACTTCTGCAAAAAAATTGAGTCACCTCTCAATGTCCATCTCAAAACAGATGCGCCCTGGTCTATAGGTGGACTGTCATCCTTTTAGCCTGCATATGTAGCACCTTCATTCTTTTAGCCTAGAAGACGTATTTTTAAAAACTGAATGGCTTGTACGCCTTTATCTCTTTTGCTTAGTTAGATACCATGCAATATTTTACATGAGATAAAGTACCAGAAATAGGTATTATCTCCATAATGACAAATAATGGACCCTCATCCTTTTAGCTTTGAGCTCTTCATTTGGATTACTCTTAAACAATATCAGTCACTGTTCTGAAATAGTCTCATGGTTGGGTTTATTGTTCGGAGTTAGAAAATGCGGCAGCCACCGTTCCGGCAGCGTTTTTATGCCCAAAATGTCGTGCAGGATATGACCGACGAGATCTTTTGAGATGCCTACTGTCTCAGCTATCTCATGTACCTTTAGTTGGCGGTCGACCAATACGAGATCGTCGATTTCTTTCACGCTATACTCAGTGGTAGCCGTTTTCGGGGCACCTGGGATTGACTTATTAAAATCAGACATGCCACCACGGTGAAACTTGTTATAATTCATAATGTCGTGGACCTGACGTAATCATTTAGTGACGTCGATCTACGAACAAAACAATGATATCAGGCATTGCTAAAAACATGTAGTTCTCTTCAGTGCGTCATCGTAGCGAGACAGAGACGAACTAGTTTAGAACTAAAGAACTAACTTAGTTTAGACCAACTAACTGCGTTAGTGAAATAGCTTTAATATTTTTATTTTTTTTTGTCATTAATAATTGATAACTGTGTACTTAACTTATTTCGTCTTAAAACATAATACCAGCAGAAGTGGTTCTAATTTATTTAAACAATAATTGTGTTTAAACAAATGGTATAAATCAATTTCATCTGCCCGGACAATTTTTTTTTCGGTTTTTTTGGATAATTCTGAATAAAAAAGGTTTATTGTAATTTTTCTCTAAAGTTGATCATTTTCAGCTTATAAACAACTTAAAACTGAAATTTAGAAAAAAAACGAAAAATGATGATTTTTAAGACTCAAAAACACACAATTATTTTTGAATTCTCCAAAAATTGTTCTATCAGTTTCTGATACTTTAGTTTAGCCTTATTTGATTTTAAAACATTGTTTTTAGTTGTTTGAGGCCCTTATCACAACCTAAAAAATGAATTTATACAAAACTGTTCAATTCTAACTAACTAACTACCTATGAACTAACTTCCTATGAAATTAAAATGGTGCATGTTTTTAGGGCCCATTTATTTTTTCGGGCATGCGTATTTACGAGGTTCACGAGATTTTGAAACTACCAATTTTTGACGGTTTCCATCGAAGGATAAGAGTCACCATTTACAGAATTTAATCGCTTTTTGATTTCGCTGCGGGATTCCGCTTCTAAAAACAAGAGTCGAATCACACTCTTTTATAATTTTTCTTAAAACCCCAAACACGCCCCCTTACACACGCGGTCAAAACAAAACTATGAGTCCAATTTGGCTGATATTTTGACATAGGCCGTCTACAAGAATGTATTACACGATGGTAGATTTCTCTTGTAACAGTGGCGCCATTGGGTCGAGAGGCTAAGTACTTCTCGGACCACCCACGTACGTCAATCCTAGGTAGTTACTAAAATAAATTGTCCCCTATATCTTTTTTTAAACGCTTTTATTTAGTTCAATAGTTTGCGTCAAATCTTTAGACGTTAATTTGACTGCCTTTTCTTCAATGCAAATGAATGAAAATTTGCAGACATATGCATTCGCGGGAACAATACACGAATAGTCAATAAACAAAAATTTTCATGTTTATTAATTGTTTAAATAAAAAAAAACGATTTTAATGGAAAACCGATTTTAATGGAAAACGCTTAAATTCTCTTGTTTTTTACAATGTAAAAACTTGAACCTTTTACGGATTGTATAGCTAATAATATGAACAATACATAATTTCACTTTTTACGTTAATTGTTTACGTTATGCTTCATTAATAAACAATAAAGTTTCAAATTTTTTGCCGATTCCGACTACTTTTCATGTTAGTACATCATATGTTTTATACATATTTTAATAAACATGACGATATATTTTAATGTTTGAAAAGTGTAAGACTAAAAAGTAAAAAATAAAAAATATGAAAAAAATTTTTAAGAAACGCTTTTCTTTAGTTATGAGTGACTAAAATTAAAAATATTATAAAAAAATCAACTAAAAAGCAAAAAATAAAAAAAAAATGAAAAAATCTAACACATTCGTTAAAAAAAGCGTGGGGCGAAAACCGTTTATTCGATGAACACGCGCCACGCTTTTCTTTGACGGATGGGTTAGATTTTTTCAATTTTTTTTTATTTTTTGCTTTTTAGTTGATTTTTTTATAATATTTTTAATTTTAGTCACTCGTAACTAAAGAAAAGCGTTTCTTAAAAATTTTTTTTCATATTTTTTATTTTTTTATAAATAGGTACTATTAGTACGTTCTTTAAAGGTAAAATATTGCAAAACCTCTAAATTTTAAAGAACCGATTTAGGGAAGTCACTGAAGGTGAATATGAGCTATTACTTCCGATTTCGTTGAACCTCCATCGATTTGCATGAAAATTGGTGAGTGGTTAGTGGATATCTCAAGGAACAAAGGTGACATGGTACCAACTTGCGCTTTTACCCTGGGGGTGGATGCCACCCCTTCTCGGGGGTGAAAATTATTTTATTAAAAATAACCCCATAATTCGATAGAGGGACAAATTTCAAGCAAAATTTGTTATATAAAGTTATTAAAATAAATCAAAACTTTTGAGTTATTAAAGATCAAAGATCTTAATTTTTCTCGAGAAAAATGCATGTTTTTAACCAATTTTTCATCAATAACTCAAAAAGTGTAAGTTTTTACAAAATAGGTATTATTATCAAAATTAAAGCTAATAAAAAATGAAATAAACCCCTTACTACACAAACCTTTTAATGTTAACTAAAAGTGAGTTATAGGTAATTTAATGTATATTTTTTTCGGAGAGTAAAAAACTAAGTATTCAAGCTGAAATAACGGGAAACTGATGCATTCTATAACATAAACTTATTAAAGATTTGTCAAAGTACTTAAAAATATCTATTATATGATCCCCCAAACATGTTGATAGCGTTAAAATTTATGCTCCAAATTTTTTTCAAAATTTATCTTTTAAAAATTTTTCCAAAAAATGTTAATTGTTTTTTTTTTAATAACTTCGTTCGTGTTTACGACAATGTTAATTGTTTTGTTTTAATAACTTCGTTCGTGTTTACGACATCAGGTTTATCTAAAAACTGTTTGAAAACTAATTCTAAGTGCTATTTAAGCACGTTGAACCTAATCTTTTAAACCCCTTACTTTTTTAAAAATAAAAGGGTAAATGATCCCGGTTTCATGGTTCCCACAGCAAAATTTAAGATTGAAACGTTTCTATCTCGGTTATTTTTTACCCTATAGAAATAGTAAAACAGGTAAAATATTTGGCACAGAAAAAACTAAAATTGGGTTATGTATAATTTTTTACGTATATTGGGTATTTTTGGAGTTATTATCAAAGGAATATGAGAATTACAATAATTTTAAAAATGATGATTTTTTTAAATATCTTCTTTTCAAAAATATGCATTCTAAACCGGTCAAACTTATCGAAAACATTACTTATGCTAATATAAATAAGTTTTTGTAAGGATTACTATAAATTTTAATTTTTGTGGAAATGGCGTATGTTTTATTTTTCACTTTTTCCTAAAAAATTCGAAACGGTTCTTTTATTTTCATTATAACTTGCTTAACTTTGACGCTATTACCTTGTTCTGAAACTCATTTGATAGGTATTCCGAAGTACTTTGGCAAACGTTTAGCAATAATATTTTATACATTGCATTGTTTTCCCGTTATTTAAGCTTGAATACTTAGATTTGAGTACTCGTCGAAAGAAATACACATTCAATAGCCAATAACTCACTTTGAACTAACATTAGTTTAGTTCTTTCGGTGAGGAATGTATTTAATTTTTTATTATCTTCACTTTCAGTAATAATAACTTTTTTGTAAAAGCTTATAGTTTTTGATTTATACTTAAAAAACCGATTTAAAACATGCATTTTTTTACGAAAAAATAAAATCTTTGGTCTTTAATAACTCAAAAAGTGTTGATTTATTTTAATAACTTTATATGTATAACAAATTTTGCTTATAATTTGTCCCTCTATCGACTTATGGTATTATTTTTAATAAAATTATTTTCACCCCCGAGAAGGGGTGGCATCCACCCCCAGGGTAAAAGCGCAAGTTGGCATCATGTCACCTTTGTTACTTGAGATATCCTCCAATTACTCACCAATTTTCATGAAAATCGATGGAGGTTCAACGAAATCGGAGGTGAAAACCTTCAGTGACTGCACTAATTGGATTGACATGAAATTTGGCATATACATAGCTAACAAGTCAAAGAAAAAAGTGATATTGTGCCGATGTGTGCTTTTGCCCTAGGGGTGAGTTTAGCCCCCTTTTGGGGGTGAGTTTCGCCCCCCTTTTGGGGGTGAGTTTCGTCCCCTTTTGGGGGTGAAAAATATATGTTCGAAATAAGCCGGGAAATGGATAAAATGACTAATTCTAAGTAACTTTTGCTCTATAAAGTTTTTTCACCAAAATAATACTTTTCGAGTTATTTGCGAGTGAATATGTTAATTTTTCCACAAAATAACCACGTTTTCAGACGGTTTTTCGCAAATAACTCAAAAAGTAAGTATTTGGTCGAAAAAAATATAATTCTTATCAAAAATATAGCACGTAAAAAAGTGAAAAACATGGTGTATATATTAGGTCACTATACCTAGTAGAAGCAGAGTTATAGCTAATGAAAAATAGGTTCATATTCGTCAAATTCCAAATATTTTAACGTGCCATAACCAAAAAACGAAGCACTTTTTTGGGGAAAACTTATTTTAACTTTTTTAAAGTGTTTAAAAAATGCTTATTTTTGTTTTTTAAAAAAATTTTTTAGCATCAAAAGTAAACAAGTTACGCTCAAAATAAAGTTGGTCCCTTTTTTTGGTAAGAAATCGGGAAAATCACCCCCTAATTAGCATTTCATATGAACTTAATTGTTACCACTTCACAAGTTTTTTACTCGCGTAAGTATTGATCATATGATCTGTAAGTTTTATCGGTTCAAAGTCCTTACTTTTGAAAGAGCTGTAGTTAAAAGGGCTTGAACGAGTCACTTATCACGAGTGTATGCAAATTTAGAAACACCGAATCTTAACCAATTTTTGTCTTACAGAAAAAAAAAAAAAAAAAAAAAAAAATACAAAATATTCAAAAAAGTAAAGCTGACTTTTTTTATTGTTTAAGATTTTTGGTATCTCGAACAATTTTTAAGTTATTTTGAAAAAAAGCAGTTTTTTCAAAATTAAATTTTTTAAAAGTTTTACTTTAAAACCAATTTTTTTCAGAAATAAGCACTTTGAATCGATGAAACTTACAGATCATATAAACACAACATAAGTAAAGTAACTTGTGAAGCGGTAACGATTAATTTCATTTAAGTTGCTAATTGGGGGGGTGATCTTCCTGATTTTTTTTGCCAAAACAAAAGGGACCAACTTTATTTTGAGCGTAACTGATTACGTTTGATGCTAGAATTTTTTTTATAAAAACAGAAATAAATCTTTTTTAAACACTTTAAAAAAGTTGTAATGTGTTTTCCCCAAGAATGCTTCATTATTTGAATATTTCACATTGAATTATTCTATTCGGAATTTTTCGAATATGAACCTATTTTTCATTAGCTAAAAGTCTGCTTTTGCTAGGTATAGAGACCTAATATATACACCTTTTTTTTCACTTTTTGATAGGCTATAGTTTTGCTAAGAATATTTTTTTCGACAAATCGCTTACGTTTTGAGTTATTTGCGAAAAACCGTCTAAAAACGTGGTTATTTTGTTGAAAAATGAACATATTACACATCGGCACCATATCACTTTTTTTCTTTGACATGTTAGCTATGCGTATGCCAAATTTCATGTCAATCCAAGCGGTTCTTTAAAATTTACAGCAAAAACCGTGAAAGAATGTGAAGAGTGCAGGGGAAAACAAGGAATGTCACTTTTTCATGAAATTTTTTTTTCTCGCCATGTGGTAGCAAAAACTGTGTACTTAGGCCAATCAAGTTAGGTTTTTACTAGACATAACGAAAAAGACGAGGTTTGACAGTTGAAATGTGTAGTATGAGATATTACAAAAAGACTACCATCTTGGGATTCATCAATTTTTTAGTGGAACATTTTTTAAATAAACAATCAAAACGTCAAACTTAGTTTTTTACTCATAACTTAAAAACTTATTTATTTAGAAATTTGACGTCCACAGGTAACTTTCTCAGAAAAAAAAGATACATCGAATGAGATACGCTAAATAAAAATCGGTTAATAAACAAAAAAGTTATTGCAAAACGGATGACAAAATCACTGTTTTTGAATATAGTTAATAACAATTTTATTGTTTGTTAAAATACGTTTTAATATACCCAAAATTGAGGGCACTATGGTGTTTGAATGGTGTGCAAAAAATGGTCCAGATCTGTTAAATAGTTTTCGTAAAATTTAATTTGTTTATAAAATTTTTTGAAAAACGAGCTAATTTCTGAGGCTGGTCCAGTTAATATGGCTGAATGTATCTCAATAATCCGGGGCTCATTTCCTTCGTTAAGATGTATACTAACAGCTTATGAAAAAAAGTAAAAAAATTACATATACGTACACAAAATTATTTGTTAATAAATACCAGTTTTTAAGCTTCTCAACAATTACAATAATTTCGTAGAAATGAGATCAAATTAAATGGCAATAAAAAATACGGAAAGCTGGTTAAAATACACAACTTTCAAAAAAAAAATGTTTAGGTCCTACGACCCTTGGGGTCTGAGATAGCCCCTTTTTTTGAAAAAATCAGTGTTACGTTAATTAACAACACTAAGAGCTGAAATTAACCAATCTTTTATAAGAAAAGTCAAAGTTTTTAACAAAGTTTTTAGTAAGAAAAAATGTTAAAAATTGTTTAAATAGGAGTGTTATAAACACAGAGTATTTTGCGTTACAACTAAAGTAAAAAATAGCGGGCGTAGTCGACTGACTGAATAGTGGGCGCGGTTGGCGACCGGCATGCGGCAGCAACTATTAAAATTACGTTATCCAGACCACAAAAATCCACTTTAAGGTGAATGACACATTTTCGTCATTCCTTATGTTTTCGAGGTCTCTGAATCCGAATATGGAGTTAATTTTTTTCTAGAATTAGTGGAACATGTTCAAAAATCAAATTTTATGCAAAAATGCGAAAAATCAATTTTGATGCTTTTTCAATTTTAACTCACTGTATTTTTGGTCGCTGTAAATATTTCCTTTTGAAAATTTTACTGTGTTATCTTTGAAGCATTTAGATAACAATGAGATTTGTCCAAAATGACTCAACACGTTAATAGAGAAGTTGTTAATTTTTAAACATTTTGTCGTCAGATTTCGTTAGTTTCATGTTTACTTAAAAAAGTTGAGTGACAAACTTTTTAGTTTATAATTTTAATTAACACAGAAATAAAATATAAGTTATGAAGAAGTTTTCCAAAAAAATTTAATTTAAAATATGCAATAGGAAAAATGTTATGTGACTTAGACGAGCGGCACACCCCAAAAAAAGCTTATTTCTCGAGATACTGATACTAATTTTGGTCATACTTTATATTTTTGATGGTGCTCAAAACTAAAATTAGGGTTGTTTTGAATTTTACGTTGGGGAACATTATCAATTCCATTGTAATATTTTTTTTTTGATATTTTTGTAGTATATATTTCTCACCTTTCTGAAGACAATGGGACCTGCTTCAATATTTCTGTCTTGCCATAAAGAAAGATATAAATTGTTTGAAGTAAAAGGTGCAGATTCTTGAATTGCAAAGTTTAATCGCAAAAGTTGAGTAACAAAATTTGAAATTTAGCTGTTTAATTAATTTTAAGTTAAATTCTAGAGTATAGAGAACAAAATGTTTTATAGAAAAAAAAAGTGGTGTAACTTTTATTTTAAGAAAAACGTGATTTAATTTTTTTTATTTTTAGGGTAAAATTGCGATTTTGACAATGTTTCCCCATCTAAAATTCAAAATAAAACTCATTTTCGTTTTCAGCACCATAAAAAGTATAAAGTAAGACCAAAATTAGCCATTCACCACACCGTGGTTGATATCTCGAGAAATTAGCGTTTTTTTTTTGGGGAGTACCACGTACCACTCGTCTATAAGGTCGCGTATCTTTTTTTCTGTTGCATATTTTGACTTTGTGGCCTTTTTATTGTTATTTTTTAAATCTATTTATTTAAAATATAATTTTACTAAATAAATGTGCAACATAATAATATTCATAAAATTCAAGTTTCTACCAAAATATATAAATATAATATTAAGCTTCAAATCCGGTATACTGTCAATGTTAAAAATGGGCTGCAACGGTCTAGCGCTAGCGAATGCTAGTCCGCGAATTTATTCTCATTTGGCTGCGCCCATCATTTTTTTTTACTTTAGTCGGAACGCAAAATACTCTTTCTTTATAACAATACTGTTTAAACAATTTTTAACATTTTTTCTTGCAAAAAACTTTGACTTTTCTTATAAAAGATTGGTTAATTTCAGAAATTAGTGTTGTTAATTAACGTAACAGTGATTTTTTCAAAAAAAGGGGGCTATCTCAGACCCCAAGGGTCGTAGGACCTAAAAGTTTTTTTTAGAAGTTGTGTATTTTAACCAGCTTTCAGTATTTTTTATTGCCATTTAATTTGATCTAATTTTTACGAAATTATTGTAATTGTTTATAAGCTTAAAAATTGCTATTTATTAACAAATAATTTTGTGTACGTACATGTAATTTTTTTACTTTTTTTTTCATAGGGTATTAGTATACATCTTAACGAAGGAAATGAGTCCCTGATTATTGAGATACATTCAGCCATATTAACTGGACCAGCCTCAGAACTTAGCTCGTTTTTCAAAAAATTTTATAAACAAATTAAATTTTGCAGAAACTGTTTAACAGATCTGAACCATTTTTTGCACACCATTCAAAAACCATAATGCCCTCAAGTTTAGGTATATTTAAACATATTTTAATAAACAATAAAATTGTTATTAACAATATTCAAAAACAGTGATTTTGTCGTCCGTTTTGCAATAACTTTTTTGTTTATTAACCGATTTTAATTTGGTGTATCTCATTCGATGTATCTTTTTTTTCTGAAAAAGTTATCTGTGGACGTCAAATTTCTAAATAAACAAGTTTTTAAGTTATGAGCAAAAACTAAGTTTGACGTTTTGATTGTTTATTTAAAAAATGTTCCACTAAAAAATTGATGAATCCCAAGATGGTAGCCTTTTTGTAATATCTCATACTACACATTTCAACTGTCAAACCTAGTCTTTTCAATTATGTCGAAAAACGGCTTATTTTTTACTAACTTGATTGGTCTAACTATCGACTAGCCTATCGATTTAGAACAATATCCAGAAATATAAGTCAATATAAATTTTCTAAGAATTTGTATCCAGGCGAAGAACCCCGATTGTCCACACGCCACTGAACAAAAATAAGGAAGGTTAGCAGTTTTTTGGTGCATTACTCGTATTAAATTAATAAGTTAATATAGATTAATATTATATTAAGATTATTGAATAAGAATGTCTAGAATTCTGCTAAGATTCTCCTAAGTAGTTTTTAGATAGGTATCATAAGAATTAAACCTTTATTGGTGTTTATCTCAATATATATAAAATATGACATCCCTTGTTTTTTCCCTGTACTCTTCATGTACTATATTCCAGTCTCATGGTCGCACATGCACGGACGCGTTACCTACGATTCGCGCGACTACGCTTCCAATGGACGACCAGCCTTAATGACACTTTCCAGTCTTTCGACTTTTTCCATATTTTATTTATTAATTTTAATAATATTTGCTCTCCTTTTTCCTATGCTTTTTATTATTTCTGCTGTTATTTTATTCACCCCCCAGTTCTTTACATTGTTCAGTTTATGCATTTTCTTATTTTTCTTTCGTTGGTTGTTAGATCATCATTTATGAATACCTTCTATCCCTTTCAATTTTTCTTTTAACTCTTTGCACATTTCTCTTAGTAAGTTTTTATTGTCTACGTCATACCTACGTCTTCATTCTCTTTTCTCTTTCGGCTAGCTAGAGATCTTATTGTTTTCTTATAAAATTTGTTTATTTATAGGTATTTATTATTTATATTATTGATAAGAGGTATAATTTTAGAAAAAGCTCTAGAAGAAAATGCTTCTGCAATGCCTAAGGCAGCATCTGTGGAAAATTTCGACGACAACAACAATGAGGATACAATTGTACAAAAAGATACTTCAAGAAATGATGAGACAGCTTCAAATACGAGCCATAAATCAGATATTGTTATGGTCTCTATACCAGAAAAAAATCAAGACAGCGAAGGTAAGTTGTATTAAAAAGAGTGAGGATAATAAGAAAATCTATTACATGTACTATTTTTTGACAAGCTCTTGTAACTAACCCGCGGGTAGCGAGTAGATACTCATATATGTAAACCCAAATGAATGCGATCATGCCCACGCGAGTCTTGGTTTATCTCCAAAGTTCATGCAGGCAAATCATTGTCCTTTTCTACTACTCATGTTCAGGCACAGTTCCTTACTATCATTCCCATCCAATGGGGAAGGTAACGGAAAACCACCTCATTATTTTCGCACTAAAGTTCATAGTATGAGCAATATATGCGAGACCTGGGATGACGAGCTTCGAGGGAGGAATGTGTGAAATCAATTACCGGACATATATGTGTAAAATACCAAATAAATAAATAAATGGTACAAGAGCACAAATCGTTCTCGTTCTTGTTATGAATTGGTATTCAATAGTATGATACATGTTCCGACCTCTCGGCTTCATCAGCCATCCGAGTGGAATACAAACCCACAACCAGAAGGGAAACGACGTATCTTACACAGTTTCAGTGAGGAAGCACAAAAGCGCCATCTACTCTGATGGCTGTGTAATAGGCCGTCTCGAAAAGAGACGGTTCTTATATCTTTTGTGCTGAATAAAAGTATTATACAATGTGTCCCCGAAAATAGTGCGTTCCTTGAAGGTATAGGTAGCAGGCACCATGTAGAGCAAAAAAGTCTTATAACATTTTTTTCTAAATTCAACCGTTTGGCCAAAAAACCAAAATACATTTTGGTATCTGACAACTATGTATACAAAAATCTAAAGATATACAATCACAATTCAAAAATAGTTGCAGCATGGGTCTTTAGTATTTACATTAAATCCTGTCTTCCTCCTCAACAAACAAACAAATTCTTGCTTTGTTTGATTTTCAAACATGGGGTGGTATAATTATTTTGCAGGTGTCTGATCTACATTTCTGGTGTCAATAACCTAAGTCGCAAATAGTTCTTGTACAGTGATGCCAGATTATTTAATTTTATTAAAATAAAAGTTCGGTTATATGAAGAAGTATTTTTTTTTGAAAACGGTTAACTTTAGAAAAAAAATGTTATAGGACTTTTTTTGTTCTACATTGTGTATTATATCCATACCTTAAAGGAACGCACTATTTTCGGGCACACCCTGTATAAGGCAGTTGTGACTACTATTTTTAATAGTCACACAGAATCAACGATGGGTACATTTCGACCTCTTATTCGGATCCCGTACTATATGTTAAAGTCGTACAATAAAATGTTAAAAATAACGCTTTTTTTTGATATTTTTATTATTCCAACAAATTTTTGATATTTTTAACATCTAATACCGTTTTTATATGTGCGGCATTAGGTACCGTAGTGTGTCCACTCATGTAACGACGTATCTACCGGAGGGTTAAAATAATAAAAAAACCGAAAATTTCAAAATTTTCAAACCTTACCCCCCTTTAATGTATCAATAGAATGGTTTAAATCTTCTGAAATAAAATTAAGCTAAAATGTTTTTTTTTTGTTGATATTCTTTGTTAAAATGTTGATATTGTCCTTTTCTGATAATTTTTTTTTGTCCAACAAGCTCTTGCTTTTGCTCTATACCATTGCAGTTTTTTTCTTTTGTAACTTAATAAATATTTTAGAGTATGCTTGTGTCATCGTTGATGGACAAAAAGTGATGATCCCGAAGAAAATAATTAAATCAGAGTACTTACATTCGAATTCCACCGAAAAGATAGATACACTTGTAGAAGAAAATCTCACAAGCTCTAACGCATCTGTCAAGGAAAATACACCCGAACCGCAAATCGTAAAAGTTGACAACGATCTAGAGACCGACGGCGCAAAAGATGTAAGAAACAATTTTGAAGAAGTCGAGTTTAATTCCCATTGCTCAGCAGCCGGCTCCTGTTTCTCTGAATCGACGGCTGAAAGAAACAACAGGTTGTTTGTATTTCCTCCTGCTTGTCCTGGATACGAAGTCATCCGCGGTGAAGATTTTGCTAACATCGACGACGAAGAGAATTATACATGGGCCAAATCTGGTAAGTATTTACTATACAATATTCTTCTTTTTCTTCAATTTATTGGCGAGGAACTGCATCAACTCGAGGAAAACATTGACTTTGTCGTTAATTTGTGTACATATTTGCGGTCAGTTTATTTTGTAATTAACAGTGAATTCGACTTAAAAAGTGAGATTCCTCTGTAATTCATGCATGATTTCTTTTTTCCTTTCTTGTGTATGGGTACGATAATACTACCACACCATTATTTCGGCATTATTTCTTGTTGCCAGGCTTTTTCTATAAATTGATGGATTTTACTTATGAGTTCATGACCACCTGTTTTAATTAGCTCGGCATCAATATTGTCCAGACCAGGGGATTTATCTTTTTAAGCGTTTTTATGGCATGCGTAATTTCTTCCATGCTTGGTGGGGGTATTTCTAATTCGGCCGTTTGATACTCATGTTCTCCGTTGTTTCCACCATTTTTTTCAAAAAGTATTTAGTCTTCAAAAAAATTATGAACAGTTTTTGCTCAGAATTAGGTTCTTTGGTCATTTCCGTAGTTATTTTGACCAAAACATTTTCCACCCCCTGGAAGAGGTGGGAACCGCCCCCAAGATAAAAAGCACCATAGTACATAGGGTAGACTTTGTTTCTTGAGCTATTCCCTACTTACTGTGAAAAGATCAAGTAAATCGATGTAGTAGGATGGAATTCGGAGCCAAATACCCTCATTGACTGCCCTATAGTACATTTACCTCCGTTCTTTGACCTCTTATATTAAATAAAATCACTCACTATTAACTATCACAAAAATCACAATATACTATGTCAAATCTCTTTTTGGCTTACAATTGACCGGACAAAACTATTCTGATTATAATAAACGAACCCCAACATCAACATTAAAGGGAAAGGTGCAAAATGTTGCCTATCACAATTTTCAATGTGTTTTAAATGTATTAATTTTTTTCGAATCCTGAGAAAACTAATAAATATTTATGAAAGATTTAAACGCTGAATGAAATATTACGTTATTACCGAGGGCCGAAAGTCCCTTAAAATAAATAAAAAGTTTCTTTTGAATGAAATATTTGCAATTAAAAATCACACTAAATTTTCTCTTTTATTTTCAGCTCTGTAACTCGTTAAAATAAACATTATATAAATTTTCAGGGACTTTCGGCCCTCAGTAATAATGTAATCTTTCATTCTGCGTTTAAATTTTTCAAAAATACTTATTAGTTTTCTCAGGAATCGAAAAAAATGAATAGATTTAAAATTCATTTAAAACTTTGACAGGCGACATTTTGCGCCATTCCCCTTAATGTAATTGCTTGATGTATATCTATGACCTACATTGTTTCTCCTTTGACTTTATTGAAGCTTAGACGATCCTCATAAGGGTTTTAAGCTGCAAGGCGTTCTAAAATTCTAATTAATCGTTCTATCATTTTACAATCAGTCGTTAGGACCAACTTGACTATTTGGCAGTCAATTAATCGTTTTGTATATTTTTAGATACTCACTATGCCTATAGTGTTCAAGGTATGAAAGAACCGTTAGTTCCCGAAGTAGTTCCAGCTACAGAAGCTATTAATATACCATCGTCTGGAAATCCATTTGTTGCTCCAACTATCTCCCATGTTCCGAATTTTCAACAGACTCCCCCCGAAGAACGGAAATGCCCATCAGAAGATGACATTCGGGCTACATTTGAAGCTGCAGTAGATCCTCCTGAGTTAGGTATGTGTTATTTTATATTGCTGTCACGTTTAAAGCGCGGATTTGGTATATCGTAGGTGCAGAATGGAAACCTCCTATGTCAGTGTTTTCAGCAATATTTTGATGCCAAACCGTCTATGTCAAATTACTCTAAAAGTTAATGAAAAGTTCTTTACAAAGTTACGTTTAGTTATAATATACATTTACAATTGTATTAAGAAATCAATTGCTGTGAAAGAATTGGCTGAGAAGCTATTTTAGAGAGTTATTTCTTCCTGAAAAACTGAGGTTTTTGACATAGGTCAAAACATTCTGCACCATTGATCAACAACCACAAATTTCAAACCGTTAATTTCTTTTTTCTATTCTCATACTATAATATATCAATTATGATGTCACTACCTGTATCATAATCATCGTGTCATAATGAACTTCATTATGATACAGATTTTCATTATGATACAGATTTTTAACCAATATAATCGCGATGTGGCATTTACGATAAAGGTGTCACACGCGCAGTGACCAATGACGAGTCAAATACATACGCTTTGACAGTTCTCAATATATAAACAAACTGTCAAACTGACAAACTATTTAATTTGTTTGCGTTACAAAATTAATAAATTCGAATATATTTTTTGTTGTGAATGATCATAGAAAAAATCGTGTATACAACTTGCATTTAATTATCATTATGAAGCTCGTACTCTATACGAAACTCGCCGCTAGGCTTCTCGTTTCGTATCCCTCATACTTGCTTCATAATGACCATCATTAAATGAACGTTGCATAATATACTATTAAATATCTAATATACTACAAGCTGTTAGATAGTAAAGATATTGAAAGACTGTGTGTGAAATATAAAAGCTATAGCTGATAAAGCATTGAAGTATTGAAAATGCTGTGCGAAATAAACTGCCAATCTCTCGACTCTCTCGTCAGACTTTTTAATAGGGATACAGTCGGAAAAATGAAAGAATACCCATGAACGATCACATCAATTACGTATTTTGTATTTGCTGTCTTTTTCTATAAATAACAAACGTTTGTTATAGAAAAATATAGCAAATACAAAATAAGTGATTGATGTGATCGTTCATGGGTATAGGGCTTTTCATCGATTGTCATTTGTTTCGAGCTTCTGTCATGTGTCACATAATATTAATACGCCATACGTCTTTGGTTTGTATCATTGTATATACCAATAACGTATGACGTAGATATATTAATATTATGTGACACATGACAGAAGCTCGAAACGAATGACTGTGAATGAAAAGCCCTATTCCTTCATTTTTCCGACTGTAGGGACTTTTTAATAGGGACCTAATACATATTTATAACAGCTGGGAGTTTCCGAACAAACCGTTTTGTCGTCATACCGAAAAAACCAAAAGCAAAGTCTTGTAATCAACATCGTATGATAAGTCAAATTAACCACATTATGAAGGCATATACCAGGATTATAAACAACAGAATAAGCAAAAAATGTGAGGGTAACTTTGAAGATTCGCAGTTCGGGCTTAGTAATGCTCTTGGCACAAGAGAAGCACTTTTTAGTATATGTACAGTTACTCATCCAACGCTGCAGAGATATGAACAAAGACGTTAATATTAAGATATTAATATCAAACATAAATATGAAAATGAATACAGAGAAAACAAAAACAATGATAATTTCAAATACGAGGAAGACACACGCAATAGAATTAGACGGGAAACAATTAGAGCAAGTGGAATATTTTAAATACCTAGGAGTAATAATCGAATCAAATGGTAAACAAGACATGGAAATAAACGAGAGAATGGAACGAACGGGAAGCTTATTTAACACTATGAAAACAACATTTTTTGGGAAAAAAGAGATACCGGAAAAAGTAAAAACGGCAGTCGTTAAATCAGTAGTTAGACCAACAATCATGTATAGCAGCCAGACATGGACATTGACGGGGAGACAAAAATAGAGTCAATGCTATGGAAATGAGGTTCCTGAGGAAAATAGCAAACAGAAAGAGAACAGACAAAATACGAAACGAAACAATTAGACAAAACCTAAAACTAGAACCAATCAATGAAAAAATAGTAGAAGGACAAGTTAGATGGTTCGGGCACGTGTGTAGAATGTCGAACGAGAGGCTAACAAAACGAGTGTTCGAAACGAGAGTGCAGGGGAAAAACAAAAGAGGGAGACCAAGAGTTATGTGGGTAGATGAAATCAGGAAAGAAGTCGAGAAGAAGGGATTGACATTGGAAAGTGCAAGAAACCTAACGCAAGATCGGAAAGCATGGAGACTACAATGCCAAACTCAACTCCACCAGCCGTACACCTAAAGGTAGAAAGGCTTAGTACTAAGTAAGTAAGTAAGTACAGTTACTCATCCAGCGCTGCAGAGATATGAACAAAGACGTGTATGTATGCTTTATAGACTACACAAAAGCATTCGATAATGTAGAGCACGAAAAGATAAATGAAGTAAAATCCATAAGGAAAAATTTCCTGTAACTGGCTGTATACCATTAATTACAAAAATTGAAGAAAATCTTCTGTGTAAAAGGTATATTTATTTAAAACCCCAATAAAGGGCTACATTAAAAGACAGAACGTTTTCGCTCCAAAGAGAGCATCATCAGTGTTCTAAGCCTAAAATAAGTACAACCATAATTAGTGAAGACAAGAGTAAACAATTTAAAGGTTGACTAATATAAAAAATGGATTCCCATCTCTAGTGTGGGCAGATCAACACGTGAAAAATCAGGCTCTCTAAAAATTCAATTTTTTGGCGAATAAGAAATAGTTTCTAAAGTGATTTTAGTTACAGTGTGTCAAAGACGATTAGTGTTAAGTGAAGTTATAGAAATAAACTTTTGAAATAGACTGTAAGTACAATAATATTAAATACAATACATAAACTTAAAACAACAAATACAATTTAATTCAACATCAAGCCAAAAAAGTAGATCATTAGAACGTTGATTACAAGCTCCAGAAACTGGAATTTTGAAAGTTAAAGGTGGGAACTGTTGAATCGAACTGCTCCAAAATAACGTAAATAATTTAATTTAATTTAATTCAATTTAGGGGTAACACATTCGAAAGAGAAACATATTGCTTGAGAAAATCATCTTGAGAAAATCATCAACTGTTGAATCTAACTGCTCCAAAATAACGAAAATAATTTAATTTAATTTAATTCAATTTAGGGGCAACACATTCGAAAGAGAAACATATTGCTTGAGAAAATCATCTTCCTCCGGCGCGATAGGTGGGGAGGGTGATTTTATCGCGAGCAATTTCGGTAAGAAAATGAACCCCGACGATTACACATCCGACGATAATCGGAAAAGATATAAAGAAAATGAAGAGCAGTCTTTTTCGAAAAGCAAAAAAGTATCAAGAACCCCAGATAAAAGAAACACAGAGGAAGACAAACTAGACCAAATATTAAATATGATGGCAAACTTAACGAAAGAGACACAAGATCTGAAAATTCACGTAAAAGAAATTAAAGAGGAGCAAAGGCAATACAGAGAAGAAATGAGGGAACTCCGAATTGAATTAGAAGAATTAAGACAAGAGAATGGTGAAGTGCGAAGAGAAAATGAACATATGAAAAAGGAACTGGAAGATGTAAAAGTGCGTCTTGAAAGACTCGATAGAGCAAGAAAAGAAAATAATGTTATAGTACAGGGAATGACAATAGATACGGGAGATAGAAGATTACTAAAAGAAACAATGGAGAACTTTATGAAAAAAGAACTAGATATTAATATAAAGATAGAAGAAGCTGTGAAATTAGGAAACAAAACATGTTTAGTCAGATTGCCAAACAAAGAGGAAAAAATAAAAGTAATGGAAAATAAAAGAAAACTTAAAGAAGTAAAAGAAGAAAGAATATATATAAACAATGATTTAACGAAAGAGGAATTACAAATACAAAAAGAAATAGTCAAAATAGCAAATGATGAAATAAAGAAAGGAAAACGCGTCCAAATTAAGCACAACAAATTGATAATAGATGGACGGGAGAGTAAATGGAATAAGAACAAGAATCAGTTGGATGAGGTTTTTCAAAACGTTTCAAAAAACTAGCAACTGATGAGAGAATACAAGACAATACTTATTTGGCGACGGACGAGGCAAATAAAAAGGAAATGAGTGCAGATAAATTGATGTATCACAAAAAAGAAATAAATAAGAGCAGACAAGGAAACAAAAATACAAGACGAAAACAAAAAAATAAAAAACATAAAGAACTGAAAATAAGCACATGGAATATAAGAACGATGTTGGCACCAGGAAAAATGCTAGAAATAAGCAAAGAACTAGCAAAGTATAAAATAGATATTGCAGCACTGCAAGAGATACGGTGGGAGGGACAAGGACAGATTGATAAACAAGACTTTACACTATTATACTCAGGAGGAAAGAAGCAAGGACAAAAAGGAGTGGGATTCATGATTCTAGGACAGCTAAGAGAAAAAGTCATAAACATTAAACCGATATGTGAAAGAATTGCGTATGTAAGAATAAATAATAAACCATTCAATATATCACTATTAAACCTATACGCACCTACAGAAACAAGCAACACAGACGATAAAGACAATTTTTATGATAAGATAGAAGAAGAGATGGAAAAAATACCCAAAGAAGATGTTATAATTATACTAGGAGACCTCAATGCCCAGATTGGAAAAGAAGATTTTTTACAGCAAATTGCAGGAAAACACACCGTACACAAAAACACTAATGATAATGGTCTAAGACTATGTAACCTAGCAACAAGAACAAACATGATAATAAGCTCAACAAAATTTGAACACCCTAAAATGCATAAAGTAACATGGAGGTCACCTGATCAGAAAACGTATAGCCAAATTGATCACATACTAATAAACAAAAGAAAACAATCTTCAATGAAGGACGTGAGAACTTTCAGAGGTGCGTGTGCGGATTCAGACCACTATATGGTCGCAGCCACCATAAGACAAAAAGTTAAAATCCAAACTAAACAGAAAAATCAACAGAAAAAATGGAATGTCAATAAATTGCAGAATGCAGATATTAGAAAAAAATATGAAGAAGAAGTAACAGTGCAAATAAGAGAGAAATATAAAGCAGAGGACATCAAATCAGAATGGGACATGATCAAAAAGTCAATAGAAGAAGCTGCAAAAAAGCAGGTAGGCAAACACCAGAAGAAAACAAAAAACGAATGGTATAACAACGAATGTAAAGAACTAACAGCACAAAAGGTGCAAGCAAGAATTAAATGGCTGCGAACGGATAAAGAGGAAGACAGAGAAAGTTATGAAAAATTAAGAAAGGACGCTAAGAAAATTATAAGACAAAATAAAAGAAGATGGGCAGATGAAAAGATGCAAGAAATAGAACAGGAAAGAACAAATAGAAACACGAAACATTTCTATAAAAATATTAAAGAACAAACCAAAAAATACAAAGGTAAAACAAACGGAATAAAAAATAAAGAGGGAATAGTCATTGTAGAAGACAATGAATATAGGCAGGTATGGGCAGATCACTACAGAGAACTCTTGACGGAGGAATACACTGGAGAAGAAATGTACGAAGAAGAGGAAACGGTGGACGAAGAAGCAGACGAAATACACATTGCAGTCTCAAAAGAGCCACCAATAGATGAACTCGAGGAAGTAATACAGAAGAGCAAAAATGGAAAAGCTCCAGGAAAAGACGAAATTAACATGGAACTTATAAAATATGGAGGAAAGGAACTGAAGGAAAAAATACTATCACTATTGAAAAATATATGGAAGGAAGAGAAGATGCCAGAGGACTGGGAGATAGGGCAGGTAATAACAATACATAAAAAGGGAGACCAACAAATTTGTGAAAATTATAGAGGAATAACACTACTAAGCACAACATATAAAATATTGACTTCGATAATAAGAAAAAGATTGTCAAAGATCACGAAGAAGAGAGTGGGACAGTACCAATGTGGATTCACAGAAGGAAGATCAACAATAGATGCTATACACACAATAAAACAAATAATGGAAAAAGCAAATGAATACAAACTGCAATTAGAAATGCTATTCATCGATTTCAAACAGGCATTTGATTCGATTAAGAGAAAACAACTAATGATTGCCCTGGAAAAATTAAAAATCCCATATAAACTCAGAAAATTAATAAATATGACAATGAGAACTACCAAAATTAGCATAAAGACGCAAAGAGGCGAGACAGATGAATTCATTATAAATAAAGGAGTGAAACAAGGGGATGCCTTATCCACGACACTGTTTAATCTAGCTTTAGAATATGTACTACGAAATATAAACAAAGGAAACCTAAGAACAAGAGGTGGACAAATAATTGCATATGCAGACGACATTGTTATTATTGCAAAAAATAGAAACACAATGAAAGAAATGCTAGAAGAAATAAAAGAGAAAGGGGAGACAATGGGACTCACATTAAATGAAGAAAAGACGAAAATATTAAGACTAGGGAAACCAGCAATAAAAGGAAAAACCAAAATAGGAAATTCAGAGTTTGAAGATGTAGAACATTTCAAATACCTAGGAGTGACAATAAGCAAAACGGGTGAAAGAATACCAGAAATAAAAGAAAAAAATATTGGCAGCGAATAAAGCTTATTTTGCAAATAAAACACTACTTAAAAGCAAAATACTGTCTATTAAAACCAAGATGAGAATGTATAACACCATAATTAGACCAATATTATTATACGCAGCAGAAACAATGACGATGACTAAAAAAGATGAAGAAAACTTAAGAATAGTGGAGAGAAAGATCATGAGAACCATACTGGGACCAATCAGAACAGAGCAAAATGAATATCGAAGCCGAACAAATGCAGAGATTAAGAAAGTACTAAAAGAAGATATCGTGACCAAAATAAAGCAATGCAGAGTTAGATGGTTAGGTCAAATCTGGCGGGCAGGAGATGAAGCAGTGACATATGCTATGATAGAATGGAATCCAGGAGGAAGAAAGAAAAGAGGAAGACCAAGATCAAAGTGGTTGCAAGAAGTTGAAGAAGACTTAAAAAACGCAGGAGTCAGAGAATGGCGGGGAAAAACTAGAGATAGGAAAAAATGGAGAGAAATCGTTAAGAAGATAACATAAGCAAAAGGGACTGATCCTCCCTAAGAAATAGGATCTAGAAAGCTTACGCGACTTAGCCCCATATCGGGGTGTACAGTCACTATATATATATATATATATATATATATATATATATATATATATATATATATATATATATATATATATATATATATATATATATATATATATATATATATATATATAAAAAATTAGGTTATACTTACAAGCTCTACATGCTAAGCCACCAAAAATACATGGTTAAAACCCTTAAAACGCCGACCAAAAGTCTTACGTAGGCGTGTTATATATTATACCCTGGCGATGGGTGAAATTTAAACAAGATATACCTCAAAGCATCATATGACTATACCACGTGTATGTGGGTGGTTGAGTTGATTTCTCTGTCTATACAAAGAGAAAGGTAAAAGCCAACTAATTACAGGTGACAGGTAAGAAAGCGTTTCTGACTGATGACAGCACGAGACAGACGGTCCAACATGAAGTTATGTGAACTGATATGTAGTTAGGTACACTAGCCAATAGTTTTAAAATTTATTTGTGGTAAAATACGATAATAACAACAAACATCATGTACTGGAATTACAAGTATTCACTATTAAGCTACCAAGAATAATATTTTCACTTCGTATATTATTCTTGGTAGCTTAATAGTGAATACTTGTAATACCAGCACATGATGTTTGTTGTTATTATCGTATTATCGTATTAATATACGGAGTGAATATTTTCATTCCGTATATTATTCTTGGTAGCTTAATAGTGAATACTTGTAATCCCAGCACATGATGTTTGTTGTTATTATCGTATTTTACCACAAATAAATTTTAAAACTATTGGCTAGTGTACCTAACTACATATCAGTTCACATAACTTCATGTTGGACCGTCTGTCTCGTGCTGTCATCAGTCAGAAACGCTTTCTTACCTGTCACCTGTAATTAGTTGGCTTTTACCTTTCTCTTTGTGAAGACAGAGAAATCAACTCAACCACCCACATACACATGGTATAGTCATATGATGCTTTGAGGTATATCTTGTTTAAATTTCACCCATGGCCATGGTATAAATAACACGCCAATGTAAGACTTTTGGTCGGCGTTTTAAGGGTTTTAACCCATGTATTTTTGGTGGCTTAGCATGTAGAGCTTGTGAGTATAACCTAATTTTTTATATTGGTCAACCTTTAAATTTTTTACTCTTGCCTTCACTAATTATGGTTGTACTTATTTTAGGCTTAGAACACTGATGATGCTCTCTTTAGAGCGTAAACGTTCTGTCTTTTAATGTAGCCCTTTATTGGGGTTTTAAATAAATATACCTTTTACACAGAAGATTTTCTTCAATTTTTATAAATGAAGTACTCCATACGATCAGAATCGACTACACATTCGAACAGGCCAAAATGAAAGTAGGATCTACATTGACCAATAAAATTGAAATTAAGAAAGGGGTACGGCACGGTCGTGTATTGTATCCTTTTATCTTTAAGATATACTCAGGAAAAGTATACAAGGGCGCTACAGGAAAGCACAGAGGACATAAAGATAAATGGATAAATAATTAATAAGATAAGGTATGCTGATGACCCTCTAATTCCCACGAGTACCATGGAGGCGCCGAGTTGCCTGATGAGTAAGGTACAAAGAACAAGTGCACAATACGGGCTCAAGCTAAACATCACAAAACACAAATGGATGCTAGTAAGCAAAACCCAACAACGAGCAAGATATAATAATCGATATTAGATTTTACTGATATTAGACAATCAAATAATTGAACAACGTGGATTCGTACAGTTACTTAGGAACGACAGTTAATTCAAGTTGGGATCAAGCAAAGGAGATACGTATAACAGTAGAAAAAGCAACAGCGGCGTTCACTAGCATGAAGCAAATTTTCACCAGTATAAGCCTCACCCTGCGTCTCAAATGTTATGTATTTCCGGTTTTGTTATACGTAATGGAGGCGTGGAAAGTGACGGCAACATTAATGAAGAAAGTAGAGGCCTTCGAAGTGTGAGCTTACCGACTAGTGCTGTTGAAAAAGTAACTATTCGTTACAAAGTACTACGAATACCGAAAGTAACGATTACTATACAGAGAGGTAAATCGTTTCTTTGATTACTTTGATTACTTTGATTACTTCGTTACTTCGTACCAATCCTATCAGAGCGAGTACCTGTTTTGATTTTGAGTATTGTATCTACTCGATTAATATCGGAGTCGGACCGGTATTCCACGAGTGTTCGGTATCAGTACAGTTAACTAAAATTTTATCTATGAAGGGCGAAGGCTATGAAGAGTTTTATAGGATTACAAGGCGCTGAGAATTAGCTGAAACAGAGGGAGGTATATCATTTAATAAAGCATGCACCCAGAAACAGATGTCTATACGATTTGTCGAGGTAGATAATTAATATGTAGAGGTAAAAATATGTAGAAATGATAATATTTCTAGACTATGATCATCAAATTTAATTTTACATGTAGGTATGGCATTGTTTTTATTAGACCAGGGCATTTAACACTAAAAACACAGGAATAAATCTATTTTTAAATATAGTAGGTACATAGAGACTTGCAACTTTTTGCATTGTAATTAGGATTAGGAGGACGTCTGGTAAAAAGTCTACAATAAACAAATAGGTGGGAATGCATTATTACATTTAAAAGTGTATAAAACGTATCGAAAAATGCATAAACATGTTAGAATCAGTATATTAAGGGCCAGATTTTCTTATTTCGGGGTATTTGGGGTCACTGACCACAATTTTGCAATCAGAACCGACCTCCGAAGCACCTGGGTGCCCAGGGTTACTGCTAAGGTACGTCATCTAGAGTTTCGAGGGTTTTTTTTGGCACTTAATTGATGCAAACAGATTAGTCGAGATTACTGATATTGTGGAGCAGCAATGACAGAACAATTACATATCATTTAATTTCTATCCATTAAACAGATCGGTGAAGGTCGTTATATCGGATCTTATACTTACACGAAATACTGAGAAATGCGATTCTCGATATGATTACCGGTAAGTACTCAAATACAAGAGTAATCATAGTAATCAAAGTATCCTACTAATACTAATACAAAATATGTACTGAGAAATGCGATTCTCGATATGACTACCGGTACTTAAATACAAAAGTAACAAAAGTAATCAAAGTAATTGAAGTAACGAATACTTTAAATGATTACTTTATACAAAAGTAACTATTTGTAACGAATACTCGAAAGTAACTATAATCAACAACACCATTACCGACGTATATTACGTATGACCCAGTACATGACCAACTACGATGTACTATGCCGGATAGGGAAGGGGAGAGAGGTAGGAATAACTATAAAGAAAAAAAAGTTGGAATACTCAGGTCACGTTATGAGGCACAGTAAATATAGACAGTTAAGTATCCAAGGGAAAACAGACAGCAGAAGGGGCCCAGGGAAGAGGAGACACTCGTGTTTCCGAAACTTGCGGCAATGGTTTTGATTGCCATCTGCCGAACTATTCAGATCTGCCGTAAACAAAATCAGGATAGCCATGTTACTTGCCAACGTCCAGAACGGACAAGGCACACGACGAATAAGGTAGCTGATCTTATTTTAAGTCAATCATGAATCAATATTAACCAAATTTCTTCTGTTCAATTTCTTTCATGTATTAAACATTTTTAAATGTCACTTTGAAAGAAAATTTCAAAACGACTTGTGATTTTTAATTTTGTCACATTGTGCATATTAATGACCGTATTATTTTCGATATAATTTAAATATTTATTATAGGTACCGAAGTTCCACCACCAGAAGTTAGTAGAGAGGGTACCCCAGAGAGGCCACCAAATGAAGATGCAAGTGCTCCTCCACAATCACCACATGTAGTGCACATTCTACCGGAGGGATTAGTTAACGGAGCAGTAAACGTTGCAAGATCTGTGATAAATAGAATTGTACCACAAGGGGTAAGTTTTTCTCATCATTTCAGGTAGATGCTTTACCTCATGATAGAGGGTATAGCAGGATTAGATGGTAAAATATATTTAGAAACTATTTAATGTAACAAAAATTTGCTTTTGCTGGAGTTTATGTAAAGGGAATGAGAATTGGAAAGTTGGTCGGAAGATAAACTCCAAACGGAAGTATGAATATATAGTCAAGGAAACAAAATGGCTCCACAAAATGTAACAAAAATACTACTTTTACAGTAGTTTTTGTAGAGGGAAATGAAAAGATGAAGAGGTAGTTGTAAAATGAACTACAAATAGAAGTAGGAATAGAAAGATGGAACTGAATGTAGTTATGCTAAAAGGATATGCAAGAGAATGTCCACTTGACACTCACGGATGGATTCGGCCAATTTGCTGCCTGTCGAAAGACAGTAGATCAAAGTAGATAGTAATGATGACTAAGAAATAAAATATTAAACTAAGAATAGATGTACTGAAAATGGATAAAGAAGAATAATTGATAAAGAAGAACAAATAACGTGCGCCAGGAGAGGGTTTTCAATCACTCTCCCAGGTATCCTACACTGCTGTAAAATATATTTATTTGTTTTGTATATCATTTATTATTATTCCCTTATTTTTGCATTTACAGATTTAATATATTTTACAGCAGTGTAGGATACCTCGGAGAGTGATCGAAAACCCTCTCCTGGCACCCATTATTTGTTCTTCTTTATCAATTATACTTCTATTTGTAGTTCATCTTGCAACTATCTCTTCATCTTTTCATTTCCCTCTACAAAAACTACTGTAAAAGTAGTATTTTTGTTACATCGGCTCCCAACGCGGATCTATTTTGTTTCTTTGGCTATATATTTTTCAATTCTCTTTCAACTTTTCAATTCTTATTCCCTGTACATAAACTCCAGCAGAAGCAAATTTTTGTTACATTTGCCCCCTTTAGCCAACTTTTTAGCTCCCTAGGTCACGCCAGGGGTCTCCTATATCAAAAATATGTTTTTTCGAAAAAAATGTTTACATAAGTCGATGTACATATTAAGATTATGATAAACCATATGGACGTATTTCATTCTTGCCCGAATGAGGCACATAGTGCTTAGGTGAGAGGCAACGACCAACTGATTTAAATGATAGGTGACAATTTTAAATCGGTTGGTCGTTGCCTCTCACGTAAGCAATACGTGTCTCATTCGAGCTAGGATAAAATACATCCACATGATTTATCATAATCTTAATACATTGACTTAAGGGAGTAGGCGCAAAATCTTGGTCCAATACTATTTAAATGCATTCATTTTTTCGAATCCTGAGAAAACTAATAGGTATTTTTGTAAAAATTTACATTTAATTAATTTAAAGTAAATATTTAAATGCAGAATGGAAGCTTACATTATTACCGAGGGCCGAAAGTCCCCGAAAACTTCTATAATGTTTATTTTAATAAGTTACAGGGGTGAAAAAAAAGAGAAAATTTAGTGTGATATTTAATATCAAATATTTCATTCAAAAGAAACT
This sequence comes from Diabrotica virgifera virgifera, assembly GCF_917563875.1. NCBI lineage: Eukaryota > Metazoa > Arthropoda > Insecta > Coleoptera > Chrysomelidae > Diabrotica > Diabrotica virgifera. Next base: position 141,399,660 of record NC_065450.1, read on the forward strand.
TTTTGTTTATTCTAAGGGATTTTCGACCATCGATAATAATGTAATCTTTTATTAGTTTTCTCAGGATCTCAAAAAAATTAATGCATTTAAATAGCATTGGACCAAGATTTTGCGCCTATCCCCTTAATGTCACATTGATAGTAATGTTAAATATGTTAACAATGTAATTGAAAGGTTTTCACACCTACCGCAGCTAATTTCAAATACCTTTACACTGGACGTAAGTAACCACATTTTCTATATATATAATATTTCAACCGTCAAAATGTTACTCTGTGCTTCAAAATTAAGTGGTTTACTTATTTCTAGGTTCACACTGAAGATGGTCAGTTTAGACCGAAAACGATTTGTGTTTTTTGTGATTTTTCATTACCTTTTGGATAGATTTTATAGAGATTTTAATAAATTCGTATATGTACCAATATACGACAGAAGTCTTTACTTAATACTACGTTGTTTTATAGATGGTATACAGCCAACTATAGGGTTTACCTTTTTTAAATTATAGATCTGCTGTAGGATTACGAACACTCGATACGAATCGTATCCGCCATGGTTTACCGTAGCGCCTTACTGTAAAACATGGATACGATTCGCATCCAGTGTTCATAATCCCACTGCAGGTATCATTTTATTGAATCTGAAGTCTCAAACAGTACAGTAACTGTAATTATTGTTTATTTTTCTTTTCTTTTTCAGTCTCCAGGCCGTTGGGTGAACGGACACTGGGTCAGCACTAACCCAGATTCGCCCCGCGAAGCCAATTTACAAGCTTTGGCAGAAATGGGATTTTGGAACAGAGATCTAAACGCCTCCTTATTGGCTAGATACAACGATGACTTGTCAAGGGTTGTTGCAGAGCTTGTGCAATAAACACCATTACTTATTTTATTACTGTATTAATGCACTTACATGTTTATTCCTTACATAATACGGATTTAATAGTAATAGGGCATATAGAGGTACACATTCATCTGACAAAGTAAACGTATGTAAATCACAAGTTTCAGTTTTATTTTTATGTAAAGCTAGAGGGCGCTTGCATTTTAAATAATATAATTATTATACATAGCAGATGATCGAATTCAGCATACAACGCACATACACTAACCATCAAAATTAACGCACTACCTTAAAAATGGGACATTTTTGATGTCTCGTATTTCCTAAACCTGTTGTCCGATTTGAGTGATTTTTTAGTATATTTTAGCTTTATTCTTCAAGAATATCGATGTACTAATATTATTGCTAAAGAGGTAAGTGTCATTGTATACCGGGTGTAACAATGATTGTGTGTTTTTTCCTTAAAGTTTGGAACACGCTGTGGAATATTATAGCATATATAAAGTACTGAAATTAAAATTCAACTGCAGTCTTAGGCTTTCTTAACATTTTGCTTTTTAATTCATTCCCTTATTTTGGATAATAAAAAAGTTAGGTACTTTAACAACTAGCAATGTTATTCATCAATACAGTGTGTTTCTAAATAAGGGCGACAAACTTTAAAGGGTAATTCTGCATGAAAAAATAATTACCGTTTGCTTTATAAACATATGTCCGCAAATGCTTTGTTTCCGAGATACGGGATGTTAAATTTTTTCTTACAAACTGACGATTTATTTATTGCTCTAAAATTGGATGAGATATGCAAATGAAATTTGGTAGGTTTTAAGAGGTAGTTATTGCGCATTTTTTACATACAATTAAGAATTTTATATTCACCATGGGCGTGCATACGGGTATAAACATTTTAGATACATCCCGTATTCACGCCAATGGTGAATATAAAATTCTTAATTGTATGTCAAAAAAAGCGCAATAACTACCTCTTAAAACCTACCAAATTTCATGAGCATATCTCAACCGGTTTTAGAGCAATAAATAAATCATTAGTTTGTAAGAAAAAATTCAACATCCCGTATCTCGGAAACGGAACAATTGTGGACATATGTTTATAAAGCAAACGGTCATTATTTTTTCATGCAGAATTACCCCTTAAAGTTTGTCACACTTATTTAGAAACATCCTGTATTGATGAATAACATGGCCAGTTGTTAAAGTACCTAACTTTTTTATTATCCAACATAAGTGAAAGAATAAAAAAGCAAAATGTTAAAAAAGCCTAAGGCTACTGTTGAGTTTTAATTTTAATATTTTATATACGCTAAAATATTCCACAGGGTGTTCCAATGGTACACACGGTATACAATGACACTTACCTTTTTAGCAATAATATTATTACATCTATATTCTTGAAGAATAAAGCTATATAATACACTAAAAAAATCACTAAAATCGGACAACAGGTTTAGGAAACACGCGACACCAAAAATGTCCCATTTTTAAGATGGTGAGTTAATTTTGATGCTTAGTGTATATTAAAAAAACCATTGTGTATTCCCAATACTAACGAATTATTTATTAAAATAACATCCGATCTACATTTATGGACTATCTCATATACATTTATAGAATCGGATGATATTATGAGGGAATTTTTATTAACAAAATATATAAACATAATATGCTCCTAGACTATATTATAGTCTAGGACCCAGGGGGGAGGCTTTATTGTGCACTTGTATGTCCCATCGGTACCTTGACGACTTTTTGTATGTTTTTTGGTGCGTAGATTCGCTGAAAACCCGTCAGATAATTTCCTATTAACAATTTAATTGTTTAAATTGTATCTCCTAAACTATTAAGAGATATTCAATTTTACCAACATGAAAATTGTTCCTTTTGAAACAATTAACAAAATGGCGTTTGGTAAACTTTGATCCGATTGTTAGAACCGGAGTTATAACAAATTTCGTGAAAAACAATTGCAAAAGAGGCATTCGATGGGGGTTTTCCAAGTATAAACTCAACTGTTATACGTGCGATTAACTTTTGAAACCCTCATTTTAATGGTAATTGAATACGCTAAATGGTAATACGCTTTAAAGAAAACTGCAAAATTATTTTATCTTTATAAATAAGAACGTTATAACAATGAATCATCAAAAATTTCACTAAAAAGTTGCGAACTAATTTGTTTATAATGGAAGTTATAGAACAACTCAAACCGACCATTTTATGCTTTAGTAAATGTTTTAATTTTTGACCAAGATATGGAACTCTTAATAACGCGTTTTAAGGCGCACGATCAGCTCGCAGCGAATGCGGGCGCACGTGTAAAACAACGTTCGGCAAAAATATCATAGAAACATTTACCAAAGCTTAAAATGTTCGTTTTTAGTTGTTCTATGACTTCCATTGTATATATATGACTTCCATATGTCCTAAACCTGTTGTCCGATTTAAGTGATTTTTTACCACGTTATAGCCTTATTCATTGACAACATCGCTGTAATAATATTGTTGCTAGACAGTCAAACTGTCATTGTATATCGGGTGTACGAATCAAACTGTGTTTTTTTCTCAAAGTTCGCATCACCCTGTGGATTATTCTAGCATTTATAAAATACTGAAATTAAAACCTAACTATAGCCTCAGGTTTTCTTAACATTTTGTTTTTCGATTCATTCGCTTATGTTGGGTAATAAAAAAGTTAGGTACTTTAACAACTGGCCATGTTCGTCAGCAGTACAGGGTGTTTCTAAATAAGTGCGACAAATTTTAAGGGGTAATTTTACATGAGAAAATAATGACAATTTGCTTTATAATCATATGTCCGCAAACGCTTCGTTTCCGAGATAAGGGATGTTCAATTTTTTTTTACAAACTGACGATTTATTTATTGCTTTAAAACCAATTGAGATATGCAAATCAAATTTGGTGTGTTTTAAGACGTAGTTCTTGCACAAAAATTTTTTATTCACCAATGGTGAATATACAATTTCTAATTGTATGTTAAAAAATGTGCAATAACTACGTCTTAAAACCCACCAAATTTGATTTGCATATCTCAACTGGTTTTAAAGCAATAAATAAATCGTCAGTTTGCAAAAAAAATTGAACATCCCGTATCTCGGAAACGAACCGTTTGCATACATATGATTATCAAGCAAATTGTCATTATTTTCTCATGTAAAATTACCCCTTAAAGTTTGTCGCACTTATTTAGAAAACACCCTGTACTGATGACGAACATGGCCAGTTGTGAAAGTACCTAACTTTTTTTATTATCCAACATAAGCGAATCAATCGAAAGACAAAATGTTAAGAAAAGCTGAGGCTATAGTTGGGTTTAGTTTCAGTATTTTATAAATGACAGAATAATCCACAGGGTGATGCGAACTTTGAGAAAAAAGCACAGTTTGATTCGTACACCCGGTATACAATGACAGTTTTACTGTCTAGCAACAATATTATTACAGCGATATTGTCAAAGAATAAGGCTATAACGTGGTAAAAAATCGCTTAAATCGGACAACAGGTTTAGGAAATTCGAAACATCAAAAATTACCACATTTTTAGTGGATCGATTTTTTTGCACCGCAGTGTATTATATGAAGTTGCGTTTTTTCGTTGAATTGTTCAGTTATACGATTTTTGAAATTTTACGTGTATGTCGTATATAACAGTCAATTCCGTAACTATAAATTTATTTTATGCTTAATTCATTATTGTAATTTTCTACGGACATGGGAATATGTATAAAAATATCATCCTGATTTTTGTATTTATATACGTTTACTTCAGTAAATATAAATTCTGATGATTTTATAAATGTCCATTTTATAATAAACGGACAAGTTCTACTGTAACAATAGAATGATCACTTATTTTTTAACACAACTGTGAAAAATTTTAGTAATTAGTGTATAATTGCATTTCATTGAGAATATTTTTTTGGCAAATTACAACGAAAGGGTTACAGAACATGTTGATACTTTTTATTATCATCGGTATGCATTTCGTCTTCTTTTTTCATACAGTACAGTACGTCTGTATTTTATGTCAATTCTTCGACCTTTTCAACATAAAAGAAAAAGTAGGCAGAAATCAAGTATCACCTGAATAATTTCTTTTGTCCCAGTAGAGCTATATAGAACTATTAGATCTGTTATTTTAGTTAATACTGTAGAATTAAAAAAAAGTAAATCGTTACAATTTGTCGTTGTTCGACCTAATATCGGAGTGATGGTGGAAGTGTGATAAGAAAGAGCCAAACATGGAGTCTATTCGAGCACTTGAATGCTGATGTTGAAAATTATTAACAAAATTTTAAGATTATTTGTATTGTCGGGAATTTTGCTGTTCTGGAAAATGTAACGGGAAAACAAATGAGCAAATTTTGTGTTTGCTATTCTACACTTGCGATCATAAAAAGCGGGTCACTCGATGAATTATTCAAGTCAGATGTCTCGAATTTTCTAAACCTGTTGTCCTATTTGAGTGATTTTTTTAGTATTTTATAGCCTTATTCTTAAGCAATATCGCTATAATAATATTGTTGCTATACAGGTAAATTGTCATTGTATACCGGGTGTAACAATCATACTGTGTTTATTCCTCAAAGTTCGGAACACCCTGTGGAATGTTTTAACATAGATAAAATATTGAAATTAAAACTCAATTGTAGCCTCAGGCTTTCTTAACATTTGTTTTTGATTTATTTGTTTATGTTAGATAATAAAAAAGTTAGGCACGTTAATAACTAGCCATGTTCTTCATCAATACAGGGTGTTTCTAAATAAGTGTGACAAACTTGAAGGAGTAATTCTGCATGAAAAAATAATAACAGTTTGCTTTATAAACACATGTCCGCAAATGCTTCGTTTCCCAGATACGGGATGTTGAAGTTTTTCTTACAAACTGACGATTTATTTATTGCTCTAAAACCCGTAGAGATATGCAAATGAAATTTGGTAGGTTTTAAGGGACAGTTATTGTGCATTTTTTGATATACAATTAATAATTCTATATTCACCATTGGCGTGCATACGGGCATAAACATTTTAGATACATCCCGTATGCAGGACAATGGTGAATATAAAATTATTAATTGTATGTCAAAAAATGTGGCATAAATACCTCTTAACACGTACCAAATTTCATTTGCATATCTCAACCGGTTTTAGAGCAATAAATAAATCGTCACGTTTGTAAGAAAAAATTCAACATCCCGTATCTCGAAACCGAAGAATTTGCGGCTATACGTTTATAAAGCAAATTGTCATTATTTTTTCATGCAGAATTACCCCTTAAAGTTTGTCGCACTTATATAGAAACACCCTGTATTGATGAAGAACATGGTTAGTTGTTAACGTGCCTAACTTTATTATCCAACATAAACAAATAAATCAAAAAAGAAAATGTTAAGAAAGCCTACTGCTACGATTGAGTTTTAATTTCAATATTTTATCTATGCTAAAGCATTCCACAGGGTGTTCCGAACTTTGAGGAATAAACACAGTATGATTGTTACACCCGGTATACAATGACAATTTACCTGTCTAGCAACAATATTATTATAGCGATATTGATAAAGAATAAGGCTGTAACATACTAAAAAAATCACTCAAATCGGACAACAGGTGTAGAAAATTAGAGACATCTAACTTGAATAATTCATCGAGTGACCCGCTTCTTATGATCGCAAGTGTATTTTATTTTCTCTTTAAAATCAGTTACCAAATTAGTTTTTCAGATTTTTAGTTTTTTTTATTCGCTTTATGTAATTAGTATCATTTTTTCTTGTTCTTAGATCATTAGGTAATGATTATGGTAGATTTTTTTGTTCATTTTCTAAGCAAAGGTTACTGTAATACAGTAGATTAGTTCAATAGGTTTCTTTAACTCGTTGCTTGTATTTGATGTTAATACCAAATGGAAAAGAAATGAAGAAATAAAGATACGACTGACTAGCAGCTCTCGAGCCCCATTTTGCAGTGAAAATAAATTCTCTTGAATCTCTATTTAGAACAGTATTAACCAAATCCAGGTAATTTGATAATGCAGTAAGTTCTCTATATCTCTCTCAATGCCAACCAAAATAAAAAAAAATTAAAATATATTATAAATTAGCCCTTTGCTTCCAATTACAACACACATATTTAGTTAAGGGGCTATCCCAGTGTAAAAGTACGAAATTCATATACTTTTTTGGTAATTTCTAATTCCTGTACCAATTATTTTGAAAATTTGCATGAGCATTTACTATAAAAGGAAGTACATGTAAAAGAATTTTCATAAAAAAGTATTGAAAATTAAACGATTTATGCGCCATCTACTGGCACCGTGAAAATAAAAACATAGCTCCACTGCTGCAGTGATTGGGACTAATAGAGATCCTGAAACATACAATTTCAAAGTTATTATTGAAATATAAGTTCTTTTCTATACCATCAACTAGGGGATTTTTATGATCGGTTAAAAATGTCAATTTGGCGGTTTTTGAAACTGAAAATGTTTTAACTAACTTAAAAATTTTTTTCAACACTTTTTTCCAAATTTTAATATTTTTCAAATATCCTAGTTGATGGTATATTAAATAACTTATATTTCAATAATCACTTTGAAATTTTATGTTTCACGATTTCTATTAGTCCCAATCACTACAGCAGTGGGGCCATGTTTTTATTTTCACGGTTCCAGTAGATGGCGCATAAATAGTTAAATTTTTAATATTTTTTTATGAAAATTGTTTTACATGTACTACTTTTTATAATAAATGCTCGTGCAAATTTTCAAAACAATTATTATAGTACTTTTTATTTCAGAAATTCCCAAAAAAAGTATATGAATTTCGTACTTTTACACTAGGATAGCCCCTTAAATGCATTTAACCCATTATTGAGTTTACCCTCTCAGTATCTTGGCCACAGCCGATTAAATTAATAGGCTATTGATTATATTCAAAATAAGATAGCTAAAAGGAACTACAACGTTAACGGGGTTTTATTATTTCATATGGTCAATGGACATCTATATATGAAAAAACCGCGGAGTGCTACCATTTAAAGGGGTGCATTTTTGAGAAATGGGTGAATTAGTCCCTGGGCACAGGTTACATTAGGGTGAGTTCTATGCACTTTTGGTACAAACATATCTACATAAAAGTTCCTGGTTAAATTTTCTATCTAAATATCACTTTTTAAAGTCAATGATACTTTTTTTTTTACAAAAATATATTCAAAAGAAAAAGCACAAAGAAACCCAAAAGAAAGAAATTTTGTTTTTTGCCCCATAACTTTTGTCCACAAGGATATAGGTATAGACATTGCTTTACAGAAAAAATACCTACATATTTCTTCTTTAAAATGTTGTTTAGTAGAGGTAATTAGGATTTATAGTTTTCGAAATATTATTTTTCAAAGTTCGCCACTCACAGCAATTTTGGGAAATTTTCCTTGTTATTTCGCAAATATTGTTCTGTAACTTTTTTTCTACGTCACTTTAGGTATATCCAATGGTACACGTAATAGGAATAGAAATCAATTACCTTTAAAATGGTCTACTGTATAACGTTGTATGACTTTTTTTTAAGGAGATTATGGTTTTTCAAGGTTTTATACTTTTAACGATTTTTTATAATATAATATAAAAATCAAATAATATTATTATATAATATATTATATATTATATAATATTATATTATATATTATATAATACCTAATATAAAAAAATATTATTTTTTATATTTTTACGATTATTTTTGAAATTTCTCATTATAACTTTTTTTTCTTATACATGAATATACTATGTATATATTGCTCAATAAAGAGGGCTTACTTTCTGTTCTTTAAAATGGTGTATCATCTATATTTAAATATGTAATGGAAACCGAGTAATTCTTTGATATTTTTTTACTTGTATTATTTAAAATTATTTCTTTTACAAAAATTACATAAACAGTAGTCTTAGAAAACATCACTTTAGTTAAAATTATTTAAACGTTGACATTTAAAAAATTTTCAAAATCAAAGTCCATCTCTTCGTTAGCATTAGCTTCAATATCTTCCTTTGACACCTCAGATATCTTAGAGTTCCCACAATAATTAGTACCCATGCACATGCACCCTTTGCAGAATATTGAACAACTAATTCCGATTTTCCCACAACCGCGGTTTTTGTACTTCCGTTGGTACATTTACATGCTATTTTTTCAAGCAAAGCTTGTGGTGCAGGAGCTTTGCAGTAAATATTGGAATTAATGCATATTTTGAAGTTTGCCCGGCCGAGTCAAGTAGATTCAAAGCATTACCTATAAAAAATAAGATTCAGTCATAACACACAATCACATAATGAGGAATTTAAAAAATAATCCTAAAATCAAAAATCGTTGCAAGTACTTATTACATTTTGAAAAAGCATATCTTATTCAAAAATAATCCTAGAATTTTTTATAATACACCATTTTTAAGTAAACAGAATAAGCTTTCTTTTTATTATATAGTCTCTACCTAAATGTAGAAAAAAAAGTTATAATGGGAAATTTAAAAAATAATCGTAAAAAATATAAAAGCTCGTTAAAAGTATAAAGTCTTGAAAAAGATAACCTCTTTAAAAGAAGTCGTACAACATTATACAGTAGAACATTTTAAAGGTAATTGATTTCTATTCCTCTTACATGTACCATTGCATATGCCTAAAGTTACGTAGAAAAAAGTTACAGAACAATATTTGCGAAATAACAAGGAACATTGCCCAAAATTGCTGTGAGTAGCGAACTTTGAAAAATCATATTTCGAAAACTGTAAATCCTAATGATCTCTACCAAACACCATTTTAAAGACAAAATGTGTAAGTTTTTTTTCTGTGAAGCAATGTCTATACCTATATCCCCGTGGACAAAAGTTATGGGACAAAAAACAAAATTTCTTTCTTTTGGGTTTCTTTGTGCTTTTTCTTTTGAATATATTTTTGTAAAAAAAAGTATCTTTGACTTTAAAAAGTTATATTTAGATAGGAAATTTAACCAGGAACAATTATTATGTAGACGTGTTTGTACCAAAAGTGCATAGAACTCATCCTAATGTAACCTGTGCCCAGGGACTAATTCACCCATTTCTCAAAAACGCACCCCTTTAAATGGTGGCACTCCGCGGTTTTTTCATATATAGAGATTCATTGAGCATATGAAATAATAAAATCCCGTTAACGTTGTAGTTCCTTTCTAAAGTACATAATCATTAGCCTATAACCAGTATTTCATCTGGTTTTGTCTCAACTGTTGAGCCTCATGTCAGTCCCACAATATTATTGCTGGTCTTCTTAGCCTTTCATTTTGATTAATTATTTATGTTTGGTTCCGTTTTTTCAGTTTCCAAAGAGTTTAAGAAACTGTGAGCTTGTATTTAGTTTTAGAATTTTTTTCTACTTGTATCTCCTTTTCTCTTAATTAGTAAAATTTCCTTGCATTTTAAGTTCTGATTTAATTAATTTTATATTTTTATTAGTCTGCGTGTTATCCTTACAGATTTCAATATATGTAGTGTGTTTAGTTCAAACCAAACGCCTATTTACTTGTCTCCACTTCTCTTTCCGTTATTTGGAAAGTTTTGGCTTTAGTTGAAAAGTATAGTTTTGGTAATTGTTCAGCATTCGAATATTATGAATAGACAGTAAGTGGCTCTGCCTTTGTGTGTTTGTAATTTGTTTAGAGTTTGTAATTTGTTCTGAGTTGAATAACATGTTTATTTCAGTTTGTTTATTTACTAAAAATTGTTTAGATAGACCGGAAAGATTCCAAAAGGATATTTTTCTGATTACATCAACGTTGACTAGAGCAGACTGAAAGTAGCTGCTTCTTACTCTACAGCGTTAAAAAGGTAGATTTTAGTAATGTAATCTGGTTACGGTTTAGTTTTATTCTAATATATAGGTCTCTAAATATTGCACTATAATTTTTGTGATATTGTAGATTATGTGGTAATAAACGTTTCTGGAAAACAGGATGCTTGTTTTTATTTTTCAGGGTATCAGATTTTGATATACAAAATCTTATACCTAGTACAAATATTAGCTAAAGCCTGGGAGCACGATATGGTGGTACGGGGGTTGTTACCCCCGATGATGGGGTTGATTTGTTAAAACACTATTTACCAGAATATATTTATTTAGAACACTAAATAAGACAGTAACTAGTTGGTGGACAACGTCTCTGATCTAACCACGTCGATGTCTGTTACTTTCTCCGTATCTATAAATAAATCGTAATTGTTTTGTTATGATTGACTACACCCGAATGTGACCGTGAATTCCTAATAGTAACATAATTGCTGACTTCGGTATTTTCAAAACGAGTGGCCTACCTAATGTCACCCATTTACGTAATGTAAACAATACATGTAAATAATATTTGCTTAAGACTTTTTAAAAATTAAATCGATATTGATTACTCTTATTTTTTGGATGCTAATATAAATCCTGTACAACGACATTGATATTTACCAAATCTTTGTACATTTTCGACAAGCCTATGATAACATATATATAGATAAAATACATACAGTGCTTTTCAGATAAAACTGTCCACCTTAAATAACTTTTGAACCACTGATTTCTAGGAAAAGCGCAAAAACACGCCAAATAATATTTGAAGGGGTACACATTATGCCATATTTAAGCTTTCTGGAAAAGGCACCTCTCACCCCCCGTACCCTCCCTTTTTTTAAATTACTTCCATCTCTTTATTTGATGTTTGGATTCTCCTCTTTGTACTGATTTCAAAAATGTATAACACATGATGTTTATAGTGATTAGTTTATGAGAAAAATAAATAGAAAAGCAAGAAAACTGGATTGAAAAAATTATTTTTTTAACATTTTACTACCAAAAATGTTTACAATAAAATTGTTCAAAATGTATGCCATTCACCTCCTTACAATGATTCATGGCTAATAAATGGCAAACATTTTGAACAATAAATTATTATTGTATAAATTTTTGGTAGTGAAATATTCATGCTAAATGTTTGTAATAAAAAAAATAGGGATGCGCAAAAATGTCAAAACATCGATATTTACATCGAATGATGTATCAAACGACTAACATCGATATTAGTGAATTATCGGATCGAAAACATCGACGTTTTAATATCAAAACATCGCCCATTACCACATCAGCCATCTACAGGATCTTTTAATAAAGTACAAATACAGATGACATGTGACATGTCGAATCTTCTATTTTGAACAGGGACCCGGACTGAAATGAAAAAAAGGTTCCGGTCCGGTTCCGGTTCTAGTAAAATTCAAAATTTTAGGTCCGATCCGGTTCCGGTTTTGTTAAAATATTTCGATTCGGTTCTGACCAATTTTTTCGGTCCAAACGGTTTTTTCGGTTCCTTTAAATTTTTCAATTTCACAGTCTGATAAAAAAGTAAATATATTGTGTAATTTCTTTAAATAAATTTTTTTTATATAATATAGTAGGGGAGGAAAGTATACTAAATTTGCAGTTACTCGAGCGATATGGGGACCTATTGGGTTGTGAAGATTAGCTCCTAAAACCAAAAAAAATCAAGTAAAGTTTTCTATTTAAGTGGGGACTTTACATTTTTTAATTTAGTTTTCCATTTCCAACAATCGTTTTTCCGATTATAGCGCCATCTATCCATAATTCGAAAAAATATGTCGAATAAAAGTTACTTATTGTTATGTAAGAAATCCAAATCTGCAATAAAAAATAGGGACTTCTATTTAAGATTTTAAAGTAACCCCCCACCCCACCTCCGTGGGGGTCGTGTTTGGTGTCAAAATATTGAATACGTGTATTTTGCACTCTTTAGATATGATGTTCATTTCGCGGGGTTCCTATTTAAAATTTTAAATTTATCACCCACTCCTCTCCGTGGGGGGTCGTGTTTGGTATCATTCGATAAATTTTTGAAAAATATTGAACACGTAATTTTTAGTTTCTCGATCTGACGTTTATTTCTCGTAATATTCGCTTTTTTCTTGTGAAGCTTTGTGACTCACCCATTTCCTTACGCCCCGCTCAAACCGTCAGATGTTTTAAATATACACTGTTCTGCATGTACTTAACTTACCTTATCTTAATCTGACAATTTCGAGTTATTCTCAGGGTAGATTTTTTTCGGATCCCCTTAACGAACTCCCCTGTATTAAGATCCAATATATGGTAGGGGTACATTTACAGAGTAGGTATAAGGTTTCTCCCCATGTGATTTTCTGACTCGCTCGAGTAACTGCATAAATCTCCGCTTGGGCTCCCCTATACCAATGCGGCTCAATTCATTTATATCTCTGTGTGTCATTACATAATCTAATAATTGTTGACATTATTAAAATTATATTTTCCCATCACAACCAACTCCAAAGATTTATCAACGATTATCAATTAGTGACCACTGATCAGGTGCAACAGTTAACAATGGATAGATTAATTTTTTTATTTTAGAATTTGCTAAAACGGCATCAATTTAGTTAAATAAAATATTTGACAATATTCTGAAATACAAAAAATTGTATTTTCCTCAACAACTTCAGAAACATTTGTTGACCAGAATTAAAAGAAGAAATTATTATAACATAGTTTTTTATGGTTTTTGAGTTGATTTTAAAAATAATAGAACATCTTGAAATGTATTTTTTATTTATTAACATAAGTAGAAAACACTGCAAAATTGTTTGCATTAACTTATAACAAAAACAAAAATAACAATATTATAAGCAACAAAACCGAAAAAAACCGATAAAACCGTTTGAAAAATTAAGTGTTACGGTTCGGTTCCAAAAATTATATTTAATATCAAATAAGGGTTCAGTTTCGGTTCTGGTCCACTAAAAAATATCGGTTTCGGTTCGGTTTTCTGTTTTTAGCGGTACGGTCCGGGTCCCTGACTTTGACAAATAACATTAAATATGTTTGTGTTTGTATTTATAAAATATAAATAAAACAAATGTACGATTCTATGTTAGTATCTATTTACCTATAAATAAGATCAAACATTAAAATAAGATCAGTGAAAATGTACAAAATTTTTCCAAAAACATCGCTAAAAACATCGACATAAATATCGATGTTCGCCGATATTATCGAAACAAAAAAAATCGATGTAAAAATCGATTATCGAAAGCAGAATATCGATGTTTTTAAATCATCGATATATCGTGCGCATCCCTAAAAAAAATGAATTCGTCGTCTGCTGTCTTATTAATTGAAAAAGTCGCAGATTAAGGATGTACCAGTAAGAACTTTCAACGCGAAAAGTCTCAGGTTTAAATTACTATTTACCATTTTAATTTTTATTAAATTGGTGGATTCTGCATCTGAGACTCTTCATTTTGTTATGAGATGTCGCTGTATCGCGTCTAATGGGAAATTTGAATTATTTTTCAGATTCCCTTTAAAATGATGGTGGAGCTATTTTTCGATTCAGAGGTGTGCACGCTAACAAAAGCTACTGAAGACGCCTGAAATGGTAGAAACAGCCTGTCTAGCTGGTGCAACCCTCTGAATCGAAAACAAGCAAAACCATCATTTATTATATTATTATTTTAGTTTGTAATAAAATTGTTAAAAACATGTTTTTTTTTCAATCCAGTTTTCTTGCTTGTGTATTTATTTTTCTCGTAAACTAATCATTATCAGCATTATGTGTTATACATTTTTGCAATCAGTACAAAGAGAAGAATCCAAATATCAAATAAAAACTGTGGAAGTAATTTAAAAAAAAATAATGGATGGTACAGTGGGTGAGAGGGTGCCTTTCCCAGCAAGCTTAAATATGCCATATTGTCTCCCCCTTCAAGTATTATTTGACGTGTTTTTGAGCTTTTCCTAAAAATCAGTGGTTCAAAAGTTATTTAAGGTAGATAATTTTATCTGAAGAGCACTTTATGTAATTATGCAAGAATTTGGTAGGTATAGGTACACTTCGCGTCATAATAAACTGGTAGAACTCTTATAACCGAAAATCGTGTTTTTCAAGTTGTGTAAGTTGGTCTTGTCAAATGTGTCATTCTAATTTCTAGGGCATCGTTGCTAGTTCAACGAAAATATTATTGGACTCTTGAGCCAGTTGTCGGACAGACCAACCATCTATTTTAGAGATTATTATCGTTTTATCACACTTACTTTATTGACGTGGCACCGTTAAAAATTTACTTTGACCAACTTGTCAAATTTGACTGATGTTAGTAATTAAATAAGTCATCTAGGACTGGACCTATTGCTTTTTATTATGTTTAATTGTTTAATTTTTAAGTTATAACTGGATTTTTAAGATTAACAACGCTCTCTCTGGTTATCAAATTTATTAGATACGGTTTTTTATTTGAGTGAATTTGATGGCCTTGGCCGAGCCAATTAACCAGACATTTTGTTATTTTAAAAACAAACAAATTTGATTTTTCAATCAGAGGAATTTTTTCTGTATTTCTAACTCTAAATACATAACAAACTAACATTATTATCTACAATTATTATCTAAATAATACTCTGTTTTGGTTGTTCATTTTTTTTTTGTAAATTTTTATTTTTTTTTGTATTTTTTTTGCATTTTTTTTATTTTGTTAATTTGTTTTTTTTTATTAATTTTTTTGTTATTTTTTATAAATTGTTTTTTTACTACTCTAAGACGTAAACCCGATTCATCCTCGCGGAGGTTTACATCTTCTTAGTTTTTTTTTTGCATTTTTTATTTTTTTTGTTTTTTTTTGCATTTTTTATTTTTTTTTTGTTTTTTTTTCTTTTCTTTTCTCTTTGTTTTTTGTTCTTTTCTTTTTTCAATTATAATATACAATAATTACTTAAATCTACAGGATTTAAAACAAAATAACAACAAAACAAACATGTTTGTTTTGTTTTAACAAACATGCCAGCTCTGTTTTAACAAAATTTCTTAAATACAGGGTAAATTTTATTGCTACAATCTATATTTACAATTTTTGATATGTTCGTAAATTGTTTTTAATATATTAATCTCTTCAGAAAAAATCAAATTGTTCAGGTAGACGGGAAGTGAAATTTTTAATATATTAAGATTATCATAAAATTTGTTTATATTTACTGATTGATGTGAACATTCGAGGAGAATATGTAGTAGATTACCTTCTTTTCCACACTCACAGTTAGGTGACTCTGTGAGACCCAGACTGTACATATGAAGGGGGGTAAGAGCATGATTACATCTCAATCTATTTATAACTCTTCTGAAATGGCGATTTGATACAGAATGAAACCATCTTTTAATGGGAATTTCAGGTCGCATTTGTTTGTAATTACTACCAGTTCTTGTGTTTCGATAATACCTTTGCCAATTTTCTTTTTGGTGTCGTCTACTAATAATATCAATATCCGAAATGGGTAGTAAGTTCATGGGAAGTTCTTCGCCTATTTCTAGGGCGGATTTGGCTAGCCTGTCTACTATTTCGTTACCCCTAATGCCTGCGTGTCCCTTTATCCATGATATAATGATGTTTTTTCCTAAATTTGCAATTTTATTATAAAGAGTCATAATTTCCAGTTCTATATGATTGAGTTGTTGGTACTTATGTACGTTAGTTAGTCTATCAACGACACTCTTACTGTCTGTAAATATTATGCAGCTATAGGGTTCGTTACTAAATATGTGTCTTAAAGCAAAAAGTATCGCTATAACGGTTTTTTGATGATCGTTATAAGATACGGTTTTTTGATGATAAAAATAATACATATCTAAAAACTTTATACATTTTTGAACGTTATTTTTTTTATTTAGATCTAGTGAAATTCTGTTATCTGTAATGGCAACAACGAAGTGTTCATGAACCATTGTGTCAAGTCTGAAGACAGGTTTACATTGGGAAAAAAAGTGTACCAGTTTTTTATGATGAGAAGTGTACCAAGGAAAAAGTTAGTTCAAGCCACGATGACTCACACAGAAGCGCAAGTACGAGTTCAAAACGAATTTACAGATTTCCAGATAACTAAAGGGCTAAAACTGTGTGGAATATGTCATGAAAAATGTCCGTAAACCCAAAAAAATATTGTTTAATAAGTCTAAGCAGATTGTAATGTACGCAGATGATGTCTGTACCGTGGGATCAAAAATGGTCAACTCCATTTTTAAAACAGTGGAAATATACACGTGTATGTGACAAACACAATAAACTGGCGTTTCCTGATACATTGATACATTAATTGATACACAAACTATAATATATTAGTATGAAAATAATAATGTATCACGAAATGCCAGTCTATTGTGTTCGTCACATATACGTGTTTATCTCCACTGTTGCAAAAATGGAGTTGGCCATTTTTGATCCTAGGGTACAGATGTAAACTTGGTGAGAAGAACCGCAAGGTACATCACAGAACTTTATGTGCAGCTCACAGAACTTTATGTGCAGCTTGAAGAAATAGAGCTAGCTGTCAACGTAGGTAAAACTGAAGCCCTAATACAAACAAGGAACCAACGAAACTTGCAGAATTTGACAATAGACGACGCTAACATAGAAGTAATAAATCAGCTCACATACTTGGGTGTACAGGTAACTGAGGATGGCAGCGAGGAGGAGGATATACATGCTTCCTAACAAAGCATACTTCTCTCTGTCGCAGGTGTTTGGATTCAAAGACATCCTTAGGGAATTAAGGTTTAAAATATATAAAACCATTATACGACCAATAGCAACATATGGCATAGAAACATGACTGAAAAGACAATAAACCTTATTAATACTTTTGAAAGAAAGATATTAAGGAGGATGTAACGCAGTCGTTGCGTTGTTGCTCCAAGTAACTAAATCAGTCGAAGAAAAAGAGTTCGCTTTTTAAGACATTTTTATTTGGAATCAAAACATACAAAAGATCTTCTGTCATATGTCGTATAATCCGTGTATATTAATAATTATTGGCTGTGAGTTTCGACGGTAGCGCTCTCTCGCGGATTGAAACTTGTACTTGTCTGATAAAATTGGTGTATGTGAAATATACAAAACGAGAAAAATAGATATTTATCTAGAAAAACACAAATTATGAACTGAAATATTATTGTAACCTGATTACTGAACGAATACACAGAATTAATAGTAAAAGTAATTATGTTTTTTTTTTATTTTATTCATTATAATTTTAATATATAAATTCGTGCGACTGGATGACTGCTTACGCAAGAGACCATTGAGAAAAATAAGAAGTTTATGTGAAATTTAGAGGTTACCTCTATTTTTATTGGCTGTGAGTTTCGTCGGTAGCGCTCTCTCGCGGTTTGAAACTTGTACTTTTCTGATAAAATTGGTCAAATTCAATGCACAAAAGTGCCACTAACAGCACTGGCGAAAACCCTCTACTCATCGGCTCACAGTGAATACACAGATTATAAGACATTTGACAGAAGCTCGAAACAAATGACAATCGATGAAACGCCTTATAGGGGACTTGCACAAAATTTTAAATTCGAAAAAAATGCTCTAAATTACACCAGAACATAATTTAAAACATAATATCAAAGAAAAAAGTTTTTTTGTCTTTCGTTTGACCCCTAAAGACGATTAAAAATTGAGGGCGCAAAACGTGCTCTCATTGGTTGTGACGACATATCATTGTAGTATTGGATATCCTCGCCATTAATTCATTAGGTTTGGCATTCGTTTTGACATTGACACTCAGTTTTATTAATATTTTGATAGTTGCTATTTCTGAATAATATTTGAGTGTTTTTGTTAAGACAATTTCGAACTAATATTTAAGTGTTTTTTTTGTTAAGAGGCAACAGTAGCGCGCGGAAAACGCGGTCCAAGATTGAGGCTTTAATTTTGAATATTTTGTCGAGATATTTGGCACACATATTCTTAATATAATAAAGAATGGCGGTACAGAGGCCAATTTGAGAAATATGTTAGTATGTGGAAATTACTCTATAACGAAATAAAATATTGCAAAAAGGAGCATGTACCACCATTACGAAGAACAAAAACATACACTTTCTTCAAATAAACTTTTTTATCCCATGCCTAGATTTTGTGTCATATTGGATCTACTAAAAATCGATTTTCTATAACAAGAAATCGAACGTGACTGACTTGGCAACATTTAGCGCGCCTGTGAGTAAATAATTATTGTTTTTGACAGTATGATAGTATGAATTCACTGGTCATGTTCAACGTCGAGATGTTAATCACCCAATACGAAGAAAAGGCAGAGAGAATGATGATAGTATGAATTCACTGCCACTGTCGTATTGCCGAAGCACTGTTGCCTCACTGTTGAAAGTTCGTAGAACTTTCGAAAAACAAAAATATTGATGCGCTACTGTTTACTCTTAAGCCGACAACAGATATTATACTTACGATAAAATGATCTTGACATACATGAAGACTTTGTGTATGTATTAACTGAAATACGTTTTTTCGGCATGCAAGTAACCATTTAAACGCCGTTTTCTATCGGCTGGTAATCCAATAAACATTTTATTGGGGATTTTAATAGTTGTATTTTTACAAAATGGCACTAAATAACACTTATAGTGTTTTGTTTTATTTTCCATAGTAAACCTACTTTCCTTTCCTTCAAACATTGTATCAAACACCAATCTCAACAAACGTATATATTATTACAATGACATACGATAAATGTCATTAAAATATAAATATAACCATAAACATTAACATAAATAAAGTATAATTATGTGACGTCACTGGGCGTTTGAACTATTTTAAATACACAGAAGATTTTAAATTTGTACTTCTAAGTTACGAGTTTTTAAAGCGTGAAATTTTGGAAATCTCATTTTTAAACAAAACTGAACAATATTACGTAATAAAAAAATGTACAAGTTGCTTATTAAAGTGTTAAAAATATATTTATTTCGTTGAGATCATAATAATAGAAGTATAGCTTCTTACGAGCATACAAAGTACACACACTATTTTTTTTAATGCTCGGTATGGTTAAGGCAGATAAAATTAAACTATATAGCATATGAATTTTTCAATTTCCAAGTAACAAAACTAAATAATTTGTCAAATTTGTATTTTGAAAAACGTCACTTAAAGTATTTTTAATCAAAATTGTGGTTTATTCTCATAAAATAAAGTAGATGAAGTTATTATTGCTGGATAAGCAGAGGTTAATAATATAACAACAAAAATAAAAAATATAATATATTTACAACAATATATGTACACAATGTAAAAATATATTTGTTATTACTTATTGTTTATAAGGATGAATTATCGATACGTCTGCTTTAATTTTATTAATTTGCTTCTGAGCTTGGCGGTGTTTCTTCCTTCTTGATATACTTGTACCTCATTGCCAAGAACGAAAATATCAACATATCGGCCACCATCAGTCCACAATAGAAGAAAAAGTCGTTACTCTAAAATAGAAGAATAATGTGAATCAAAAATAATAATTAAAACGGTATGTGGCACTCCGGGAGTATCCGAGGAGGGGAAACATAGCTTTCTTATCGTCTACGCTCATTGTTTTCAATTTCATTTCATTTGACCAGAGACCAAAGAAATGGAAGAAGAGTATAAAAAAGGGGTACCTCAAAAAATCCCCAACAATAGCCACAAAGAATATGCTAAAAACTAGTTAAACTAAAAGATTAAAGTAAAGAGATAACTTAAATAAAAAGATGACCGCAATCTAAGGGACATGAGAATAACAAAAATAAAAAAATAAAAAAAAATCACAATAAAAAACAAAAAACTCGATTAGGAACATCGAATGTGAAAACGTTAATACCAGGAAAACTGGGAGAAAGTGGCATAAATAATAGCGTATGCAGATAACGTACTAATAGTAGCAATAAAAAAGAACTGTAGAGTAAAAGAACTGGAGAGAATATTCAAAATAATAAAATAAAAAGAAAATGTTTGGAGGTAAATGAACAGAAAACGAAATATATGCATAGTAGAAAGATCAATCTCCAATTATTTTTATTAAAAATGAATTGGTATTAATCTAAAGCAGTAGAAACATTTAAATACCGTGGAATAGTTCTACACATGTCATCTGCACATAAGTAAGGAAAGAACACAAATAGGACAAAGAATACTGAAATGCTATAAAAATACTAAATTACAAATAAAAGGATATTACAAAATAAAAAATTAAGTATAAACACCAAAGAGTAGGTATACAATGATGAGTGCGTAAGAACCGGCAAAATAACGCAACAGATGGAAAACATAAGGTGTTGTCAAGTAAAAAAAAAGATGAAATTAGTAGAGGTGGGAAATTACCGATAGAAACCTATAAATTTACATTACCTCTATCGATATTCTCCCACCTTTAGACGTTAGCTTAAGAGCTAGTTGACTTCAGTCATAATTATACGTATGACGTCGAACATTAACATTTTTTTAATTTCCCGTAAAGTGAAAACGGATTAAAGACAATAAAGCAAATGCCAATAAAAACAGTTTAATTAATCCTAAATTAAATTATCCTAAAATAAATAATTTCTATGATTTGAGATGTCGCATAATTAGCATACACTCTTGTCAAGATGACATGATAATTTAAAATGTTTCTCGACCTCATACATATAATTATGACTGAAGTCAACTAGCCGCGTATAAGAACTAGCTTTATTTCGTCATCATCCAGCCTCAAAAGTCCACTGCTGAACATATGCCTCCTCCCCTCGTTTCCAGCCCCGTCTATCTTGCGCTCTCATACAGTTTTTATTTAGCTTTCTTAAGTCGTCAGTCCATCTTGTAGGCGGTCGACCGACGCTTTTCTTGTCTTCTCTTGGCCTCCACTCCAATAACCTCTTTGTCCATCGCCCATCTGTCATTCTGGCTAGGTGTCCTGCTCATCTCCACTTCAATCTGGCTATCCTTTCTGATTTCTTCGTTTTTGATTTTGTCTCGCAGAGTTTTTCCTAACATTGACCGCTCCATTCTTCTCTGCGTGACTCTTAGTTTGGTAGCCGATGTTAAGGTAAGTGTTTCTGATCCGTACGTCAAGACTGGGAGTACGCACTGATCAAATACCTTTCTCTTTAAGCATGTGGGCAACTCACTTTTAAAAGTTTCTCTCAGTTTTCCAAATGCTGCCCACCCAAGACCGATTCTTCTCTTCAGTTCATGAGTCTGGTTATCCCTGCCAATGGTAATTTCGTGTTCCCTATCTACGAGTTCTATTTCTTTCCCACCAATACTGATGTTCTGGTTGGTTACCAAATTTGTCATTATTTTTGTTTTCGAGATGTTTATATTTAAACCTACATTTTCTGTAGCCACAACGAGATCCTGTACCATCTCTATTGCCATACCTAAATCCTCAGCTACTATGACTATATCATCGGCGAAACGTAAGTTGTTTTGTTTAGGTATTCTCCATCTATTTTTATTCCCTTTGTCATCCAATCCAAACTCTTGAAAGCATGTTCTAAGACCGTATTAAAAAGTTTAGGTGACATATTGGGCCTCCTTGTCTAACCTCTTGTTTTCCATCTTTTGCGTTATTTTGCCCGTTTTTAGCGCACCCATCACTATATTATAAAACAATAAAAAGACCAACATACGCAGCAGAAACTACAATCTTAACTACAAGTCTTACTTAATAAGAAGAAGAAATAATGTTAAAGATCTTGAAATAAAAATGTTTAGAATGATTATGGGATTCGAGAGAATCAACCAAAACGAAATAAGATCATAATAAATTTTGAAATAGATAATGGAATGAAGAGAGAAAACATTGCAAGAAAAATAAAAACACATATGAATAAAGTGGTATGGACATATATTTAGGAAATCCAAAAAGGGAGCTCAATGAAGATTAATGAAGTGGACATCAGCAAGACACAGACCAAAAGGGAGATCCAAGATACGATGGCAGGACCAAGTCCTTCCATCGGACAGAACGAGATTTAAGAACACTGGAAATAAAGACCTGGGCACAGACAGTACTAAATAGAGCAGCTGGGGGACAAGTAATTAACAAGCCTAGACATCCTCAGGACCTGCAAGTAGATGTAGCGTATGGAAAAACTGGTGGACTGATCCACCACAATAAAAAGATCTAAACAGTTCGTCATAATCTACACTTTATTTAGAAATGTACAGTTTGTAAATAATGAAACATAAGTAAATAGTTTTTATGTATGTGACATGTGGGATATATTTTTACATAACTTGGGTCAATAAATATATTAATATAAAATGTTCCAAAATTATTATTTTAATAACCTACCTTTTTATCAAAAATCTCCATGGATGATATAATAACAATAATCAAGTTTCCAAATGCAGTGGTCAATAAAAAGCAAGCTTGCAGTAAAGACTTCATTGAGGCCGGGGCTTGAGAGTACGAAAACTCTAATCCTGTGATCACAAACATAATTTCTGCAGCAGTTATAATAATATATTGAGGAAGTAACCAAGCTATATGGACTGCATTGGGTTTCGTCACTATCGTATAATCCATGTCCATTTTTTTCTGAAAAAAAAAACAATTTTGGAACGAGTACCTAAACAGTATTCAATTCATTAATTATTATTTTACTATACTCCGACAACGACTGCAGACGGCAACTGCAGATGGTAGTTGCAGTTGCTGCCGCGACAGCATTTGCTGTCGTATTCCTTCCAAAGTCAGCAGCAGCGACTTCAGTTACGTGACGGCATCAAACAGTTGAGGTTGGGTATTACATACAAAAATATGGTTTACGAAGTTCTGTTTACTGCAAGAAGATGACGATTTGTTATTGTTTTATTACTGTGGGAGAAATCCCGAGAAAAATGTCGAGACCAACAAAAAGATCTTTTTGTCGCATTTATAGACTATGAGAAAGCTTTCGACAAAGAGTTATTTACACAAGCACTTCAAAACAGCACAGAAGGTATCAAGATAAATGGTGAAAATATAAACAACATCCGTTATGCTGACGAGACAGTCGTCATCGCTGAAAGTGAAAAAGACCTGCAGACGCTACTATAGTATTTTTAAACAGAATTTGTGATACTGGGGAAGAGTTTTAACAAAAAAAAAAAAAAAAGAATGTGTGTGTACTTTGTACGCACGTAAGAAGTTATACTTCTATTATATGATTTCTTAAAAATAAATATACTTTAAACAGTTCGTTTTTATTTTTATTAAACACCAAACTAATTTTGTGCTTACCGCTTTCAAAAAAATAAAAAAAAAAGTATAGGATTGCTCCGGATTCAAACTCAAGACCTCTCGATCTCTGGCCGAATGCTATACCAAATACGCTACGAGGATTCTGTCTGTATCGGTTCTGACGTACACTTCGCTTCAAAAAAAGTGGTACAACTCTTATAACCGAAAATCGTGTTTTTCAAGTTGTGTAAGTTGATCTTGTCACAAGTGTCATTCTAGTTTCTAGGGCAACGTTGCCAGTTCAACGAAAATATTATATCAAACTAGGTAAAAACGGGTCTGTGCGACAGACCGCATTTTTTAACATACTAAAAACTAAAACAATTGTAATTTTCTGTTGTTGTTTAATCTGTTTAATCTCAATTAAGTTGTGTTTTCACATCATCCATACATACTCTGGGCTAATTAGCAAAATACAAGGAAAAGTTATTTACCAGCAATTTTATTACTGGAATCGAAACTTATTATTGTATGTATTAATAATATAGGTATGCAAAGTCCGCAGATAGTGTCCTACTTTTTTTATAAACAAAATGGCGCCCGAAAATCGTGTTTTTTTTTCAATTTTTGCTCTATAACTCCAAAGATTTTAACTTTACACCAAAAACACTCAAATAAAAATTCACCGCAATTAAATTCTGCATAGAGACGTGTTTTTCCCGATTCACTTTGATGAAAACTTTCCCCGGAAAAAGCGGGTTTTTCCAACAAAATCTTTATTTTTCAACTAAAATTTTAGATAAGTAATTGTTAATCAATAATTAAATAACTTGGTAGTGTAAAAGCCCCTTTTTCGAATAGATTATAATTCCAGAAGCCGATGGAAATTTAATGAACAGTTTAGCAACAATTGAATTGTTAATTAAAAATTTACGGTCGCTATAATAACGACAATAATTATGATGCATAATAATAACTACGATTTTTTCATAAAAAGACACTATACCTATCTAATGTACTTTACAGAATTGAAATTGGACTATTTAAGCGGCCTCAGGAATATTTTAAAATTATAAACAATTTTTTGGCTTATAAACAAATAGAATATCTCGGGAAATATTAAACTAAATTAAATTGTGAAAACGGTATTCGAAAAACAGCGGCAGGACGCTTCTTTTAAAAGAAAAAACAAACGTTTAATTACGACGAGTGGTTCCTGAGATACAATCGGTGAAAGTTGACCGGAATTCACGGCAAAGATATAAAGAATAGTATCATAATTTTCAAACCATCACCTTTTTATTTTTGTCCTCTTTTTCCACACCAATTTTCATATCTTTAAAATATTCATAACATATATTATTATAATAAAAACTATCGATAATACGTGTGAAAATTGCCAAAAATAGCAAAATTCCAATCAAAAATTAGGTTGGAGAAAATGTAACCCTCAAAGTTCAAAACCGCTATACGTTAAAAAAATGCATTTTCTCGGCTTCCCATGGAGCAATTTCCTTCATTCTTTTTTTGTTCTCTAATAACTCGAGTAGGACCATCGAACTAACTCATTATTAAATGTCAAACTTGCTTTTGTTTTGTTATAATAAATTAATTTATTTATAAGAACAGAAAACTACATATTTTTTCCAGTTGTAGGCTTTTTTTAGATAAACTTACTAATAAACTATTAGTGTACCTTTTAAAGTTAAAAACATAAATATTTTCATTTGAAAGCTGTATAATTATTTAAACAATTTTTATTTAAACAAATTAAAATTTTGTGTTATAATAAATAAATTAATTTATTATAACAAAACAAAAGCAAGTCTGACATTTAATAATGCGTTAGTTCGATGGCTCTAGTCTAGTTACTTGGGAACAAAAAAAGAATGAAGAAAATTGCTCCATGGGAAGCCGAGAAAATGCATTTTTTAACGTATACCGATTTTGAACTTTGAGGGTTACATTTTCTCCAACCTAATTTTTGATTGGAATTTTGCTATTTTTGGCAATTTTCACACGTATTATCGATAGTTTTTCTTATAATAATATAATTTATGAGTATTTTAAGGATATGAAAATTGGTGTGGAGAAAGAGAACAAAAATAAAAGGGTGATGGTTTGAAAATTATGATCCTATTGTTTATATCTTTGCCGTAAATTCCGGTCAACTTTGACCGGTTGTATCTCAGGAACTACTCATCATAATTAAACGTTTTTAAAAGAAGCGTCCTGCTGCTGTTTTTTGAATACCGTTTTTACAATTTAATTTAGTTTAATATTTTCCGAGATATTCTATTTGTTTATAAGCCAAAAAATTCTTTATAATTTTAAAATATTCCTGAGGCCGCTTAAATAGTCCAATTTCAATTCTGTAAAGTACATTAGATAGGTATAGTGTCTTTTTATGAAAATTGTTGCTAAATTGTTCATTCAATTTTAATCGGCTTCTAGAATTATAATTTTATTTAAAAAATTGAGTTCGCGCGCGTTGTTTCTGAAAGAACGGTTCATTCTGCACAGAAAATGCTATCAAACATTTTGCTCAAAATCTCAGCTACATTTTGTTTAAATCATTTTTTTATACGGCGTAAACATATTCTTGGTAATATGAAGTTTTCGATTTCCCCTCTACGAGGGGTGGTTTTAAAGGGAAGCCCGGGGGGTAGGAGTGGCAATCTTTTTTGCATCTTTTTGGGGTCCCAAAATTGGTATTCTTAGCAAAATTCAGCTAGTTCGTATGATTTTTAGAGGTAAAATCTGATTTTTAGTGGTCGATGGGATTAGATACTTTGGCAATTGTTTTACATTTTTGCAAAATTCTGGAATGTGTTTAATTTTAACAAGAACAATTTTAACAAATATTGTTTTTAACACGATAATCGCTGCAATGTATATAATATTACGGTTCTCTGGGCTGACTTAGCCGTGGTCCATACAGTATAGTAGTCACTGCGAAGCAAGTATGATTCGCGCGACCCTCTAATTAAAATAAGCGTGAATCGTATATGATTCGCGCGGCGTTCAATGTGTATACAGATTTCAGTCCTCTACAAATAGTTTCTCATGTCTTTTGATGTAAAATAATTAGGGAAGCAGGAATTCAACAGTTTAGAATTGCCCATTGTTTCCTATGGCCCGTTTGACTATTCAACACCCGGTATATTTGTATGTGTATATGTATCTCTGTGTGTATATGTGTGAGTCTGTATACATATCATATACATACTCAAATATATTAAAATAGATGAAAATCCGATTATACAGATAAAGAAAAATGAAAAAAACAGAAAAATAAATAGAAAAATGTTCTTTTACGCATGCGCAAAAAAGTGCCCCTTAGCCGATTTTAATTTTGACGTATTTTTGATCTACAAGGGATACTGCAAGCATAAAAGCAAAAAATAGGGTGTTCGATCAACTTTTATTTAGATTTTCTCTTGAACACCGTGTAATGTTAACCTAAAGAAATACACAATAATATGTTTCATTTAATTTGTATAAATGGATTATAAAGCGTTTTTATGAAGCACATTTGTTCGGAATACACTCTAACTGTAATAGAACGAAGGTGACATTTTAGAATAAATTGGTAACACTTATTTGACAGTTGCGGTGATGACACTTCATATTTGTTTATATTCTTTACTATAAGTATCTGTTCTATTATATATTTACTGTTTTTATTATTTACTTTACTATAACAAGATCCTCTACTATAAAAATATAAATTTCACCTAATTTTATCACGACTTGGAATAATAGAGGTATCTGACAACTCTTTTAGTTGTTATTGTAGACAAAGACATTTACAAAGAAACCTATCGGCTTCTCCCAAGAGTTCGGAGCAGTTTTTAATAACTATTAACAATGCAGTGCAAAAACGCTTGAACTGCAAATCTTAAATGATTATAACTGAATTCTTGTTAGTCCTGTCGCCAGGGGGGGTACAACGGCCTCCTTTATTCAGATGGACTTACCCAAGTTTTTTTTATGTATTTTGACCCGTAGAATACGAATTTTTTGGGTAACAGTTGATCCGGATGTCGATAAGTTTGTTATAAACAAAGAACTTGAGGAATTACATAACAGCGATTTCTCGCAAAACAAAACATTTTTTTGTATTTTTTGGGTCATTCTAAGCAAATCATGTTCTTACAAGTTTTTTCGTAGGATGCATAGTTTTCGAGATAAACGCGGTTGAACTTTAAAAAAATCGAAAAATTGCAATTTTTGAACCCGAATATCTTTTGATTAAAAAAGAAAATAGCAATTCTGCTTACCGTATTTGAAAGTTCAAGCCAAATTATATCGGTTTTGATTACTTGCATTGCTAAAAATTTATTTTTTTATTCTTAAATTAAGCTATAAACACATAGTGTTTCCCGTGGAAATACATGCGTTTTAACGCATGCTACGTAGAAATAGCCTCGCTTGCACTTGTACCTGCTCTACCTACTCGTTCGACTTTATATGGGAGATCATTGAAAACATCACTCAAACACTATGTGTTTATAGCTTTGATTAACAGTAAACAAATAAATTTTTAGCAATGCAAATAATCAAAACCGGTATAATTTGACTTGAACTTTCAAATAAGATAAGCAGAATTGCTATTTTCTTTTTTAATCAAAAGTTATTCGGGTTAAAAAATTGCAATTTTTTGATTTTTTTAAAGTTCAACCGCGTTTATCTCGAAAACTATGCATCCTACGAAAAAATTTGTAAGTATATTTTTTTGCTTAGAATGACCCAAAAAATACAAAAAATGTTTTGTTTTACGAGAAATCGTTGTTATGTAGTTCCTCAAGTTCTTTGCTTATAACAATCTTATCGACATCCGGATCAACTGTTACCCAAAAAATTCGTGTTCTCCGGGTCAAAATACATAAAAAAACTTGGGTAAGTCCATCTGAATAAAGGAGTCCGTTGTACCCCCCCTGGCGACAGGACTATGTTCTCTATTTCTTAAGTTTTTATTTATTTACATTGAATATTAATTTGTTTTGTTGTATAATCCACGTTTACAATAATTATGTGATTTATTTAATTTAAAATGAATTCAGGATTTTTTTATACTTTGGCAACTATGTCAACTTAGATCCAGGGGCGTGCGGTGAAATTTTAAACAGGGGAAGCAATGTATAAAAAAAATTGTAAAAACACCTATTTATAATGTAATTCAATTCTTCTACCATTTTTCGAAAACTTGTCTATAACTTCCTTGTACAAACGTGGATATTGTGACATTTCTTTAATCAGATTATATTTAATTGGAAAATAAAACAAGTAAAATCCTTTATAAAACGTATACATACTACTAGGTATACTCCCTAGGGAGTATACATACTACTAGGTATACTCCCTAGGGAGTAAAAGTACCTTGTCTCCCTAGGGACCAAAAGTAGGTACGCCTGTCCTCCCTACAATCAGGTCAGGAAATGTATACTTTCGGTAGAGGTAGGTGGAAAACATATTAGTAACTCACTGGCAATATTTTTTGTGTCAATACTCAATATCCTCAGTCTCATATAAAGCTGTTAGTTCTGAACTTATTGAAATCAAGTGAAAATATTGTCCATAAAGACGCATCAAAGATTTTGTTTGTTTCTCAGGAAAATGTGTTTTTTTTAATGTATTAAAATTGCACAGCTAAAAAAAGTCTCGGTCATCAAAATTCTTAAAACCTATTTTCCATTCGCTGACATATTTGATCGAAAATCTGGTAAATTGTATAGTTGGCGGTAGCACGATTCGACATCTCCAACATTATCAGTGCGTACCTATTCGTTTCCTTTTAGGCTCAAAAATTCTTGCCATCATATTATTCGAGCATTTTTCAAAGTCATCTCTCTCTTTTTGTTAATAATATCTTTAAATACGCTAATTTTTTTACACAGAAACCAATCTCGTTTATCTTGCATTGC
Organism: Diabrotica virgifera virgifera; assembly: GCF_917563875.1. Lineage (NCBI taxonomy): Eukaryota > Metazoa > Arthropoda > Insecta > Coleoptera > Chrysomelidae > Diabrotica > Diabrotica virgifera. Next base: position 141,429,512 of record NC_065450.1, read on the forward strand.
AATACATTAAATAAATTATCTGAGAATGGAAATATTTCTGAAAAAAGCTAAGTTATAAAGTAAAATTCAAGTAATCTTTTAAACTATCCAAAAATCCTCTCGAGCTATTTATGGTTTCTGTATCCCACATTTCACATTTTCACCATTTTCCAAAACACTAATACATATTTTATAATATATTTATATAAATAATATTTATATTTAGTATTTATAATATAAATAATTCTATGTATTTATTTATATAAATAATTCAATAAAATCCATCTTCATACTTTCAAAAAATCAGTCAACGAAGCCCGTCATTGTCAAATGCTGGTAAATCCCATTTAAATTCACCAAAAACATCTTCGTATGCAATTGACAAAACTGCTTATAAGCTAAAGATATGCCCCAAATTTGAACTCACCGCTCACCATCTAACCCCGATGATTTTTACATAGGCTTGAGTCGCTGGAGAGAAGCAACTTAAAGATCACTCCGAATACCCCGGAAAAATACGATCATGGTCCGAGTACGGAAG